>NC_052054.1:91664017-92306517 GCF_903992535.2 Arvicola amphibius
CTGGGATTCAGTTTAAACCATCATTGGTTCTCTTCAATACACTTGTTTTCCCACCGAATTAATCATACATGCCACACGGAGACAGGGTCTTTCTAGAGATCCCATTCTTATTGATGTCACAATATCTAAATATAATTGGGTTTAGTGAAAATTCTCAAACAAACATAGAGATCTCAAACCCAAGACAGCACTCAAATCTGAGAAAGATTTCAAGCATATCACCATTGCTACAGAAGATCAAAGATACTATGAGTCCTGATGTTTAACAGTTTAATCACTCTGTTTTGGTTATAATACCAGGGTTCTCTTTAGATCTTAGGATCTAACAAATATGATTAATATCACAAACTATTAACTGTCAATAATACATTTTGCAAAAACATTTTTAATGAGCCAAGAACTCCAGTAAAGTCCATTTCTCATCATAGGAAGATAGTATTTGTGCAAACTGACATACAGAGTAGTTTAATTAATCATAATCCATCTTGAGCATTGTCTGATATATAAAAATTATCTGATCTACTAGAACCACTTTTAGTGGCTGAGGGTCAGATTGGGGTGGGTTATAATGGTTAATATTCACGGTAAACTTCTGGATTTAGGATAATGCCAATTCTACTACTCAGAATGTCTGAGAAAGTGTTTCCATAGGGGTTTAACTGAAGAAGGAAGATCCAATTTAAATGAGAACAGCAACATTGCATTTGCTGAAGATCCAGCCTGAATAAATTGGGGGACATTAAGAAGTCGACTGAATACCAGACTTAACCTCTCTCTACTTCCCAAATCTGGACACAATAGCACCATCCCCTTGACAATCTCTATGCCACAACTAAAATTGTTTGCTCTCACTACCAAGATGCACTCAAATTAAGCACAGTATTTCTTAAGTTGCTTTTTCAAATAATTTACCACAGAAATAAGAAAAGTTACTAGGAACTACGGTGATGGCTCAACAGTTATGAGCACTGGTTCCTCTTCAAGAGGATCTGAATTCAGTTCCTAACACACACACACACACACACACACACACACACACACTGTGACTCAAGACTGTGATCCAGTTTCAAGAGATTCAATGGCCACTTCTTGGCTGCAGGCACCTGGCTGCATTCATACATATCTACAGGTATAAAATCAGGCACATTAAAAAATAACTAGTACAAAATTTATTTTTGAGGCAAATAAAAATGAAAGTAAAACAGTCAAAGGTTATAGCATGCATTAACTGAAGTCCTGAAAGAATTTTATAGCAATAAATGTCAAATCAAAAGGAGAAAGATATCAGATAAGTAATCTGATATTTGTCATTAATAAACAAAAAAAGAATGAAATCCTAAACTTACCAAAAGAAAAAAAGGCAGGTCTAGGACACAGAAGCAATACAATAAAGACTAGAAGGATAATAGGAAAAAATAAACAAGTATAGATGTTGCTACTAAGAAGAGACCAAAATACACATGCTATTTAGTTAATTTAACAAAGAAAACAAGGGTACAGTCCAAATAAAGGAAAAGGGAAAATGAAGAGCACCACAATAGGTGTTGGGGACACAGAGGTCCTTGTCGTCACAGAGATGCACTAAGAGAACCAGATGTGTTAATCATGAAGGCGTGCCTCCTCAAAGGAAGAGATACATTTCAAATGCCTGAATTTCATTCAGAGAGATGAGAGTGGATTTTGTTAATAAAATAACGTTTTTTGTTTTGTTTTGTTTTTCATGTTGTTTTTCTACCTGTGGAGGCAGACCTCACCCACCTTTTACTAGAGATGCACACCTCTTCCAAATTCACCAGAATGGTTATCCCAGACTACTCCTTTCCTAGATCTTTACCCTTCTGTAGTGGTTTGAGAGAAAACACACCCAAAGGGAGTGGCAACAATGGGAGGTACAACCGTTTTTGGAGTAGGTATGGCCTTGTTTGGGAAGTATATCATTTTGGAAGTGAGCTTTCAGCTCTTCTATGGTCATGATATACCCAGTGAGACTTCCTATTGCCTGAAGGATCAAGAGATAGAGAGACAGTTCCTTCTCCACTTTCAGTTCCTTTACCACCAACATGTCTCCCTGAATGCCACCAAGTCCTGCCATGTTGATAATGACTAATTCTCTGAAATTGTAAGTTACCCAATTAAATGTTTACTCTCATAAGAGCTGTTGTGGCATGTTGTCTCGTCAAAGCAGTAAAAATGCTGACTAACCAGCTCGGGACTTGACACATGTACTTTATAGCCTGCTGACCTCTATGGTATTGATCAGAGACAATACTGGATTTTAGGACTTTTAGCTATTGAACCCTCATAATCTCATGTAATTTGTAAAGAGTTTCTATGTCGTCATACCTTAAGCTTTATTGTATACCTGAAATTAGACTGTTAACTGGTAAACTCCCCGAATTGCAGTGTCTTTTAAAGATGCTAACAATGAACCAACTGTCACTAGATTCCCCAAAGTCTACTCGGATTGATGAGATCAATCTGCAACGGTTTTCATTCTTATCTCTTTGCAGATCCTTGCCTGCATTGACACCTATCGGGACCCCCACAAAAAGGTATTAAATAACTACAAAGGCTCATTTAACTGTTAAACTGTAGTTCAATGAGTTGAAGAACCAAGAAAAATTTATTAGAGACACACTATTGATATTTAAATAATCAGAGAGAAAGATATTTGAAAAGTCTAACAACATAAGGGTTTCAAATCTATAATCACATGTGTCTCCCCCATGAAAAAGCCTGGAGTTGATGGACTCACTATTGACTTCTTCAAAATTATTCATGTATAAACACTATTTCCTCTCAAGTTTTTAGAAAGACCGTGGAGGGTCAGTTTATGATGCCAAAAATACACTAACACTGTTCCAAGACTAAAACACCAGAACAAAAGAAGCATCAAGCTTGAACACAGTGGCAAGAACCTTCATCCAAATGCTACCAAGACAAATGTATTAGTGCATTAAAAAGTATCATTCACCATGATCAAGAGTGCTTTATTCTTGGGATGAAATAATGGTTCAACACATTTCAACTGGAAAATATGATAAAATATATTAGTTGGATGAAAGATTAAAAATAATCATCTCAATAAAATAAAATAACCTTTTACAAATTTCAAAATCCTTACTTAAAAGTACAATTTTTCAGTAAACAGTGTTAAAAATGAGATAGCAACACATCCTTTTATTATATACAAAAATTAATAAAATGGGTTAAAATTTAAGTGTGTATTATGAAACCACAGCAATTTAAAAAATTACATGAAAATAAAAACTATTCCCCTGACATTTGTATGACAATTATACCTTTGACATATCCTCAAAAGTTATTTCAAAAAGACAGGGAAAATAAAACAGAGAAATGAAAAGATATCATAGAAAACATGTCTTGAAGAAAAATAAAACTGCCTATTTCACAGAAGACAACATCTGAAAACTACACCTTTGATAAGGGGTAAATATTTTAAAACACAAGGAATTCTTTATTATTATTATTATTATTATTATTATTATTATTATTATCAAAAATTGCCGCCTCCTCCCCACCTCCCATTTCCCTTCCTCTCCCTCCATTATCCTCCTCCTCCCTCTCCAGTCCAAGATGCAATCAGGGTTCTCTGCCCTGCGGGAAGTCCAAGGTCCTCCCCCCTCCATTCAGGTCCAGGAAGGTGCACATCTAAACAGACTAGGCTCCCCAAAGCCAGTACATGCAGTAGGATCAAAGCCCAGTGCCATTGTCCTTGGCTTCTCAGTCAGCCCTCATTGTCAGCCACATTTAGAGAGTCCGGTTTGATCACATGCTTTGTCAATCCCAGTCGAACTGGCCTTGGTGAGCTCCTTTTAGATCAGCCCCACCGTCTCAGTGGGTGGGCACACGCTCGCGGTCCTGACTTCCTTGCTCATGTTCTCCCTCCTTCAGATCCTCATTTGGGCCTTGGGAGCTCAGTCCAGTGCTCCAATGTGGGTCTCTGTCTCTATCTCCATCCATCGCCAGATGAAGCTTCTATGGTGATATGCAAGATATTCATCAGTATGGCTATAGGATCTGGCCATTTCTGGCTCCCTCTCCTCAGCTGCCCAAGGAACTAGCTGGGGACATCACCATGGATATCTGGGAACCCCTATAGAGTGAAGTCTCTTGCTAACCCTAAAATGGCTCCCTTAATTAAGATATCTTCTTCCCTGCACCCCTATCCATCTTTCCTCCATCCCAAACATCCCATTCCCCAGGATACCCCCATCCTCCCCTCCTCACTTTTCTATCCACATCTCCCCATCACCCCTTACCGCCACCCCACCCCCACTCCCAAGATCCCAAATTTTTGCCTGGCAATCTAGTCTACTTCCAATATCCAGGAGGATAACTATATGTTTTTCTTTGGGTTCACCTTCTTATTTAGCTTCTCTAGGATCAGGAATTATAGGCTCACTGACCTTTATTTATGTCTAGAATGCACTGATGAGTGAGTACATACCATATTCATCTTTTTGGTTCTGGGTTACCTCACTCAGAATAGTGTTTTCTACTTCCATCCATTTGCATGCAAAATTTAAGATGTCATTTTTTTTCCGCTGAGTAGTACTCTAATATATATGTATTCCACACTTTCTTTATCCATTCTTCCATTGAGGGGCATCTAGGTTGTTTCCAGGTTCTGGTTATTACAAATAATGCTGTGATGAACATAGTTGACCAAATGCTTTTGTAGTATGAGAGAGCATCTCTTGGGTACATTCTCAAGAGTGGTATTGCTGGATCCTGGGGTAGGTAGATCCTGAATATCCTGAGAAACTGCCACACTGATTTACAAGTGGTTGCACAAGTTTGCATTCCCACCAGCAATGGATGAGTGTTCCCTTTATTCCAGATCCTCTCCAGCAAAGGCTATCATTGGTGTTTTTTGATTTTAGCCATTCTGATAGGTGTAAGATGGTATCTCAAAGTTGTTTTGATTTGCATTTCCCTGATCACTAAGGAGGTTGATCATGACCTTAAGTGTCTTTTGACCATTTGAAATACTTCTGTTGAGAATTCTCTGTTCAGTTCAGTGCCCCATTTTTTATTGGGTTAATTAGCATTTTAAAGTCTAGTTTTTTGAGTTCTTTATATATTTTGGAAATCAGACCTTTGTTTGTTGTGGGGTTGGTGAAGTCAGTAGGTTACCTTTTTGTCTTAATGACAGTGTCCTTTGCTTTACAGAAGCTTCTCAGTTTCAGGAGATCCCATTTATTCAATATTGCCCTTATTGTCTGTGCTACTGGGGTTCTACGTAGAAAGTGGTCTCCTGTGCCCATGTGTTGTAGAGTACTTCCCACTTTCTCTTCTATCAGATTCAGTGTGTTCAGATTGATATTGAGGTCTTTAATCCATTTGGACTTGAATTTTGTACATGGTGATAGATATGGATCTATTTTCATTCTTCTACAGGTTGACATCCAGTTATGCCAGCACCATTTGTTGAAAATGCTCTTTTGCCCATTGAGTACTTTTAGCTCCTATGTCGAAAATCAGGTGTTCATAGGTTTGTGGGTTAATATCTGTGTCTTCTATTTGATTTCATAGGTCGACTTCTCTGTTTTTATGCCAATACCAAGCTGTTTTCAATACTGTAGCTCTGTAATAGAGTTTGAAGTCAGAGATTCAACAATTAATCTGAGAATTGCAGCCCAATTTGCCATAGAAACACTGATGCAAAAATATGCATCAAATTCTCGCAAATGGAAAACAACACATCAAAAACATCATCTACCATGACCAAATAGTCTTCATCTCAGAAGTTCAGGGATGATTCAACATATAAAAATCAATCAATGTAATCCACCAAATAGGCAAACTGAAAGAAAAAATCCATATGATCATCTCATAACAGACTGAAAAAGTCTTTTTAAAAGTCTGACATCCCTTCATGATAAAAGTCTTCAGAAAGGTCAGGGATACAAGCAAAATACCTCAACATAATAAAAGTCACTTAGAACAAGCCAATAGCTAACATAAAATTGAATGAAGAGAAACTCAAAACAATTCCACTAATATCAGGAAGAAGACAAGTATGTCATATATATATATATATGTGTGTATATATATATATATGTATATATATATGTGTGTGTGTGTGTGTGTGTTTAATTTAGTACTTGAAGTTCTAGCTAGAGCAATAATCTATAATCTTTTCTTGGAAAAAGGCAAGAGCAAGAACGAAATTTTCTTTTGACAGGAATGGTAACTATGTTAGATAATTCGTACAAATCAGCCTGATATGGTTATTCTAAAATTTGTTTTGACTTCAAGCATATATCTATATTTTAGGCACAGGCAAATAAATTTCACTTAAAAATAATTTACTTAAAACAAAAGTTTTAACCAAATGCTATGCCATATGAATATAACCTTGGTTCTTGAAACCTTGACACATGAGGATCTCGGGTTTGAGGTTAGCCTGAATTACAGTGAGAAATTTTGTATCAAACAGACATAACTAAAATTTCTCAAAATTAATAGATAATTGCATTACTAACTACCATGGATAAGTACAGATGATCCTTTCAAACTTGCATACGTTTTAAATTAACATTGTGGAAATGCAAGTGCAAATTTAAGTTTCCACATGTCAATGTAGTAAGAATTTTTATTTAGCTAAAACTTTATATCTAATGCCCTCTTTCTGCTGGGACGTTATGGTTTAGTGTATATCTTATGTTTGAGATTCTTTAATGGTGTAGGAATCACGCTTAAAGTTGTTTTTGCCTGCCAAACACAGACATGATTTGATTGTGTAGTTGCTGTGAATGAGTTTGTCATACTCTTTCAATATACTTGCATGTTTTCCCTTGTTGAAAGAGTGTCAACACAAAACATTTTTCTTTTTTTTTTTTTTTTGGTTTTTCGAGACAGGGTTTCTCTGTGGCTTTAGAGCCTGTCCTGGAACTAGCTCTTGTAGACCAGGCTGGTCTCGAACTCACAGAGATCCGCCTGCGTCTGCTGGGATTAAATATAAAATTTAAATGTCTTGAAAAACTATACTGTGTATGAAATACACTGACGCTATAGGGAGAAAGGGAAAATAGGGAAAAATCTGACAATTTACTCTTACTATTATCAAATAGACTCTATGACTCATTTAAACTATAAAGATGTGAAAATAGATCTACATGGAATATTTGTGTTTGTTTCTATTTTCTTTTTTTTTTAATTAGATGAACCTTTTAAATGGGGAGCCAGTCTGAAATAAGCTTTAGTGGAAAGAACCCACTAAAGCTTATTTGGCATAATGGGTTCATTCAAATCCCGATAAATGGCAAACATATCTTAAAAAACAAAGTATTGAAGGTGTTTAAAATGCTTGTCATGCTGTGCCAGAAAATATTTTTTTTTATCATTTTTGAGTAATACCACTAGTGCTGGAATTAAAGACAAAGAAACATTCTTTACCTTTCAAATTTAAAATAATGCTTCGCTCCTCTTAAAATCTACGTGCTAATTAAAATGCAACACTCAGCGCCTCTGTCTCTAATTTCTTCTATATATCCGTAAGACTGGTGATGTGGGCAGCACTTCCGCGTAAGCGAGTAAAAGAATGATTTCAACATTTCCAATTAAAAGAATAATATATAAAACTTTGGAATTGCAATTGCAATGAGTCAAATATTAAGTGACTTCATTTTTGTCAGTCACCCGGAGAGTTCTACTAAAGCTGGTAAAAGGCAATTTACCACTAGGGTTTCAAAAGTTTACTAATACTTTACACATTTAAGATCTCACACCAAACAGTGATTCTGTGGCACAGACGCTTTAGAGCATCTAATGATCCAAAGCTAAACTTGAAAGTGACATTTCATGCGCTTTTGAAATGATCTTTGAGAAGAAAATCTTAAAAGTCTTATAAATATTATTACTTTAAAAATGACACAAATATCAAAGTAATAAGCATATATGTATAAAGTATTAAATATATTTGGTACATTAATATAATGAATAGAATATAATATTTGAAAAATAGAACACAAATTCTCATGAAATATATTGACTGAAAATGATACTTGATCATATTTTCATTAATTGTATTGTTATAGAATTTCCTTACGTAGACAAGGGGCAATGGAGATACTTTTAGAATTTTTCTGAGTTTTTCTAAAACATTTATATACCAGGTTCAATACTTAAAAAGTAATTATCCAGGATATATAATTCTAGAGGCATAACTTAAAGAACTTTAATAAAGCAATGTAATTTGGGAGACCAAACAAGCAAGTCCTTCTCATTGATATCCTGTCTGGGAACTCATACATCTCTCAATATAGCCTGCCTGCTCACTGGTCTCAAGGAATATTCACAAAAACTAATGAAATATCATCATTACAAACCTCTATGATTGAGGACAACATACCCTATAAACCTCTGTTGAACTTTGCACTGGGGCTGTAAGCATGATGCCGAGATCATTTGAATCAGGGTAGGAGAATTTTGCTTTGTCTATAATGAGGTTTTGGTTTGAAAGAATGTGGGCTTATAAAATAATGAGATGGGTTTTTTCTGGTCTCATAAGACTTATAAAATTGCTTATAAAATTACAAAGAAGATGCATCCAATATGTTGAGCATAAGCAAGCTGATGAAGTCACCACACTCTTGTTAATGATATTAACGAGATCCAATATACAAATGTATTTTTTTTCTGAATGAAAATTGTCTTCCCTAAGACGTATCTATATTTGGAACACAATTATACAGGTAAAATTTCCTGTAAGTTGCCTTAAGTATTTTATGCCCCTTTTTGTACTGATTCATTAACATTACAGGTTTCTTTATGGGAGATGATTCCTAAACATTTTCTTTTAAAATAAAAGGACAACTCAATTTTATCACATATCCCTAAGAATGAAGAAAGATTATATCACATGTGATTGCCTAACTTTAGAATTCATGAGAAAACATTTTAAATCAACATTTGTAATTTGTGTAATTGAGTATCTTATTTTAAAAAACAATGCCTCTTTAAAATTCAATTCCAGGTAAACAAGGAGTTGACTTCCATCTGAATAAGTGAATTGTCACTAAAAACATCATTGATAAACAGCCTGCATTTTTAAATATAGGGTTCTCCTTGTTTCCTGGCTTCTATGGGTTTGTGGACTATAGCCTGGTTATCTTTTGATTTATATCCAATATCCACTTACGAGTGAGTACATACTGTGTTTGTCTTTCTGGGCCTAGGCTACCTTACTCAGGATGATTTTTTTTTCTAGTTCCATCCATTTGTCTGCAAATTTCATGATGCTTTTTCTTACCACTGAGTAGTACTCCCTTGTTTAAATGTATCATATCTTCTTTATATGTTCTTTGGTTGATGGACATCTAGGTTTTTCCAGGTTCTAGCTATTATAAGTAATGCTTCTATAAACATAGTTGAGCAAATGTCCTTTTGGTATCATTGTGCATACTTTGAGTATATACCTAAGAGTGGTATTGCTGGATTTTGAAGTAGATTGGGTCCCAATTTTTTGAGAAACCATCATACTGATTTTCAAAGTGGCTGACAAGTTTGTATTCCTACCAGCAATGGAGGAGTGCTCCCCATACTCCAAATACTCTCCAGCATAAGCTGTCATCATGGTTTTGACATTAGATATTAGCTATAAAGGAAAAGATAAACCAGTTAAATACACAATCCCAGAGAAGCTAGGTAAAAAGGGTATAGACAGAATTTTCTTTTTCTCCCAGTCCTGCAGCTATTCAGTCCCAAAGAAACAAACAGTGGCTTATATTCATTACAAACCATTTGGCTTATTAGCTCAGACTAATTATTAACTAGCTCTTACATCTTAAATTAACCCGTAATTCTTGTCTATGTTTAGCCACATGGCTTGATACCTATTCTCAGTAAGATATTCTCTTATTGCTTCCTCTGCATCTGGTTGGTGACTGACTTTCTGCCTTTACTCTTCTCAGATTTTTTTTTTCTTTTTTGGGTCTGGTTGCCTCGCCTTTACATCCTGCCTGGTTACTGACCAACCAATGTTTTATTGAACTAATACAAGTGAGAAATCTTTACAGTGCATAAGTGTTTTATCCCACAGCCAGGGGCACACATGAAAGGCACCAAGAAGGAAACTGGGGTAAACTGGGAGTGGGGTAGAAGAGAGAATAGCAGATAGGAACTTTAGAGACCAAAAAGACCAAGTTAAGAGAGGAAAGAAAGGAGCGATACCTTGATAGCGGAAGGCATTATGGGGCTAGAGAATTTCCTAGGAATCTACAAGAATGACCCAGATAAGACTCCTAGCTGCCAGGTGGTGGTGGTGAATTGCTTAATTCCAGCACTGGAGGGCGGGCAGAGGCAGGTGGATGTGGATCTCTGTGAGTTCAAGGCCAGCCTGCAAGGTCAAGTTCCAGGAGAGGCTCCAAAGCTACAGAGAATCCCTGTCTTAAAATAACGCCCCCCCCAAAAAAAAGGACTCCTAGTAATAGTGGAAAAGGTGTCTGAAAAGGCCTTCCCCATTAATCAGATTAGTGACTACCTTAATTGTCATCACAGAATGTATCTCGAGTAAGTGATGGAAACAGATGCAGTGATCCACAGCTAAGCACTTTGCTGAGCTCCTGAAGTTCAATTGAAGACAGCGAAGATGAATCAAATGAGCAAGGGGGTGGGGGCATCAAGAAAATGATGGGGATAAATGGGACTAAGTCACAGTAAGTGAAAAAAAAATACAATGAGTAAGAAATTAAGAGACTTCTTAGAATCAGGTTGTGTTTCAATTTCTCATCTACATTCACTTTTTAAATTTAGCACTATTTTTGCAAATCATTAGTTCTCCTCTTTATCAAAAATGTTCATTCTGTTCTACAACTCTATGGTGTTATTAAGAGCTAAGCCTGTGAATGTTAAAGCTCTCCTCTGATGCCAGAGAAATGGAAGGTACACAAAAGTACAGCTAAAGGGGAGGAATTCTCTTGGTTCTCTGCCACTCTCTCATATTCTTTTCCTGCTTGTTAGGGGTCTTATTACCTAACTCTAAACATCATCTTATCGCCTGCTTTTAGTGTAAAACATCTAATAATGTAGGTTTATAACAACAATGGCACGTGCCGTTAAGAATTATAGTAAGTAAATAATGTGTTGTGTAGCTAATCTGTGTGAAATGGAATATTTCCTTTCAGAGGGAGTGTGGAGTCTCATAAAGAAACTTATAAACTCTGGAAACACAAGACTCTTAATCTTACAATGCTGGACAAATAAGGATTCTTAAACATTTTTACTATTCATCAGTCTGTACTCTAAGATTGTACAAGCCATGAACAAGCACAGGAGAGGAGCAGAATCTCTGCCCGAGCCACCTGCACTCTGGGCAGAGAGCTCCAGCAACATAGCTTTCACACTCTTGCCAATAACCACAATACACTCAATGGTTCATCAATATAGCAATAGATGGAGAGTTTAATTGGCCTGGGTAAATTGACATTATTGATGTCTCCCCAGTGAAGGTGCATAACATGAAATCGGTTTCGATTAGGCAATTATTCCAAGATATAAGGATTATAATGTTGTAGTTTAGGTAGAGTGAATAATTTTATTCTCCCCACAGTTATTTATGGTATTACTCAAGGAGCCTACATCTATATTTTATAACAAAGGGGTGTTAAGTGTATAGATGGAATTAGTACCATTAGTCATTTAAAGAGAAATATCCTGGTTTCTCTGGTTGCTCCAGACTCTGTGGTGAGTAGAGGTGGAAATAAGATTTAGAAGAGCTTGAGAAACAAACACAGCGACAAAAAGAGTGTCAGAATGACAAGACACAGGGACTCCCGAGCCATTCTACAATGACTTTGAAGAAGGAAACGGACCAGGTACTCAGGAATGCAAGTGTCTCTAAGGATTGGAAAATCGAGGAAAGTTATCTGTCCCTAATGTCTCCAGATTGGGGCCCAGTTAGCTGAGAGGCATCTTGATTTTTGCTCAGTGGGAGCTACTCACAGCTGCCATCAGAGCTCAGAGACAGTATGTTTCTGTGCTTTGCGACTACAAAATTTGTAGTAATTTGTTTTATCAGAGTAGAAAACTCATGCAACTGCTCTAAGCTATATTTTCGAAGCAGCAAAATCGGCCCACTGCTGCAGTTAACTCTTCAAACCACACGGGCACAGCTGGGCAGAAGAACAAGTGTTGAGCAATTTTGTACAAAGCTGGGAAAAGAATCTCAAACTCCCTCCAATTTATGAAATATAAAACATCTCTCTACCAGAACACTGATGTTGGAAAGCAGAGATTATGCTTCGCTGTGCACTGTGGGGTAGCTGGCACAACAAAAATTGGTTCCAACCAGAGCCCCTAATGCTGTCACTGAGGCCTGAAAGGCACCTGCTCGCACATCATGCGCTTTAGTACCTCTGTCTCTGTTATCCGGCAATGAGTCAGATCGCCCATTCCGTGCCAGTCCGTAGCTGCTCTAGTACATTCCCAGCAGATCAGGTACCAGGAGCAGAAGGTCGCTGCACACTTCCAATAACTTCCTGCTATTTTAATAAGGGCTACAGTGAAAAAAGATGCGTCATGCCATATGACTGAAGATGCAATTAATTCTGGCTGCCACAAATGAACATGAAAATCCAAGCGAGAGAGAAGCTTGGAGACTTCTTTTTCTGTTACCTATAATTGTGTTCTCTCAGGATACAAATTAACAAAGGAAAAGAGCGCCGGGATCAAATATGTTGGAAAACAGCTTTAAAATAGTGCTGCCAGAGCTGGCACAAGCTCGGCCCGTCTCTGGCACTCAGACTCCAGCAACTGAAATGTAAGCCACGGAGAGAGTAACTTCACACGGAGATGCTGAACTCTGAAAAAATTGTTCATTCATGAATTGGCAAGAAGCAGATGGCGGAGACACAATATGTAGGAGGAAATTCCAGGATGAGTGTAAAGAATTGCTGAACTACAATTTTAATGAAGAAATTTGTAGAATTTATAGGTCTACATACAAAACATACACATAAGGAAACAAATAAGTTCGTTCGAAAGCCATATATTAATCATCGCAAACAAGAAGGGCTACCTTTGCCATAGGAGGCTGAAGAGTAATATGATCATTAGATTAATTGCACCCTTTCAGTCAGATCGTTTGGTGTAGCCTGTCTGAGCAATTTTTCCTCAGTATTCTTTCGCCATCCAGCTAGTCACACAAGGAATATTAGTCTGGGATAAAATGTCTTAGTTGAATCTACAAGCCTGTATTTTTTTTCCCCAGGTTCAAAACACTAGGGAAGTGAAAGTGACATTTATGGATTTTGTAACTTATTTTTGCTGTCTCTGATTATTTCAGAATGAATGGAGTTATGGAAATATGGGACCTTCTGACATCTCATGACTGATGAACTGTGGCTCTGATTTTTATGATGATTGATTTTATTTTCAATTGTTTGGATTTCTGAAAATTTAAACACTCACTTAGCATGAGATTGATAATGGTTATTTGTCATGTATGAAATCTGACTTAGATTTATGGACTTGTTTGACATATTTCAGACCTTCTTGCATATGTGGACTTGAATTATTTTGTGCATATGTGAAATAAAACAAGAGTATCTTCTATTAGATTAGCATAAGGGGACAAGTGCTTATTATGGCACTACTGGTTGTGGTGATAGAAAAATATTATGGTTTATTACATAATCCCAGAAGAATGATGTCTAGGCATAACAAAATCATATAGGTGTTTTTTTTTTAAAATGATCCCTTTGAGTAATATCACATTAATAAAAGAAGTATAGCTCTGAAAGAGTGGGATAATATCACATCCTTGAGTAAGTTTTAAGATCATAGCTTACATAATTAAAAGATGTAGAAATTCCCACTTGGTCCCAGTGGTCAGCTGGCACCTTCTATCTGTGGTATTTATTAGTGCCCCTATGAGTTCATCAACATTGAAATGCTTCCCCCCCCCCCACCTTCAGCTGAAATAACCAGAGACAGTTTGAGTTGGGGCTGACTTAAATATTATCCTTTCCCGTTGCAACAGCCTGAAGTAGAAATTAGCAACAATTGTGTTTCTAGTAAGTCGTCATCCACTCTGTGCTTCAAGTCCCACTAGAGATGGGAACTCTGAGCTCCGTGAGTAAGATCGGTGCGCTGCTTAACAGATCCATTATCTGAAACAGTCTCCACTGTCACGATGAGTATTTATCTTACAAATGTCTGCCCCTTTTCCTTGTTGCTACTGTTTTTATCCTGCTTTGAAGTTCTAACGCTGCAGGGTAGAACTGTTACAACAGCACTCTCTTCTTTGTCGCCACAGGGTTTCTTTATCACGTCCTTGTTCCTTTGACGCGTTCTCACTCAGAATTATGGGTGTGTTAGTTACCAGCCTTTAATTAGCACATTTCAGCATACTTTCAAACTTGGGTTAAGAATATACCTGTTTTTCTAGCGTAGACTCTAAGGTTATTAGCTTTTACTCTTTTGGCCTTTCCAATCCCAGTGATTCACACAGTTTCATCATTGTTTAAATCATCTTATCTTTTGACCCTCAAAATAGACATGCTGTGTGTTTTGGGTGCGCTGTCATTCTTTAACTAGATCAGCCTCCTCACTCCCTAGGCCCAGGAGTAATTTGCAATTGTTTCTAAACTAAAACTGAAACTTTCCTCATTTCATGTTTTGACAATAACAGGGCTCTTTGTAAGAGTATTTTGTTTTTTATTGTCTTCTGTATACTGTCTTAACTATTCCACAGGAATAGCTGAACATGCTTTTGGGTTGTTTCCCAAGTCATCCATTTAATAAAATGTGTTTTTATTAATACTTTGAGAATATTATACAATATGTTTGGTAATATTCACCCTCTTCCCCCAACTTTTCCATATCTCCAGACCTATTCAAGCAAACTAGTTTTGCACTATAACATATTAGCATGTACCAAGAAGACATCTGGACTATTGCATTTTCCTTTTCCTGTATTGTTAGAATTTTTGCAGTGCAATACTCAAAATGCCATTAACTTCATGGATATTCAAGGATTCTTTTGTGTGGCCATGCCTTCATTTCTCTTTCACTTTATGAAATGTCAAAGAGAAATCAAATTAAGCACCAGGAATAAGTTTGAAACAGTCATAGGAGAGAGAGAGAGAGAGAGAGAGAGAGAGAGAGAGAGAGAGAGAGAGAGAGAGAGAGAGAGAGGGAGGGAGGGAGGGAGGGAGGGAGGGAGGAGGGAGGGAGGAGGGAGGGGGGAGGGAGGGAGGGAGGAGAGAGAGAGAGAAAGAGGGAGAGAGAGAGAGAGAGGGAGAGAGAGGGAGGAAGGGAGGGAGGGAGGGAGGCAGGGAGAGAGAGGGAGAGAGAGGGAGAGAGAGAGAGAGGGAGAGAGAGGGAGAGAGAGGGAGGGAGGGAGGGAGGGAGGGAGGGAGAGAGGGAGGGAGGGAGGGAGGGAGGGAGGGAGGGAGGGAGGGAGGGAGGGAGGGAGGGAGAGAGGGAGGGAGGGAGAGAGGGAGGGAGGGAATATGAAAATATAGGTAGTTGGCTACTGAGATTGTTCTTACTCTAAAGTCTCAAACAGTCACATTCTCAGTCTTGGTGGCTACAAGTATCTGTTTTGTTTCTACAAATCTGTTATATTTAAGAACTCAGGGACACAAGGAAACAATTGAAAGTTTAAGAAAAATACTAAAAAATACATTAAGAAAGGGTTTTAATAGAATATGTTAATAGTCAGAGGGTTGAACAGTAGAGTTTATCAAACCAAGGAGAGATTCAGTTGCAAACTGAAACGTATAAATGTAGGTCAAAGGATGAAAGAAAAAATAAAAAGGAGAGAGTTATCTTCCATGAGAGCAGCTTCAATTAGAGGCTGGAAACATGGAACTTTGCTATGTAGACCTTGTGACAAGAACATTTTTTTCTCTGATTATGCTGTTTATGTAATGGTGAACATAAAGAGGAATGTAGGTTGATAAGCAGACGTCTATATTTGAAAAAAGAGGAATTTCCCATGAGGCTGATGAGGGAACAGCATGCCATTGTTGAGACTACTCCAGATATGCCCAATGTCTCTGGGCATAGTTTCGACATGTTAACATCTTCTAATCTTCACATTCATCTTCTCAGTCAGGAACAAGGCTGCATTTTGTTTTATTTTTTTCCCCTACTTTTCTTTCTAAAGTTATTAAAGCAAAGACTGGCTTAGCAACTAACTCATTTCAATTCCCACAGTGAGGCCTGATATTTAGGTTTGGCTTAACTCTCTGACTCAACCATTTTGCTATAATTGTTTGGAAAGGTTGCATGACTAACGATGACAAATACATAAGGACACATAGATATATTTAACTAAAATTACGGAGGCTCTCAGTAGAATGTGACTGATTTTTGCAATCAGCCAAGGCTTGGCTTTCTGTAATTTAGATGATTGAGTAGGATGTGTTATGACTTCTTCTTAGATATGGTATTCAAATAAAGAGTAAAAGAAAGGAGCAATGGTCATACTGAATTGCCATGGGGAACTAGGAAAAAGTGAACTGGATTTATTAATTCAACCAGCGTACCAGCTTGATGGTATTTCGGGTATCTGCTGTGGTTTGCAATGTGACTTTGTTTGCTCCATAAAATTTAATTAGGCCCTTGACCAAATATCTCTTCAGAGAAATAGACCATGAAAACCCAAACACAAGCTACACAGCAAACCAGAAGGATCAAAAGTATTCCTGGACTCTAGAAGCAAGTACGCTTTGGACACTGCTACTATTTTCTATTTCTGCCTTTGTCACTGTTATTTTTGTTTGTTTGTTTTGTGTTTGTTTGTTCTAAGAGAGTTTATGCAGTCCTGGAACTCAATTTGTGGACCAAGCTGGCCTCAAAATCAGAGATCAGCCCAGTTAGAGGTATAACTTATTGGGTGTCCTTTATTTTTGTGAGGTTACCATTTCCTAAGATTTATTTTTATTACTTTTAATTATGAACATGTATGTGGTGGGGGTGTAAATTCAAATGCCATGGATGCTAGAGGAACAGGATCACTCCTGAAATTTGAGTGGCTGGTTGCTGTGCTCCACTGGCTGTAGGTCTGGGGAACTGAATCTGGGTCCTCTGAAAATGGATATGCTACCAACTGCTGAGCCATCACTTCATTGCCTTGTTATTGTTTGTTTTAATAATAATGCTTCGGACAATATCATCCACACACATTTTTGCATCTGTTTTATGGTCTCAAAAGGTGAAAATATATTTAACTCCTGTATTTCTCCTGACATAAGAATCACAAGGTGGAAAATATTATTGATAACCAATTTAGAAGGAAGTAGGAAAATTTGACTGAAAAATGCACCTACATTAAGTGAAAAATAAAATAATCAGAACATAAAAAGAGACTGGATACAATTTAGTAAATAGGAGATTATGTTTTAGAGAAATGAATTTCTTTCAACTTCCAATTTGTGAAAAATGCTTCCTTCTGCCTTCATCACCCTAGTCCTACAGTTAAAGACAAGCGATGCTACTTCCCGTTCCTTATTTTTTGTTTTTGTTTTCATCATTACTATACGAACTTGCTTCTCTTAAATGGGAAAAACTGAAAATCATTTTACCAAAAGATTGTATCATTAATACAGATAGCAACTAATAACTTAGGAGCAACTGAAAATAATTGATTTTGGTTTTGTTTGTTTTGAATCAAAAGGTTGTATATGGAACCTTGAGCAAGTAATCAGAAATCTTAGAAATGTACACATATTATTTCTCAAGTATAAAGGCAATAAATTCATTTTATGTATAAGTTAGGGTGCACTCAGTGATCATAAAACATATGGTAGAAACGACTAGGAGATAAAAGTCAATGGATAATGAAGAAATGGAATATGGATAAATTTATAGTCTTCGCTATGGAAAACACTGGCTATTCGGTAAGCCACAATTTAAAAAGTATAAATACATCTCTCAGGACAATATATGCGAGGGATTATTTTTATTGTTGAATTTGGATAGAAATTGTTGATTATCCATCTTTGCAAAAATAGCACTAATTTTACATTTGCCCATATGTAGATGTTTATCCAGAAATTTCTCAGTTGGATTTCATATGTAACATCTGTTCAGTATCAATGAGGGCATGAAAAATAAGCTCAAGAGGGAAATGGTGATGATGAGAATTCTACAAGTATTAATGTAGATGGCAATAATATATAGGGATGATCTAGAGTAATCAATCATGTGACCACCAGTTCGTTATCTAATATTAGACTTTCAGACAGCACAAACACAATACGGGAACATGAGGAATGTCTCCATGTCGATATTTTATTTTATATATAGGTGAATAGAAGTAGGATATAAATGAATAATTTATATTCATACATATAGTATAAATGATAGAAGTGCATTCTTTTATATAAAAACATTTTCTCATGGTTCCAGTTACTTGGGAATTATCTAAGATGGTATTGCATCATGATTAAACTCTACATGAGCCATAGCTTTGTAGTTAACACATAAAAATACTCTGCTAAGTAGGTCTTAATGATATTAATTATGTTTTCTGTACATACCAATTTTATGTCACAAATAAGTTTCAACAAGATTAATCTCATTTACTTAATAGAAATTCAAAGCTAAATAATTACATTAGACTAAGTAAGGTTGTTTGAATAAATTGATTTTACAAAAATGGATGTCTTTAGCAAACAAAATTTATTTCAAAAACAAAGAGCATTCCATATTTTTATTTGGGTTTCATGATGGGAATCATTTATTAAGAGAATCACTAGGTGCTGGAGCAACAATTTTATTAGCAGATGCATGAAATTTTTAATTGAATGAGATTCTGCCTAAATCATAATTACTTCGTTATCATGTCAATACTCTAACATTGCCCGGTGAGACAAAGGTTTAAAGTTGTTTGCTTGTTGTTGTTGTTATATTTAAAGGAGGAAATGTTTTGACCCAAGAACATTGAAACAATGTATAGAAAAGTCAAAATGAAGTATAATACTTGTGAGAGTTACTATATATATATATATTCATTTAATATTCTTCTATTTTCTTTTCATATGGTATTAGAGTTTCAAAGTTGAAACTTTTTAACATTATCACTGTATTTTTAATATTTTCATTAACTTCCTCAGAATTGTTCATTTGACATTCTTTAAATATTATTGTTCAAGCAAAGGCCTTCCCTTCTCTTATATTCTTTGTTCTATATTCATTCATCTTAAATATATTTTTCCACTTTCTGCTCTAACACTGCATATCAATGCAAAGTGGTTTATCTGGACTGCTAGCAAATGGACCATGTTTATATACATATAAGATACACATATATGCATATAATTCAGTATAAATTTATATTTGATATTTTCTTTATTTCAAGAAATTATATTTATTGAAACATTATTATATGCCTCATATTTTGTCACTTTAAAATGTAGTTCAAAATAATATAGCTTTTCCTTTCCAGTTTTATTGCAGGCTAACTGTACCATAATAGAATATATACTTCTCACTTTTAAAGCAACTCTATAAGAGAACTCTTGTTTTCTTTACTCCTCCAGTGTTTGTGAATCAATAAAGAAAAGCACCCACTAAAATTGATACAGGGAAGGCTCAACATAACAACTGTGCTGTTAAGGAAAAATTTCTCATTTTTTTTCTAGAACATCATTATCTAAGTTTTATTCCATCTTTTGGGGGTGTCAACACTAGGAATTACTGAGTGTAGATCTGAGAGTCATACTCCATCATGTACTCATTATGTACTCTGATACTCATTAGCTCTCTATTTCTTGTGCTATTTAATGAGGAAGGCAGATGCCAAGAAAACTGTGACTGAAATCTGTGATGCATAAGAAAGATAAATGGGCAAGCACATGCTTTTCTATCTTCTCCTTAGCCCATAAATAAGCTTACAAAATAACCATGGGCTTTATCATGGTAGTGAGTGCAGATGGATTTGATGATGTTCTTTGTGCCAAGCCCTGTCACATCAGCCCTTACAATTCTTTGTGATGTAGGAGTTAAAAAACACAGATCCAGCCTGCTTTTTAATGTCTTTCATACGGATAGTTGATTAATGTTTATACAGCTCATAAAAGGTGTTTGGATCTACCCAGAAATAAAGGACCATTCACTCACTATCAAAAGGCTGTCTGGAAATTACACTGTGGGATCTCCCTTTTCATTATTGTCCATTGGCCACCAGTCCGTGGGGGACAAAGGGAGCGGAAGTGGCCTGCAGAACTTTGTACAGGACTTTGACTGTGAGTATGCCGGAAACAGCCTTCTGGGAGTCTGTTTCAGTGTTATAGCTCAACTCTGTTTCAGAATAAGAGGGATATATAGGATGGGGACAGTGACTTGGACATCACATAATTTGCATTCGACAGCATGATCCTATCATAAAGCAAGAGAACAATATCCAATTATCATACAGACAGCAAGTGGGGAGCATTTGTAGGGAATCATGTCCAAGGTCACACTTAGGATAGCTCAGGCATCCACGTTCACGGAGAGCTTTCAAATAAGGTCAGGCATCTGGCATCCAGAGCTGGAGACACTATCCAAATCAGGTAGAGAGGAAGTCTTGCTGCACAGGAAGTCCTCCATCATGCCAAGCTCAGAGAGCTATCCCAACTCATGGTAAACTGCAACTTTACATACAGAGTACTCCAACATTACACTTTGTAATAAATCCATGTGTTGCTTCATTTTGTCCTCTGTATTATTTCCACGCCTTGCTAGGGAAATATTTTATGCTTATCTTATACTCAAGGTTGCATTAAAATTTCCACATAGGAACCAGGAATTAATTTAAATGCACATATTTAAGTAGAACTGTGGTACACTTAAAAAATATTGCAGTTACTCACATGTCCAGCTTAACAAGGGATAACTTATAAACATTATTTAGTATGACATTTAATATTATATAAACTAATATATATATAATTTTATGTATAATAGTATATATCAAATTATATGTAAATAATCCAATATTGATTATTTAATATCAAAACATTTTTGTATTAACATAAAATAATGTGACCTGTATGTACATAGACCACACACAAGAATAAATGCTAAACCAAAACAACTCAAAATTTGTTACATTTTCCTAAAATAATGAGGGAAATGATGTTAAAGAATCATTTAAAGAAAAAAGCTAAATAAAATGGAGAAAAGGTTAATATTTACTTAGATCTTCCTCGTACCAATTTTACAGTTATGAGGGAAATGGGAAAATAACAGAAGAGGTCATTGGAAGTGATGCTTACAAAAACAGCAGGAAAAACCTGGAAAGCCCACGTCAAAACACATGCAGTAAACCTTGTTCTTTTTACCTCTCCAGTGTGTGTGAATCAACAAATAAAACAGCTATTAAAATTGTTACAGGAAAGGTCAAGATGACAACTCTGCAGTCCAGTGAAATTTTCTTTAATTATGTTTCTAACGCTATCTGTATCTCTCATTACATATCTATGCATGCGTTTATCTGTGGCTGAAGCATGACTTCATGGAAGGATGTTGGAAGATTCTAAGTTGTCCATTTATCATATTTTCTGTATTTTTATCTATGTCCAATGGTTTTCGCCATCATAGCTTATGGTGTTATTAGAATGCCTAGAAATGGAGTGACAAACTTAGGCATACATTTTTAGATGTTCTACAACCTACCTGTTTCATTATGTTTCAGGACATATGTGTCAGGGCCACAGTTATGCAAGGCCTTCACAGACATATTCCGTTGTTATTCACACAAGAAAAATAATGTCAGAAGTATTTGTGAACATTTGAAAAGAACATAATAATAAACAGAAAATTACATAAAATGTTTAGACTAATTATGATTTAGAAGGTTATGCACGTGTGAAATCAATATGAAATGTCATGCTTAATGATGGGTAGATATTGGTAATAAAATAAGAGTAAATAAATGTAAATATAATATAAATTTTAATATATGTATGCTCTGTATACTCATAGACCTACCAGAAATCAAAATATCAATTCAGTTATATTTTAAATGTGTGTGTGTCTGTCTGTCTATGTGTGTTTGTGTATGTGTGTTTGTGTGTGTGTAAAATGCATGGCTCTTTGGCCTGGAGAGGGAGGGAGTGGAGGTATGGGTGGAGGGGAGGGGAGGGAATGGGGAAGAGGAGGGGAGGAGATGGCAATTTTTAATAAATAATAAATAAACTGGAAAAAAATGTATGGGAAAGTGCCTAGGTGTGCATAAGGCAGAGGAAGATGTCAGGGTTGCTGCTCTCACATTCTGCTTTTTAGTTTGTTTGTTTGTTTGTTTGTTTGTTTGAGATAGGATCAAGAACTGAACCTTCTCAGGCGAGGATGGCTAGACAGCCAGGTCCAGCAAAGTTCCTGTCTCTACCCACATAACCTTGGGATTAGAGAAGCTTTGGACACTGGCAGCTGCTTTTTATGTGGGTGCTGCAATTTCAGTTTCAGGCCTTCACGCTTGAACTGCAAGCCCTCTTACACACGGAGACTTTTCAGCATCCCCTGTAATGGTGCCTTTCTTTGTCATTATAACTTTAAGTGTATCACAAAGAAATTATGTTGCTATATACCAAAAGTAAAAGTTGTTGCAGAAATTTGGGCTGAATGTCAATATCTTTAAAGGGTTTTATGCTAATCAGTGCAAGAAAAGCGATGGGATATTTTGTCATTGAACTGAACATATAATTATAGAAGAAATAGGAAAACAGAAAATGTAGTTAGTTCCCTGCAGATGTATGAATTTCTTAACTACTTGAATATACAAGCTAAACAGCCTCTTGTGGTTGGAAGACAGATTTATAATTTAGGAGTGAGGATGTTGGAAGCTACTTAGAAGTCATTTGACTTCCAGCAGGACTAGATGAGCACAGCCATTGTATTGTCTTGTGGCTGAAAGTATTGCCTGGAGGAAGTAACCCTGAGTAATTTCCATGTGCCGTGTTTATGCTGTGGCCTGCTGGAGAGCTTTTCTCTAAGTACTGTCATGAGTCTGAGTGCCAGCAGGCTCCCTGGCCTGATGCAAGTTTCTGTATGCCAGATTCACAGATTAGATGTGCAGGGTACATATTGACTTTGATGAGCATCTCACTAGCTATGCTATTTCAATTCCATGCAACTACCAAGGGGTTGAACTTCTCATAAGTACCGAAATAGTTTTGATAAAGACACAACAGTGTTGCACATGTAAATGAGAAATCATAATGCATGTGCAATAGTCCTTGACTTAAAATCTTGGAATCCATTTGAAACAGATCCCTTGAAAATGTTCTTACTTAATTTATCGATTTTAGGTTACTACTTTAAAAAAAATGAGATTGGTTCATTTAAATGGTTTTGGGCCTTAAATTAAGTCGGTTTGGAGGACTGAGGTGAAGCATCCAGCATATTTCGTACAGTTGTTTCTTTATTACTGCCTGTCTTCATTCAGTTCTATGGTCACTGTGGCATAAAGAACTTAGTTTCTGCAGTGTCTAGATAAGCTACTCAGTATCTAGGTATTTATTAGTTATGATTTAAAATTTTTGTTTTTATTATAATAGAGTAATATTAACTATACAAATCATAACTGGTTGAAAATATATGCCGCAAAATAGTAGAAGTTCTATACTATATTATTTAATTTACAAGTAATCAGAACACTTGGAAAGTGATATATGTTATCAGTGATAACAAGTAAGTTACCAAAAGCTCAAAAGTGGCCACAGGGAAAAGGCAGATAGACTGAAGATTTTTGCCAACATTTTCCCTTCTTTTCTTTCTAGTGGCCACCTGCAGTAGCATACAGATTTGTACTTTCTAGTGGCCTCCTGGATATGACATATTTCTCTCATTCCGGACTTCTTTCGTGGAAGTAAATGTTTGCTAAATCAAGTCTCTGTAATCTGGAGTCATTTGAGGATAATGGTTTTATCAAGTTATTAACAATTAGCTTCATTGAAAAGTAAGGCAAATGTAGGGTATTCCATGCTTGTCCTTCAAGAAAAAATGTTTTCTATTATACTCTTTATATTCTTAATAAATCAAAAATTATTTTATTTGATTTCTTTTATAAATGCCTTAGCAAAATCCCGAAGGCAATCTTAAAACGTACTTTAGATTTTTATAAGCATTTATTATTTTTTATTTTATCGAGTAGATTTAGTTCTCTTCTCATACAGTGTATCCTGGTTATAGTTTCCTCTCCCTCTAGTCATCCAAGTTCCTTCCTACCTCCCCTCCCATTCAGATCTACTCCCTTTCTGTCTCTCATTAGAGAATAGGCTTCCAAGAGACAGCAGCCAAACCAAACAAAATAAAATATAATAAAATGAAGCAAAAACTATCATATTGAAATTGGACATGACAACTGAACAGGAGGAAAAGATTACAAAATGCAGGCAAATGAGTCAGAGACCCACATGCTCTCACAGTCTGGACTCCTGTAAAAATACTAAATGAATAGTTATAATACATACATTGCGGACCTGGCTCAGACCAGTGTAGACTCTGTGCTAGTTGCTTTAGTCTCTGTGAGCTGCTAAGTTTCTTGCTTAGCTGATTCAGAAGACCTTATTCTCCTGGTGTCCTCCATCCCCTCCAGCTCTTTAATTTCTTCACCTCTTCTTCTATGGATATGTTGATTTGAATACGTATGGCTCCCATAGACTCATGTGTTTGAGTGTTGGTCCATAGGAAGTATCACTGTTAGGAGGTAATACCTTGTTGGAGTTGGTGTGGCCTTGTTGGAGGAAGTGGGTCACTGTGGGGGCGGGTTTTGAGGTCTCAAGTGCTCAAGCACTTGGGATAGAGTTTGCTTCTGTTGCATAATATCAGGCTGTGGGTCTCTGTATCTGTTCAAATCTGCTACTGGAGGAAACTTCATTGCTGATGATTTGGTAAAACACCGATCTATGAGCATAACATAATGATTTTATTTTATTTGTTATTTATTAATTTATTCTAGACATGTCATGTTTGGTTTTACCCTAGGTCTTGACTATCTAGTCTCTGTATCTCGATTATACAAGGAGAGTTGGGTTTGGGTCCCTTTTCAAGGAACTGACCTTAAGTGAAATCAGACACTGGTTGTTTACTCCCACAAGTTCTGTGCCATCCATTATCCTAGCCTATTTTGCAGCTCAAAGGCTTTGTTTCTGGGCTGTTGTTTACACTTCCCTTTAAGTAGATAGCAGAGTACATTTCTGCACCAAAGAGCCTAAAACATAAGGGTGAAGACTCCATGTAAGTACCAGCTTGACTTCCTACTTTCAATGTATTGTGTGGGTGTTGTTCTCGGCAAAGGTGCACCCTGTCAGTTTTTGGAGAGTAGTACTTTACCTTAGCATCAACTTGGGTTATTCAAGGATTTCTATAGGTTCTCCTTGGCCAACATATTCAATTGAATGCATCCCAGTCCTGCTACTGAAAGCATTGCTTGGCTACAAGAGATGGTG
This sequence comes from Arvicola amphibius, assembly GCF_903992535.2. Taxonomy (NCBI): domain Eukaryota; kingdom Metazoa; phylum Chordata; class Mammalia; order Rodentia; family Cricetidae; genus Arvicola; species Arvicola amphibius. The sequence goes on from NC_052054.1 coordinate 91,689,430, forward strand.
GTTAAGACTCCATATCCCCATGAATTCCAGGAACTTTCAACCAAACTAGGATTCCAGCTCCCCAAATGTATCCCAGTTTCTTTCTTCTCTCCCCATACTCTCTCTTTCTCCAATCTATGCCCAACCTGATACCTCTTTTTCAATCCCCATCTGCCTTCAGTCCTTCCATAAAATCTATTCTATTTTTTCTTCCCAGGGATATCCATGCATTTTCCCCTAGACCATCCATGACCCCAGAGAAGATGGGGAACAAGGAAGAGCTTAAGAGAGACATACATGGATTCTCTTGGGAAGGGGAGACAAGATCTCCTAAGAAAACTAGGAGTGGGGGGAGGGAAGGAAGGGCAGAATGGGAGGGAGAGGATAGAAAGGGAGGGAGGAGAAGAAGAACATGAGAGAGCCAGATGATGAAATGGGGGAAGAACAGAGAGGGAGAGCAAAGAAAGAAATATTTTGTTTGTGGGATCTATTATGGGGCTAGCAAGAAATCTGGCACCAGGAAAAGTCCCAGGAATCCTCAAGAATGAACCCAGCTAAGACCCTAAGCAATAGTGGAGAGGGTGCCTGAACTGGCCTTCTATTGTAATAAAATTGATAACTACCTTAATTGTTATCATAAAACCTTCATCCAGGAACTAATGGAAAAAGATTGAGAGATCCACAGCTAAGCACTGGGCTGAGCTTGCAGGGACCAATCCAAGAGAGGGAGGAATAATAATATGCACAAAGGGGTAAAGACCATGATGGGGATACCCATAAAAATAGCTGATCTGAGCTAGTGGGAGCTCACTGACTGGACTGATAGCAGTGGAAACAGCATAGGACCAAACTAGGCCCTCTGACTGTTGATGACAGATGTGTATGTAGTTAGGGCAGTCTTTGCAGCCACTGACAGTGGGACCAAGCTTTTTGGAGACCATTCTTTTCGGACGGATGCCTTGCTCAGCCTAAATATAGAGGGGGAGGGCCTCAGTCCTGCCTCAAATTGGTGTGTTATACTTTGTTCCCCCCCCCCTTGAGAAGACTTACCTTCTCTGAGAAGTCGATGGGGGTTTGGTGGAGGGAAGGTGAGGAGAGATGGATGAGGGGAGGGAGTGGGATAGGTATGTAAAATGAGAAAAGATTGTTTAAAAATTTAATTAATTAACCTAATGAAAAAAGTATTCCATCATTAAGAAGCCCAAATGTGAAAGTTACTTAATGAGGTATTGTAAAGGAAGATACGATTGCAAAAAAAATATATTTAAAAAGTCCTAAATTAGTCAAAAATGAATGAATTAACTACAGATTTATGAAACTAAATACTGAACAATCACAGTATTGATCTGGAACAGATGCTGAACATAAACAAACGGGTGGAGCCAATATTAAAAAACATGTTTGCGCTGCTACTTAATGCTTAGACTGAAGGGTTTCTAGGACAGTAATAATCTGTTTAATAAATAAACATATTACAAAGCATATTATCATCTATAAAAATGTTAAATCAAGATCTGAGATATGAAATGTCCCAGGAATGCCACAAACCACAATAAATTATAAGTAGCATCACAGAGTAAATGGAACATTCGACAAGGGCATTGATAAAAACCAGTCTTGAGGATTCACGTGCAGATGACTGAGGCTGCCAGATGCACAAAAACATCTCTTGGGACCTGAAGTTTAAGACTGGAATCTGAAAGAAGATTTCATCACATCTTATAGCTCATTCACTCATTCATTCCGTGGTTTTTTCAACATGCATTTATTAAAATGAACCCAGGAAATTAATAACTGTTGAAAGAGTTGTGCATGGTGAATTTGACTTTCTGGGGCTATTATTTGTAATATGAAAATAATCCATTCCCAGGAAAGTATAGAATTCATCTAAATTATACAAAGTTAATTTCTGGAATAAGACCCATTACTATAAGAAAGCTTTAAAAGAACACGTGTGTTCTTTCCATTTTTGTGTCTAATCTGAGATGATCTTTGAAAGTGGTTCGTTATTCTTGTAACCCATAAAACCACAAAAATTTATACAAATCAAGGTGCTCAAATCTTTGCATGCACATGAGAAACAGATGTGGAACTTTACAAGCCATTAGAGTGGGCGTGTCTAAAAAGCAACCAGTTGCTTAAAAGGCACCATTGTAGGGAAGCACCAGGTGTAGTTAGAGCAGTAAAATGAAAGTATTAATAAAAAATGCACAGAATAAAAAGCAAGACTAGAAACAGAGCAAGTGGTAGCCCAAACATAGTTCATAATTTTAAACAATGCCTGAAATTCACAGAATAAGGTAAACCTTTGGTTATAGATGCAGGTTGCCTGGCTATATATATATATATATATATATATATATATATATATATATACATGTATATATGTGTGTGTGTGTGTGTGTGTGTATACATATGTGTGTGTGTGTATACCCTGATGCATAAAACATCTGAGTTGAATTCAGTACACACACAGAGCCCATGTGTGTTCCCCTGGTACAATGAAATGAACCTTCAAAAACTAGCAACTCATTTCTAAAACAGAATAAGGGGTGTAAGAAAAGGAAACTTTATCTCATGGGACGGATATTGAGTAGAATCCTGTAACTGTCCATTTTCATTACTGCCACCTAGACTTATTGTCCCCACTTCTAATCGAGGTCTTGCCTCACCCAATCCTGACTGGTCCTTGTGGTCATGGCACCCTGCTGCTTTGCCTATGGTTGGGATGTGAAATGTCCTTAATATGCTCGTATAGTTGAGGGCTTGGTACCAAGTGGGGGCACTGTTTGTGACCTATTTCCAAAGTCCAAGATAGAACATCTTGGGGGAAGGAGTTTAAGGGGGAAAGAAGAACTGGGCCATAAAGTTGCTTAGCTTTTCTTGCTGTTGGTCTTCCCTTCATTTCCTGACTCTGCACACAATGTTAACAGTTTCCAAACATCTATACAGCTGTGACTCTTATGATAATGAATTGCAGCACTTAAACCATGAGCCCAAACAAACCCTGCTAACTACTGTACTACCCAAGGAAAATTGATTTCCATTTTCACTTTTCATACCCACTGCAGCATCTGATAATCACCATTCTACTCTCCATTGTCCTGCGGCCAAGTGTTTTGGTTCAACGTATGGATGAGATCAGGTCGTCCTTGTCTTTTTGTGCCTTGTTGATTTTAATGGACACTTATGTTTCCAGTCCCATTCGCCACACAAAAGATGGTAGGAATTCATTCTGTTTTATGGCTAAATAGTGTCCTATTGTTTATTTTGTACCACATTTTCTTTATCCAATTATTAGCCTGTGGTATTCACATCCAATTTACATCTCTCGGCTATTTTGACTTCCATATTCGAAGCAGGTTCTCAGGTGTTTCACATTTAATCACTTTAACATTATGTTGTTTGGGAAAACTGGAAGGTATTTTTTTCATTTTCAGTAGCTGATAGCAGTTTTATGACTAGTACATAGAAGATTCTATTTTATGTAGTCACAAATCAAGGTGCAAATATATCCACAAATCTATATCTATATATTTGTCAGGTGTAGGTACATGCCTAATATGAATATATACAACAAAATAAATCATTCTAGTTGCCTCCATCACAAAATTATCCAGAATTGTATTAAAATATTATCTCCCAGTTCTGCTTACTATCATCAATGCATAGAATATATATAAGTATTAATCCTCAAAACAGTGTTTATGCAAACATAAATGTATCAGAAACACCAATGGATTGATAACGCATATTAAAAAGAGGACTAATACAAAAGGAATTAATTGTACCCATATTAGTGTAACTCTCAGGATGGCTTTTGTCCAACTGATTTTCACCTAAGCAGTACACAATTGTTTCTGTATATGCATGTTAAAATCCAGGTCCTAGAACTTACATCTCAGCTTCTTTTTGAAAACCATTCTGCTTCCTTCAACACTGTGTATGTTCTTTTATGATTATGTTTATTTCATTGGCTTTTTCAAATTCATCTAAAGTAAGCATATGTTTTGAGAGGAGAAAATTAGCTTAAAACTGTATTTCTACAGTGTTTTTGCTGAATATGCATTCCATGGGAATATTTATAAATGTTTATATACTTACTACATGACATTGATCAATTTTAGAGCCATTTTCCAGAGAATAGTATGATTTAAAATTTATTATGTCTAGATACTGATCATTTGGATAATCCAAACATATTATGTACATGCATATGTATGCTGCTAGTCCATTCTCCTTTCTCCAGTTTCTGTTCAATGACTCTCCCCATTTCATTCATTTTTCTACTAAGACAAATTTGAATTGTTAACTAAAGAGCATTCACTCCTGCAGCAGCTAAGTTAAATGCTGGGAGTAAAGCACCTAGCTTTTTGATAGTTCAAATGATTCAGAGATGTTCATTTTGGGGATTGACCAAGACAATAAAAACATTAGACATCAGTTGTGGGTTACACAGGTACGATAAGAGCACAGACAGAAGGTCAGATACAGGGCCTGGCAATCTATTCTTGCAGCCTTTATGGACTTACAGCTTACCTATTCACAGACACTCTAAGCCTGTTTAAATAACTTCCGAACTCATGATTTCTCGTCAATTGCTAGTCTGGAATACCATTTTTAAGCTGACTAAATAGAGAGAAATGTCAAAGTTTCCCATTTCCTTGTCTCTAGCCACACACTGTAGTATTCTTAATAGACTCACAAAATCCGTCCAAATGGTTTAAATAAAAGAAAATTACTTGCCTAGCCAGGGACTACACTTTCAACTTTCTAAGAAGCGAACAAACATTCAGAAAATTAATGTCTTTTTCTACCCTAGTGACCAAGGGATATTTTTCTGTCCTTAGTCACTTGAAGGTGGGACAAACACTTTTCAAAAAGGGGTCATGCTGTGCTCTTCCTCTCCTAAATGCTACATTGTGATTATGCAATTAATTCTATCCCAGCTCCCATTCTCCCGGAAATCCCTTTTCTTCAGAGCTAAATAGGGACATCATCTTTCATTCAGAGCTGAACAGTTCTGCTTGCAGCAGGTCAGCAGCTTCTCTACTCCACATCCATAACAGGGTATCATTATGTCAAGAGCCTCTTCTCTTGGGCTTTCCCAGAGGTGAGGAACTAAGATTCATATTCATTTTAATCATTTTTTCCAGGCAGTTTTTCGACCATAACTTATGCACTTAATTTTTAGAGTTGGATTTTTGTTCCTATGGGTCAACAATTATAAACTATCAAAACAATGGGTCCCAGGTTTACATTAGCTCTTTTTAATTGTAATGTAGAGTAGTGTTTCCCTTTTCAATTAAATATGCCATTAGGTATTAGTGTAGTTTCGTTAGTTTAAAAAAAAAATCCCTTTTACCTGAATCTGTTAGAGAGCAGACTCTAACATTTACTGTGTATATTAACATAATCACATTTCTTGACAAACCCTAATCCACCGTAATTCCTTAAGGATTCAAAATGACTAGTGAATACCATTGGGATGGAAGGATAAATGTGGATGCTCATGAAACCTTGACTGATTACATAGAAAACTGTCTTTACTTGGCTTCAATTCTGAGAAAATTATCTTAACATGTCATTTTCTTCACCCAACACCAAGTGATGACCATTTGGAAAGTTGAATTCTAATCCAATTTCAGGGGTACCATACTGTGTTACATTAATTGATAACTATAAATCTGAAATTCAATGTATTTGGGGAGTGTTGTACTCATTTCAAGCTTAGTATATTCTTCTTTACACATATGATTTGACTAAATGGCACCCAGAAAAAGCTTGGAAAGACACAATTGGTACCAGAGATAAGAGACATTAACTGATATGCAGTAAAAAAAAAATACTACTACTAATAATAATACATTAACTTTTTCTATAATGCTTTAAATTTTGGCTATGTACTGAATATTCTTTCTGGTACTGAAATTAAGTGTAAAGATATATTTTTATTTGCAGAATAATTGAAAAAAGATGAGCAATTAAAACTATTGAACTATTTTCATAAATAGAAAGACAACTCTTATTGTTTGGATACTTTGGCCAGTATGACTAGTGTAGGCAGATACTGCTTGTTCATTTGCTGGCAGCCCAGACTTGAATAATAACACAGAATTTATATTAATTACAACACTGTTTGGCCAATGAATCAAGCATATTTAGCTAGCTCTTTCACCTTAAACTAACCTATTTCTCTAAATCTGTGAACTAAGATGAGTCTGTGACTTACTGGTAAGGTTCAAGCTGGTGGCTGATGTATTTCTCCTTCAGCAGCTATATGGTGTCTCTCTAACTCCTCCTACTTTCTCTGTATATCTCTGTTTGGGTTTCCTGCCTGGCTTTATTCTGCCCTGCCATAGGCCCAAAGCAGATTCTTTATTAACCAATGGTAATAAACCATACTCACAGTATACAGAAGGGAATTCCACATCAGACTATGATCTATGAATAAATTTTGTGAACCTTATAAACAAAAAAGTTATCATTTTACATTTATTTACCAGGCACCAACATATTTTTGAAGTGCTGATTTTTTATAGCAAGTGCATAAATGGCCAAAGAGATTATGCTTTTTAGCCATACTTTTGTCATCTCGCAACTGAGAAAAATGTCTAGAAAGGAAAAGAGCTATCTATGTAAGTAGGGAGTGATAGTCAATACATTATATTAATGTAAAAGGAGCGGCGACCCTTCCTTCTACATACTAACAAGATATTCTTCTCTAAGGAACACATAACATTATTTTGAGGAAGATCATGTTTTGCTAAGTGAAGAATAAATACTGAGAAATCATGGGATACATGCAAAAAAGCACTCTAAAAAAATAGGACGCTATTTTTTTTTTTGCAGGAATGCTTACATTCTGATTAAGTTTTGCCTCACTGTTTTTTAATGGAGTAGTTTTCAACAGGACAGAATTATAAACAAGATATCAACTTGAAAATTCATGCACTCTATTTTCTTGGTCAAATATAGACCATGAGGCACATTAGTATAATAACTGTAAGAGAAGGGAGAAAGAGACAGCAATGGAATGAAATACAGTTGGCATGGAATTTTGTCACAAATAGCTCCCTTTAGATTATACAAAATTGTTTTAAAGGAAACATTTAGCCTTTGAAACAGTAGCAATGCTTAGGATTATTGAAGCCTTTAGCCACTGTATGTAGCAAATAGGCTGAGTAATGCAGATGAGTATTGAGTATTTCCTGTTCTCCTCAAGCATGACACTGGCTTAATACTCGAGTCATTTGAAGACTATTAGTATCTTGTCATGCATAATGGATGTGAGGATAAATCTGTGTAGAGTTATCCTGAAGAAAGAAAATAAATAAAATGAGTTATGAAATCATGTCACATGTATTTTTTATTGTGTAAGGAAATGTAAATAATCATATCATGTTATTAAGCAGCATGTATAGCAAACATATAACAGAACAAAGTTAATGAGATATAATATCAATCGAGAATTATTAAACTGATGAGAGGTTATCTGCATTTTCTATAAAGGGACAACTGGTCTAACCCTGGGGAGTCACACAAAACTCTATGGTAACTGGTAGACTTTGCCATTAAAGTACAAAATAACCATTCTCTTCATGTAAACAGCGGAGTCTCAGTCTGTCCCAGTAAATCTTTACTAATAAACTTAGGCAAGGGCAGTCTACTTTGTCAATTCATGAGACCTGGATTATTTACTAGATTGTCAAAAACATTGCTAAGATTAAGTTATAAGATGTTTGTGTGTTTGGTTTTAGTAAACTATGAGAATATTTGCTCAACATGAAAATATTGATCCATTCTTTGAAACCACGTTTGTTTGTAAAATAGATTATATGTGTAAAACTCATAAGAATACTGTAGGTACAGTAAATTGTAGCCCAGGATTAAGGTGTGTCCAATCTTTTGGCATTTTGGACACAGCACTGTAGTCAATAAAATTCATGATGAAGATTCTTGAATCAAAATAAAAAAATCACAGAATAAACCTCATAATCTTTTAAGTTACTTTATGATTTTGTGTAACCCATTCACAGATGTGCTGGGTTAAACAGTCCATTGACTAGTTTGAGAATTATCAAATTTATCAAAAAGATAGTCATTGTTTCATCCTCTCCCCCTTCTGTCATTCTTCCTTCTCTCTCTCTCTCTCTCTCTCTCTCTCTCGCTCTCTCGCTCTCTCGCTCTCTCGCTCTCTCTCTCTCTCCTTCCTTTCTTCTTCCTTCCTTCCTTCTTCCATTTTCCCTTTCTCCATCTGTCGATTCTTTTATATTTTTATTTTTCTTTTATTTAACTTAATAAACTTGTCTTTACACATATTACTTAAATTACACATAGTACTCAAATCTTGCATCATGATAGCAGAGGCTCCAGATGTAGTCTTCTGCAGTCTGGTTCATAAAGCTTTCATTAATATCATGCAGAATACAACTAATTCCCAAATATTGATTAGGAAATTTTCCTGTCATTGTTCAAAACACCTTGAATTAAAACATCATGAGCTCATTTTATTATTTTAGTTAATTATATCACAGCAGAAGTTACCTAAATTCCTATTAGCCACTAACAAATTAAGTTATTTATTTTTTTAGTGGTCCATAACATATTAAAAGACAATATTAATGGAGAAAGGTAATCTTCTTCAAAACATGGTGTTTACAATTTAAAGATTCAGTAAAGTGCATTATTGTAACCATTAAATAACAATTATTCTAATTCAATCTGTCCTATAGGCTCAACAAGGCCTAGAGAGGTCATCTGCATGCAGTTCTTGCATAAGTTAGAATTTGGAATTTTATAGTCACACATTAAACTTCAGGATGTTTAAGACTTTAGTCTTCTAGTATCTTTTGATCACAAAGGATTTGCCACTAACTTAAGATCAGCAATCTAAATGCTTTTGGAGGGTATATTTTACATGTTCTATTCAGGAAATAAAATCATTTTTATGGGAGCACTGGGGAACAGTCAAAAGACAGAATTATTTGAAGATAAGTCATCTAGAAAAGAACATCATTTCTTCATTATTAAAATTTTTAACTCACAGATTATCCATCTTATTTGGCTTATGAATGATTAATCAATTAATTGGAAGCTATTTACTCCAGCACTCTGCATGGACAAAGCTGAGGGAAAAGAGGAGTATATGGTACACAGTAGAAGCAAACCTAGAAATTGTCCTTCTTAGATTTTATTGCTCAAAATGCTTGAAATTAATTGTAACCAAGTTAGTTTGTTATTGGATAGTGAATGAAATTCTGCAGACTTCAAAATCAAGGAATAACTTACAATTGGCAAGTGAGTGAAAAGAATAAATGGTGGTAAAGACATATACTTGAACCATGACATTTTTCTTTATCGTTACTATATTTTTAATAAATGTTCAACATAAATGTATGTTTGGTGTGTAAAGGGTTTCAGGAGTTATTTATCTAATAGGTTTCTAGAATCAATTCTTGGAAATACTGTTTTCTATGAAACAAAATACTTTTGAATCAGGGAGCACCTTAAGTTAGCGAACTACAAACCTGTTCTTTGGCAATACCTCTTCTACCAAGAGGAGCTTTCTTAACATTCATTATTAATTACTATTATGATCCACTGATGTAGCCTTAGTTCTTACACTCAACACCAATTGGATTGCCCTTACTTCATTCCAGACTTTATGCTTGAAGTCATATGGTTATAAAACAGCTTTCAAGTGAGTTAGTTTAGCTCATTAATTACAAATTCAGAGGCACCAAAATGTGGCAATATAGCATTGAGGATTGAATATTCAGAACTTCCCCTTCAGTTAAGTTGACCAAAAAAGAGCCCAAGTTTGAAATCTCCACTACGTTCCCAGTATCTTTCATACTGGATATACAGTCCAGAGTTTGTGGTTTCTGTGTTGTCTATAGACAATCAGTTGCATGTCTAACGAGTCTCTATTGCTTGCCTGTCTTGACTCTAAAAAAGAGCTCTTCTTGTATTTATTGAACAGCAGAGAAAACATTACACAGTAAAGGAATGATGGATATGCTACACAAATTTTTAAAGAGTTTTATAAGGGACTAAGGTATTGATTCGAACTGAACCCAAATTACTGTGTTTTGTAAAGATTAAGCAATATTTGTGTGTTATTTCCAGCATTTATGGTTCATATTTGTTGTGTAAGGCTGCCTTTTCCTATTTTCTTGATTTAACAAGTGATTACCATACATGTACATGATGCACACACATGTACACATACACACAGAGAGACACATACACTCACACACCGCTTTTTGTGTCAGATTATAGAAAGATATATAGTTTGAGATAACTGCTATACAAAATGTTGTAAAAGCTGAATAACTGGGAAATCTTAGGAAAGTATGGTTGATTGTTACACTGTTCCCTTTACTGTAGGTTAAACAAAATGGCTGAATATATACCAGAATATAAAGCTAAGTGTTAATTAACCTCAACGTGAACTATTAACTTGGATGTAAAGTCCAGCAAAAGTTCCAGGGACTTTTAATGACAGAGATAAATTAATAGATTCCTAATGCCACATTGGGTAGGATACATCTTTATTTTAAATCTCTCTTCAACTTTATCGACAGAAGTCTAAATTGTACTAACTCTAAAAGGCAAAATGTTTTATATTGTTAAATGTTTTGATGACTGCTTCCTGGTTCTATAAAGTTAGATTCCAATTGCCCCTTCTTTTAAAACTGTTAAGAAGCCTGCAAAGGAAACAAATACTTACAGTTAATAAAACAGGAGTACAGTTACTGATATCTTTGCTTGTACTAGGGCATGGTGGAAATATCCTAGTCCCTTTCTCTCTTCTCTCTGTCTGTCTCTCTCTGTGTCTCTCTCTGTGTCTCTCTGTCTGTCTCTGTCTCTCTGTCTCTCTCTCTCTCTCTCTCTCTCTCTCTCTCTCTCTCTCTCTCTTTCTCTCTCTCTCTCTTTCTCTCTCTCCTAAATGTCATTTTAAGCGTATTATTAAGAGGATCTTTTATTATGTCACCAAGGAAAAGCATAGTATCTTATTCTTTAAATACTATAATTAAACAGATAGCTAATTGAGTGGAATAAACAGAGGACATCTATGATATGCGTTTGTAAAATAGGATTTGTATAATAGAGATAAGATATCACCCAGAACACATCTGAAAAATGAGTAAAAAAACACTTTTCTACTACGGTTTTAATATATTGCTTAGTGTTCAGTGAGTGATTTAAATTATTATTATTAAATGGATATGGGAGACTGACCCATTTGTAGACCTTTGGATTCATAATTTGAATCATTCACTAAAACTTATGTGAAAGATCATCTGAAAAAATTCATAAGTAATTTATGAGTGATTAGAATTTCTATTCTTTATTTAGAAGTGTTTAAATGCTGAATGGACTTTAAAATTTTGTCCTACTTTCCTTCTTTCTTGAATTACTTATATCTGAAAATATATACTCTTATGGAATATAAAATTTTTTTTCCAGAGGAAAAATATTTCAAAAATCTTCATCTTTATATTTAGGTTATAGATACAATTTAACATTGATGAAAAGTTATTTTTAATGCTTGTGGAACATTTATCTTGCAATTTTTAGCTCATATAAAACAGAATAAAACTATAGCCTTTGTTAGAAATTAAACAATATGCTATATCAAAAATGTTTTATAATATAATATGAACAAATACTGCACTAGTTTTAATTTGTAAAAATTTTATGAAAAACAGTATAACATGGGTTTTATTACTAATAACTATTTTTTATATCTTATATTTATATAGTTTACAAAATTACATACTATATAATTCCATCAGTACTAAGTTATATTATATTAATAAACATGGTAGAAATAACTCAAAAGAATATTGACAGCTTTAAATTACAACAGATGCTAAGACTGCAGGTCTTTGTATTATTCCTTGCATGATAATTACAAAATAACCCTAAAATTGTAAATCTTTCATTTATGTTTACCTTTTCGTTATTAGTCTTATGAAGTTTTGAGGAATTCTGTGTTGATTTACGTTGAACTATTTTCTTGTATAATAATTGCTTATATCATAAAGGATTAGAAGATCAGATCAATGAATTGTGACATTCTAGGAGTGTAACATCATTCATATACTTAACAACATAACATCTTTAACCTAGTAGGTCGTTTAAAAAATTTATTTTCACAAAGGCTTGAAAAAAAGTTCTGATAAAGAATGGCTCCTTGGCCTTGAGAGGGAGGGAGGGGAGGTATGGGTGGAGGGGAGGGGAGGGAAGGGGGGAGAAGGAGGGGAGAGAAGGGGGAGAAGGAGGGGAGGGAGGGGGGAGGAGGAGGGAAGGAGATGGAAATTTTTAAATATAAAAAAAAATAAACCATGAGGAAAAAAAAAAAAAAGATAAAAGGTAACAGGTAACAGTTGCTTTCTTTTTATTTATTTATTTTTGTTTTTTTGTTTTTGTTTATTGTTTGTTTGTTTTGTCTTTTGTTTTTCGAGGCAGGGTTTTTCTATAGCTTTGGAGTCTGTCCTGGAAGTAGCTTTTGTAGATCAGGTTGGCCTCAAACTCAGAGGTTCGCCTGCCTCTGCCTCCTGAGTGCTGGGATTAAAGGCTTGCGCCACACTGCCTGACAACAATTGCCTTCTAAAGAGGCCTTTTATGCATACATTCTATTAAATATTTAAGTGATCATTATTTCAATAAAGGTTCACTGTGTTGCCAATAGAATAAGAAAAAATTTCTTTCTAGGACAAGTGATTAGTTTGAGAATACAAAGACAATCCTGTAAACTAACAGAGAATGTTACAGTTAATGTGTGTTCTCTGAGCAGCCTTCGATATATCCTTTATATTTTGTACACATAATTTTTATATTTATTAAACTGACAATTTCCACGATTAAACATACTGAAACATATATTTTAGTTATATTATAACTAATTATATTATATTTTATTTTTATTTTATATTATATTTTATTTTATTTATAATTATATTATATTTTAGTCTTTTTGAGGTTTTAACTAATAATAAATGAGAATTGAGGCAAAGATATTACTTACATATTGGTTATATATAAGAATTTAGATATAATTAAATGAAGAAATATAAAAGCAGTATGTTGAGGTCTTTTTGGTTACCCATTAAAATGATGCTTAATACAAAAATATTAAAATAATAGTTTAGAGTGGAAAAAGGAAGCAGGAAATGTTTCTGCAGAGACAGACAGGATTACGACAAAACAGATCTGCAGCAAAAGTCCACAAAAAGATACAGTAATGCCGGGCGGTGGTGGCGCACGCCTTTAATCCCAGCACTCGGGAGGCAGAGGCAGGCGGATCTCTGTGAGTTCGAGGCCAACCTGGTCTATAAGAGCTAGTTCCAGGCCAGGCTCTAAAAAAGCTGCAGAGAAACCCTGTCTCGAAAAACAAAAAAAAAAAAAAAAAATATATATATATATATATATATATATATATATATATATATAGTAATGCTACTTCATTTTGGAATGTACACTTATATTTTTAATATATTTTAATTAAAATAGAATTATATTGCTTTTTCTTTCCATTAACTTCCCCCAGCTCCTACTAAAAATCCTTCCTCCAATGGTACAGGCATTGACACACATACACACACACACACATTCACTGAAAATATACCAAGAGATAGTATAGTTGGATCATATAGTAAATTTATCTTATGTTTTAAGTAGTATCTTTATTGATTTCCAGAGTTTGTAAGAAACTAACAGACTTAAGTGGTCTTCTTCCTCCACAATCTTGTTGCCATTATTTTTTTTGTCAGCTGTTCTGTTTGTTTTGCTGATCTTAGTCATTTTGATAGGGATGAGTTGTTAACACAGAATTGTTTTAATTTTCACAGAGCACACATTTGCACTAAGTGGAATACCATGCATTGATTGGTGAAGTCTTTTAGGAACAGTTATTGGTTCCTTCTAATTTAATAGCATTATGTAATTTTATTTCACCCATTCTCAACAAGAGTTTGTGGAAACACTAGAAGAGAGAGAACTAAGCATAATGGTATTGTTTGACAAAACAGCAGAAAATGAGACAAAGGAGACATTCAATAAATTTCCATTGGGACCAATTAGAGCCTCTGAATGTAGATGACAATTATGTGTCTCGATCTGTTGTGGGGGATGGGGGTGGTGCTCTGGCAATAGCACCTATTCCAGGTGCTGAACTAGCTTTTGAAGCCCATTCCCTATAGAGGAATACCTTGTTCAGCCTAGATACAGGAGGAGCCCTTGATCCTGCCTGAATTGATGCTACAGATATTGCTGACTCCCCATGGGAGGCCTTATCTTCTTTGAGGAATGGACGGGGGATGGAATAGGGAGAGGTAGGGTGCAGGAGAAGGGGAGAAAGGGGCAACTTTGTTTGTTAAGTAAAATGAAAATTAAATTTTTTACATAAAAAATGAAAAGAAAAAACCTATCAGTCAGTACTGATACTGTCCTTGGGACAAAACATAACGAAATACATAATGTTATGTACTTGTGTGCAGTACAATTGACATTGTATTGATTCCTAAATGTGAAAAACTAATTAGCCAGTGTCCAATATTCCAGGTAAGCCTCTAAAACAAAGAAGAATAATCATAGCCAGTAAATGAGAGACCCTGATGAGATAAAGAAATTACAATTGCATAATCTTCAAAATACATATTTGATACCTCACTAATGAAAGAAAATTAAATCCTTAGAAAGTGTGGAAGGATCTGAGACCAAACATTTTAAAACCTAAAACAAAGTGACAAGAATTTTAAAAATTAAATGGAGAGATTAGATAATATTTTTATATTTCCTGTATGCAAAAGAAACGGAGTAATAAAGTACCTGTGCATCCAAAATGTTAGCCTAGGAATCTACTTTGTTTCTCTAGTCATTTTGCTTTTGCAGTGATCTTGAAAAAGCAACAAGGTCATGCAATAAGAAAAGACTTAGAAGAACAGGCTGCACCACTGTTACATGTATGTACAGGGCTGAGGTCCATCCTTTGCTTGCTCCCTAGAGGGAGCAGGGCTTGTGTCCAACTCTTCTGCGGGCTTAGAAGACTTTCTCACATTGGGTTGCCTTGTTCAACCTTAATACAGGGAGGTTCTTAGTCTTACTGAAACTTTGCCGTGCCATGTTTTTTTGATATCTGTGGGAAGGCTGCCATTTTCTGAATAAAAATGGAGGCTGACTGGATGGGGAGGGGGGGCAGTGGGACATGGAGGAAGGTACTGGAGGAGAGAGGGGAGACTGCAGTCAGGATGCTAATTAATTAAGAGGTATAAAACAGCTATGTAATGTCTTTTGTGACATGTTATGGAGGATTAAACTCTGGCACCCTGTGCAGAGAGCCAAGGACACTTCCGTGCTATCAGGAATGGAAATGTTAGGCGTGGGCTGGGACACAGCCACAATGAATACTAAAAGACCCAGCAAGGTCTCTGTTCTCGGCATTCATTTAGTTAATGTAACTTTGACATATTTTTAAAATAATTTCATTTTTCGTGTCTACCAATTTCACTACTGTTTTGACTCTTCATAAAAGTCTATTTATTTATTTATTTATTTTTATTCTTTACTTCATTTCTACTCTTTTTGAATAGAAAATAACTAAACAGTGAAGTTTGTAGTTTTTTTTTTTTTTCCTTCACATGAAGGAAATGTTTCTTACTCGTTTGCCTGTTTTTTCTTTCTTCATTGCTCTTTCTGTAAAGTCAGTAGTTGAACAGCTGGTGACCCAAGTCAATCAGAAATTAGAGCGATTCTGGGACAGTTTGCAAATTGAGTTGCTCCCAGTTAATCTGTAAAAACTGTACTTGCCAGTTACTGGCTGCAGCCGCTAGCAGGACATTGGCATCTGAATGCCGAGAACACAGAGACCTCGCTGGGTCTTTTAGTATTCATTGTGGCCGTGTCCCAGCCCACGCATATCATTTCCATTTCTGCTAGCACGGAAGTGTCCTTGGCTCTCTGCACAGGGTGCCAGAGTTTAATCCTCCATAACAAGCCACAGGCGAATCGCAGTACAGTACCAATCCCATAGACTCTGTTTGTCGCAGTTGTAATCTTTCCCCAAAGCTTGCCTGTTGTACTGTTAATCCTTCACTGAAACTCAGAATTGGTTCTTAGTTGGAATATCAAATGACAATACAAACTCCCTCATTTAGAAATAAATCTTTCCATTTACATTTCAACATGTGCAAACTTGTATATTTTACTTTTTCAAAAATATTAGGCAATCAAGTTCATTTTTTTTTTCTGCTTCCTGGTTATTCTGATGAGAATATAGGATTAGATGCGACATCCCATGTCAAATAACTTGTATCAGTTTATGGTGATCTGAGACATCTGTTGAACCTAACTAAATTAGTTTAACTGGTAAGTGCTCAATATATAAATTCCATGAATATAATTAGAAAGGACGAAAAGAGAAAAATGATTGCCACATATGGACCTTTTATTTCATAAAATAAGAAAAGTGATAGTATAAAATTTTTATTAATAAAAAAATCATTCTATTATCTTTTGGCACTTTAAATTCTGATAGACATTATTTTCAAAAAGACAAAAAGAGTTTAAATAGGGTTAAAATGATTGTGGTGGTGGAGAGAGAGATGGTCATGCAAATCAGAACATGCTCGTGTCCATTGGTATCAGGAAACGATTGGCTAGATTCAGGCATTCAGAGGGCGGGGGTTCCAATTTCCAGACAACACACTGCAAAAGGAACATCTCAAGGAAAGAGAGTTAGTATATAGGTAGAAAATACTTCTGAGACTATGGCTGACATCTGGTAAGTATAAAAAAAATTGTTCATAATTCATATTAGAGACTTCTGAATACCCCTTAAAATGGTTGTTGATTAAAGGAAGTTGCATAGATATGCAAAGTAATATAGAATACATTATTTTATTCAAAGCTAGAACACTTGAATCAGCTTATGACTGAGCATGGAACAAAGGTCGTGATGAAGATAGCTTTGGGCATGCACGGAATAATTGTAATCAACAGAATTAAAATATCAAATTTCAACTATGGGTCAAAATTCTAAAATGAAAGGAATAAATTCAGAGTGGATTTTAAAAAAACGAGGAATGGAAGGGAAGAGTGGAAAAGAGGGAGACAGGAAGGCAGAAGGAACAATGTTCAAATGAGTTGGGAAAAATAGAAGGCAAAGTCAGGATAAGCACAACAGGGTAACTCTCAGTACCAGTACCCATATCCATGAAATTCATTCCATGTTGACATAACCTTAAAAATACTCAAGTGCTTTGAGATCATGTATTACATAACACTAAAAATAATAATAAAGTGCTATGATATTATTTTAAAGTTCAATAATAAAATATATCAAGAGAAAAATAAATACCACAAAGTTTCTACAGAATTGCGAATTGTTCTGCCCAAAGAAAGCAAACATCATTCAGATAAATTTTCGTAAAGTAAATAAATAAATAAATGAAAACTTCAAGAAGGAAAATGGTGGTAATTATCTTTATCTGGGAATTTCTTCAAAAACTTGGTATTTTTGAGGTTTGTGGTTAGAAATGATTCATTCTTTCTATCCATGCTTTGCCTAGATTGAATTCAGTTTCTCTATAATTATCACTAAAGTAATGATGGTTGCACATTTTTACAGTGTTCAACTCCAGGAAGAGGAAAATTGCAAGCTTACCATTTCCTAATCACATTCTTTGTCAACAGAAGCTTCCACGTGGCAACAAAAGCTTTGAAAGGTAGGGATCATTCCTTCTTGCCGTAAACTAATAATTCACAGGTGAACATAATTGTTTTTCTACTGCCTATCATTCCAGATTTGAAGATGGAGCTCTGAAAATGGAGGATGGAAATAAATAAATAAGTTTTAACTGGAGAGAAAGGAGTAGTTCATAACTTTATTCATAAGATTGCTGTTGTCACCTCATGCTAACATTACATACTGATTTCATTTCTTGTTTATTTTCTTAGTCCAAGTCAATTTCTGTAGCTGACTACACAGTTGTAGTTGACAAATGTATTCAATATGTTATGTCTAAACCCTTTTAGATAGTTCTATTTATTTTATTTTATTTGTGTGAGTTTTTTTGCTTCCATGGCTGGAAGAGGATAAAAGAGGTTGTGGGACCCCTGGAACTGGAGGTAAAAATGGCTGTGAACAACCTTATTGGTGCTGTGATCCCAACTCAGGTCCTCTGGGAGAGCAACAACTGCTCTTAACCACTGGGCCATCTCTCTCACACTAAGATTTTACAATTAAAATAAATGAAGTATGATATATATGTATACATACATATCTATACATTTAAAACTTTTAATAACTTTTCAGTCCAGTTTTAAGAAGCAATTGAGTTTATACAGGTATGTATAGAAACATGGATGAGGTGTTACCACAATAACATGCATGACTCATGTTGCATCACAAAGGTTCCTCCTTATGGGTCACAACTCATAGCTCATGCACTTGTACCCTAGAAGTATCTGGACAGTCTGAGGCAGCCTGGCAGGTCTGATAACCATCTTTTGGGATCTGCTCTCTGTTTTAACACCTTGTGAATGACATTGAAAATATTGTAAACTTTATCTTTCTCATATAGGTCACGTTTGTTTACTGCCTAAATCTCATAAGCCTATTCTAGGCTTCGATATTTTATCTTGGAGTAAATTGGTCCAAGATAAGTAAATGTGCTCCAACACATACTCATATATTTTCACTGTGATACATCTCTTCAAACATTTAGCCAGTTCTCTAGTTTCACATAAAGCACTTCATTCATATACTTGTTTATGTTTATGTGGGCAACAATATCAATTTTAAAAGAGAAGTAATGAATTTGAGAGTGAATTAGGAATGAGGAAAATTGTTGAACTGACATTATGAAAATGCATTACTGATATATAAAATTCTCAAAGAAAAAAAAACAAGGAATAAAATCAAATACAGATAAGATTATATATACTTTCAAGTCTTGTGAAGGGTGGAAGAATGAATCTCTCTTCCAACTTCTACTATAAAAGTTTGGATGCTGCCAAATGTTATGATACATCTGTTTGGTGGCAAATGGCTTAATGACCATCCTAATTTCAATAGTTACAAGAATATCTCCTGAACAGCTCCCGACTAAATTCACATACTATAACAAGAACCTGGTCATTTAATATATACACACACTTGATTGCATTGCATAAGAGTGATCCAACGTGTCCTCCAGTATCCAGTCTATTATACATTAACCCACATTAAATTGAGCATATAAATTCAGCTTAACAAGGCTTCCATCAATTGCTCATTTTCTTAGTTTAAGTTTATATTGCTGTGATGGCACACCATGACCAAAACACAAAATGGAGAAGAAAGGGTTATTCGCTGTCCATTACTATGTTTCTGATCGTCATTGGAGGAATTCAGAACAGAAGCTAAAACAGTGCAGAAAATTTGCAGAAAGCTTTCTCATCAAAACCTTCAGCCCACAAATAACAACGCAGACACTTATTAATAATTATGAAAGTTTGTGCTTAATGTAGGCTCTCATGACTTAATCAGCTTGTTTCTACTAATCTACATTCGATCACATGGCTCTCTCACTCTCTGCTAGAAATCCCATTTACCCCTCTGCCTAGCTCTTGACCATTCAGCATTCTATTACACCTATCACAATAATACATCTTCACATGGTATACAATTATTCCACAACGGAACCTAGATGTTGTGGCTGATGCAGAGGCCATAGAGGGATGGTGCTTACTGACTTGCTCCCCATGGCTTACTCAGTCCACAAGATCTCAGGACCACCAGCCCAAAAGGGGCTCCACTCACAAGGGGTTGGGTCCTCCTTCATCACTAATTAAGAAAATGTTTTGCAGCTGTATCTTATGGAGGCATTTGTTTTTATTTTGAACTTATTCTCTCATACCATGCATTCCAATCTTAGATCCCCTCCCTCCCATCCTCTCAGTTCCTCTCCACCTCCCTTTACCCTCTGGTTTACTCTGCCTCTGTTTCCCTTCAGAAAAGAGCAGGACTCCCAGTGATAACAACAGAATGAATGGATTTTTCTCAATAGAGGGGCCCTCTTTTCTGATAACTCTAGTTTGCATCATGTTGACATGAGATTAGCCAGCAAGCCCATTTGATTTCAAAAGCCCTTTTTATCACAGTTGCTTTTCTAAGTAGTATATACAACAGTCATAACTGGATGGGAACAATTCCTGGATCATAAAGGATACCTTTGAATAGAGGTTATTTTTCCCTGCCATAGAGGAATATCACTAAATATTTGACCATTGAGAATTCTTGTTCAAAGTAATAAAGGACTTTGTAGTATAATAAGTGATAGCTATTTTCTACATCAGCCCTCACCAGTCCAGAGAAGCCTCTGTGCATTTAGGGATTACAAAAGTATGATTACTTAAACCATCAGAAGTGATGAATGAGTATTAAAAGACATAACAATGCCCATCAAATGTACTGATAATATATCTTAATTCTTTTATTATAAATATTCTCCAATCCCAACAGTTGAATTTGAATATGCATTTGCCCTGATTGAGTAGGATAACATGGGTACATATAAAATCTCTAAAAATTTGTACTTTTATTTCTGTAAATATTTTGGTCATAATTGGATAGATCGATATAAACTTTCATGCTTCTAAGAAAGAGGGTCACAGATTTTACCCTAACTTCATTGCTTCTGTTGAAGATAAACAGCTCAGTCGAGTGAAATATCCCATTGTCTTTCTCATTTGGAACCCTACAAAGCTGAGTAACATCTTTATCAATGACACTACCTGGATAAACGTTGGTTTTATCTGCATTTGACAGTTACTCATACTTCACTTTCCAACTATTTCTACATTAATTATATTCTCTGGATGATTTGATATTGGCATAAAGAGTAATTTTTTTAAGTTCATAGAATATAGGAGAAGTGTGCTTTCCATAAAAAGATATTACCTTTAAGTTTTCATCCACTTTTAACAGGAAGACTAAGGGAGTTAGCAATGTGGTAGTGATGTCCATAGAAATCTGTCTACATTTCTTTTGAGGTTTTCTTGTTTTTACATTCTCTAGTGAACAGCCTTCATCGGTGTTGTAAAATCAATCTTGGGCACTATTAAAGAAATCATAGACAAAAATTCACATATGGTTTCCTGTAGAAAATTGTCTGTCACAAAGTCTCTCTCAGAGGGAGAAACCCACTTCAAAAAATTATGAGCCCTTTTCATGTTATCGCCAAATGGATCAAAGTATTGCATAATGGAGTGCAGAGACACGGGGCTGGAGGGCTGGGCCTTGACAGCACAGCTGTTGCGATTCTTCCTAATGCACAATGCAGACTCTGTCCCCTCATCTCCCAAATGAATCAGCTATTGTTCTACAAATACACCTGTTCTCTACTCATAGCACTTGTGAATTTTCTACAGACTGTAGGAAAATTCTAGATACTCACGAAATGATCACCACCCCTTTCCATACTTAGCATAGATAAACATTCTGGTACCTACTGGTAAAATGTCAGAATATTTTTATTCTAAGGTAATGTTTTTGATTAGTTAATATAAGTAGGTCATGACCATCAAATATCTCACCTGCCAGAAAAAGAACCAGCATCAGTCATTTCATTATCTATAGAGTAACCTTTGAACTTCTCTGTGTATGACTTCTTTGCTTATAACTATTTCCTGACTAGAAAACAATGAATAGATAATAAAGCAGGGACCATTGACTTTTTGGTTACCTGTACCAAGTCATACACAAATATTGACTATGAACCACCATGTCTTTCATGCAACCCCATTAAGGAGCCTTGAGGACCCCTTTTCCCCTTTCCACAAAAGTGCTTTCACAAGACCATCCAAAGTTGGTGAGCAAAAGTGCCAAGAAGTGAGTAAAATCCAAGGTTTTCCATACTTGTAATGTGATAGGAATTTGTGATACAATTTCATAGATGTCAGAAGAAAAGATCGTATTCCTAGGTTAGAAAAAGTGAATGTCATTACTCAGAACAATAAGAAGTGCAAAAATAAAAGCACTGTTGCTATGATCCTGACACCCAATTCCCACAGGATAATGTAACATCAGGAAATATCTGCGCACACAGAGTAGCTTTACAAGGGAGTATCTGCCAACTTAATAAATATGAAAATTTAATAATGGCTGTAAGCCTCCATCTCTTATTCTTCAAATGAAACATCATCTTTCTCCCCTTTCCAAAGCTATTAATCCACATTCTGTAAGGAAGTATGGAATGACAATAGTTACTCTACCCTTTCTCAGGTCTTGTAAAACTATAAGATGGCATTGAAAAGTTTTCCTCTTATAGACATTTCTCCAGATATATTGGTATATTATATAGCAAGAGACAGCTAAGGCTGCATGTTAACATGAAAACAAATGCTCAATTGAAAAAAATTTCGAGCAAATTTAACAAGATTTACTTAAAGGCAGAGAATGAAAGCTTTGTATGATACATCATAGACCAAGAAACATTACAAAAAAATCAAAGTTAGTTTTTTTTCTAAAATATGCTTTAAAACTGAAAGCCTGTTCAGATATATTGCCTCATTCTTATAAGAAGAGCATATAAAAGGTTAAGGAAAGAGAATCTATCATATAGTCAGTCAGCTTGAGCTGATTAGAAAATAAATGTAGTCTGAGCTACACCATTAGAACATATCTCCAAAACAAACAAACAAATGAATCTCTACGAGCAAAATCAAAACAAGATATTAAAAATCGTAAAGCAAAGAAATAGGCATGCTGATCCTAATGCAGACAAAGGCCTGGATACCTCAACCTTATACAAAGAACCAGAAGAAACTTAGGAATGCAGGGAGCTCAATAAATATTGTTCCCTATCCAATATCAAATAGTGAGCATCAAAACATATATAGCTAGATTGAGCAGGGTATATTTAGTAATTTATGCATATATTCATATACATATATATTTATATGCACACACACACACACATAAAATCAGTTAATGTAAAAATAAGCCATGGATTTGATAGAGAGTAAGAAGGAATTTATGGGAGAGTTAGGAAGGTGTTACACAGAGAGAGGGCTTGCTTTTGGTTCCAGCCACCCGCTAGCTTAAACCTGAAATAATTACACAGAAACTGTATTTATTTAAACACTGCCTGACCCATTAATTTTAGCCTCTTATTGGCTAACTCTAACATCTTGATTTAACCCATTTTTATTAAATCTTTGTTCACTATGAGGTCGTGGTTTACCAGGAAACATTTAGTATGTCTGACCTCGCAGCTCTATGGTGGCTCTCTCTCTCCTTCTTCCCAGCATTCAGTCCTGTCTACTCTGCCTACCTAAGTGCTGCCCTATCAAAAGGCCAAGACAGTGTTTTTATTCAACCAATGAAAGCAACATATAGACAGAAGAACCTCCTACACCATGAAGGAGTAAAGGGAAGGCAGAAATGATGTGACTGTATTATAATCTAAAAAAAATGAAATAATTGTAAAAAATCAGAAAGCATGGGTCCATTTAAATTTGTATTAGAAAGACCACATTATGGACATGTAGAACTTATTCTGGTGAGAAACTGGTGGTCTAAAATATCAAAGTCTATTATTTATAATATTCCACTGTAAGAGAAGATGAATTTAATATCACATGCACATCACAAAAGATATGGAAAATATTTGACAAACAGATCACAACACACTACTTCTATGATAAAAACCCAAACAAAGACTAGAGAGCATCAGCTTTGAAAGAGATACTTATATCAAGTCTATAGGTAATATCATATGAAATAATAAAAATAGAAATTTCCTTGACGTTCAAGAACATGCACACATTATTACTCTCAATGCTTCTATTCTCCCTCCTATTAAATCCTCTGGTGTATTTTCAAAGTGGCTGTACAAGTTAGCACTTCCACCAGCATTGGAGGAGTGTTCACCTTACTGCATGTCCTCTCCAGCATAAGCTGTTCTTAGACTTTTTCATCTTAGTCATTCTGACAGGTATAAGATGGTATCTCAGAGACATTTTAACCTGTATTTCCCTGATGGCAAAGGATGTTGAACAATTTTTTTTCTCATTTTTTTTATTCAAGATTTCCATCTCCTCCCCCTTCCCTCCCCTCCCCTCCACCCATACCCCCACTCCACCCCTCTCCAAAGACAAAGAGCCATCAGGGTTCCCTTCACTATGTTAAGTCCAAGGTCCTCCCAGCTCCCCCTAAGTCCAGGAAGGTGAGCAACCAAACTGACAAGGCTCACAGTGAGCCCGTCCATGCTGTAGGGTTCATGTTCATTGCCATTGTCCTTGGTTTCTCAGTCCTCCTCCACCGTCAGCCACATTCAGAGAGTCCGGTTTGGTTCCCCGTTCCATTTTTTAAGTATATCTTGGCTATTTGAAATTCTTCCCTTGAGAATCCTCTGTTTAAATCTGTATCCCATTTTTAATTGGATTATTTGGTACTTTGATGTCTACTTTCTAGAGTTCTTCATATACTTTGTACTTCTGCTCTCTGTTGGATATGGGATTGGTGAAGATCTTTTTCTGTAGGAGTATGTGAATAAAGTAGTCCCACACTAGCCCAGAACTAAGCATAACAAAGGGTTCTTTATTTAGGGGAACTCACAGATCACAATCCTCTGTCCAAATGGGGACCAGGATCTGCATCCAGAAGCCAGGCAAGAGTGGAGAGAGAGAGAGAGAGAGAGAGAGAGAGAGAGAGAGAGAGAGAGAGAGAGAGAGAGAGAGAGAGAGAGAGAGAGAGAATGAACCAGCATGCAAGCTTCCACCATTTTGGTACTCAAAGCCATGCCCCAACCTGGTACAGGATCTCAGAGGCCATTGGCTGAAGGAGGTTCCCCAGCACCTCTCTCTTTTCTCTAAATAAGAGTGTTCCAAACTTAATACAAATTTACGCACAATAAGAACAGATATTAAATATAAAAATTAGAATTACAACTGGCAGAACAATATTAAGTAAGAAACATATGCTAAATGTTTGAATAACTATTTTATACTAAGAATTCTGAGTTTTGTTTCAGAAATGGCTTGGCTAAGTCATGAGAGGAAAGTAACTATAACTATCTAGTCTTTAACCCTGTCCAAGTCCTGAGAAGGGAGATAATATTACTTGAGTAGGCAGGAAGTGCAATCAAGGAGCTTCCAAAATGTACAATAAACAACAGAGATGACCAGCTACCTGGGCAATCACCCAAAGTCACAATTGCAATGTTAGAGCAACTCACTTTGGCTAAGACCTAGAGTATCAGACAGACCATATTTAGAGGCAGGGAAAATTTCACAAATGTCTTCCCCTGTCTTGGCAAGTTTGGGCACTTTTTTCCCTGTATCCTGTTTTTCCAGTTTGGACACCAAGCATTTTGTCAGTGGTTGAGGCATGGGCAGTTTTTTGCCCAAAGGCCAGTTTTGTCAACATGAGAAAAGCTCCAAGTGTCCTCAGTGCTCAACAGTCTCTTGGGAATAGATCAGTGCTGCCAGGAACAATTTTGCCTCATGTCAACAGAACCCTAAGTTATTTAAATGGCATATTATACAGCTCTTTGAAGTGGTTGAAGAGTACCATCTATGTGGAATATAATTTCTATGTATCTAAAGGTCCTAATTAGTCTAAGTATGACAAACATGGATGACTATTGACCTATAATATTTAATATCCATATAGATTAAAAACTAAGACTTTATATTAGATTATTAAATAATCTTTAAACGACTGTACAATAAGTGAAAACAATGACCTTAAAATGTAAATACTATATAAGTATCTTGATCAGAGGTAGAAATGTATAGTGCAATATGATAAATATATCCTAAAATTGCATCAATATATAAAATGTCTTTAACAGAGATAGAAACATGCATGCACAAAATAACTTTGCATAGGTGTACATATATTTTAAACAGAAATAGGAACATATTCAATATAACAAATTGAATTTGTATCAATATACAAGAATCTATACCAATGTAAATTGTTTATAAGTAATAGCTCACAAGTATTCACTCTTATTCATTATTATTATTAGTGTAAGTTCACACTAATCTACCTATTATCCCATTCAATTTCTTTTTTTAAAGTGAGATCCCTGAGCCTACACAATTTCCACCCCAACCCCCAACCATATATCAGTTATAATCAACCCCTAATTGATTCCCTAACCCTGAGGACAAACTTTGTTGGGAGGAGGGCCATTGTCTTCTAGAATTACTTCCAGCTGTCACGAGAGTTAAGTTCTTTCTATGGGATTCTGTAAAACTAAAATGATGGTTAAGTTTCAAGATTACTGTCTGATATAACTGCAGATAGCCTCTGAGTAGTCAATAGGGTTTTAACAGGAATTTTAATGCAGAGGGAAGATATTATCTTAGAATGATTTTTTTACCACATAAACCAAGCAAAAATTTAAAAACTTATTTGAAAAGGGTTAAAATCTGTTAAAAAATTATGATAGGTTAACAGAGTATCTCTCCAGTAAGGCAGTCTGCATGCCATCCAAATATTGTCCAAAGATGAGACATTATCTTTACTGGAAAAAATTCATACCTTGACATTATGTGTACAACATAAGGACCAGATAAAGAAAATGTGGTACATTTACAAAAAGGAGTGCTATTCAAGGATTAAAAAAAAAAACAATAATATCATGAAATTTGCAAGCAAATGGATGGTACTAAAAAAGTGAGGTAACCCAGAACCAGAAAGACAAGCATGGTATGTAATCACTCATAATTGGATAGTAGCTTTAAAGTAATGGATAACAAGGCTACAGTTCACAACCCTAGAAAAACTAGGTAACAGGGAGGGCCCAACAAGAGACACATGAATTCCCCTGGAGAGGAAAAATAGAAGAGATGTCCTGAGTAAACTGGGGTTAGGTACGGTGGGGAGATGGGGGAATAGAAACAAGAAGGATCAGTTTGGTTGAGTTGAGGCCTGGACATAGTAAAAGAGTAATGAGAGACATATCTTCATGGGAGAAAATTTTGGGGTTAGGAAGAAATAGTGGAGAGGGTTCCTGCATGGGCCTTCTCCTGTAATCATATTGGTGCCTACCCTAACTCTCATCAGTGAACCTTCATCTAGTAATCTATGAAGGCAGATGCAGAGAAGCACTGGACTGAACTCTGGGAGTCCTGTGGAAGAGAGGGAGGAGTGACTGTATGAGCCTTGGGGAACAAGGTTATGCTGGGTGAACCCACAGAAACAGTATACCTGAGCTCATGGGAGCTCAAAGACTATATACCAACAGCTAGGGAGATTCTATAGGAACAGCCTATGTCCTCCACATATATGTGTAGCTTGGCCTGTTAGTTGGGCTCCAAGCACCGGTATCTGGACCTGTTCCTGACCTTTGAGCTAGTGTGTGGGAATCCATTCTTCATGCTGCGTTGCCACTTCAACCCTGCTGCAGGCAGAGTTTGGTCCTGCCTCATCTTAATGTGCCAGGCTTTATTGACTCCCATGCACATTTCTGAACAGAGAAGGAGAAGGGATAAATGCTGGGGTGCTGGGTGGGAGGTGATGCAGGGTATGGAAGGAGAAAAGGGAGGAGAAACTGTGGTTGGTATGTAAAATAAATGTAATACATAAATAGAACCTCTAGTCAGATTACCAGATAAAGAAAAATAAATATGATCAATATGAAAATTGAAAAAGGAAGATTTTTTGTTTGTTAACTAATTTTATATAGAGAAAATCCTACCACTCCAAAAATAAAGATAATTTTTATAAGAAAATATTCAGTGAAGTTATAGACAAATTCCAAAAAATAAGATGTTTCTTTTCTATATACTAGTGTTCATATATAGCATATAGTAATATAGTGAAAAAAATCTAGGCAAATGTTACTTACATTTGTGTCAAAACAAAAACAAAATTAACAAAAACAGATAAAAATCTAAGAATAAACTAGGGATGTGAGAGAATTGAATTAAGGACTATAACAGATATTAAAATGAATTAATAGAGCAGTATCTCATGTTCATGAAATGGAAGATTAATATTGATAAAATACCTAGGGCTAGTAGAAACAAGATCTGTCCCTGGTGCATGAGCTAGCTTGTTGGAGCCCATTTCGTATGATAGGCTGCCATGCTCAGCCTTAATGCAGTAGAGGAGGGGATTGATCTTGAGACTACTTAATGTGCCAGTCTTTGTTGATTCCCCATGGGAGCCCTTACCCTTTGGGAGGAGTGGATGCGGGGTGTACTTGGGGAAAGATGGGGGTGGGGCTTGAGGAGGAGTGGAAGGGAAAACTGTGGTTGATATGTAAAATGAAATTCAAAAAATAAGTAAATGAAAATAAAAAAATACCTGGGGGCTTAGGAACAATTCAGTAAAGTACTTCCTATGAAAGCTTGAGAACCTGAGAGTTGAATACTGTACCACACAGAAAGGAGTGGTGGTTCTAATCCTAGTGCTGGGGAGGTGGAGGCAGACAGATCCCTCAAGCCCCATTCCTGTAGAATGACATTTAAGTTTATCACCCACCCCTGACACATGTACACAGACACATGCACATGCATGTGCATGCACACACGCACACACACACACACACACACACACACACACACACACACGCACACACACATCCGTACAAAGTGCTTGCGGTAGAAACCTAAGGGACTGAGTTCAATTCTCAACTACGTAGAAAAGCCAAAGCCTGGAGCCTGTCCTAGTTCACTATTTATTGCTATACTGTATATGAATCCTGACCAAAAGCAAAGTGGAGAGAAAAGGGTTTAATTGACTTATAAGGCCTGATCACAGTCCATTCCTGAGGGAAATCAAAGCAGTAACTCAGAGGAGGAAATTGAACGTAGGAATTGAGAGACCAGGAAGGAATACTACTTACTGACATTTTCTTCATGGTTGCTCAGCCTGCTTTCTTAAATACCCACAGGTCATGTGCCCAAAGTGGGCTGGATTCTTCATATCAACCATTAATCAAAATCAACCCACACAGAGTTGATTATAGGCCAATCTTATGTAGGAAATTCCTCAACTGAGGCTCCCTATACCCAGAGGACTTCAGATTATGCCAAATTGACAAAAAGTCCTCAGCCAACACATTGACACACTTCCTTTCTTGCTAGACAACATATATAAATTGATGAGTACTATGGCAATGACAGACTCTGTCTCACAAATCACCTCTGAAGAAAAGGAGAGTTTCTAACATTCCTACACTGTTGATATAACTTCAAATGACAAAGATGTCATAAAAAGGAATATACTTTCTCTATTTTTTAATTAAAGCCTATTTAAAGTGTTTAAAATTCACAGATATTATTTAAAATTAATTTTATATCTCTTGTATATTAAGTAAGTATATGCTACCTTTGCAGAGCTATGCAAAACATTTAAAATTAGGAATTTCAACAGACATTTTCTCTTTTGAAATTATATCATTTTTCATATTCTAGATGTAAGGACCACCTAAACAGATACTGACATATTAGTGTATAAACAAAGTGAGGGCTATGAAGACAGTGGATTTCTATTTAGTCTTTATTTTATTTTTTAAATTTCATTTCACATTCCATCTGAAGTTCTCACTCTCATCCCTCCTCTTGCTCCCCTCTCCTTCCCCCAGCCCTACCCTCATCCACTTCTCTAATATGAGCAAGGGAGGTCAAGATCATGAGGGAGAAATCTACAGAGGCAGCCGAACCGAGCACATGAAAACTCAGGAATTCTAGACCAAAATCCGTGGAGCCTCGATGGGACCAAACTAGAATCTCCATATGTTGGAGACAGTGGTGAAGCTTGGACTATCTGTGAGGGACTTGGCAATAGGACCAGGATTTATTCCTGGTGCATGAGCTAGTTTTTTGGAGCCAATTCCCTATGATGGGATGCCTTAATTCAGACAGAGGGGCACTGACCTGCCACCACCTTAATGAGCCAGATTTTGTTAACTTTTATTGAGTCTTTTAACAACACTTTGCAATATGTACAACACAGACGTGACTTGAATCACTATAATAAAGAAAACACAGTTTTTATATAACTGTACAACATATTTTAATCTAACTTCTTTAAATGAGTGTTTTTCATTTGAACTTACTTTTAGAATTTTATACTGTCATACCATATTTAGGGATGATTTAGTGATTGTAGAGTTTACACGTTATGATGTAGAAATTAATTATTTAAGACAAAAAGGATAAATAAATTTTAAATAACCTAAGTATGTAATCTTTCTTAATTCTATAGTATCATTCAATCATCCCTGCTTTAGTAAACCCTACTTTCACTCACTCATGCAGAGAGTCTCATGGTTAGTGATGTTGCTACCAGCTCACTTTGTCTTCCTTCTAATGTATTTCTAAAACTGGACCTGCAGAAGGAGTTAGTCACCTGAAACAGTGAATCTTGACAGCAATGGGAGGTATTTTGCCTTTAACTTGCCGGAGTTATTAATCTTCTTCTACATTTTATGTCAGAATTAATCAACATATCTTTGTTACATACTAATGAATGCTAACCTTGTATTTTATTATAATTGATTTAAAGCTAATAACAGGCTAATAATTACGGACAAATCAATATTTCACTTTTTTGTCTTGTGTAGTTTTACTGTTAATATTTTTTGATCAAAGTCATTGGTAACATCTTATTTTCTGTTCATTTTGTTCTGCACTGTTATACAAATCACCCGTATGCATAAAGTATTAAAGCAAAATGTTTCTTGAAATTCACAAAAAAATGCAAGTATTTTTAAATCAAAAGAAATTTTGTCAATCAAGAATTTTTCATTGATACTTTCAACTGATGCTTTATGTTGTAGGGTAGTACATGTATGCATGATTAATTGCCCTGAGAATATGCTTTCCAACAGAGTTGAAATATTACAACGTTGGATGTCCTGTTTTCTATGGTATAATTATCTCATAAAGGAATGCTTGAGAAAAATATATAATGTATTCTTTTTATTAGCAAACTTTATCTCAATGGTTAACAAAAATACACAAACAATGAACATTGGATTCACTTCTTCCTTAGATTATGCTTTGGCATTTTCATGTTAAGAAGATACTAGAACTTCTTAGAAAAGAAGATTCCCATTGTAATTTCTAAAGTCAATATCCCTCAAATCAAGTAAAGGGTAAGGAATGCTACACTTTTTCAGTTCAGTTATGTTCTCAACATGTACAGAGTTTAAAAGCTATGTTGCCTTTAGAACTGTACACAATTACATGTGTATCATATACTCAGCAATCTAATTATATAAAACATTTACTTGTTTTATATGTATTTTTTGAAAATATTTTTGTCATATTATATACACTGATCCTGAGTTCTATTCTCTCATTTCCTTCCAGAACTTTCCTATCTCCCCATTGACCAAACTCCATTCTCTTTCATTCTCCATTGCAAAAACAACTTGCAAAACTAAAGGGCAAACCACAAACAAACCAGAATTTAAAAAAAAAAGTAGAAAGAAAATGCACAGGAAACACACACTCCTGAAAAGAACACAGACAGAAATCACATTATACAAGAAAAGACTCATAAAACAAATAAAAATACATGAAGATATATGAGTCAAACAAACAGAAAAAAAAACTACAAAATTAAGTTGAGTTCATTTTGCATTGGCCATTTTCTCTTGTGCTGGGATCTCCCTTTAAGTGTAGTCATTACATCTACTGAGACACCACTGGAGAAAACTAATTTTTCCTTTACAAGAAGAATTCAATTGGATATATGTCCCTGGTTAGGAACGGGAGTTTGACTACTTCCTGTGGACCCTCTCAGACCTCCCTTAGGGCCTATTATTCCCTTGGTTTTGTGTTGTCTGCAGGTACCTACTACCTGGGTGCCCAGAAGACAGAGATGGCTGGGACAACGTGCAGGTGATTTCCACTCTACTTTCCCTCCTTTACGACCTCTCCTGTCTTGCCCCTGGCCTAAGGCAGGTTGCTACCATGTTCCCCTCTTCCCTCTCTACCCCTGTAGATAAACTTTTCCTAATCTATCTGCCACTCCATATTCCATTCCTTTTAGACCTATACAACATAGAGTTCCATGATAGACTCCATGTTCCCTAGGACTTTGAGAGAGCATAGCAAACATATTTACTTGTTATATAAATTTAATTGCGGGTATTTAGGTGGTGTTATAAAGTTTAATGGCTTAAATGACTAAATTCTTTTAGGGCTCCAGAAAAGTTTCTGTGTAATTAATGCTTTTTGTCTCCATAACAACTTTGATGTGTGTTAAGCCATGAGTAGTGTTACTGAGAGTAGGTACTACTGAGAATGAGTGAATAATTGAAATGTCAGTATCCACAGAAGAAAGATTACATCAACTTGCTAACTCATTTTTCTGAAAAGAATGGCTGACATATGAGGAAATAAAAACACTATTTTCAAATTTCGTAGTGATATCGGCATTTTCACCTTGCTACTTTTACATATCAAGTTTTTCTCTAGAGTCACCAACAAGTTAGCGTGTTTTTAATAAGTACATATGACTAAGAATAATGCCATGGCATTAATTGCCAGGGGCCATGCGACTTCTTCAAGGGACAAAGGCTGAGAATAGCATGAACTATTTTTCCCTGTGGCAAGGCCTTGGAGAATTTGATCCATTTGGCAAGGTTGATTGACATTTTGTCTCATAATTCTGGGAAGGACCCCGGAGCATAGGTGCTACCTGTTCTTGTTTTCACTATACAAATAATTTTTCTGGCTGCATCTAGTTTTACTGTCATAGAGCTATAGGTAAAATGGCTATTATGAAAGTGAAACTTCCCCTTGATGACTCACTTTTGGGCAAGCCAGAAGGGATGTTTTTAAAAGTATACAATGGACCTAATTGAACTCCGAATGCCTCTGATGTTTCAAGTGTGACCATGAGTTCAGGATGCTCAAGAACAAGATGTTGCCTTTCTAATGTACCCTGTGGCTAGCCTGAAAGAGCCATGGAAGTTCAAGATATCATGTATTTGCATAACTGTTCTGGAGAGAATGATTTTAACTGCAAAAGTCTAGGAGAGATGCTAATGAATAAATGATATCAGGAGTTATCATTCCTGGAAACAGGAATTGAAGCCCAATCATAGGAACCCACAACACCCTTATTTCTAATAGTTGTACCAATACTGTAGGAAGTTGAGAGGAAGGGGACATGAGAATATAGTATAAGCAATGCCAACTATTAAGAGCAAGTTTTTTAAGTTATATAGTCTTCAGGATGATAGGAAAAATCTGGTATATCCCCCATAGGAGATGGAGTAGTACATAATGAAGAATGAATTTATATAGCCTTGGCTGATGAGTTGATTGTGAGAACTTAGCTTTCACCAGAGGTAAACATTAAATAGTAGAGGCAAAACTTTCTTTGACTTTCCATGACACTGTAACTGTAATTGCTGCTCCTGCTCTACTGTGGGTGTGCTTAGTTAGAAAACTTCCTTTGTTGCCTGCAATACTGCTTATGTTTTTAACATTAGAGATGATAATCAAGTAGGTAATGGTTACCCATAGGAAAGCTGGGGCACAGAAGGGGAATGAGGTAAAGGAACAAGGTGGCAGTTATTTTAACCATTATTAGCTACCTAAGAAAACAAATTTTCTTGTAAACTGTTCATGCAAACCATTGAAACTATAATAAATAAAAATGACCCTGGCTATCCATGCCACTTGTTTTAAACAGGTGGTTATATTTTCTTTGCTGTGCCAAATTCACACATCTGTCCCAGGTTGTCTGTCCCATCTGGAGCAAGGCTTCCAGCCATTAATGATTTACAAAATCATGTAGTGATGAGCTGTGGGCAGGCCTGCTTTTCATCCCGCCTGGATCCCACACGGCTAGCTTTACACGCGAAATAACAAGACACAAATTGTATTCTTTTAAACACTGCATGGTCCATTAGCTCTAGCCTCTTACTGGCTAACTCTCACATTTTGATTAACCTATATTTAGTAATCTTTGTAGCACCATGGGGGGTGGTTTACCGGGAAGATTCCAGCATATGTCCATCTTGGGCCAGAGCTTCATCGCATCTGGCTCAGAGAGGAGAGGCAGGGCAATTGTCTGAGCCATCTACCTCACTTCCTTCTTCCTGTTCTGTCTACTTCACCCACCTAAGGGCTGGCCTATTAAATGGGCCAAGGCAGTTTCTTTATTAACAAATGAAATCAATACAAACAGATGACTCTCCCACATATCTCATATGAGCTCACATATAATATTAGATGTAAATGCATAGGACATTTGTACAACGTACACTAGGAGGTTCTAGCCTAGATTATTGACACATCCAAGTGGAAAAACTCACTAGTGAAAAATAAAAATAATCAAATAATCAAAAATAACTGCACAGTGATAAATAAAGTCAACAGAAATTTAACTCCATAACAAATAAATTCCTAAATGAAATTTTGTCTAAATTTTCATTACAAATTAGGTACAATTGTCAGTTGATATTTATGTTATTAGAAAATTTAAACTGAGAATGTAGCTTTTGAAT
The DNA here is from genome assembly GCF_903992535.2 of Arvicola amphibius. Taxonomy (NCBI): domain Eukaryota; kingdom Metazoa; phylum Chordata; class Mammalia; order Rodentia; family Cricetidae; genus Arvicola; species Arvicola amphibius. The sequence continues at coordinate 91,723,896 of NC_052054.1, forward strand.
AATTATTTGAAAATCTTGATAACAAAAATAATTAGGCCAGTCTTCATGAAACTATAAATTCATCTGTGAACTCTAATATTTCCCTTCATGCTATTATTGTCAGGTGAGTCTAATACCTAAATACATGCTGTGACAAAGGCAGTCACCTTTTGCATTCTGCTTTCTTTTATACAAAAAACTATATTTTTGAATATATTTCCTACTACTCAGTTACAAGTAACATATTTTATAATTTTTGTCGTATCATACATTTCACTTAACACTGTTTGGATTTATCATTTTTGATTGGATGTAGAGTATATAATTTTCCTTTTGTTGTTCCCTTGCACACTATTTATGTTAGGTGTTGCTCTTTTTTCCCTAAAGCATAAGCAGTTACAAATAAAAAAAAATGGAAGCAAAAGATTTCATTAATTTTTGTCTGTACTTTGACTGCTTTGTTTGTGTGTGTGCATGAGTGTGTATGTATGTACTTATCAGGTTTGGAGCTGAGAGATGATTAGATTAATGACACATCTAAATAGAAAAATTCAGTAGTATAAAACAAAACAAAAATAATCAAATAACCACAATATAAAATCACATAGGCAATTTATAACAATGAGTTTAATTAGCAGTCTTGAAATTGATCACACATTTATTTTCCCCATTATTGGTAGTGTTACTAGCGTTTCCAACATACAGAAAGAATATGCCTAAAATAGAAAGGCATTCTATTATGCAGGAAAAGGATTAATTTTGAAATAAAATTATAAATTTTATACATACTGTTTACTTTCTTTTTACTAGAGGTCAAGGCTTTTTTTTTCTCATTTTTTTTTATTAAAGATTTCCATCTCCTCCCCCTTCCCTCCCCTCCCTTCCACCTATACCCCCACTCCACCCCTCTCCAAGACAAAGAGCCATCAGGGTTCCCTTCACTATGTTAAGTCCAAGGTCCTCCCAGCTCTCCCTAAGTCCAGGAAGGTGAGCAACCAAACTGACAAGGCTCACAGTGAGCCCGTCCATGCTGTAGAGTTCATGTTCATTGCCGTTGTCCTTGGTTACTCAGTCCTCCTCCACCGTCAGCCACATTCAGAGAGTCCGGTTTGGTCCCCTGTTCCATCAGTCCCATTCCAACTGGACTTGGTGGTCTCCTGTTAGATCTGTCCCACCGTCTCCATGAGTAAATGCACTCCTCACGGTCCTGACTTCCTTGCTCATGATCTCCCTCCTTTTGCTCCTCATCGGGACCTTGGGATCTCAGTCCGGTGCTCCTATGTGGGGCTCTGTCACTTTCTCCATCCAATGCCAGGTGAAGGTTCTATGGTGATATGCAAGATATTCATGAGTATGGCAATAGGATTTATACATTTCTGGCACCCTCTCCTCAGCTGCCCAAGGACCTAGCTGGGGGCATCTTCCTGGATACCTGGGAACCCCTCTAGAGGCAAGTCTCTGCCAACCCTAGAATGGCTCCCTTAATTAAGATATATAATTCCTTGTTCCCATATCAACATTTCCTATATCCCAACCATCCTATTCCCCCAAGCTCTTCCCATCCTCCACTTCACACTTTTCTCTCCCCATCCCCCGCATCCCACCCCACCCCCATGTTCCCATTTTTTGTCCGGCAATCTTGTCTATTTCCAGTATCCAGGAGGATAACTATATGTTTTTCTTTGGGTTCACCTTCTTATATAGCTTCTCTAGGATTTATGATCAAGTAGGCTTCATCCCAAAGATGCAGGGCTGGTTCAACATACGAAAATCTATCAATGTAATCCATCATATAAATAAACTGAAGGATAAAAACCATATGATCATCTCATTAGATGCAGAAAAAGCATTTGACAAAATTCAGCACCCCTTTGTGATAAAGGTCTTGGAGAGGTTCGGGATACAGGGGTCATTCCTAAATATAATAAAGGCTATTTACAGCAAGCCGACAGCTAACATCAAATTAAATGGAGAGAAACTCAAGGCCATCCCACTAAATTCAGGAACGCGACAAGGCTGTCCACTCTCTCCTTATCTCTTCAATATAGTGCTTGAAGTTCTAGCAATAGCAATAAGACAAAACAAGGGGATCAAGGGGATTAGAATTGGAAAGGAAGAAGTTAAACTTTCGTTATTTGCAGATGATATGATAGTGTACATAAGCGATCCGAAAAACTCCACCAAAGGACTCCTACAGCTGATAAACTCCTTTAGTATCGTGGCAGGATACAAGATCAACTCCAAAAAATCAGTCGCCCTCCTATATACAAAAGATAAGGAAGCAGAGAAAGAAATCAGAGAAGCGTCACCTTTCACGATAGCCACAAATAGCATAAAATATCTTGGGGTAACTCTAACCAAGGAAGTGAAAGGCCTATTTGACAAGAACTTTAAGTCTTTGAAGAAAGAAATTGAAGAGGATACCAGAAAATGGAAGGATCTCCCTTGCTCTTGGATTGGGAGGATCAACATAGTAAAAATAGCAATACTACCAAAGGCAATCTATAGATTTATTGCAATCCCCTTAAAGATCCCATCAAAATTCTTCAGAGATCTTGAGAGGACAATAATCAACTTTATATGGAAGAACAAGAAACCCAGGATAGCCAAAACAATCTTAAACAATAAAGGAACTTCTGGAGGCATTACCATCCCTGACTTCAAACTCTATTACAGAGCTACAGTATTGAAAACAGCTTGGTATTGGCATAAAAATAGAGAAGTCGACCAATGGAATCAAATAGAAGACCCAGATCTTAACCCACAAACCTATGAACACCTGATTTTTGATAAAGGAACTAAAAGCACACAATGGAAGAAAGAAAGCATCTTCAACAAATGGTGCTGGCATAACTGGATGTCAACCTCTAGAAGAATGAAAGTAGATCCGTGTCTATCACCATGCACAAAACTCAAGTCCAAATGGATTAAAGACCTCAATATCAATCTGAACACACTGAATCTGTTAGAGGAGAAAGTGGGAAGTACTCTACAACATTTGGGCACAGGAGACCGCTTCCTACGTATAGCCCCAGCAGCACAGACATTAAGGGCATCATTGAATAAATGGGACCTCCTGAAGCTGAGCAGCTTCTGTAAAGCAAAGCACACTGTCACTAAGACAAAAAGGCAGCCTACTGACTGGGAAAAGATCTTCACCAACCCCGCAACAGACAAAGGTCTGATCTCCAAAATATATAAGGAACTCAAGAGACTAGACTTTAAAATGCTAATGAACCCAATTAAAAAATGGGGCACTGAACTGAACAGAGAAATCTCAACAGACGAAGTTGGAATGGCCAAAAGACACTTAAGGGCATGCTCAACCTCTTTAGCAATCAGGGAAATGCAAATCAAAACAACGCTGAGATACCATCTTACACCTGTCAGAATGGCTAAAATCAAAAACACCAATGATAGCATTTGCTGGAGAGGATGTGGAGTAAGGGGTATACTCATCCATTGCTGGTGGGAATGCAAACTTGTGCAACCACTTTGGAAAGCAGTGTGGAGGTTTCTCAGGAAATTTGGGATCAACCTACCCCAGGACCCAGCAATCCCACTCTCGGGAATTTACCCAAGAGATGCCCAATCATATTACAAAAGCATTTGTTCAACTATGTTTATAGCAGCATTATTTGTAATAGCCAGAACCTTGAAACAACCTAGATGCCCTTCAGTGGAAGAATGGATGAAGAAAGTGTGGAATATATACATATTAGAATACTACTCGGCGGTAAAAAACAATGACATCTTGAATTTTGCATGCAAATGGATGGAAATAGAAAACACTATTCTGAGTGAGGTAACCCAGGCCCAAAAAGATGAACATGGGATGTACTCACTCATACTTGGTTTCTAGCCATAAATAAAGGACATCGAGCCTATAATTCATAAAAAATCCTAGAGAAGTTAAATTTTTTTTTTCAAATAAAAACATACAAGCATATCATTACAGGACACATACAGTCAATTGAACATTACAAATCATATTGATAAAGCATATAACTTACTTCTTAGAACAGACAGAATATTTTATCCCACTCAATTATAACAAGGAAAACAAAATTACGGAAATAAAAAAGTCACTTAAAATGTTATCATTCTCTGTGAATGTAGTCAATATGTTTAATGTCATAATACGACACTGTTGAGAGACAGAAGTGATGGTTGCCTTCAGTTTCAGCTTGGTGGACCGGGAAAATACTAAGTATCTTATAGAAGAAAGGTTGAGGTATCACTTACAGGAACATGTCTGATTCAAAGGCAGTTGTGTCACTGAAGAGTTCCACTTCAGTTTGGATGATGACGTCACAAGGGATTTATCAATGGGATTCCCCCTTCACTTAACCAGATTGTTCTCAACAAGTAAGTGAAGTCCCCACAGGAGATAAGATACTGAAAGTGGGAGTGACTGAAAGTTTGGCAACAGCAAACCGTTTCTGAATACACAAAACCCCATATTAATTAAAAGCCATGTTTATAAGCTGAGGTTTCTCCAGCAGTTCTCATCCCTGTCACATAGCTTACTTCCTTCAACCACAGGTTTGAACATACCGCACATGTTCCACTGCACAAGCTTCCACTCCATGAGCAGTCAATCAACACCGCTAGGAGAACCTAGACTCCAATATGAGACTCTTGTATGTGGAGGACCATAATGTTTTTACTTATGTACATAAAGCTATCTATGCAATAGAAACACAATAACACAAATGTATTTTTATTATCTTTTCCTAGTAATTAAAAAACAAATAAGCATAACTTTGAATATGTTTCTGGCTCTATCGACGCTTACACTTGCCTTGTACACATTCAGAAGTATTCTATAAGTATACTATACCCCTCAAATTAGTATATATTTGGAATATTTTTGTTAGAATGTTTTATTTTATAAACAAATTTTGAGTTAATCATGTGGATTTCACATAAAGTGTTTCAAATGAATTTTTGTTGGTTCTAGGTAATAAGTTCAAAAACATTCATGAACACATCTCTGCCATTTTGTAATATATGTTTATACCTAGCAGCTTCCTCAATACTGATGATTGATTATAATCAGAATATTAAAGACCTCAAAAATCAATGATATTCCATATCCTTTAGTATTAAATATTTAGCTATTCTTTATTTATATAAAAGCAAATAAGAATCTCATTAGTATGAAAATTTGTTTTCTTTTTTAAAAAAGTGAAATTATATGTGCATCAAAGAATTGTTTAATATGCATCCCTTTACGATGCTTTGTCAGTTAATGCTTGATTTATAGTTATTTTATGTATCTACATACCTGGGGTATATTACTTTTCTTCAGGTGATAAAAATGTCAAAATTGGGGAATGTTTAAAAGGGCTTGCAATAGCATCATCCTCGGAGATCATAGCCAGTTACAGGACTGAGTTGGACAGCAAGAATGAAGGGCTCAGCTCCCCCTCAGCTTTTGTAAGAAAATGTTAACAGCCCTATTGCTGATACCACACATTTATCTATCTCCATATCCTTTCCTTAATGCACTGATATGATTCCAGGAGCAAGGCACTGTGCAGACAGCACAGCAATTTGTATATCATGATCATGTGTACTGTCATGTTACGCCTCAAGGAAATACTTATTCCCCAACACATGTCTTTCACTGAGGGTGAACTGTTATAGCCAGCATTTCCTGAGATTCACCTCCTGCTTTGCCAGTCTCTCCCAGAACCTTTCTAAATCTGTCACTCATTTTTCAGTTTGACTCCAGGGATATTTTTGATATGTATGAAGTACATCATGTTAACATTTGTTGAAGAGTTCAGTAGCTCATCAAAATTCAAATGCAAAGGTTAATTTTAAATGTGAATTTGAACCATTTCAGAAACCAGAATTTAGTCTTATTCATGGGCCGCTTCTAACAATATGTATTTTGGCTGTGTATGGCACATATTCTTGGAAACAATGCTTTAAAAGTTTACCTAATAAGATAGTAAGTGCATGTTTTTCCAGCAATATTTAGAAATATTTTGTCTTAGCCTTATATATGTCCTATATTAATGGTATAACTAATAAATATAACATTTAAGACAACCTGGTTTTTATTCAAATAAGGAGAATGAACTGATATAAAGCCTCGGATAGAGGTCTGAGACTTTGCTTACTGTGTTCCCATGAAAACCCTTACAGAGAAGATTCACTCTAGTGACAATTTAGATGTCATGTTCTAATACAGATCCATAATTTTGGAAGTCTTTCACCAAATAGAGGGCATTTTCTGAGACAGAAAACATTGCACCAATTCCTGGTTGTTCTAAAAGCATATTACTATTAATAAGAGTCTAGCCATTGTATATGTCAAAATCTTTGTGATCTACTTCATATAAATAAAAAGGCATTTTATAACAATCTCATATCTGATTCTGTTTTATAATGATAACAGAACTATGAAATAGTAGTTGTGGTTATTGATTCAATCTCATTATTTTGTCAATTGTTAGCTTAAAATGTCACATCATCAAATAAAAGATAGTTTTATTTGTAAATTCCATGGAAAGCCTTTTATAGGAAAATATTCCAGATTAAAATTTTAATATTTATTTAGAATAAATGCCTGCAGCTTTTGAATTAAACTTTTAATTTTATTTGAGAGACCCAAAATATCAAATGGCTACTTTGCTTAAATCAAGAGAAAGTTTATACTTGAGAGATGTTCTTGTCTATATTTTGTGATAAGAACTTTGCTTTATTTTAATTTTCTTAGCAAATTTCACATATAATAAGTTATTCATATCAAATATAATTTGGGTTTTGATAGTATATTATCACACTGTTTATTCTTGCACAGAAAAAAAATTGATTGACTTAACTAGTCACAGACTAATTTCACTGATTTAACTAGCTACAGCAACACCATGTAAGGATAAAAGCTCAAGAATTTATTGTTCTATAATTGTTAAAATAATCAAAATTATCCCAGTGCAGTCCAAAGATTGCAGAAGGTGACAGAGAACAGGAAACAACCTCGAATCAATAATCTGTTTGAAAATTCCATCGCAATGAGAGAATATGGCATTTGATTAGAAGGGCCAATTCTCTATTTCATTATAACAATAATTTCACTCATTCATTGGACAGAGAAATGTTATAAAATGCCTTTCTGAAAAGCCATCAACTCCTCCCTTGGGCCTCAAAGTGAGTGAAGTCACAGATGCCTGGCAGTTCTGCTTTCAGTCTGCTTCTCTCCTTTCCCTTTGTGGGGTTTCCATGATAACCTCCACAGGTCAGCACGATAATCACTCAAGGGCCGTCTCACTCACCCAGCCCTTTTTCTGGCAGCCAAAAGACAAATAAACAAGTCTTTGTCCTACAACATAAGTCATCTTGGATCCTGTGAGAGGCACACAATCCTCACAATCCCCTGGACCAGTGAAGTCAATACTCCATTGTGACGATGTTGACCCGGATCAGAGATAATTATCTCCTGAGAAATAGATTTAAGGTCTGAAGGAATGACTTCTGAGGACAGAAGGGTTTTTCGAGATACCTCTTAGATTCAGAACATAAGCAATTACAAACCAGGACCCAGTTTGACATGAACTACTTAATGATGCATACTGGTTGTACCTTGTCTGGTTCTATAGATCAGCTCTAAATTGATATCCAGAATTTAATGCATTATAATGCACTAGATATGGACTTGATGTTTCCAAATCCCTTTATTTATTTCTCCTCCCAGTGTGGACATGATGAATAGTACCCTTTTCTCTGTTTTCATCATTGTTTCTCCCTTTAATTGGCATAGAGAGAAAGGGAAGGGGAATCTACTTTGGGTTCCAGAACCCTGGTTTTGTCCTTAAAACTGGTTAAAATTTTTATTTAGAAATCATCAAATATTTTTATTTCAATCACTTCCAGAATGTAGGATTATTATCTACAAAACTTCTGTTTCCATGAAACTTAGATCCTTCTGAGGCAAACATATAAACCATGGCTAATTAAAGTATACAAACAAAACACAGAGAAAAATAAAGTATAAATCATTTAACACAGACCATAATCTAGGTGAGTTGAAGAGAAATGGTATTTTGAGCGAAAGAATTCTGGATTTCATACATGAAGGATGGTAACTGAGGCAAAACTCTTGAAGCAGGTGCAGTCATGTGAGTTAAGAAACATGTCATCCCCTTACATGCTAATTACAGAAATATGAGATGTGTAACCCAGAGGGAAATTAATTGTCTATTGTATGGAATGATCAATCAGTGACTTTTCAAAAGGACCACGAAGACAACAACTAGAAATCTTGATGTAAGAGTATGCAAGAGATATTAAAATAAATACATGGTACTGAGTTCATAAATATAAGATTATGCAAATAAAAACTTCACTCTGGAAGATAGGTTTCATGTAGATATTTAAGTAGCCTGGGCACTATCATAGCATCCATTTCAACAAAAGATAAAAAAGTAGAACAGACCGGGAAAAGTATCATGACTCTACTTGGTTTTGTTAGGGAAGTGAGGATCTCTGTTCTCAAGGCTGGGAGACAGAGCAGCAGAGAGCATTCTGTCTTAGCAGAACATAAACTCAACCATGTTTTCTCATACCTTAATATGAGACTGTTACAAAAGGTAAACTTCCAGACTATGAGCAAACATCCACCATTTTGCCTGGCCCACAAACTAACACACTAAAGTCCTCATCATCTTCCCAACTTAACACTTCTTTCTACTTTGTACAGAACTGTCTTTGGAATAATTATTTCAGCAAGAATACTTTTATCATTATTCTAACATGATAATTATTCTAATTGCTCATTTCAGTCTTCTAGTAAAATATTTAATGACTTTCCATTGCCTGCAGGATAAAATGTAAATTCAATAACTGTCACAATCTACAGTTTCATTCTATCTAACATACACACCATTACTCAGAAAAAGATGAACTTAGTTTAGTGGAAATGTGGTTTTCTTGTGGTTATTCACAATACTACCTTTCTTTCTTCTTTGATATACCATCTCCTTCCTTGACACATGGGTATACAAACCTTTATCTTTTGTTTTCACCTAATTCATTATGCTGGAAGCATTGTCAATAAGAGATACAATCCTCCATTTGCAGGCTTCTATCACTTCACATATATAGCTCCATGACAAGGAAAATTCATAATTCAGCAACTTTAGCATGTTTATATACTCAATTCTTGGACAGTTCCAAGGAGAACAAGATGATGGCTTTCTTCCTTTAGGATCAGTCATGTCTCAGTAAATGATGAACATAGCAGTCTAGGGTTTTTATTTTGTTTTGTTTTTCTGTCAGTATAGTGAGTGTACCTGAATCTACTGATATTTTGAAAACCACATGTAGTGCCATGGCCCTGCATGGCCCTGCACTCAGCTCCCTACCACTCAGGTAGTGGCCTGGTAGGCCTTCTGGTCTGTCTGGTGCCTACTCTGCTGATGACACCTAATGTACTTCTTAATTAAGTCTCTATTGCTCTATTTACCAATAAAGACGCAGGAGACAGATGATGGGATAAAAGGCTTCCTGGTTCTCCAATAAATTGCCGTGCTGAGATGTGCTAGCTAAATCCACATTCCACATAAAACCTGAGAGGGCTTAAAAAGAAATTGTAGATGGAAAAAAAAAAAAAAGTTTAGTGGTTTTTTTTTGTTTTTTTGTTTTGGTTTGGTTTTTTTGGATGGGCTCTGTTTGCTGACCATGGCTCCTTTAAAAGAGGGCTTCCTGATTCAGCAGTAGCAGCAAAAACAAAAACAAAAACAAAACAAAACAAACAAACAAAATACCAACATGGTTTGAAGGATTCCTGGGCCATCCTGCTAGCACAAACTCTGACTTTTCAGGAGGTCCTGCTATGGACCATTTAAATAGGTTTTGTGAGAAGCATGTTTCAAACTGCTCAATTGTGCAACATAGACCCACTGTATACCTGACTTGCACAGCTTGCCGAGGTGGTGAAAATGCATCTGTCATATTGGATGGGCAGAGCCAACAGACAGTGCTGCAGAGTTGGTCCTAGGCATGCCCGCTTAGCATTAAAAAAAAGGTGCTTCTGGTCAGAAAAAAATTAAAGATAAATAAAAACAGATTCAAATAAAAAAGACCTCTAAATTGGGCACAGTTTTGGGTAAATGTATGTAGGCTTTGGAGAGAGAAGAAAGTGTATAGAGTTATAAAAAGAAGTAAATGGGTCTTTAAAAAATGAAGCAAGGTCTTTTAAAGAGACAGAGTTAAACATGTTAAAAAAGTAATAGAGTAAGAAAAATAAGTCACATAAAGATGGAAAAAAGAGAGTATGGATTATAGATATCATTTTTTAAAAAAATATTTGCCTGTGAAGCTGCTAAGTACAGAGAGACATTTCATTGTTTGGGCTGATAAGCTAAACCAATATGTGTATTTGAAAGGCATCTTGACTTCAAAATTTTGGTTTAAGAATTTGTTGCTTTGGGAAAAAGGCTCTTCTTTTGCTTCCACAGAGGGAGAGAACCTGTGGATTGCTTCCATACTAATGTGGTTTGATGGACCAAGCATGTCTAAAAGGTTGCTATGAATACCCCCAAAAACTAATTTGCCAAACAAAAAGAATGAAGCACTTTGGAGAGAACTACACCCAAATTCCTTAAATGATTGGTTACAAATGTTTGTTTGTTTGCATTTAAAGGGAGTTATGCTATAGAGATGGATGCTTTGCATTGGTATGGATCTTGGTATATTGATGCAAATTTAAGGTCAATTTTGTTATTGTGCAATTCATTTAAAAACGTAATTTATAATTTAAAAATATAGGTTAAGAGATAATCATCTTTAACAGTCAAGCTTGCATATTAGTTAGGTTTTCCAGATATATAGAGATACATATCAGTTAGATAGGTATTCTTTAAACCTTTCAAAGACTAACAGAATACGGCATTTAAAATGTTTTAAGAGCTTAAGACTTTGCATGACAATGAGACACATCTGCTCCTGGTAGCACCCGTCTAATTCAAGAGAATGATGGGTATCTAAGAGGTTCTTTATGGAGTTCTCTAGCTATTGGGGCAAGACACTGCTCTTGTCTGGACTGCTTGATGTTATGCTGTATGAACTGGGCATGTAGAACCCACAGAAAAATGACTGCTGAAGTTGCCTAAAGAAGGTGAGACAGTCCTTCAGCATTCCTACTTCATGAAAGAGTCTACCAGACATTCTGTAGGACACAGAAGAAAGTAACTGACAAACTGCCAATATAGGTGAAACTGTCTTTGAAATTTCTTGCTTCATGGAAAAGTCTGTCAGATACTATGGGCCTATAGGCTGATGTTGGATACTCCAATGTTACAATAAACCTTGGATGACTATACAGGCAGCAAGATGTCTCTGTCATTTCTAGAGTCTTTGAAGTTGCTTACAATGTACTCCCTATTAACTTAGGCAATATTATATACTTCTGGGGTATTTGATGGGGTTGAAGAATAGAGTTATAATTATAGTTTTACTCAGTTATGATAAAAGATAAAGTAGATATAAGTGTAATTATATTTCTTGTTTGATACCTGTCTTGTTATAGGTAATTTTGCTATATTAAAGTTAAAATCTTCTTTTTATTTAAACAGAAAAAAGGAAATGGTGTGGGAAGATCTTCTGTCTATGTGTTGCTTTTATTGATTATGGATGAATAAATCTGTTTTGGACAGTGGCTTAGCAGAATAAGTCAAGGCAGCAATTCCAAGCAGACAGAGAAGGAGAGAGGAGGAAGAGTCAAGTGGAAACCATGTAGCCACTGATACAAACAGAGACTTCCATCAGAGCCTACTAAAACTTTCCCAGTAGATCACAACATTATGTGATGCACAGATTAATGAAGAAGGGTTAGTTTAGTATATAAGAGTTATCCAGAAATATGCTTAAACCATTAGCCAAGTAATATTGTAAATAATATAGTTTCTGAGAGATTATTTCAGGTTTGAGGAGCTGGGAACAAACAAGCAGCCACCCCAACAAAAACAAGCAATCATCTGTCCTTCCTTTTTGATGAGAGACCCTGGAAGAGAGCATATTTCCATCTGTCCTAAATTAAAAAGACCATGAAAACCAAAGTCCCTCTCTAGTTTTTCTTTTGCATCTGTATATCTAACCTCCTGGTTTCTCTGAACTCTATGGCTATTTTCTATCAACTAGATGCTGGCTGTACTCCCTGATTCAAAGTTGATTTTATCAAAATAATCTGAAATTATACAGTGCCATCAAATACTCCACAACATTTCCTTCTTTTTGTCTAAATAAAAGGGAAAGATTTTTAACTCTAACACAGTAAAACTATAAACAAAAGGCCAATTATCAGATAATAATTACATTCACAATGTCCAGTCCATTTGTATTTGGAAAATTCAGAGAAAGTACTCTATTTTCTATCTTATCTTAGTGAGTCCAACATTTTATATCTAAACTACTTTCTACCATAACTTGTATTACCAGCCTAAAAATATTCATTTAGACCTTAAAAACATTTTCTTAGATAAAAAGCTTATGCTTTTAGGTCTCTCAAACTTTATAAACTGTACATCTCTTTTGTGAGTCTCCTTTTTAAATTTGGCAACAAAGAAAATAGAAATCTATAACTATCTAGTCTACAACTCCATCAGAGACCTGAGAAGAATAATGTATTACTGGAGTAAACAGAAAATGCAGAGCAAACAACTTATAAAACTATAGAAATGACAGAGACAGTTGGCTGCCTGGACAGTCATCCAAGATTCCTCTGCAACTTTTGGGTATCCATCTTTAGCCTACAGGCCTAGAATATCTGACAGATTTTTATCTCTCTATATATCTGTGAATATCTGTGATCCGGGAATTTTTAAAAAATTATTTATTTATTTTTGTTTTATATAAATTGGTTTACCTATATGAGAATGTTGGATCCCTTGGAACTGGTGTTACACATATTTGTGAGCATCCACGTGGGTGCTGGGAATTGAACCCAGGTCCTCTAGAAAGGTGATCAGTGCTCTTGACCACTGTCAGCTCTCAGTAGAGTAAATTAGAAACTTTTAAGGACTGACCTACCTTGCCTTGTCAAAATTTGGCATTTAACTTCCTTTGTGTCTTGTGTACACAATTTGGCAGCATATTAACAGCAGTCCAAACAAGGGCAGTTTGTTTCCCAGTGTCTAGCTTTGCCACATTGTAAGCAAATTACATATGGAGGTTCTTTGATACTCATTATGTCCTATGTAGTAGATTGGGGCTCCAAGAACAAACATATCTCACTTCATGAAAATCCTTATGTTATTAAAACATCAAAAAGTCATGTGGCTAACATAGATAAGAATAATGGATTAATATAAGCTACAGGAGCTAATAAGAAGACTGAGCTAATGGGCCAATCAGTTTATAAGTAATGCATACTCTCTGTGTGATTTTCTGTGGGACTAAACGGCTGGAGGACTGGGTAGGACAGAAACCCCAACAAGTCCGGCCCTCGTTGTTACACTGTTTGACCTTAAAACATATCTAACATGACTACGAGTTTGATTTTTATAGATGACTAGCTATTAACCTACTTTACTTTATTATCCTAAACAATTTGTAATATCTTTCAAGGACAAGTACTTCACATTGCATTTTAAAATGATCTGCATAGGTACAATACCTCAAACAAGAAAAAAAACATATATGGACAACAACAATATCCTTAAATTTGTATAAATGTATAAAAATCCATACCAATGTAAAATATCTGAGACTAGTAGTTGATTTTTAGTAGATTCAATAATTTACACTTTTATGCTATCATTCCTATATCCCCAGTTGTTCCTCTGCCAATAGATAGGAGAGAAAGAAGGATAAAGAAGGGAAAAATAAAGAAAAGAAATCCATTATTTCAACCTCCTTTGTCTAGTTTACTTCCTGACCTTGGCCAGTAATAATTGGAAACATGAGGATTAAGAAATGGCAGTTAGAAAAAGAGAAATATGAAAGAAAAGACAGAAATATAGGCTAGCATTGGGAGGAAAATTCAGTGAATACTTAAAATTGTCCATATTTATATTAACATGCTTATATACCACAATCAAAAAAGGGGGAAAAGGCAAAGGATTAATTTAGCATGACAATAGAAATAAACAGAGCAATTATCTGGTTTAATACTTAAAGCATCAAACAACTATATCCTTAATACTCTGTTGCTTATGCAGCATATGTAATGACCATACCCTAGACCAAATATTCTGCAGACAGTCATTACCTGGGTCAAATTTCCTGTGATCTCCTTGAAGGAGCAGGAATAGGCTTGAATTCTCTGATCTGGGCGTGGATTGAATCCTTCTCTATGGACAATTTTAATACTCAAAATACCAAGTAACTACACCCAAGGTCATAATATCTTGTTTGTCACAACACTTGTTGTCAATAACTTTGAAAGAGCTAGAGTAGGCTCAAACTCGCTGACCTTCAGTCCAGGTGGAGTGGGCCCACTTCTATGGGCCCCCCAAATTCCTTCCTTTTATTTATTTAATAAAGCCTATGCTTCTGCAACAGGATAGATGACTGTGTCTTGCTTGGACATCTTCTTCCACTTCTCAGACTTACTCATTGTGGCTACTACATACATTCCACCATAGATACCCTGTCTTAGGCTGCCAGGGGTTGAGATCTTACCTGTCATTGACTACAGACTCTGTAAATAAAAGCTTAAGGGGAGCATCTCTAGGTGCTGTGCACCTCTGAGTCAAATTTCTGTCAATAGAGTTCATCAGAAACTGCAAGCAGAAAATGCTTTAAAATACATATACTCCTATGGCTACAATATCTCCAAATAAAGGAGTGGAAGATGACCAGAGATGGGATTGCCTTTTTAAATTAGTCTAGGACATCTTTGTCAGTTTCCAGTGGCAATCAAACTCACCCTTTTAAAATGTCAAACCTAAGGACTCATTGACAATATTAATTTTTTTTCAGATATGCTCTAACCTTTTTCTAATCAATAACATCTTCACTGTGAACTAAACAAGTTACAAACATTAACAGGTCAATATCATAATTCTGGTATGGAGATTGCTAATAAACACACAATTTGCCCGATCACAATTCTCTTAAATCCATTCTAATCAAAAAGCAAGAATAGGTTTTGTGATGGGTGCTCTATGAGTATTTTTTCTCTCCCATGGTCCAAATGCATTGCTGACTTTAACTTTCAAAGATCAGTTTGTATTTTCCCAGTCTGTGAGTAGCAGCAAAATTATTTCATGGCATTCTTCTTCATCTCTGAAGAAGGTCTTCAGTCACTCTTTGCCTCCATTTTAGTGTTCTAGTGATTTGACAAGTCTCTTTCCCCCAGAAAGGAAATTTTCTGAGGTCTCAGTTTTTAGGTCCTTTATTTCAACAGCAGATTGAACATCATACTAGCAAAAATGAATTATGTGTGCCAAGATATAGCATGGATAAACTGTCAAATATCCAGTTAGTATCCTTGGGCAGCTCCAAAGTAAATAGGACTCAGTAAGGCCTGGAAGTTTGTAGAGTAGGTTCACCCAGAAGCTGTGAATCATCAACCACACCATGATCTTCCTACATTTCTCTAAGCTTTTTAATTAAACCAATCAGAATGTCATATCTTCACAGTGTACAAAAAGATTAATCCACAATATCCTCCTTTTTCCTAAATAAATAAAAAAAGAGTAACTCTAACACAGTAGAGCTATATATAATAAGAGCAATCATGTAAGAACTGCATTCAAAATGCTAGTCCATTTGAATTTTTCAATTTTAGAAAAAATATTATTATTTATCTTTCTTAGTGAGTTTAAAATTCTGTATATAACTTATCTTTTATCATAACTAAGGAAAACTATAACTATGACTATCTAGTGTTCAACTCTATCATATACTTCAGAAAGATACATTTTTACCTGAGAAATTAGGAAGAACAGAACAAGAAACTTCCAAAACTAAAAGAAAAGACAGAAAGAGTTATCTGCCTCAACAGTTACCCAAAGTTGTTCTGGAGTTTTTGGGTATCCATTTTCACCATAAAGACCTAGAATATCTGACAGACTTTTATATGCAGCAAGAAATTTTCAATGATGGTCCCATCATGTCTTCCCAAAGTTCAGCAGTCTCTTTTTATTGTGTCTTGAAGGTCCACTTTGGACAGAATATTATCAGCAATTGAGGCAAGAACAGTTTCTTGTGCAAATGGTTAGCTTTTGCCATAAACTAAGCAAATTTCATGTGGAGGTTCCTTGATGTCTATCATCTATTTGGAGGTAACTTGGTGCTGCTAGGAGCAGATGTATTTCAATATCAAGAAATGCTTTATGTTATTAAAATATTTTCAATGACATATTCTGTAGGTCTTTGAAGTGCTTTAAGATCACCTATCTATCTAAAATATATTATTTATGCCCTTGTAAACACAACTATAAGTTTGATAGTTACAGATGATTAGTTATTAACCTGTATTTATTATCCTAAATAGCTTTCAAAATATAAAACTTTACATAATGTTTTTAAATGAGATACATATGTATAACACCTCCAACAAGAATATAAACATATATGTAGTATACAAATAACCTTAAATTTGTATCAGTATACAAAGATATATGCCGATGAAATATATTTGAGACTGGTAGTTTAAAAGTAGACTCTATAATCTACTCTTTTATCTCATCATTTCTATAATATATCCCACTTTTTTCCTTTTACTTAGCTTTTTCCTGACCATGACCATTATAAACGTAGAGTTCACACTCCCCTAAATGGTGACAAACATCTACAACCCATGGAATGACCATAAAACCATCCACCAAACCTCTTTATAATGTATGTGTCCTGTTCTCTAGGCTGCTTCTTGCTAACTGGGGGCACTAGCATATTTAAGTGTCTCTGGGAAAATTGGAATAATGAACAAGTACTGGGAGAGTCAGCTGTTTTATTTGTTGACCAGTCTCTGTGTACTGCGAAAGTACAAATCTTATCTGAAGTCCTTGCTGGAGTAGTTTGTGATTCTGGACCTTCTCCACCAGCAGCCATAAAGTTGTTCTGGATGCATAACTCTGAAGAAACTGCAACAGAGGAACTCCAAGGAGATGCATCACCTGTACAACCCATTTTCATTGGTTTCTGGTCCCCTTGCTTTGAAAACACATAAACTTTTAAAGGTAACTAAAGGTAATGTACATGTCTTCATTAACACAAGTATGAAGACACTCAGGAGGTCTTTCCCAGTCAAATCTAATCTCTATTAATCTTAAAGTTATCCACAGCCTTTCATTTCCTATGGAAACAGAAGCATAACCTCTCCCACAATGCAACACGTTGTCTGACTTCCATTTTGATGTTAACACATTTTTAAAATATATGGATTGGTTAAATGGTTTAATATAGCAGTTTTTATAAAACAATATTTCTTAGGAGCTATTATTTTTTGTATATTACCATCATAAAAGATTAAAATTTAACAAGACACCATATGGGATCCAGACACCCTGTGAATTTTCCATTCTAAGTGTCTTATTTTTTATTATCTTTACTCTCTCTTTAAAGACGTTAATATTTTAAACTACTATTTTCTATGAATGTATATGCCCATATTTTCTTAAGCCTATGCACATTGTTAAATACACTCTAACCTGTTTCAATTTTTTTTTTCATCTGTTTCTGTTTTACCAGCTTCTGTAAGATTTTCTGCATGAGCAAAACCTCCAAGCTGACCCATAGCACATGGCACACCGGAGGTTCAAGCATGCAGGCAGCTGCTAGGAGACATGTCTCTGTACTGTGGTTGGTATAAGGGACCCAAGACTAGGAAGCTACATTTGGCTCCATTTTTGCATGTTGACAACCATTTTTAAGCTTCCTCAGGCCTTTAGTCGCTGCCATGTGGCTGGATGTTGGGTGTCATTATAGTTTGACATCTTCATCAGGACGACTCCTTCCCTAGTAATGATACAGAGACTTATCAATTATAAAGTTCAGCTGATAGTATGCACTTGCTACTAAGTAGCTTTTACAACTTAAATTAACTGGTTTTATCAGTCTACTTTTTGTCTCCGGGCTTTGTTACCTTTACTCTATATTGCTCTTGTTGCTTCCTCTTTATCCAACTGGCAGCTTGCTGCTTCTTCCCAGAATCCTGTGTGCCTGAAAATCCTACCTAGCTTTTAGCCATTGAGCTTTATATTAAATCAATCAGAATGACACACCTTCACAGTGTACAAAAAATTATTCCAAAACTTGACCATACTCTCTGAAATTGCTTCGAGGAGTCAATCCTGGTTAAGTAGATTATCTCTGCATTGGATTGTTCTATTTTTAAATCATGCATTACATAATCACCCAGAGACCTAACTTTCTCTATCATAATTGTGCTTCCCATTTTTTAACTTGGGAAAAACTTTTTTTTTTAAAAAAAAAAAAAAACAAAAAAAAAACTAATTCCTCTCTTTAAGAATTCCCAATTTTCTCACCAAATCTGCTTACGTTGATGATGAAGATGTGAGGCTTACTGCTGCTGCATAGAACATTAAAAGCCTGATCAGATATCAAGGCAACTATCTAGAGGGGTGTCCAGGAAAAGCTCACTAGGAGAGAAAGAGAATCTAGCCGGTAGGATGTTGACTCTGGCTGCTTGTAGCTCTGGCCTGTACTGGTGGCTGTAAAGTCACAGGCAAATGGCTTATTTTTGTGAACTCATACTTCAAACACTGGGCACCAAATAAAGCATAAATAATAAACTCAGAGACAGATACCGGGGTTCAACCTAAAAACCAGGAAAGCAAAGACACTAAGCCACTACAGAAGTCTTACCTTTACCTAGGTTGGGTGACTGCAGACCAAGCAGACTAAGATTATCTCTCCTCTCATTTTATATTCTCTCTAGTGCTGGAATTAAAGGGATTTGCCTCCATTGCCTGGCCTCTGCTGGCTTAGTTCTGTACTCTGATCTTCAGGCAAGATTTATTCTTTAGAACACAAAGAAATTATCACAACTCTATTTAGTTCCATTGAGTGTAAGAGAATCCTGGACTGTATAGATAGTGGTCTAAATAAACACATTCATCAACTGCTCTAAATTACTTACCAATAGAAATTGTGCATTTGAAAAAACTTGTACTCCTCTGAATTCTTTGGTCATGGAAATTTTTCTTTATAATAGATAAGGAACCAAGGCACACAATCTAGAATTTCATGCATCATTGTCTAGAAAGTGAAAATGTGCACAAATACACACACACACACACACACACACACACACACACACACACACATATATATTAAACTCCTTTGGTTAAATATGTATACAATTTGTACGCGAGTGAGGTATGTGTAAATAGTATGATATCTTGATATCTTCTAAAATCTGGAGATTTTTCTGATTTAAGATGATGTTGATATACAACACTGATGAATCAAATAAAGGGGAAAAGATTCAAGTAAAGAGGGGTTTCATTACAATATTTATTTAATCATATTTTCAGCTCTCATGATTCTTATTCTTTTTCTTGCTAATACGATTATACAATCGATAATCAATAGATGCATAAGAAACTTATTTTTGAAGAGTAGCAAACTGCAATGCTCTGATTTCATTATTAAGGTAATTGTGTATATACACCAGCAAATAATAAAGTTATCAATGTTCTTGGTATAATAGGGAAGTTAATGAATATATGTTTTTGTTATTAAACTTCTCAATAGCAGGATAAGATATACTATTGTCTTTACCAGAATGGCAAGGTGTTCACAGTCCGTGACATGTTTCTCCCAGGTTTGGATCTGGGATCTTTTTTCTGTCACTATCAGTGCACTATTTTTATACATTTCCAACTTAATTTTTATGTATCAGAACATGTGCAGGAATGGGAAACACTACCACATCAATGAAAACTAACTTTGAAGTTCTTGGATCATGCGACCAAACCCGTCTCTCTGAGTGTGGCCAACAGCGGGGGCTGACTGAGAAGCAAAGGACAATGGCTCTGGGCTCTGATTGTTCTTCATGGACGGGCTCGGTGGGAGCCTTCTCAGCTTGGTCGATCACCTTCCTGGACCTGGGGGGAGTTGGGAGGACCTTGGTCTTAGCATAGAGTGGGGAACCCTGATGGCTCCTTGGCCTTGAGAGGGAGGGAGGGGAGGTATGGGTGGAGGGGAGGGGAGGGAAGGGGGAGAAGGAGGGGAGAGAAGGGGGAGAAGGAGGGGAGGGAGGGGGGAGGAGGAGGGAAGGAGATGGAAATTTTTAAATATAAAAAAATAAAAGTATAAAAGTTTGTAGCACAAAAAAAAAATCTGTAGGTGCTGAGTTTCTGATGAAAGAATGATGTTTCTATTTCACTCATTTACTGGAGATATTAATACAAATCTTCACAAATTTTAGGATTTTTTTACTCAATTGAGGATAATTTTATACTTTTACATACAGGCTGATTCTTTGATCAACTTTAAATTCCATCCTCCTGTTCAGTTTACTTTGTATACATTGATATAAAGTTGGTTGCATATCAATTGTACTAGAAACCAGTGCTACTATTTTAATTAAGAGCAATATGTGTCATGGAAAAATGCTAACATGAATCTGTATGTAAAATCAGGCAATTTTATAATCTGTCTAAACCTCATTCAATAGAATCTCTAAAAATGTCTAAAATTCTGTGCCTGAAAGTCCTGAGGTATTGGTATTAAAGATACTAAAATTTTAAAATTTAGAAACACAGATAATACAAAATTTTACTATATAATACCTACTTTGCACTCTAAAGTAATGTACCACCTTTCAAAATTATCATAATACCGAAGTTAAACAATCATTTTTCTTGAGGAAATATGTCACAATCTATTTAAGGATCAAAATAATATAGTAGCTTATTGATGGAATATAATATAAAAAGGAGGCCTGAAAATATTATCTCTTAATTTAAAATGTCCACAATCATAATTCTAATATCTGTATGTATTTTATAGTTCAAAGTATATAAATGTTCATTACAGCAATCCAGTCTAGCCTAGAAATAAGTTTTGCGTTAGTTAAGACATTGCATCAAAAAGTCAAAAGCAGATATTACCTGTGAAATGACGCCTGAGTTGTCCTCTCGCATCCACATGTACTGAACATGTATATACAAGTGCAAATACAAGAATGCACACACACAGACATACACACAGACACACACAAATAATAGCAGATCTACATGTATCATGGATGAAAGGGAAGATTGGGAATGAGAAATGGATCAGACAAAAGTGATATAGCATTGTGTTGAATGAAGAGTGTAGCTATTTAGAGAGCATAGGACTATAGATAATATATTATTGGAATTTTTGTTAGTGAAGATGTTAGGTGCTCTTATCACACAACGGAAAACCACTGTAACCTCCGTGACATGATAGACATATTCATTATTTGATTCTGAAAACAAGTTTCCTATGTCTATATGTACCAAAATATAGTTATTTCCGCTGTGCATATATGTGTGTGTGTGTGTGTTTAAATTAATTATGTATAAGAATTTCAATCAGTAGTGCCTTAAATTCTTTAAAATATATTGCAGCAACAGAAAACATTCCCATTTTATTTAATAGAGAATAATTTTATTAACAAATAAATATTTCTTCCTTTATCCCTACTACCTGGAGGCAGAAAGATAAATTTTATGCTAAAAATAAATAATTAATTTAGATGTAGAACACACTCCTGTACTTTTCTTCCAATTAGACTTTGGATAAACATCGAATTTTTATTTGCCTGTCATATATAAATTTGAATACATATCTAACATCATATGGGATCTAGAATCTTCATGAATTACAAATTAAACAATAACCACTAATAAGCTGTCTACTGTGGTAACATCATGATCAAATTTAAATAAATGGAATATTACATGCACTAATTAACAAGGCTATTGGTGTCACATACTTTATGAAATTAAGTAATGAGCCTAGTCTGGAATGACCATTTTAAATTCCTTACATTCTCTTTCCTGGAAAATTAGAATTTAGTAATTGAGCGCTCTTTTCTTTCTGATTCAACAAAAGTGTTGGTAAATGTAGAAATAGTTTTAGTCTGCCTTGGAGCCAATATATTTAATATAAACAAAGGGCATCAGATTATTTTAATTCATACACAGACCATGAAAAGTCTACTACATGCGGCTTAAAAAGTCCCTCTTGAGGATGCTGATTTACATATCCCTTTTCAGTGGGTTAGTTAATGAAGAAACAATACATGCATTTTGTTTTTTGCTTTAAGAAGATGTAGAAAACCTATTATACTCTGCTACCCTTCCAGCGAAGATTATAATTTAGGATCTTAAGTGTATCACAAACAGTAACTTACTTTTTCACTGTCTGCTCTAGCATAACAGCATGGTCTCACAAATCGGTTCAAGAAAAAGACCTTACTTAATGCTCAGCCATTCTCTGTACTGAAAAAACAAACACAAAAGGATCCTGCAGCTGGTACGCATGTCATAATACACTCCAGCTCATACTTGCTGTATTCTTCTGAACAAGCTGTGTGCCTTTTGATGTTTTGTTTCTCATCAGTAATCAAGACATGCTATACTGGTCTCCACATATTATCTAAAAATAGTTGATAGTGGATTAAAATTAGCCATTTCACAATAGTATATTTCTCCTTCTGGGTCCAATAATGAGCAGGCTCACAGGAAAAGCAAATGATGGTAATTAATTTAAAGTGATTTTAGTAATTTATTTGCAAAGACGGCCTCGAGCCAAGCCAACAAGAAAAGAAAAAAGAAAGAAGGAAAAAAAAATTTGGTTCACACAATCATGTCAGAAATGTGACAGTATTTGGGACCACCTATCGTGTGTCAGACTTACCATGTAAGTGAACAGAAGTCATATCTTCTTCTTTAGTTTCTGTAAGTGAGGTTGTGGTGAAACCACCAAACCAGAACACTCTGTGGAAGAAAGAAAACATTAAACTACGTAGGGTATTTTCCATGGGGTAAAGAGAAGTGCAAAATGGCAGAAAACCAAGCAAATTATATATGTTAGCATGATATGGTCTTTGAGGTCATATTTACTATGCAGAATGATCAAAAACTCGCTACCCTTACCCAAGGTACAGTATGCTTAATTTGGGGAAAGATTAAAAGCTGTTCCTGGTAAACAGAAACCACTTTGGAAGAACGACTTTTCTTGTAAACAGAGATGCGTCTCTCAGATTCTGTTTAACAAGGCAAAGTCCTGTCTAGGACATTGTCCTCAGCACTGTCATTTTGTTGGGTGAGGGGCTCCTTTGGACATAACAGCTGCCCTTCTGGAACTTAAACAGATTTGAAATATTTGTTAAGATCAATGAAAATAAGATAAATATATATGTATATACATATAAATAGCCAAAAAACTTGGTGAAAATGCATTTACTGTGATATCAGAAAGATGGCTATCAATGAAGTAAAGATATAGAAAGTTGGAATAATTTAGAAGTGATGATCAAAAATGATAATGCACTATGTTTCAGATGAGTAACCATTATAAAAGTGCATATAATAGCCATGATAACAGGCCATATTGATATGCCTTTAATTCCAGCACTCCAGAAACAGTAGCATGCAGATCTCTGAAGGTTTGAAGCCATCCTAGTCTATGTATTGACTTCTAGGCTATCCAGCACTACAATAAAGACCCTATCTTTAAAAAAAAAATCAGAAAAAAGAAAGAGAAAAATATCATATTATATTGCCTTGAACCAATCAAGTCAACTATTAATAACGTCAAAGTACAGAAAATAACCAATGCTAGAAAACATGTGGAGAAACTGGTACACACATGCACGGTTGTAGACATCCATTGAAAACGGCGTGAAGACTACTCAAAAATTGAAGTATTGTAGTTTGAATGTAATTAGCCCCCATAATCTCATAGGGAGTGATGCTGTTTGGAGGTGTGGCTTGTTGTAGTGGGTGTGGCCTTGCTGTAGTAAGTGTGTATCTATGGGGGACATTTGAGGTTTCCTGTGCTCAGGATACTGCTCAGTGTGACAGTTGACTTCCTGTTGCCTGCAAGATGGAGGACTCTCAGCTCCAGAACCATGTCGAACTGCATGCTACTGTACTCCCCATCATGATGATAATGGATTGAGATTCTGAAACTGTAAGCGAGTCACCCTCAATTAAATGTCTTAATAAGAGTTGCAGTGGTCACGGTGACACTTCACAGCAATAAAATCCCTAAAACAGTTTAAAGAAATGACACATAATCCTGCAAACTATTCTGGATACACATTGAAAAGAATTATTTGTTTATATAGTATATGACACACACACACATCATATGCTTGTGCATGTGTTATGTGTGGGAAGCAGAAGACTAACTTTAATCTGTCATTTTCCCAGAACCCCAGAGCCCTTATATCACCTTCAAACCCTTTAGTAAAGGTGTTGGTGACTTCCGCTTTCCATGTGGATGCTTTCGAAGGTTTGTGAGGAGTCTCAGTAGGTAAACACTTGCTGCACAAGCATAAAACCATGAGTTCAGATCCATAGTCCCCATACAGAAAGAGCCAGACCTGTGCACTTGAGACTGTTAGATGGTGGAAAACTGCTAATAGTCACAGTTGGTCTAAATAAGTCTAGTAAAGTGAGTGTCTTCAGATGTCACTTTAGTGCGTAGGTCTTCTCTGTGGGAGGAGCCCTACTGGGCCTGTGAGGTGCCACTGTGCACCATTCTTTACACTAGGCTCATTAAGATTTGGAGATACAGGTCAGATCCTTTAGGGGTTACTTTGAAGCAGACCATACTTATTCAATCTGAAACACATAGGTGGAGCTCTATGACTCAAAGTCATTTTTAGGATAGCCTCAAACCCATGCCCAGTTATGAGTTCTGAGTGAGATTGGAATGAGGCCGTAACAGAGGCACCTCAGATAACTCAGCCCCCACAGCACAGAGCATCACAGACTCAAGTAGAGGATGCCAGCACGCAGCAGTGACACATCAATGTAATGACCAACCAGCCTTAAAACGTGGTAGCACTGCCTATTAAAGGGCTCCATGTGGTTATAAGTTTATTATTATCTGCTGTGGCTGCCCTTTAAGCAACAGTATCGTCTGCAAGAACCACAGCCTGAGGCAATTTTGTTTCCTCAGGCACCGACTCTGTCAAAGCTACTAAGGGCAGCTTTATCGAAAACTGAAGAAATCACAATTCAAGGTTTGAGGTGGAATTTGTTTGCCTAGAGAGGCTCAATAGCAACTATCTAACCTCCTTTTGGGGGAGTCTTCAAAAAAATAAAATAACAAAAATCAAGGAAACAGTGTCCTTTTCGCTGTCCCCACTTAAAGACCTATGCTACACGTGGTTCCTCTTTACTACTTCCTGTCAGCTACTCGCTGACTCATCCTCCTGTGTGAAGGTTATTTTTATTTAATCAAGTACATCTTTGAATTGTTAACAAAAGCAGCAGGAAAAAAATGCAACATACTTTAAAATAATACTCCCCAACAGCTGCAAGAGGCAATGGTCCTTCTCAAACCTTCTCAGGTTGCCTATGGTTGTGTCCTCTTGCAAAGGTAAAGCAGACATTCACTCAACCAATGCTGTAGATAAGACATTTGGAACATCCTTATCAGTTAGCAGTTTGAAGGAAAAGGGAAAGCAGTGTTTGAACTTGTTAATATTTTCACAACAAAAATGACATCAGACTTCAAAATTAGTTAGAACTTAGTATTTTGAGGGGAAATTAGATTGTGATTGAGTACAGCCACAAAGACAGAAAGCAACTATAAGTAAGTCTTATTTATGTCTCTCTTTATCATGGGGAAACCTGTATCATAATGTGGAGGAAATTGTTTGGAATATTGTTGCGATTTATTTTATATCAGCTTCCAAAAATATTATGTATGCCTTCTATTTTCTAAGAAGAAAATTCTAAAAGTGCTCAGAGGTATATAAGAAAACAACAGTGTGAAAACCTGATAAAGATGTGGCTATTTCCTCAATTATAGATTTGTTTATTTTTGTTTAGCTGGGAGAACAACTTATATATGGTTCCCTTATAAACTGCATATCACTCAATAGTAGAAAATGCTTTCCTACAATGCATTACAAAGACACAAAATTCTGAAATTTGCACAGAAGGATAGTCATTTTGGTTTAATTTAAACTATTTATTTTAAATGGTAACTAGTATTTGCTTTTATGGCTTATTAAACTTTTATATTTATAATAATTACCACATGCTATCATCAAATCAGTTTTTTAAAGACAAGTGACATGCATATTATATATGTATATATGTTCTTTATGTTAAGCCCTAGTACAAAATCGGAATATATTTGATTTCACTCCTAAAGTATTAAAGTACCAATGAATTCTGCCTCGTAATTTGTAGACTCTTTCTTAGCTATAAAACATTTCAATTTAAGTATTAAAATTGTTGTCTTGAATTGGTAGCATGTAGGTGTCAGAATCAAGCAGACAGAACTAATATATATATATATATATATATATGTATATATATATATATGTGTGTGTGTGTGTGTGTGTGTGTGTGTGTGTATGTATGTACACTTTGCATATATATATATATATATATATATATAATTTTGATAGATATTAGTAGAAGTAATGGCTTCGTTACCATGACATTAGAAAAATACAGCCAGCATTGAGGAAACACAAAGTTAGCATCATGAAGCAGTTCCCATGCTGTAGGGAATAGGCCAAAGGTGACCAGCATTGGGAGAGGGTTGTCAGTCATTGGAAGTTTTGCCTAGCTACTGCTGGACTCTTCCTAATTCTTGGATGAGCCTGGTTGTTAATTGGAGAAAACAGTATGGGGAAGTGGAACTAATGGCTACTCATGGAACTAAGAGTCGCCAGTGTGTGAGACCCCAGGACCACTGGGTGAATAAAATGAAAGTATCCAAATTACATACATTATTTTTTTCTCCTGAATGTATTCCAGGTGGAAGTCTATGGTTGGCTCTAGTAGGTCCAGAGGAATGCAATTCCGTGCTTCAGTTGTGGCATTATAGAGTTGAGGAAGGTAATTTAGGAGCTAAGGAAATAAAACCTAATAGTAGGAGGCCGTTTGTTTCTGGCTGCCCAGAATAGAATTAATTACACAGAAACTGGCTTGGATGATTAGCTTATGCATATTCCTAGCTTACTCTTACATCATAAATTAACCCATTTCTATTTTATGTTTTACCATGAGCCTCGGGGCCTACTGGCAAGGTTCTACCCGGCAGTTGCGTCTTTTCCCTCTGGCAGCTCCATGGCTTCTCCCTGACTCTGCCTACACTCTCTAGCTATCTTTTCCTGCCTGGCTAAGCTCTGTTAAGCCATGGGCCAAAAGCAGCTTTGTTTTTCATTAACCAATAAAAGTAACACATATGCAGAAGGGCTTCCCACACCATTTTTGACTTTGCCTTCTCTCTCTGTCTTTTCCGGCCTGGCTACACTCTTTAAGCCACTGGCCAAAAGCAACTTCTTTATTCTTTAACCAATAAAAGCAACACATATACAGAAGGACACCCCATACCAAATACCCTCTGTGAATTAATAATGCCCATGACACTTAGGATATATTTTATTTTAGGTTAAAGTGTAATGTTTATACTCTTACAGAAAACATAGAGAAGGTTTGTGCAAGTATGTCCCTTGTCCTCCTCTTTTACCAGTGGGACTTGATCATTTAAAACTTAAAAAAAAAAATACTTCATTTATTTTTTTGTTCTTTTATTTTTAGTAGGTGTGTGTGCATGAGTGAGTGTGTGCGCACAAGCAAAAAGATGTGTATATGTGTATGTGTGTGTGTGTGTGTGTCTGTCGTTTGTGTGTGTGTGTGTGTGTATGTGTACACTTGAGTACATATGCCCAACTATGGGCATGTGGAGTCAGAGAACAACTTTAAGTAGTTGATTTTCTCCTTCTATCACGTTTGTCCTTGAGATTGAATTTGGTCATCAGGCTTGGTAGCAAGTGCCTTAATCATTTCACTGCCCTGGAATAACTTGGTTCCTGGGCTGATACCTTCTGTGTTATTTGTGAGATTAGTTATAAATACCTCTAGCTCGATAGCTGCTTTTCTAATTTAATGATGCATTCTTAGCATCTATTACATTCCAAATGATGCTTGCAACTGAAGTTAAATTTTTAGAAGTCCTAAAATATACTAGACATTGGAAATACCCCTTTCTCATGATATATAATAAAATCAATTGTTGATAGCATCAGTAAATAAGGTCTTGCCTTTACTAATGTTTCTAAATCTAGAACAGGGCTTTATAAAGTCCATAAATAACCCTTACCATTTGTAAAACATTCAATGTCCTTGTGAAATATAAATCTGTAGACAACCCAACATTATAGGTTATGGTAAGCTGAGTTTAGGAAAATTGTCTGTGTATATGTTTCAGCATTTTATGCAGCATTTCCTTATGCCAGAGGAAAGATGATTCAAGACGCATTTTCTCAGATTTCTAATGAATGCTGTTGGTTTCCATAACTGACTGTATTATTTGTCTCATTTTGCTATACTTTATTTTTCTAAGAAATATGCTGATCAGATTCTTTTGTAATTGTCTTAGAAATAATCACTCATACATCCTGAAGGAGATTTTTGATATGCACTACAAAGTTTCTGGAGTCTTCCTGCATGCAAGTTGGAAGAACTGCTTAAGAAGATGATTCTCTGAGCTGCTAACACAGCCAGTCTCCATAGGCTATAGCAGCTGAAGTAGGTGGAAGACAAGGGTGCTGGGTCAAGCTTCATAAGAAAACTGCCTGACCTGAACTTGAAGCTTGATGCAGCTTGTTTAAAAGAGAAGTCTCATGTCTATTGGTTCCTCATGTTTTGTTTTAAGACAAGGTCTAACTCTCTTGTCCTGGCTGGCCTAAAACACACTGCATAACTAGGCTGACCTTAACCTTCCAAACATTTACTTGCTTCTTCTACCTCCCAGAAAGTGGGATTAAAATTAATGGATTGTATGTTAAATATTGCTAAGAGTCAAACCTGTTCTGATGTAGATGGCGCTGCTTCTTCCTAGCTCAGTGGCTACTACAATAGATAAGGATAAAGTTACATTTACCTTTTCACTGAATTTATTTCATAGAAACAAGATCACCTCCCCTGGGTTAAAAAGGCAAATGAAAGAACAGTTAAATTCCATTTTCAGTTTTACTATTTAGTTTCTAGTAAAAACAAATGGATTTCTTTATTATAGAGTGGATGGGAGAAGTCCTCTGGAGAAATGAGTAAACCAGTCACACCTACAAAGAG
This sequence comes from Arvicola amphibius, assembly GCF_903992535.2. Lineage (NCBI taxonomy): Eukaryota > Metazoa > Chordata > Mammalia > Rodentia > Cricetidae > Arvicola > Arvicola amphibius. The sequence goes on from NC_052054.1 coordinate 91,753,109, forward strand.
TAGGTGGTGCTGTGTTCTCCAATGGCTCATCATTCCTCCTGATATACTGCAGAAGTACTGCAGGGGATTTGAGTCAGAAGAGCCCACAGCTTTCTTCCTGCTTTTCTCGTCAGAGAAATAACGTTCTCGCAAGCTCATTGAAGAGGAATCTACTATTGGCTAATATGTGGAATCTCAGAACTAAAGATAGGGGCAGGGAAGACGCAGGACTCCAGGTATTTCTATGAAACACTCAAAAAAAAATCTTCCCTAAAAGATCTCATTCAGAACTTCCAGGAACTTCTAGGAACTCTTAGATTTTTATCCAATATTTCCAGAATGTTCTCATGTTATAGCTTTTGAGTTAAAAACTTTGAGATCCAGAGCAGTATATGAATGAATTGCAAGACCCCATAAGCTGAAAGGAAACTAAAAAGAATAAGAACCAGACATTCAGTGAGAACCCGTATTTCCTTTCACACCACCTCTCTCTCTCTCTCTCTCTCTCTCTCTCTCTCTCTCTCTCTCTCTCTCTCTCTCTCTCTCTCATTTTAATTCAGGTTCAGATTCATGAAGCAATGGCATATGTTTTTGTCTCTTATGGGGTTCAGTTTCCACCTCATAAGAGCAATTCAATTCAAAGCAGAGATTGTTTTTACTCCATGTAATGATGAAAAGTAGAACAAGCTGCCCAAACCATTTTGGGCAATTTTCCTTGTGAGGTGAGCTAAGATTTAAAACCAGAACTTGACCAGTTTACAAGGAGTGGCTATAAAGCTCTAATAAGTTATGAACTATGACTACAGGGATCGCTTTCTTTCTGTTCCTTCTCTTTATTTCTTCCTTTATGTTCATGATAAGAGCCACCAGGCAAATGGAAAAGACATGGAACTCATTTCTAGACATGGACTTCATCTGTAATTAACAGTTTGCTAACATTTTAGTTTTAGATTCTAGCTTTCTCCCATTCATAAGAACAAGTTTAATAACAGCATTTATAAATGAGATATCTACATGAGAGAAATGGGATTGGACAAATGTTATTTTTTATTATTGTTTTTATGAAACATGAACTATTACGGAAGTAATGTACTATTTTGTGCTTCTTTTCTTGTAATGAATAGTCATGCTATTTTAAATATAAAAATACCAAGAAAGCAATAAGATAATGAGTAGCAGATATAAACAGATAATTAACAAGAAAAAAACATAGTTAGAAGTTGACTAAGAACATTAATTCAGGATTATGAGTAATGATAACTTTTATCTGATAGTGTTTCATTTATTAACAATGACTAATAATGCTGGAGTTGTTAATTTGTATATAAGAAAGAATATTTCCAAAATTTCCTGAAGGAATACTACATCTGAAAGGTATTGTAATCATGTCAAAAGAGTACAATATAATTATTCTACTTTTGTAATTAATTTTTAAGGAAATATTGAAAATAAAAAGGCATGTATATATTTTTAGTTAATCATTCAGGAAATATTGGGCATCTTGTATGTGTCAGGCATTTTATTAGATGTATGCATACTTCTATTCTATATTTAACATACAGTTGTGTGCATATGAAAATTCAAGCAAAGCCCTCTTAATGTGTTTACAAATAGGGAAAATGAGAAGTAACCCTACACGCAATTGCCAATGAAGCTCAAGTAGCAACAAGAAAATGGGGCACTTATGGTATATTACTTCTTTATAGGACGACTTTAACAGAAGTATTAACATTCAACCTGATATTTGCAAGATAAATTAGAAATTTGGTTATCTGTGTAACAGTAATAACTAAAATTATTATCATAAATATGGGAGGGGCCTGGGAAATAGGTGAGGAGTTGGAAGAAAGGAAGGAGGGAGGGAAGGAGAAATGGGACTAGTAAGGATGCAAGTGCTCATATATGAAGTCCTCAATGAAATTTAAAATAACAATGGATTAGGTAGAAAAAAATGGAGAAAAGGAATATTGTGAGGGCGGTACAAGAATTTTAAAGACATACCTTGAAGCATAAGTAATAGTTAACAAAGTCAGTTTTGTGCAGGTCCATTATGAGTAAGAGCAATTGCTGTAAGTTTATGAAATTGTTTTTATGTACCTAGAGGGTGAATTTTATCCTGTAAGTTAGAAATGCTTCTGATCGATGTACATAGGGAATATAGTGAAAATAGACAAAAATACCGTTTCAAGTTACATATAAATACGTTATCTTGTGGCTGTACTGTAGGTCTGGTGAGAGTAAAAAAGAAAGATTCATTAAGAGTAACTACAGTAATGTTTTGAAAGGAATAACGGGTAAACAATACTGATCAGTGTGTAAAAAGCATTCTATTTGTGAGCAATGGTTTTGCTTCATGTAGCAGAAATGATCAAAACTGCTTCAAGGAATTGATTCTGAAACATCCAAGTGAACATGTTGGTAGATTATGAGCATTCGGGGTAAAGACCTGATGAGATATTATTTAATTTCTTTGATATATTTGATATTTTATAATTATTGGAGTACTGAGATTAACAAAATTCTCAGAGTTTGGTGAAAAAGGAAGTAAGCAGAAAGTGTTGACTTCTTGTACTCTGTATTAGCAGTGAGAAGCAGTTCCGTAGCAGAAGCATTTTTTTTAGTATCATGATTTAAGGGAAATTCAAACAATTGTGCTGAAAGATAAACCAAAGATCAAAGAGGAACATTCAAAGACAAGAAAGTAATCAATATTAATAATTAACCTTAAACCAGATGAAGCCCAAGACTGCCTATAATCAACCACACACAACAATGGTGGTTTTTAACAGCAAGCATGCAAGAAAGGGAAGCCATGTTGGGGAAACTGATGAATGAGCAAAGATATAAAAATGAAGTCAAAGGTTCTCTGGAATTGTGGTTTACAGGCTGGTTTTCTTCGCTTTATGTTTAAAAACTACCTATGAGTGAGTACATGTGATAATTGTCTTTCGGTGTCTGGGTTACCTCACTCAAAATAATGTTTTCTAGCTCCATCCATTTTCCTGCAAAATTCAAGCTGTCATTACTTTTTTCTGCTGTGTAGTACTCCATTGTGTAAATGTACCACATTTTTCTTATCCATTCTTCTAAGAGAGACATGCATAGATCTAATCTACATGGGAAGCAGAAAAAATATAAGATCTCTTGAATAAATTGGGAGCATGGGGACTTTGGGAGAGGTTTAGAAGGGAGGGGAGAGGCACAGAGAGGAGCAGAGAAAAATGTAAAGCTCAATAAAAATCATTAAAAAAATTCTCTACAAAAATGAAGTCAATTATAATGCAAACAGAAATGAAAGAGAAAAGAATGCTAGGAATATAACTCAGCATGTACAGTTCTATTTTAGTATATATGATGTTCTGAGTTTTCTTTGTATAAATAGGATGTTGAACCCACAAATGTAATCCTAGCACTTTGAAACAGTAAGATCAGACAATCAAGGTCATTCTTACCTATATAGCTTGTTTCAGGGCCACAATAACTGTATGAGATCCTATATTAAAGAAAAAAATGATAAAATGATTTTATAATCACTGTGGTTTCTAGAGTATATAGTGGAAATAATATTTAGATCTAAACAAAGGTTTGAAATATCCAGAAAGGTACAAGAAACACATAAACAATTCTAGAATATTGAACCAAGGGGGACTAATATGACACACAAAAGTAACAAAGAGCCATGGAATTATTATGCTTCAATAATAATTCTTAATATCAAGCCTCTCAACTCACCATTAAAGAGATAAAGAATAACTGATTGGATAAGAAAACAAAATCCAACATTTTGCTGCCTCCAAGAAACACACCTTGTAACCAACACTAGAATTCACATGCAGGTAAAATGATGCAAAAATATATGCCAAGCAAATGGAACTTTGAAACTATTAGATATTACCTTTTTAATATCTGGCAAAAAGCTTCAAACAAAAAACCTATATAGATAAATAAGAAGGGGTATTTTATAACCATTAAAGAAAAATTCCATCAATAGGATTTTATAATCCCAAAGATGTTTGACCAAAACACAGGAACACACAATTTATTAAAAGAAACACTGTTAAATATAAAACCACAGATATACTCAAGCACAGTGATGAAGGGTAATTTCAATACCAACCACTCATCTATAGACAGGTAAACTGGAAAATAAAAGGAGAAATTTTGGCACTATATGAAACCTACCACAATTTTAGGACATCATAGAGTTATCCATTTTAGGTAGTTCAAATGAATAACTTAATGATGGATTTAATATGTTAGAGAAACAGTACCAACCATCACCCAAAAGCATATTAGTGTATGGTATGAAATTAACAAAATGGAAACAAAAACTATTCAAAGAATCAGTGAAACAAAGAATTGGTTCTTTGAAAAGATTAACAAATTAGTGGTCTGTATAATGATATGGGATACTCCTCTTTATGCTGTGAATATGTTTTATTTCCCTTGGTTAATAATGAAGTTCTTTTGACCTATGGCAGGGCTGAATATAGTTAGGTGGAAAATTCAAACAGAGATACAAAGAGAAAGAAGGCAAAGTCAGTGAGAGACTATAGCCATAGGAAAGATGTGAGGTAACAAACCACAAGACTCATGGTAAAATATAGAATAATAAAAATTGGTTAATTTAAGTTATAAGAGCTCATTAATAATAAGCCTGAGTTAATAGGTCAAATATTTTATAATTTATATTAAGTCTCAGAGGGTTATTTGGAAACTGGCAGGTGGGAGAGAAGCCTCCACTTAAAGTATAATTCAAAGGAGATATGAGGTTTAAGAAAGAGATAGGACTTAGTGTCATTTTTAAAATGGAGAATAGTTGATATATAAACATAAAAATTATGATCTAGTAAAATTGTGGAATATGGTGGTTCTTATCTCACCTGAGAAAAATAAGAGTTATAGATTCCCATATGTAATAGTATTGGTTATAATTGACTCTTACAATATTTTTTACTTAAGATACATTGAATTGAAACTTTTATAGCTTTAAATAGCTAGTGGTTGGCTAAATACTGAATCAACATGAAATTGTTTAGATGGAAATTGTTTAGATGAAACTGTCTAAATGTAAAATAACAATTGCCTATTACATTTTCTATAAAACACTGGAAATTTATTCACAGTAGGAGAATTGTCATTGGTTTTCTGAGTTTGTCTTATGTTACAACAGAATTTTTGCATATAATCAGTTTTGGATAGTAAACAAATAAAAATGTGTAGAAACACACTGAAAACAGGTGTTAAAGGAAATTTGATACATGGACAAACTTAGTCTTTTTCTCTAATCAGCCTAATTTTTGCTATAAAATCTTATCACAAGGATTCTTGTCAAAAATTCTTTCTTAAGTTCTTAGGTTGTTGTTTTGTTTCCCAAGGTTTGTAGTGGACTTTAGTATGTCCCTCTGCCCAGGCAAAGTTCCTACTTAGAAAATGCTATGATAAATCCCCTGTGATACTTCACAGTTTGTATCTTTGACTTATTTGTACTGCACTGCTCTTGGTCTAATGTACTAAGTATGATGTCAGACTTACTAGAGCATGAGGCATCCCTGCCTCCAGAGAATATTTTTATTCTAGCAACATGTAGACACAAAGTAGCCCAGATCCCTCTTGGCTTGTACAAATTAGGCTGCTATTTTTCTTTCTTTCTTTCTCTTTCTTTCTTTCTTTCTTTCTTTCTTTCTTTCTTTCTTTCTCTCTCTCTCTCTCTTTCTTTGTGTGTTAGTCAGTACTGTGCCATATTCATTGCGATTCTTCTTTGCAGATTAAACTTCACTAAATAAAACCAGCTCTTCAGCAAAACTATTCAGAAACAAGGACATGTTACATGTGTTGCTTATGTTTTGTCATTGCTGTGATGAAATGACTCATAAGGAGCTTCCTAAAGGAGGGAGATATTTATTTTCACTCAGATCAGTGAACAGTATCTGGCAAGGACAAATCCATTATGATGCAGGTCAGAGTAGCAACTTTAAAATGTGCTAAGTTTCACTTGGCTCATTTTCTTTGCTATAAAATGTTAAAAATTTCACATTAAGTATTTTATTTAAAGAATGGTCACAGGAGTATTTTGTACCTATGTAAGCTGGATTCTGGTGAAAATGGGAGGAATGGAATACAGAAAGGGGAAGGCTGGTGTTCTGTGCTCAGTTGGTATCAAATTTGTCATATAAGTCATGGCTCTCAGAAGCTAGGGCTTCAGTATTTAGCTTCGTAGTCCAATGCCTGATTATCACAAAGAAGAATTAGAGGTTGATTCCAAATAATACATGCATAAACTTCTCTCTGGCTATGACATTGGATAGTGTGGAACCTTTTAAAATATGTGGGGCTTTGCTTGAATCATTTTCTTTCCTGTAATGTTTTTTATAGCTTCTCATTTGGCATACTATTTAATGAAGTAAAATACTAGAAAAAGAAATTATAACTCTATACTTTGGAAATATAGTGCTTTTCCTTTTCAAAAGAGTGTTGCCCAGAGTTAGCACTTGGCATAGCTCACTGACACAACCAGCCTCTGAATAGCCGGGGACCCTGGGATGAGAAATTCAATGTTCCAGGCTAGCTTTGTAACCTTTATGTAACTGTTGCCTTGGTGCCATACCATATTAATTATATGTTCTACTTTTTATATTTTCTCTTTGCTAAATTACTGTGTATATGTTACATGCGGAATATTTTCTTTCTTCAGTGGACCTTACCATGCTTAACGTTTCTGTAGTTTTTGGATATATTATGAAAAGGTTTTCAATTACAGTTGGAGAACTGGGTCTAATAAATCACAGAGTTGGGAAATTTTATATGGGAAAAGTCATGCCCCATGTATTTGCCATTTCAAAAATATATCATTCACCCATAAAAATATTTGGGTTATAAAAAGGGGGTTGGACATACTATATGATTATATTCTTGAACTGGCTGAGCCTTAGAAAATTGTGGCTTTATTCATATTGTGATTCCATCCATGTTACCTGATCTTCAAGGGTTTTCTTCCTTTTACTTTACTCTTTTAGCCATTTGAGATTGTAATGAAAATGCTGTGTTCTTCTTTTCCCCGTAAGTAATAATTCACTATGACTAAATTCCTCTCAGTTTTGCTGACAAGCATGTCACCAACAAAAGAGCATTCAGTGCTTATTACGTCTGACCCTGCTCTGCTGGACTTAGGGGCACACACCGGAGGAATATATTCTGATCCTCTCCACAGAGGACCTCAAAGGGAAACACGAAATAATAGCATCCTAATGATATTCTGTTTCGATTCCAAGAATTTTACATGACCTCTTTTTAATCTTCACTTTGTAAGAAATTCCCCTTTCTCCTAAGGACAATGGGTTATGAGAACAGAAGCAAAGCAAAATCATAAAATATTCTAGGCTGAAAAGCCAGTCAAAACAAAATCTCTCCATAATGAGTATCATATACACATTTGAGAAGCATATCATTTTTCCTCTGCTCCCTTTATAATTTCAGTTCTGCAAAGTAATAGTTACATTTAAAGCCAAACTGAACTTTTGTGGTTCTTTCAGGTCTCTGGGCATCACCTCTGGGACACAGCAGCAGAAATCGAGGACTGTATGTACCAACAAGTTACAGAAGCAGAGCAAACGGGCTAAGCCATGGAAGTTCTGAAGGTAGAAAACTAGACTTTCAGAGACAAACATGGAGATAGCAAAAGGAAGCGTTGCTGGGCAGGAAATGGGACTGTGTTCACAGTTCTTGGGATGTTGTTAGAGTAAAGCACCCCAAAATGTGGAGGCAAAATCAGTGAAAGGAAGAGAGACCATTGTAGACTTTTTTTCCCCTCAAAGCCCCTATTCAATAAGAGAAAATTAACTTGTGGTCATTTTATTCTCAATTTCAAGTCATCTCAAGTAAACCATCTCAATTAAAATTATTTTATTTATTTAATTATGCCACATTAATTCATTATGTTTCAGTAGATTTAGCCTTTGTCTCTAAGTATTAATAATGTATTTAATTAACTTTGTTTTATAACATTTCCTATGAATGACAAGTGATATTTTCTGTTATAATTATATACAGTTTCTTCTTAACACTATATGAAATATATTTAAAGTAAACTTTCTTAAACAGCTATTTTAGGTAAAATAATTTTAATGGGAAAAATATAACAATATGGTGAAAATCCTGAGGATGAAACTTATAACTGACATTGGGGAATGTTATTTTGAGCACTATGATATATACACTTTTAATCATATACACACATACTATCCTCCTTATCAGTTTTAAGCTATGTATATTTTCATTTACATTTTCATACAAATTAATATTGTACATAAACACACAAACATGTCATTGCAAAAATGAAAAAACTAGTATCTACCTTAAGATTTACTATTCTTTTCCTATCTGGTGACATACTTTTGCTTTGAAGTGATTGAATTTGGAGTTAGTAGTCACAAAGAACAACAACAAGTTCATTTATATTTTGTTGGGACTCATAATTTGTCTGAATTCACTGAATTAACTTGTTTACAGAAATGGCTGGTGTTGAGATGGCTATTCATGTTCGTTCTGATGTGTGCCAATAGTATTGATTAATTTCCATCTTTTGAGTGACAGACGTAAAGAGAGAGAGAGAGAGCTTTTCATTCTTTCTATAAGGCAAAATGACAATGTTATTTTAGAATACTGAAGCAAGAAAATAACAAATTGCAATGATAGTCAAATCATGTAAATTAGTAAATCCATTTACTAATAAATTTGTCTCTTTTTCTCATTGGACAATATGTTCAACTCTGTGCCTACTTAGGATTACGTTATTTAGACCACTTTTTAAAAATTTCAATAGATACATCAAATGCACATTATATTTATAGAGCTCAAGAAAGTTTTGCAGTTTACACATATTTATATTTATATAATAATTAACTTATTAAATAAGCTAGTTGTTCTTAGCATCTCAGAAACTGCCTTACTGATATAGCAATGTGACAAAGATAGTTTTATCCTGATTGAGGTAAAGTCAGTTTGTTGCAATATTTTTGGAAATTATTTAAGGAGAATAAATACAAGATATACTATTTTCAGCTAGATATATTATAATCAGAAGTACATTTTTGAGATTCAACATTATATTTATAATAAAATTGTAGATCATTTTATGCTGCATGCTATTTGTGAAAAGACATCCAACCTCAATGGAAAAGGAAAATAAAAAGTTAAAACAGATATTATTTCTATTTATAACTCTGGTAAGATTACGACATAAACAATTCAGTATGTTCGTAAGAATTCCTGGAAATTGGACCACGGGAACAGTTGACAAAATTACAAACATTAAATGTTCGTATGTATGAATTTACATTGCAGCTACTATTAAACAGTTAAAACTACAAAATGCTATATTTTTAATGCTGCATATTTGTAAATAAAAGATATTAGATTTATGCAAAGTTCTCCAAAAAGTTTTCACACCTTATAAAAGAGGAGCATTCACAACCATGACAATTGCTACTCTTTATAACAGCGAGGAACTGGAATAAGCCATGATGACCATCAACTGATGACTTGTTAAATACAACAGAGTTCAACAGAACACTTAGGTATCCAGGGAGATACCCCCAGCTACTTCCTTGGGCAGCTGAGGAGAGGGAGCCAGAAAAGGCCAGATCCTATAGCCATACTGATGAATATCTTGCATATCACCATAGAACCTTCATCTGGCGATGGATGGAGATAGAGACAGAGCCCCACATTGGAGCACCAGACTGAGCTCCCAAGGTCCAAATGAGGAGCAGAGGGAGTCAAAACATGAGCAAGGAAGTCAGGACCGCGAGGGGTGCACCCATCCACTGAGATGGAGGGGCTGATCTAATCGGAGCTCACCAAGGCCAACTGGACTGGGACGGAAAAAGCACGGGATAAAACCGGACCACCATAGAACCTCCACCTGGCGATAGATGAAGAAAATGACAGAGCCCCACACTGGAGCACCGGACTGAGCTCCCAAGGTCCTGATGAGGAGCAGAAGGAGAGAGAACATGAGAAAGAAAGTCAGGACCGTGAGGGAACCTCCACCTGGCTTAGATGAAGAAAATGACTGAGCCCCACATTGGAGCACTGGATTGAGCTCCCAAGGTTCTGATGAGGAGCAGAAGGAGAGAGAACATGAGAAAGAAAGTCAGGAACGTGAGGGGTGCGTTCACTCATGGAGACGGTGGGACAGAACTAATGGGAGATCACCAACTCCAGTTGGAATGGGACTGATGGAACATGCGACCAAACCGGACTCCCTGAATGTGGCCGATGGTGGAGGCTGACTGAGAAGCAAAGGACAATGGCTCTGGGCTCTGATTCTTCTGCATGGACGGGCTCTGTGGGAGCCTTCTCAGCTTGGTCGATCACCTTCCTGGACCTGGGGGGAGTTGGGAGGACCTTGGTCTTAGCATAGAGTAGGGAACCCTGATGGCTCCTTGGCCTTGAGAGGGAGGGAGGGGAGGTATTGGTGGAGGGGAGGGAAGGAAAGGGGGAGGAGGAGGGGAGGAGATGGAAATTTTTAAATATAAAAAAATAAACCATGAAAAAAAAAAGCTTTAAGACAAAATAAAAAAAAAAAAACCGGACTCCCTGAACATGGCGAACAATGAGGGCTGCTGAGAAACCAAGGACAATGGCACTGGATTTGGATTCTGCTACACATACTGGCTTTGGGGGAGGGGGGCTAGCCTGTTTGGATGCTCACCTTCCTAGACCTCTATGGAGGGGGGGAGGAACTTGGACTTCCCACAGGGCAGGGAACCCTTACTGCTCTTTGGGCATGAGAGGGATGGGGAGTGGAGGGGGAAGGGAGAGGTAAATGGGAGGCGGGGATGAGGCAGAAATTTTTAATAATAAAAAATAAAGATAGAAAGAAAGAAAGTGAAATTATTAAATTCACAGGAAAATTGATAAAACTGAGTGAGATAATCCAGCCCCACAAAGACAAACACTGAATGTTCTCTTTTATATGTAATTGTAGGCTTGAAGTTTTAGGTGATTATTCATAACCTAGAGAGACATCTGTAGAGGACAGAAAACAAAACAAGAAGCATTAAAAGTTGAGTTTGGGTGCAAAGGATTGGGAAAAGAACAATAAAATGAAGATTGTATGAAAGTAGACTATTGAGATTAGTAGGACTGGAAACAATAAATAGAAATAGGTAAAGGTATAGAAGAAGAAAGGGTCAACCAAAATCAAGATATATGGAAAAATCAAATAGAGTCCTTCAAATTTATTAGGTTCCTGTGGAATCATATATGTTGTCAATATGGGTTGTTATCATTGTTTGATAAAGCTGCTTTGGCCTATGACAAGGCTAGATAGAGTCAGCTAGGAAATCCAAGCAGAGATACAGGTAAAGAAGGGCAGAGTTTTAGAGACATCAGTCAGCTGCCAAGGAAATAAGACATGTAGAAAATGAAGTAACTCCATGGTCAAATGACAGTGCATTGATTAATAGAAATGGGTTAAATTAAATGAAAGAGCTAGTAATATGTCTAGCCATCAGTCAAACATTTATAATTAATATTAAGCCTCTGAATGATTATTTCATAAGCGGCTGTGAGGACCTGTGGGCAGGAGAGAAGCTGGTTCAGTAGGACAAGACAGGACAGAAAAAAAAGCCTCTGGCTACATGCGGTAACTAATTATTTAAAAATATTTTAATGAGGTAACTTTCATAAATAAGCAGTAACTTCCCAAATATCCATGTCTTTAAACCGAAGTCTCACACATATACCTGTAATAACAATTAAAGGAAAAGAGGACATGTGCTTGTAAGATAGTAAGAGCAGGTTATATAAGGAAAGTTTGGAGGTTTGAAAAGTAGGAGAATATATATATATATATATATATATATATAATATTATATATAATATATAATGTATATATTAGTAACATGCCACTATTCTTGATCAACCAATAAATTTACATGAAAATATCCATACCCAAAGCCACAAAAAAGGTCTCAACTGGCCAGATGTTGAGAGAAAGGACTGGAGATAAGAAATAAAGAGGACACATTGCTAGAACTGTGAGGTCTTGCATAAGCTGATGATATCTGCCCAACAGGCTTATCAAATAACACATTTCTTACATAGTATTTATAGGACAAAATTGTCAGCATCAACAGAGCGCTAAATCACACTATGTTTGCAACAAGAGCACAGGCTACATCAAACATAGCTACCTTACAACTCACAACCATACACCAGGGTGAAGAATGCACCCAGAAAAGAGGCAATGGCTCCAGCCCCAGGATGAACCTTGTCAGGACCTCTCATGGAGAAGGACACAGAACTAAAATTCCCTTTGTCCTTTCTTCAGGACCTCTGAGAGTCTTGAGTCAGTCTGACTCTCAACATCCCTTATAGCTGAACACACCACACAATAAGATGCTGCACATAAATACTTCAATCTGGAATTAAAACAGAAACTTCAATCCTTGTGGCTAATGATCATAGTGTCCTCACATTATGTGCTATGTAAATTGTTAAAAGAGGAAAAGTATTGATGGTTTACCTAGCTGTAGATTCTGAATATTACAATAATATTCTGCCTGGTAAGATATTGTAATTGGTACAATAGGAGCACTGTTGTTTAGGATGGCAACCAACTATATTCTGATTGGAACTGAGACTTCATTCACAAGAAAAAATACATACCTAGTATTACAAGCCTGAATTACATCTCTATTATTAATAGAGATATAGTTCAGGCCCTAGGAAAATAACTGCTATTGGTATTAATCTAAAAGTATAGTATTCAGCTACCTTCTAAATTTCTTTGTGTATACCTTTAAATAGCACAGTTATCTGCATTTTCTCAGAGAAGCTTCTTTTCACAGTGAGTGATAGTTAATATGGAGATTCATAACTGATGAAAGAATCGACGACTATTGAGTGGTTAATACGCCCTAAACAAAACACTAGTATCACACTCTCCAAACCTCCAGAAGTGTTTAAGAAAGAGGCAAGAAAGAATAGAAAAACTGGAACATGGGAAAAATTATGAAAATAACTCTCTTTTACATATACCGTGATTCATGCAATTGTGAACACTTAGAAGCGATGGCTGCCTCCAAAATAGTTGCAAAAATCAAAACACAATGTGAACCAAGAGGGACTTGGGAGAAAAAGGGGTATTGTAGAATCTACAGGAGGATAAGAAACTGTAATATATTTTGCTTTTGGTCGAGCATGCAGATTATAACACAGCCTTGTAGTTGAAAAGTGAAGTGACTGTCAAAACCAAACTAAAAGTTTGATCAGCAAACATAATTCAAATGGGTGTTTTTAAATTAAAATAAAACATGAATCACTCTCGATGTTATTCAATATGTTACTTTTGATCAGCCAGTAATTAATAAATAAATAACCAACAAATGTATTTTTAAGAGGTAAAATAGAGGCATTCTTCTCTGTAGTACAAGAACAAATAATGAAAGCATAAAACCATCACATTATTTTGGTGACATTTTATACTTCATTCACAAAGTGATAGCAATAGCAGTCCAAGTACATGGATAAACGCTTTACAATTAAGCCTGTTGTAGGTATTTCTAAAGCCTTTGTAGGTATTTCTACAGAACATGGTATTAATTATAAATTTAGAAATAACAAGTGTATAATTTAGGAATTATGAAATAAAATGTCCTTGGAAATGATGTGCGATTCTCCTCTGTATGCTGTGAATATCATGGCTAATAAAATAACTGATTTGTGCCTATATAACAGCTATAGGGGAACAGAGATAGGCAGGGAAAACTAAACTGAATGCTGGGAGAAAGAAGGGTGGAGTCAGGAGAAGCCATGGAGCCTCCGTGGGAGATAGAAATGCTGAAATTTTGCTGGTAGGCCACTACCTTGTGGTGACGTATGGATTAATGGAGATGGGTTAAATTAAGATGTAAGAGTTAGCCAGAAATATGCTTAAGTTATTGGCTAAACAGTATTGAAAATAATATGGTTTCTGTGTGATAATTTTCAAATCTAAGCTGCAGGGCAGCCGGGAAACAAGTGGTCTCCTTCTAACAACATAGGAATATTCATGAACATTAATGTACCCTTTTAAATGGCATATTATATGCTGATAAAAATAGCAAATTCTAAACTATGTTATTTTGTAAAATGCATGACTTTCACTTGTCAGAGATACCTATACATACTACAGCAGTGGTATATGTTTGTTTCTCATTCAGAAAGTCTAAAGCAACATGATGTTTGCACATGGTGCTGCATGTATGACATTATTTTTGTACTAGAAACTCCGTAACGAAATAGGTGGGATTGAAATGAAGACTGTTACTTGTATCAAATCAATTTAAACACTGAATGTTTAGAATAGCTTTATTTGTATGTACTTAAGAAAACAACAGGGTTCTGAAGAGTTGGTTCAACCATTAAAAGCACTGGATGCTCTTCCAGAGGACGCTGGTGCAATTCCCAGTGCCACTTGGTGACTCACAAAAAATTGTAACTCCAATTCTAGGAACCAGCAGCATCCTATGAGTTCTGTGAGTACCAGGCATTTAAGTGGAACACAAGAAGAACACCTATACAGTAAATTAAAGTAAAAAAATGGAACAACAGAGCTTGAAGAATATAATTAAATGGAATAATGCAAATTATTGTCTAATCATTATGAGAAAGATTATATATATATATATATATATATATATATATATATATATTAAATATATAGGACATACATTCTAAAACATCAGCTTTGAATGAATGGCAAACAAAAAGTATATCCAGACATATATTTGAGTAACATACACCTATCTATGCACATAAAAATTTAAGGCTTATTGGTAATAAAGGATTATTTGTATGTTTCTTATGAAGGTCAGGTCCAGGACACTGTCTAATAACTGTGCCAGCCAATTAGGTGTCCCTGTTCAAAGAAAAAAAGAATGAGAGATGACAAGGTTGGGCATGTTGGAGGAAGAGAGGCATTTGGGGAGGTGCTAGCACAATCAGGTTTTTTCCCCATGTAACAGTCTTACAAAAACTTTGAAGCCAATCCTGCACACCCGTGTTGAACCTCAATGTTTTGTGTTTTAAATTTGTGACTGGAAAGGGAAAATGAAGCCATTTTCTTTGAAAGTTGTAGTGATGAGGCGAGCAGGCCTGCTTTTCATCCTGCCCGGCTCCTGCACGGCTAGCTTTACACCTGAAATAACAACACACAAATTGTATTCATTTAAACACTGGCCCATTAGCTCTAGCTTCTTACTGGATAACTCTCACATCTTGATTAACCTACTTCTATTAATTTGTGTAGCACCACAAGGTTTTGGCATACCAGGAAGATTCTAATCTATATCCATCTTGGGCCAGAGCTTCATGGCATTTGCCTGACTCTGCTTTCTTTCTCCTGCTATTTCTGTTCTGTCTTCCCCGCCTACCTATGTTCTGACCTATCAGGCCAAGCAGTGTTCTTTATTAATTAACCAATGAAACAACAGATAGATAAAAGACTCTTCTACATCAGAAAATGCTAGTGTCTGTGAAGCTTAACTTTTTTATTCTTCGCATTGCTTCTTGTGACTGCAGTCTTGCATGTTTCTGGATATCAACCTCTACTTCCCTTCCATATAATACTTATTGAGTCTCTAGATTTTAAGTGCCTGTTATATAATAATGCAAGTGAATTTGGAAGGTTTGTATGATTCCATATTATATTTTAAAAAGATAGACATATCTTCACTTTCTTTACATAACTAGTTATTAGAATTTATATAATATACATGTTTAATAATTCAAAACACAGACATGATTTAATGAACAAGTATCCTAATTGTCCCTTTTTAGAAATTAAGATCAATTCTGTCTTCTTATGCATGAGCTGATTATAGTAAATCTGAATGAACTGGAGTTTCTTTGAAATGTAATTTTTGATTTTATCATTTCATTGTTACCATTTGGAACTTATGCCTTTTAAAATGTATCTGAGCTTCTGCAAAGTTTTAGAGTGCCATTTGGTGTTATTTCCATCTTACTATTTGTGTGTGTGTGTGTGTGTGTGTGTGTGTGTGTGTGTGTGTGTGTGTGTGCAAAATAAACATAAAGACATTCTTAAACAGCCAAGATGACATTTAAATAAAAATAAAGAAATAAAACAAACAATATATGTGATTTTTATTCGATGGGTTTCAAAAAACCTTAAATTTACTAGCAGATAGAAGAACAAAGTATGATTATAAATTTCTCATAAATGGGTTTCCTCACAGACAGTCAACACAGCACACGTGGGTTCCACTTCCACATCCACTTATTACTTCCAAGGTCAGTGGAAAGTGTTGGATCCCCTGAAGCTGGGGTTACAGGTGGTTAAGACATACCTGTTTAGGGTGCAGGGAACTGAACTCATGTCCTCTGAAGGAGTAGCATGTGCTTTTATCCACTGAGTGGTCTCTCCAAGCCTGATTCAGTTTTTCTTTCTTTTCTTTTCTTTTTTTTTTCTGTTTTCTTTTTCTTCGCTTTGCTTCATCCAACTCTTTTTTTAATTTCCTTTTTCTTTTTAAATCCAAGTTCCTACTATCCCCCATCTCCCTTCCTCTCCACTTATCCCTCCACCAATCCCCATCTACTCCTCAGAGAGTGCACATTGCTTTGAGGAAGGTCCAATGCCCTCCCTACTATATTTGGCTGAACAAGGTATCCATCCAAAGAGAATAGGTTCCCAAAATGCCAGTATAAGCAGTAAGCATAAATCTTGGTGCCACTGCCAGTGGCTCCAGCCATGCAACTGTCAACCACCAATCAGAGGGACTAGTTATGACCTATGCTTGTTCCTTCTAGGTGCGCCTATAGTTGGTGAGCCCCATTAGCTCAAGTAGACTGTTTCATTGGGTTGACCCATCATGGTCTTGACCTCTTTGCTCGTATTCTCACTCCTCCCACTCTTCAACAGCACTGTGGGTGCATAGCCTTGTGCTCCACTGCAGGTCTCTGCCTCTGTCTCCGTCAGTTGCTGTTCATCTCACTCTTGATTAGTATTTTATTTTATTTTGTTTTGTTTTATTTTTGAAGAGGGTGTCACTCTTTATTTTGGCTGACCTGTACTCACTATGTAGACCAGATTGGGCTTGAGCTCAAAAGAATACACCTGCCTTGGGATCCCAGATGCTGGCACGAAAGGTTTCTTCATCACAAAAACTCCTCTTCCAAATGTAATTCATTCAGTTTAATAAGCAGAGAGACATCGAGGTTTAAATTACACTTATTCAATGGAATTAAATGAAGATGTTATTTTTTTTTCTGTATTTAATGATTTGAATACGTAATTTTATTGTCTGGATACTAGCCTTACAATTTGACTTATGTGTGTATTGGAATTTTTTTTCCTCATTTTTTTTTATTAAAGATTTCCATCTCCTTCCCTCCCCCTCCCCCTTCCCTCCCCTCCCTTCCACCCATACCCCCACTCCACCCCTCTCCAAGACAAAGAGCCATCAGGGTTCCCTTCACTATGTTAAGTCCAAGGTCCTCCCAGCTCCCCCTAAATCCAGGAAGGTGAGCAACCAAACTGACAAGGCTCACAGTGAGCCCGTCCATGCTTAGAGTTCAAGCCCATTGCCGTTGTCCTTGGTTTCTCAGTCCTCCTCCACCGTCAGCCACATTCAGAGAGTCCGGTTTGGTCCCCTGTTCCATCAGTCCCATTCCAACTGGACTTGGTGGTCTCCCGTTAGATCTGTCCCACCGTCTCAATGGGTAAACGCACTCCTCACGGTCCTGACTTCCTTGCTCATGATCTCCTTCCTTTTGCTCCTCATCGGGACCTTGGGATCTCAGTCCGGTGCTCCTATGTGGGGCTCTGTCATTTTCTCCATCCAATGCCAGGTGAAGGTTCTATGGTGATATAGTTATCCTCCTGGATACTGGAAGTAGACAAGATTGCCAGACAAAAAATGGGAACATGGGGGTGGGGTGGGATGGGGGGAGGAGGGGATGGGGAGAGAAAAGTGTGAAGTGGAGGATGGGAAGAGCTTGGGGGAATAGGATGGTTGGGATATAGGAAGGGTGGATATGGGAACAAGGAATTATATATCTTAGTTAAGGGAGCCATTCTAGGGTTGGCAGAGACTTGACTCTAGAGGGGTTCCCAGGTGTCCAGGAAGACGCCCCCAGCTAGGTCCTTGGGCAGCTGAGGAGAGGGTGCCAGAAATGTACAGATCCTATTGCCATACTCATGAATATCTTGTATTGGAATTTTTTATTCCTTAATTTTAACTAATATAAAGGTCAGAAATGTAAAAATAATTCCATGAACATTTCCTTAAAGGAAATGAATATAAAAATTGTGTGAAAGAATGATAAAATTTTGAATTTGTCTTTTCTGATTAATAATGAATTGATATTTCATTTAACAAAAATTTCTGATTCACTTTAAGGCAACAATTTGAAAAATAAAATTATTTTATGATGTTATTTGATAATATATTGGTTTTTTATTTTATACTGGTTCAATTCCACTTTTATATAATATTTTGGAAAAATAATAGTTGTGATGTAATAGAATTATTTGATGTGTTAAATTTTAGAGCAAAAGAGAAGGTAAAGATAATATTGAGTATATATACACATCTAAGAGCATGGTTTATGCTAATTTTGATGAGTAAGCAGGAAAGCTAAATGAATCCTTTTCTTTAAAGCCCTGCTTTCAGAGCCCTAAGTGAAAGATCATTTTCTTTAATCCCCATGGTGAGCAGAGGATGCAGAAAGAAACAGAACCTCCTGTGGAAGGATAAAGGGGACTCCAATCTCTCTGACGCGGTCGAAGCACACTTTATATTGGTCTCTGCGCACAAATGTCATGTCCACTTCATTTTGCCTTTGGTTTCTCTTCATTTGAGACCATAGGAAACCTGAAACTTAAAATAAAATAAAAGTTTCCACCCTTCGCTTAGCTCTGTGGGTTTGGAAATGTCTCTAGGAGCTAGTTCATTTCTTCATTCTTACCAACTGCCATTAGAATTGGACAATGAACCCAAATGAAACCACAAAATTTGGTCTCAAAACACCCGTCTATGAACAAAGCAAAATTTTACGATTATAGGTTCACTGAACAGCTGAGGGTTTGGAAGCTATTTGCTTTATACTTGATTCTTCTTTTCTTTCTCTCTTTCTTTCTTTCTTTCTTTCTTTCTTTCTTTCTTTCTTTCTTTCTTTCTTCTTTCTTTCTTTCTTTCTTTCTTTCTTTCTTTCTTTCTTTCTTTCTTTTTCTTTTTTAATCTCTATTCTCATTCCCAAACTAATGAATCACTAGGGATTTACCGATTCAACTTTAAGATAGAAGCTTGGATGAATAACTACTGAAAACTTTATGTCAATACTGACGAAAAGAGAAGTGGATGCATTTGAATTATGAGAAGATAATCTTTATATATTCAAATCTTATATTAAGAAGTCACAGCTAAACTAGTACAAACTAAACACTGAGTGACCAAGTGACAGCCAGTCACTGATTCACTAGATTATTTTCACCATGACAGGCTGCCTACCATTTAGATAATTAAGTTTTAAATAGTGTAGAAATTGTTATCTAATATCGACCAAGTCAAATTGATACGGATTTTGAAATAATTGATCCAAAATATAACTTCAATATAAATAATAATTCTTCTGCACATAGAATTGAAGAATAATAGTAAAAGGTGCAGTCATATTTCATAATATGAACTTGGCCAAGAGTAAACATAGGTAACCAATTCACATTCATTTTCTCTTTTATTACTTTGAAAACAATCTTGTATTTGTACTGGTTACAGAGAATGTCACCCAGGACCTCACTCTGTGAAGTTCCTTTCCCAAAGTCTCTAGCCAAAGCAATGCTAGCCTCACTCCTTGCATAACTCGTTTCTTCTACTTCAACCTGTGCTTTTATTTGTTTCAAAATTAATAAACTTTTCTTTGTCCATGTTTCGTTTAAATATTAAAGCTGGATTGGATTTATCTGTTAAAATCCTGAACACATGTTTGTAGACAATTTTGCAGGTTAAATAAAAAGAGATTTACTTATTTTTTCAAAAGTAGATCATAAGAATTAGAAAATTAAGGATTAGATTTGTTAAAACACAAGTTCTTTCATGTTTTAATTTCCTAATTTTTCACTGTACAGCACTTATCATTTACTCAGAAGAGATGGTTATAAGCAAAGTTGCATTTTCTAAAATATATTATGTCAAAAACAAAAAACACAAGTCAATCCATTTAATATTTTTAAGTTATATAGCTCAGAACATTTCTTCTGGGTTAGCAATTATAAATTTAAATGATCTTCTTGGGTTTTCCCACATAAGCAATAGCCACTAATTTCATGCTTTCTGTAGAGAGCCCCCGATGACCAATATGCTTAAATAATTAGTGATGATTAACTACAGTAGAGTTGGGGAACAGATTCATTATGGGATAAAAGAAATAGCATCTCCTCTTTGCTTCTCTATGTCCAGGAATCAAGAGACAGACCTGGGAGGATGGATCAGTCAGGAAAATTTGTGAGCAAACTGAAGGGCCTGGGGTCTGAAGCTCAGTGCTGGTGGAAAAGGCAAGCTCAGCAATTCACTCCTGTAACTTCCATGCTAGTGGGGCAAAGACACAACTATCTTTGGATTCTATTGCCAAATCAGAATGCTCCAGGTCCAGTGAAAAATGTGACTCATAACATATGTTGGCCAGTTATTGAGGGAGACATCCAGTACCAATCTCTTGCCTTCATACATATACACATATGCACATGAATATGTGTTCACATTTTCACACAAACACAAAGAAGTATGTGTGTGTGTGTGTGTGCGCGCGCGTGTGCGTGCGCACGCGAGTGCACATGCATGGGTGTGTATGTATAAAACAGAATATTCTGGAGATGAGCTATGTTATTAGTCATCTCATAGCAGAAAATACTGCATAATAACTAATGATTAGCCCAAATTTAAAGTCTGTTCTGAATATTTTTTAAATTGGGAGGAAATGTGATATAGTAACCACAGAAACAGTACAGAATTCACAGAATATCTGTCCATTACCATTAACTTTATTGAGAGCACCATTTTTTGGATTCCAGAATCCAAACAAGAAGGAAATATCATTTATTTATGCTTGAACAAAATGAACGCCAACCTGAAATCCTATTGTTCACTCATAAAGAAAAAATAGAGATAGATATAAGAGAAATAATTGTTTTTGCTGTGTATGCTGTGGTTGGCAGTCTATATCAACCTTAGACAGACAACTAGTCTAACAAAGCATGTTGTTTCCTTCTTCAGTGTATAAACGATTCTCAAACATGTGGCAGAATATAGCCATGCTCACATTGTAAAATCGTAATTTTTCTAGTTGTAGTCTATGGATAGTGTGTGTATACATAAGTGTATACATAAGTGTGTATATTATCAGGATATTTTTTATGTATTCATGTGCTTTGATGGTGTTTACACATTTATAACATCTACTATCAAATCCCATTACCATTCCCTAATATACTTCATTTTTTTTGCAGTTTGCAGAGAAATGAATGCAACTGGAGATCATGAATTAAAGTGAAATAATCTGGACTAGGCAATACAGGATCGACGTGTTCTCTCATATGTGAACTAAACAATGACACTGGAGGTATTTTATTTTTTTAAATAATAACCAATTAACAGAATGTGTTAGCTGTAAACAAGGTGGTCAATCTCTCTATCAGCTTTAGATCCCACAGAGAGGGTTTTCAGCTCTTCTGAGCCTTATTTTCTGTTTTTTTTCTTTTCTTTCTCCCTTTTAAATTTAGTTTTGAAATTATAATTTAATTACAACTTTCCCCTTCTTTTTACTCCCTCCAAGCCCTTCTAGATGCCCTTCCCTGGATCTGGGAGGATATTTTTGTTTGTTTATTTGTTTTTGTTTACTGATTCAGCTCAGTTCAATCAACAGGGAAAACTCTACCATGCACAACTGCAGACGTTTTTTCTTTCCTTTCTCTTCTCAAATTCAACTTAAAAGACAACATAGCCAGTGTACTAATGGCTGCTAGTCGCTAAAGTGTCACAACAAAAGTAAAAATATATAACCAAGCCCTTGGTAAAATAATTGACCTCTGAATGAAAGATTAAAACCTGCATTATCTTAGTTCATTCCCAATAGCTTTGGCATGGCTTATAAAGTATGATTTAAATATCTGTATTTTTCCTTGCACTTGAAAATGTACATACTCATTTATTTTCAAGTAATAGAACCCTCAGGAATAATAATTGCAAAGAAACATGATATTTCTGAGAATTTGAAGCTGAAATTACATAAAAAAAATAATACAGTTTAATTTAAAAATTTTTAAGGACTTATTCTGCAGGAGAGTGGGAGAACTGGTCAGCCTTAGAGATTGCAGGGTATTCGGTATTTATGGTAAATAAACATAGACCTAATCTTAGGGGAAGAAAAAGACAAATCCGGAAGATTTGGTTTTGTGGTGGTATGTTTGAATGAAACCTTGAATTTGACACCTAAAATAGTAATTATTATGATGATGGCAATAATGATGATAATAACAATGTCAAAAAGGGAAAAACAGATCTAACGGGAGACCACCAAGTCCAGTTGGAATGGGACTGATGAAACAGGGGACCAAACCGGACTCTCTGAATGTGGCTGACGGTGGAGGAGGACTGAGAAACCAAGGACAACGGCAATGAACGTGAACTCTACAGCATGGACGGGCTCACTGTGAGCCTTGTCAGTTTGGTTGCTCACCTTCCTGGACTTAGGGGGAGCTGGGAGGACCTTGGACTTAACATAGTGAAGGGAACCCTGATGGCTCTTTGTCTTGGAGAGGGGTGGAGTGGGGGTATGAGTGGAAGGGAGGGGAGGGAAATGGGAGGAGGAGGGGAGGAGATGGAAATTTTTAATAAAAAAAATGAGAGGAAAAAAAGGGAAAACCAAAAAAATACAAAGGTTTCCTACATTAGACTATAAAGTAAAGGACAATAATGATGTGATCAGTACAATTAAAACCCGGAGACAAAAGTAGCAGAACAAATATGCATCAGAAGTAAGGAACCATACAAATAAAATGATTTATTTTAAAATATTTAAATAATACAACATGGAAGTTTTAAAGATGACAAAATATAAACCCAAAAATTATTTGAAGTATAGAGATATAAAAATTTCAACAAAAACATAAATATCAATGATTAAAGTTATATTTCTTTTCAGAATATACAAAAGCAACATAAACACTGTATTTATATGATTTTTACACCTCTTCCTCCAACTATTCTCCTGTCCTCCAACCTCTTTCTTTAACTCATGAAGTTCCTTCTTTAATTATTATTGTTATATTCTTATATACAAATACAAGCAACTTGATCAGTTTAGTGTTGCTCATATGTTTATTTGCTTAAGGCCGAACATGGGAGATTTGTGCTATGAAAGAGAAACTAGGAAGAATGTGCAGAGGTATTTTTACTGGAGAAGGGAGAGTGAGAGTCATAGAGAAGGTAGAAGGAAATAATATCACTAAGCATTTTGAAAAATCTCTAAGTACTCATATTATCTTGTGTTTTCTTAGAAAGTGCCTGTGTGTGCTTAAATGAAATTATTATTCTTTGGATCATAATGCTTCCACCAAAATCTGTAGAGCATCTAACACAGTCCCCAGGGCCAGGATGGGAATCACTTTTCACAGTATTAAAGCTGTGCTGAAGTTATTACTGAAGAAGATATGCATTTTGGATACAGGACTTGGAAGAATTGAGGTGGAATTATGTAGGACCATACTCACTGAGTGCTAGCTCTCAAACTTCAGAGTGTATCAATCAAACTTCCAGGAGAGAAAACCAAATAATGTTCCTTCCAAGTTGTAATGCCTATGAACAATGACCAGTGTGGGAAAAAAAAAAAAAAAACAGCAAAGGTATAATTACTGTATTTATATACTGACGGTAACTACCAGCTACCTAACTGACTCAGGCCCACCCTGTAGGAAGGAAGTACTTGGCTCATACCAAGTACTTTAATTTTACTCAAGGACTTGTGGCTGATAAGGTCGTGAAACCTACTGTAGAATGCACAAATGCCACTTTCCTAAAGAAGTACAGCTTGATCAACACAATGATAAAAACAGTTGACATGCCAAAGCAGATGGGGCAAATGTCACTAGGCCCCACTCCTGCAGAAACAAGGACTCCTGAAAGAAGGAAAACTTTAGGCTTCTCCAGGCAGAACCTTCCTGGTAGGTTCTAATATTTACATATTTTGAAGACTATTTACAGATATAGAAAGTCTTACTTTCCTCCATGCTTGTTTTAAGTTAGTACTTCATGTAAATTGATAACTCCATGTTGAATAGAATTATTTATTAATGATGCCAACAATTCAAATATATCATTTAAAAATCTTATATGAATACACATAAACTTTTGAGTATACATGGTATTGTTTTCCAATTTGTGTTATCTTATTTGGGGGAAGGTAGACCTAGTGAGCAGTAGAACTAGATTACTTAGTGAGAAGAGCTCCAATGTTGAGGAATTGCCTCAATTCTTTCAGGATACTTGTACTAAAGCAGGAACCAAAGAAATACATTGAAAAATCGGTTAGACTTTGAGGGATAAGAATTTGAGAATGTGAAACATCCTAATCTTGGCTGTATGAAATCTTATTATTAAGGGGGCCGTTAAGACTATGGTAGGACTAAGATTCTTGAAATTAGTAAAACGAAACAAAAACAACAAAAAAAGGCAGGACAATTAAACAAGCAGTAACACTTTCTATTTAAACTAAATGGGAAAAAGACTTGGTCACTGAAGAAATAAGAAATACAGGCAGTCACTTAGAAGTGTCAGGTTTACATTTCAGGGCTTTATGTCTGCTCATGTGTACTTTGAAGAGGGCAAATTTTCTTTAGGATCATCAGGTCCTCCTGTGCTCACCAGGTTTGGGTCCTTGCACATCCTTATTCATAGTTTTAAATCTTAGACTTCATGTGACATATTAGGAGTTGGGGGTTTTAGGAGGCGATTAAGTTATGAAGACTGCTTTATGAGATCTCAGAGAGTGAACCAGCCGCATTCATTTTGTAGACACTCAGAAGGCAGATAAACTTCGGCAGGACACAGAGCCAACTGCAGCCTTCATGTTAGCCTTCCTGACATCTGCTAGGATAAGTGATAAGTAAACTCTGATTATCCTGCAGCCACCTTGTTTAAGTTAGCATATGGTGGTAACCCAAATTAAATAAAGTATTTCAGCTATGTCACAAAGCAAAATGGCCTTCACCCAAAAATTTTTGAGGTTGAGGGCTTCCAGGAGTCTTGCCAATCATTCCAACAACCCTCGGTGGAAGAGTGTGGATGCAATTCATACCATTTTTGAGCTTTTCAACCTAAGAGCATCTACCCTGCTAGATTTTAGGCTTGTTTGGGAGTGTTAAACTGTCATTTTTAAATGTATTTTTCTCTTTTGGATTGGAAATATCCTACTCTTTTCCTTCCATTGTAATTTGTAAATATTTGCATGTCTTAGCCAGATGATATCCCGGGGAGGAATTTTGCCTAGGTTGGGTAGCACCTAGATGGCCCATAAATAAAATGATATTCACTTGAAACTTGATTTTAGAATTTACAATCAATGTGTGAATGAGTTTAGGCTGGAGGAGATAAGTACCTGCAAGAAATAAAGAACTTGAGGAAAACAAAGGTAGACGTTTGGGGGATAGTATTTATAATTACACAAAAGTCATAAGTTAAATGCCAAACATTAATGGGTATTGAAACTAAGGTCCTCACCATGGGATTTCTGAATTCATCAGGAAGTACAGATGTGGATTTCTCTCTCTATCTCACCACACCCTAATGATAGAAGACCACAAGAAGACATAGAAAGTAAATAATAGTAAACCAGTGGAAATCTTTCAGTAGACACTTAAACAATGGTTCACCATCTTGACATTATAATTGACAGTAAAAAATGTTATCATTAAAAGTATCTACAGTTTAATGTATGATTTTATTTATGTTCTGAAGTGTAGCACAAATAATAAAAACCCAGAGTCATATATTGGCATTCAAATTGAACCCCAGAGAAGTAAAGCATCCAAGCCACTAGAGAAGTCTTACCTCTACCAAGACTGGACAACCACAAACTAAGCAGACTAAGCAGACTAAGCTGACTAAACCAATAAAGCAGACTAAGCTTTTTGCTCCTCCCATTTTATATTTCTTTTATTGCTGGAATTAAAGGCATGTGACTTTCTAGTACTTGGATAAAGGTGTGAGGCACCACCACCTGAATTTGTTTCTGCATTGATCTTGTGTTGCCCATGTAGCCTTGAACTCACAGAGATTCCTCTCCCTCTGTCTCCCAAATCCTTGGATTAAATATGTGTGCCACCACTGCCTGACCTCTAGTGACTTAGATTTGCTCTTCTGATCTTTAGGCAATTTTTATTTATCAAAACATAGATAAAATATTAGTATTCTGAAGCCTATCTGGTATTTAACAATAAAAAATTCATGCTCTAACTTTACAGTGGAAAGCATCGTATTTTAGATGTACAAATACAACCACAGGTAGGAGTACATTCTCTGCAAGCTGCTGAGCAGACTAAATGTACTGGTCATGACAATTCTCATCCAAGTTTATCTTTTAGACTTTTTTAGCTTAATTCAAATTTCTGATAGATATTTATTTCATTAGAAAATCCAGGAATTGAGATGTGTGAATAAAAACCCCAATATAGACTAAGAATTTTGAAGTAGAAAATTGGGTTTTTATGGACGAGAAAGGACTCACGAGGCCTGCCAGATATTGAGAGTTACTGTAGAAATTTCCTATCAGCAATCAAATGTTATTTGTAGAGAGATTCAAAAACTGAATAGAATAGAGGGTTCAGGTGGCTGTCCAGATCAGATGGCAGCTTGGTGTATGAGGAAACTAACACTGATATAGTGAGAAATGGATAATATGGTCAGGACAGTAAATATTATTGGGACCTTCAGCTGCCTGAACAAATACATTGCTTTCAATTTACACAGTATGCTGACACAAATGCAAATTAATTAAAGAAATGAATTTGAACAAGAAGGTAAATGTATAAACTCAACAAAGTAACCAGCCAAAAGTGATTATCCTGTAAAATAATTGCTCTACACTATGGAAAAGGAGAAACAATATAATTAAGGGTCAGAAATAAATAGTAACAAGCTGGAATCCAGGATGATTAGCAAGTACATGTATGAGAACCCTTTAGTTATTTACACAACTCCTTTGTGTTTTATACCTATGTTATGCGGTCACTGTTAAAATGAAGACAGCATTCCTACTACTATGAGTTCAAGTATCTCAACATACATGTATGAAAATAATGGCCATTCTTGGTGATAGAGAAACAAATGTTCCCTAAAACTAAGATTTGAGGAATAAGATTCTTCCATAGCCACTTACTAAAATACTCTTCAACTATTTAAGTGAATAAATCAAACAAGAATACCAATAGGAACATCTTTTGAAAAGTTAACATTTATTTAAAAATAGATCAAGGAAATGTTTACACATTGGCAGCATGTACAAATGATAGCACGAAATGATAGGACGAAACTGGCTCGGTAAATGTGTGTGCATGATAATTTGCATAAATGCAAATGAAGAAAATGTACAGACCAAAATGTTATAGCTTCATCCAGGAAAACAGTAAGCAAGACAGTTTAAGGGGGATATATTTTTGTCTATTTCTTTCAACGTTAATTTTAAATACTCTATGTTTATAAAGTAATATCTGATAATGAAAATTCAATATTAACTCTATGAAAATCTTAGCATTTTAACTTCAGATAGGAACTACACAGACACCCAGCACATTACCTTCATACAGCATGTGATATAGTCCATAATTTAAAGTTTGAAAATGTAGCCAAATTAAGCACGATTAATAAAAACTCAGAGCGAGAAATTGAGGTTCAACTTGAAAGAAAAGCAAAACAGCCAGACACTGCCTCTTACCTCTTCCTCAGTCTAAAGTGGCAATTCTGCCTCTAAGCATCTAAGAATGAGACTGAGACAGCTGTCTCCTCCCATTTCATATTGCTCTCTAGAGCTGGGATTAAAGGCATGCACTGCCCAGTTTCTATGGTAACTGCTGTGGCTCCTTGGATTAAAGGTGTGTGTTACCACTGCCTGGTCTATAAGGCTGACCAGTGGGCGTGTTTTACTCTCTGATCTTCAGGCAAGCTTTATTTATTAAAAAGCAAATGGAGTGCCACTGCAGCCAAATTGTCAGCATTTAATGGCATTTCCTTATATTTTTGTTTTTGTTTTTTTTTTTTTTCTGATACAAGGATTGTCTCTGACTTTGTAGCCTGTCGCTCTTTAGACCACCCTGGCCTTGATCTCACTTGTCTCTTCCTCCCGAGTGCTGGGATTAAAGGCATGCTCCACCACTGCCTGACTGGCATTTCCTTCTTTAGTACCTGACTGGCACCCTCATCAAGTGAAAAGGAACTGAACACCCTTCCCGAATTATAGCTGCAATGGTCCATTTTACTTACCAATTCAGATATCATGCCACCCATTTATTCAAGCACATGTATTGCTTCACATGCTTTTGTGAGCAGTGTTGACATCCACCCTGGCTGGAAGTTGAGTAAAATTGATGACGTCAGCTCCACCCATTTATTTTCAATAAACTTTTCCAAAAGTTGGCAGCATTAGCTCCTACATGAGAGTTTTTATGCTATCAAATTTCTACTGATTCGTTGAAATATTTTTTTTCACGAGTATTTGTGCATGTGCTGGGGGCTGCGTGTGTATGTGCATGTGTGCATACATGTGTGTGTGTGTGTGTGTGTGTGTGTGTTTGTGTTTGTCCTTGTCTTCTTTCTGTTGCTATGATAAAACATTGCTGACCAAAACCTACGTGGTGAGTCACAAGGTATACTTGACTTGCAAATTGCAGTCATCTTCAAAGAAAGTCATGGGAAGAAGGATCTCAGGGCAGAAATAAGAAACCCAGACCTGAAACAACTCCCATGGAGGAATGTTGCTTACCTGCTTGCTTTCAGGTACCACTACTTACTTCGAGAGCCAAGGCTTGATACTTCCTTGATGAAATGGTACCACTTTTCAATTAACAAATACAAGGAGGCGCTCCAAGGACATGTATGTCAGGGTTTGTTTCGAGTTCACAAATCTAACTAGCACTGTTTTGATTTTTTTTTCTTTTTTCTTATTTTGGTTTTTCGAGACAGGGTTTCTCTGAAGCTTTTTTAGAGCCTGTCCTGGACCTAGCTCTTGTAGACCAGGCTGGCCTCGAACTCACAGAGAACCGCCTGCCTCTGCCTCCCCAGTGCTGGGATTAAAGGCATGCGCCACCACCGCCCGGCTTGTTTTGATTTTTCATGTTTGTTCTTTTTTCCTTAGATTCATGACTGATGCCACCATAGATAATATATATCTATCATACATATTTATGGTTATTTATAATGCACACATGCATGTATCATGTGTGTGTCTGTGGCTCTCTGTGTGTATGTATGTATAGGTTGGTTAGTTCCTACACAGATTTGTAATATGACATGGCTGTTTTAACTTAGAATGACAGTTAACTTTTCTATGTGAAGGAACACACACTCTCTTATGTGGCTGTGTGTGTGTGTTCACAATTCTGGGTTTATGTGCATTTTTTATGTGAGAGCTGGGGACTTTTGTTGATGCTTTTGGATGGCTTCTTACTACTTCTATGGAAGAGGAAAATAGCAAGCTACTAAAGCAGCATCATGGGATCAATCCCCAGCTTCTTTGAAGATAGAGCTACAGTTTAGCCAAGTAAACACTTTTCAAGTCAAATGACACTGGGACCAGCTGAAAATGTATAAATCAGAGGTAATTGTGGTAATTTTGTTTCTCTTCAGTGATCAATTAACCACAGAGCTAAGGCACAAAGGGAAAAATTTTACTGAACAGTGTGCAGAGAAATGCCTGTTTATTTTAGGATTGTGGCTGGGGAGTGGGAACATGTTCCTGTAACCATAGCACTTGAGAAGCTAAAGCAGAAAGGAAATATGCATAACTGGGTTCTAATCTCAGAATTTTTTTAAATAATTAAAATAAATAACAACAATGTAAGTTTGGTGGATGGCTTGGACCCTTTCTTTCTGAATATTTTGCTGTGTAGATAAACTATCTTGCTCTACCAAAAGTATTATGCTTTTTAAGAGGTAGCACAGACCAAGAACACTTATGTATGTATTTTATATCACTGTAGTGTAAGGTAATCTAGAAAAGACTGACCTATTACAGGTAAAGAGTTTTACCTTAATTCACACCACACACACACGCACATGCACACACACACACACACACACACACACACGCACACACACATATATATATGCTGTAGGACAATAGTCTTTTATCCTGTCACTTGTATTATTTTTAATAAAATGCTGATTGGCCAGTAGCCAGGCAGAAAGTATAGTAGGGGCCACCAGGCAAGAAGTAGAGGCAGAGCAACGAGAATGCTGGGAAGAGGGAAGCACAGACTGCAGTTGTGACCCAGTCACAGAGCAAGCAAGATTGTCCTGCCTCGCTAAAAAAGTTAGCAAACCGTTTGGCTAACATAGACAAGAATAGTGGGCTAATATAAGTTATAAGAGTTAAGGAGTCTTGGCTAATAGGCCAATCAGTTTATAACTAATGTAGACCTCTATGTGATTTCTTTGGGACTTAAATAAAATGTACACACACATATCTATCTATCTATCTATCTATCTATCTATCTATCTATCTATCTATCTATCTATCTATCTCTCTAATTATTTTATCATCACCATCATCATTTCTGTCCCAGGAATGCTTAAGCATGATGTTTGGGCAGCCCATTTATGATGGTTTTTCAGTTGTTCCTATCCTGAACAGTTCTAGATGCTTTTGTTATTGTCATACCGAGGTTCTACTGTCTTCCTTTATGCTGGCTATCTAGTGTTTTTTGGGCTCCCTCTTTGCTTATCCTTTGCACTCCTCTGAGCAGTGCTAGCTTTAGGTATCTGCCATCATTCTCATAACATGGCCAAAAGTATCTCAAGTGCCATTGCCATATCCCATAGTTTATATTTATATATAAATACATAACAGTTTATTTGTCAACTACTAAATCCTACTAAGTCCCTTTGTCACTCAACTGACTAATTTCAGACTTGACCCTTGAATGGAGGAATATTCTAATTTACCTGCTGAAATCTATTATAATAGTCAATTTTAGGATATCATATATGAGGCAATTCAACTCATAACAATCAATTAAACTATTTTTATGGTTTCAGTCAAATGAAAGTGCCGTTAATGTGGAGTGAAAATGAATATGGATTCAAAAAGCATTCATCCTAATTTTATTTCTCATAGTGCTGTGAAAGTATAGACCAGTCTTATTTAACTACTTAAAATATTTCTCACCCATGTCTTAATTAATTGGGCAGAGTGATTTCAGTCTCCATTTATAGGCTATAATATCATCTCACTTTTGATTCTTTTGAAATACTAAGTATTTAAGAAAAATTACCTGGAAGGCTAAGCTACTAAATGGCCATTCATTATATAAGAAATAATGCCTGAAACAGCAGTATCAAATGTTGTTTGTTTTTCTGAAAGAAAATCAGAGAGTCTGCATGTTCTCCTGCTGTGACTCTGACCTGAATCGTAAAGAAAAAATGCTGTAATAGCATTCTAACATCAGTGCATCTCAATGTTTTTTAAAGGCGTTCGATATAATACGTATGATATCAAGTTTGCTCATAGTAGTTTGTAGAACTTATGTACCTTTTGATCTATTATATTTTTTTTTATTTTATTTTCTTTGAAGCTTGCTGATTAAGGTAGGATAGATGTCCAGCAAGTTCTAGAGATCTAGATGTTCCAGCCTTACCAACACTAGGATAACAAGTGCATACCACCATGCCTGGTTTTAAAACTGTAGGACTCAGCCAGCCATGATAAGCTTAATAGAAAAAGACCACCCAAAGGAAGTGCTTAACTTCCAACCATTATCACCTGCCAGTGTAGGACTCAGCCATGGTAAATTTACCCTGAAGCAATACCTGGTTGCAGGAAGGACCACAAGCTGAGATTACTGAAGCACCACCCAAGAACATACCATCCAAAGGAAATTCCTAACATTCCAACCATTGTAGATTCACCCTTTCCAGCACACACTCACCAGGACACCCCTAGACAAATGTCAACCAGTCAGAGGTTCTGAACCTTACAAATCCCTCATCCCCACCTCTACTATTATAAAAACCCAATTCTAACTGAGCTCGGGGTTCTCTGATTATTCCAATACGTTGGACAGTGGAGAGACAAAGTTTGCAAACTTGTATAAAATAAAGGTTCTTTGCTTTTACATATGGGACTTGGTCTCCTTGTTGCTTTTAGGGGGACTTCGCGGATCTGGGACTAACAGAAATCTGTTTTTTTCCCCCTAATCTCATTCTACACTCTTCCTGATATTACTGTCTTCTTGTCACAATTGTCTCTTAAATACTTATTGTGAAATCACAAAATTCATTTAATATATTCCATTCTGAGTTAGTGAGATACGTTTCTCAACTATATAATATAAAATTTTATGTAATCAGTGTTATAATTAAGTTATAATTAGTTAATAGGCAAATACATTCAACTTCACTAATGCAGAACAAAAGGCATTTCTAACTTGTCACTACAACATCCTACTCTGGTAAAATATTTATGGCCAAAAATGCATTAGAGAACATCAATATTTGAATTTTGTAATGTTTTGCATTCTTTTGAGGTTCACTTTAGTTATGGAATATATATATACATATATATAACTATATATATGTATATATATTTGTGAATATATATACATATATATATATATAACTATATATGTATATATATATTTGTGTGTGTATGTATGTATACTATGTGCTCCTGTAAAATGTTGACATTATGTAATACTTGGTTCCAATGTGCTTAAATTATTAAAACAGAACAGAGGAGTGAAAACTGCCACATGCACTTCCCTGCCATCTGCTTCTCATTTCCTAAACGATGAGGTCACTATTATTTTAAATTTCTTCTTCCTCAGTCTCATGAATCACATGAGTCAGGTTAGGGTAAGTTATGCAGTGATAACAAATGGACAGTATAAGTGGCTTATAACTCAAAAGGTTATTTCTCACACTACAGATTAATCATGCGTGTGCTGTAGCCCTGTTGTAGATTATGTCGGTAAGTGTCAGCGTGCCATAGCAGCGGCTAGTTAAAAGCTGCCCTAGCTTATTCAGGAGAAACAAAAGAAATCTACAAAGGAAAAAGAACTATTTTAGTTCCAGTGTGAATGAATCGTGATGGAGACACTAGTTTTTCATTAGCTAAAAATAAATCACAGGGTAATTCCTAACACAAGGTGGGAAGCAATACATTTCTCTCTTTTAGGGAAGCATTTGAGACAAAAACTTTCAACATGACAGGAGCAGACTAGGAATTGAATTTTAAATAAGGCGATTCAAATGCAAGCATGTAAATAAACACACA
The DNA here is from genome assembly GCF_903992535.2 of Arvicola amphibius. Classification (NCBI taxonomy): domain Eukaryota; kingdom Metazoa; phylum Chordata; class Mammalia; order Rodentia; family Cricetidae; genus Arvicola; species Arvicola amphibius. The sequence continues at coordinate 91,786,634 of NC_052054.1, forward strand.
AATTACATAAAAACTAACTCATTAATGTTTTACATGCATTCAAAAACTTATCTGGCTATACCTATATTTGCATAATTTGTTATTTTGCCAATGTATTTTTAACTATTTGCAATTTTATTGAAATAGAATATTGATGTGTTAATACATTGCATTTGAGATTCTGAAAAAATCCTTTTATTGTTGATGTCTATTTAATAAAATGATTGCAGTTTTACAAAAATGTCATTATATTTTTATAGCTGGAAATTTTGTATAAAAGTTGATTGGAGATAAACACATAGAAATGAAATCACTGAGCAGAATTAGAGGATTAAATGTTGCTATATATTTTTCTAAAGATTACAAGAACATTTCTCTTTCCTACCAGTCATACATGAATAATTTCTTAGAATTTATCACACATCATTCATGGTAATCTTGTATATGATGGATACTAATAATTTGAGTTTTTGTTGTGAGGTTGAATATTTTGCCTGTCTATTAAACATACAAATTAAAACAGATTTTGTTTTTGTGAGTACTGCTTTCAAGCAAAATGGTGAACATCTTTATAGTTTTGATCTATAAAATTACATTATAAATGTTGTTTTAGTTTAGATAACATGTAGCATATCATTTTTATTTGTTGTATCATCATGTGTAAAGATATTTTTGCTGCAGTATACTGTTATTGTAACAAAAATGTAAAATATATGTGATTAGCTTTTGACTGAACAAATAAATTTATAGCAATATAAAAGGTTAGAAAACAAAAAAAAAACTCCATGTCATATATTTTTAAAACATTGGTAAACTGTAAATTAAAAAATAAAAATGTGCCTGAGAAGGAAATTATGATGTGAATTAAGATATCAACATGCATAATGATGAAGAGTTAGTGAGTCTTTTTTGCTGCAAATGATGCGAAACAATGAATAAATAAACTCAGAGAGGAACCAGGAAATTAGATTTTAGACGGAATATAAAAGAGTGGGGAAGTTCTGGCTTAGAATAAGCTCATTCTTATTGCCAGATGGGTGACAAAGAAGTGGGACCACAAGCAGTGAAAAGGTCCTGGGAATAACAGATATAAGTTATTATTTCTTATTATTAATAAAAATACCAACAGATAAAGTTTTGTTGAACAACTAGTATTCTTTAAATTAAGAGATCATTGTCCAAGAAAATACACAAAATGTAGAGCAAAACATGTTTTAATGGATGAGAAGTTGATATATAATAAAGAGTGTTACAAAATCAAACTCATAGCAAAGAACAGGGAATAAAAAATACTCTATGAGTCAAGCAGGTTCTTACTCTTTTGTCCTGATAGCTGTGTACACTTGGCCACTGAGAAAGACAAGGCTGTTCTTAGAGGAGTTACTGGCAGTTGATAGATGCTAACAATCAGAGAAACACTTTTCTTTGGAGATATAGACACTGGTAAGCTGTCCTTGCCCCAGTAAATTGGAAACAGTAATAACTGGACTCATTAGATTATTTCTCTAAAAAGAAAAAAACATAAAAGACAAGATTTAGAGAGATAGATATCATGGGGTTCAAAAGAGGAAAGGCAGCTGGCGGGAGCTGTTATGCAGGGAGAGAGTGATAGGTGAATATTAATAAAATGAATTGTTTATATTAATTAAATTATCAAAGAATTAAAAAATAAACATACCTGAGTCTTAAGACAAAACAGAAAGACAGAAACGTGTGAAAGAGGATGTTGGAACCTGGGGAGTTAGGTATTTATAAGAGAATAGGGAGTTTGTAGAGTGAGAGAAATCAGCATACATTACATACTTGCAGGAAATTGTCAGCTAACAGATTAATTATTAATTGTGTTCCCTAAAAACAAAACAAAACAAAAAGAAGCAGAGCAACAACAAAAGGAATGTGCATATAGAGTGAAGAATCAATTCAATTGCACAATAAATCTACCAATCCTTTCCACCCATCTGACATACCAACTATTGGAAATTCATGAAAGACACCCTTGCAGTATTATTTAGATTATAAAGCATGGGTACTGAAATCTGTGATCTCACGATACCTCCCATTTGGACAAGGCTCCTTTGCTTTGACAAAGAAACTAAAAGTCAAGTTATCTGCCAAACACACATTGCCCACCCCAAAATTCATAAGTGTACAACAAAGCCTGAATAATTATAATGAACTCTGCAATTGAAAAGGAGAATAAGTGGAACATGTAACTAAATGTTCATTTGCATTTCTGCTCTCCTGCTGTGCAAATGTCAAATCCCTGCTTTGTGCAGATGTGCTATGTTCTTGATTAAGTCTTATTTATTTTCTCTGAGAGTGGTTTCCAGTTCATTATTTTCTTTGGACTCTCACTATCTGCATACTTCTCAAGAAACAACTTTAATATACTGTGTTTGAGAAATGTTCACAGCTCATTTTCACCTATGAAATTTTGGAGTTTTGAACCCATATCAAATTTGAATTATGATGATAGTGTTTTGGCAATCAATCTTCATTAAAAGCTTTGCAGTGAATGTGTGCATCTGATCACATTATACAGATTATGTTTGCGTATATTGCATACATATGTATATCATATTGCACTATATAGATGACAAATTACAACATATAGATAATGTATGCAAATGTATATACTACATGCATATGTAGTATGTATGTATGCTTTTGATTATATTCCACCTCCACCATCACTACCCCTCCACATGCAAGCCAAATCCACAATCATTTTTGACATATCTGACTTTCACATCACTGTTAAACTTTGGATCATTCACCTTTTGGATCATCCTAGAAGATTTTGGTCCAGCTGTGTAAATGTATATACCTCCTTTACTCTAACAGAGGTCTAACAAACTTGTGATCAAGAGTTAGTAGTTCTTAAAGGTGGGAAAGATGAAATACACGAGAGAAATAAACTCAGATATGGGCCAGAAATTTAGTAGACTTAATAAAACATATAAAAGTTAGAATTTCCTGGCTAAGACAATAAAACACTAAGAATTTATAGTTAGGAGTTGGAGTAACAGACTTTGAGAGACTTACCAATCATGCATATTTTTATGGTTTTACTCTTATTCTTTAATCTTGTTCATTCTAATTCTGTCTAAAATTGTTTGGGTTTCATTAGTTTTTCAAATTCATTGGCATGAGGACATTCACAATACTCTTATAATGAAACAGTTACCTCTCTCTGTCTCTCTCTCTGTGTCTCTGTCTCTCTCTCTCTCTCTCTCTCTCTCTCTCTTTCTCTCTCTCTTTCTGTGTGTGTGTGTGTGTGTGTGTGTGTGTGTGTTTAAATATATGCTTGACTACTTAGTTCCCACTTACTTTGCTTAGGAAGGACTAGAATGTAGAGCCATTTTGTAGAAAATGTATCACCGAGGGCAGGCTTTGAGGCTGCAAAGTCCATGTTATTCCAAGTGTCCTTTGCTACTTCATGCTGTCACAATCCCTCAGCTGCTCTCTTACCACCATGCTTGCTGGCTCCTGCCATGGTCCCTAACATTACGTTCACAGAGTGTAATCTCCACAGCACTGAGCTTCAAATTAAATATCTTCTTTCATACTTCGTCTTGGTCATGGTATTTTGTCATGGCAATAGAAAAGTATATAAGAGAGTCTGTTTTACTTTTAGTCAGAAATGCTGACTTATGCAATTTATATTTACTTCAGATTGTATTACATTTTGCTGTCTATCTTTGTGTTTTTCTATAATTAATTTTGACAACATATAATATCTCAGTCTCCAACATCTACGCTATATTTTCATATTCTCCCAATCGCTTTTTTTTTTTTTTTTCTCATGGTTTATTTTTTTTTTATATTTAAAAAATTTCCATCTCCTTCCCTCCTCCTCCCCCCTCCCTCCCCTCCTTCTCCCCTTTCTCTCCCCTCCTTCTCCCCCTTCCCTCCCCTCCCCTCCACCCATACCTCCCCTCCCTCCCTCTCAAGGCCAAGGAGCCATCAGGGTTCCCCACTCTATGCTAAGACCAAGGTCCTCCCAACTCCCCCCAGGTCCAGGAAGGTGATCGACCAAGCTGAGAAGGCTCCCACAGAGCCCGTCCATGAAGAAGAATCAGAGCCCAGAGCCATTGCTGGCGACAGATGGGGAAGGTGACTGAGCCCCACATTGGAGCACTGGACTGAGCTCCCAAGGTCCCGATGAGGAGCAGAAGGAGCGAGAACATGAGGGAGAAAGTCAGGAACGAGAGGGGTGCGTTCACTCATGGAGACGGTGGGACAGAACTAATGGGAGATCACCAACTCCAGTTGGAATGGGACTGATGGATCATGCGACCAAACCAGTCTCTCTGAGTGTGGCCAACAGCGGGGGCTGACTGAGAAGCAAAGGACAATGGCTCTGGGCCAATCGCTTTTAATAAGCAGTTTTTTTGCTCCGGTTCTCTCTGCATGTCCAAATAGAATATAAAACACGCCTGGTTTCTGTTGTTAATCAGTGTTTCTAGATTTTCAGTTTTCATGCATTCTCATGAATTGACATATGCAACTACTGTACATTCATTCACAGATGTTACTACATCATAATAATTAATGATAGTAGCCCCACATTTTCTTTGGCTTTATCCCCTAAAATTTTAGTTATCCTAAATAAACCAGATTCAAAAATTGCAAAAATTGTCTTGGATGTTTCAAATATCGGGAGTCCCAATCACATAAATTGTATCTTATGTTATCAATCTCATTTTATTATTGTTGTCATTAAACTTTACTTTGCTGAGTTTATAAACTGATCTTCATTATAGCTATGCAACTATTCATCAAAAGTTTGTATCATGAATAGGGTTTGATAGTATCTTTGACCTTTCACAGGTATGTAATAACGGAACTCCTGGGAAAAATGACAAACTGCAGTTTAGATCTAGTTTTTGTTTGTGTCAATTAGTAATGATTATTTAGGGAAAATTTTCGACTTTGATTCATTTTCACCTATCTTGGACTTTTTTCCTATTAAAAAAGAATTAGTTTATCTTTTTTCTATGTTCATTACTATGAGATTTAAGAGTTTTTGGAAATGGAAAGAGGGAAGGTATGTGATTGAATAATGGAGGGTTATCTTTGATCTGTATCTTTCTATTTCTATCAAGATAGCTGTCTTTCATGTATCTTGGTATCTATCATCTATCTATATCATTATTATATATGAGTGTGTAGTGAATAAATATATAAACTGAAATGAGAGAATTTTATAAATCATTCAAATTATTGTGATTTAACTTATTATATTATGTGCTTTAGAATTGAGGTTCATGATAATTAACTGAATTTTTATGATATGTACTTCCTTGTTTTTGTTGTTGTTGCTTTTGCTGTTGTGGATTGGTTTTACTATGATGCACTAGGTGCTAGTTCCTAACCTTATTTATTCATGCTCTTCCCACCAGGCCCCTTTCCCAGCTTCTTTGAACCTTTTCGAATGAGTGATCTCCTCTCTGTTGACTAACAGATATTCTTTTTTATCCTTTATAATGATTCTTATATTGCTGCTGGGTCTGCTTAATAGACCCCATGACTAATGTTTGCATAAATCATTACTTAAATTTGAATATTGAGTGTGTTCTATTAAAATTGATATCTGCTTCTTGGATTATACTTTTGTCTTTTATAATTTCGTTATCAATTTTTCCTTCTTGGGTTTGCATCAGAAATTTTTTTTCTACTGTCAGAAGCCACTGCACTGTGAGTAGTCCCTGAACACAATCCCTGAAGTCGGAACTGCATACCTGTCATCATCAAAGTAGCCCATATTTTTTTCCAACAGTGTTCTCTGTGTCTTGGCTGTTTGTTTGTTTCTTTGTTTGTTTGTTTGTTTGTTTTTGAGACACGGTTTCTTTGTGTAGCTTTGGGGCCTGTCCTGGAACTCGCTCTGTAGATCAGGCTGGCCTTGAACTCAGGGATGTGCCTGCCTCTGCTTCCTGAGTGTTGGGATTAAAGTTGTGTGCCACCACTGTCAGGCTTCTCTCCATGTTTTCAAGATACATACCTGGATAATGCTTTGTTGTCTTTGTTTTTCAAAATCTGCAGTTGTTAATAGGATACAGTTATTATCATATTTCTAAAAAGTTATGTTCAATTGAGTATACATTTTAATACTTTCCACATTTTAAAGTCGATTCCTACCATCATTTGCAAATTATAAAGACTGTTTCAATTATAAATCTTATTAATTTTAAGTACTAGATTTAGAATTATATTATAAGCAGACTTCAAATATTGCCTTCAGATATTGCTTGTTGAATACCTGGTATAAAAAGCATTTTTCAGGGACTAGTGACATGGCTCAATAGGTAAACTGGTTTTCATCCTGACCAGTTGATGTGAATACAATCCCAGGACACACATAAAGGTATAAAGAGAAATAATTGCACAGAGGTGTCTTCTGATATCCGCAAGTGCAGCATGGTGTGTATATACCATTTATGCAAAGAGTCATAACAGATAAAAGCCTCTTAAAGGAAAGGATTTGAGGCAACTTATTCCATTATCTTCCAAATTACACACACTCGCTGTCTCTGTCTCTATGTCTGTACCTGTTTTCTCTCATGAACACACACAAATCACTTGGCTGCACACAACCTGATGGTTAGAATACTGTTATTAAGTATTAATGCTCCTCTATAGACTTCCAGTAGTGCTTTTTATTATGATTATTATTATTTTAATTGAGCTCTACATTTTTTTCTCTACTCTCCTCCTTACCTCTCCCCTCCCATTCAACCTTCTCCAAGGTACCCATGCTCCCAATTTACTCAGGAGATCTTGTCTTTTTCTCCTTCTCATGTAGATCAGATCTATGTATGTCTTAGGGTTTTCATTGTTGTCCAGGTTCTCTGGGATTATGATTTGTGAGCTAGTTTTCTTTGCTTTATGTTAAAAAAACCACTTATGAGTGGGTACATGTAATAATTGTCTTTCTATATCTGGGTTACCTCAGTCAAAATGATATTTTCTAGCTCTATCCATTTGCCTGCAAAATTCAAGATGTCGTTATTTTTTTCTGCTTTGTAATACTCCATTGTGTAAATGTACCACATTTTTCTTATTCATTCTTTGGTTGAAGGGCATTTAGGTTGTTTCCAGTTTCTGGCTATGACAAACAATGCTGCTATGAACATTGTTGAGCACATGTATTTGTGGCACGATTGAGCATCCTCTGGATATATACCCAAAAGTGGTATTTCTGGGTCTTGAGGAAGGTTGTGAACACATTGGCACTTCCTAAATATAACCCCAGCAGCACTGATATTAGTAAATGGGACCTCCTGAAACTTAAAAGCTTCTGGAAATCAAAGGACATGGTCAACAAGACAAAATGACAGCCTACAAATAGGAAAAGATCTTCACTAAACCCACATCAGACAGAGGTCTAATCTCCAAAATATACAAAGAACTCAAGAAACTGGTCATCAAAAGAACACATAATCCAATTTTAAGAAAATGGAGTACAGACCTAAACAGAACTCTCAACAGAGGAATCTAAAATGGCTGAAAGACACTTAAGGAAATGTTCAACACTGAGATTCCATCTTACATCTGTCAGAATGGCCAAGATCAAAAACACTGATGACAACTTATGATGGAGAGGTTGTTGGATAAAGGGAACACTCCTGCATTGCTGGTGAAAATGCTACCTGTTAAGGCCCTTTGAATGTCAGTGTGGCGATTTCTCAGAAAATTAGGAAACAACCTTCCAGGAGTGCTTCTTAATGATGCTGGTAAGTTCTGGATCTTATTAATCTTGCTCCACTAGCAATCTTCATTTATATTTTCTTTCTTTTAATTGTGTTTCATTTTCTGTTTTGATAGTAATTTTTGACTCTTTCAATATTTCTCTTATTTTTGATTATATTTACAAGTTTTGCCCATTCACTTTTTCCATCAGTGGTTCTCACAACTCAGTGTATATTTTTATAAAATGTTCTAGAATTTTTTCAGCTTCTACATTTGAGCATGTCTCTCCTCTTTGATGAAATGAGAGAGGCAATTTTAATAAGTGCATAATCTTCAGAGAATGAACTTAATCTTAACTATCAACTTCTACATGTAACCCTCTTTCAGAGAGTGTATACCCTCATCTTGTCTAAAATCAGAAGCTTCTAATTCTTAAGGATTTATGAAGTTCATGTTATAAAATATTTTATTTTGTATCAGAAATTCATTGTCTTAATTTCCTCCAGGTGGGATTAAAAGTTTTTGTGTTATTTATCCCATATCTGTGTCTAACTTGTAGTCAAAAGTGACCAAATATTTTGCTTTCATTATATTTGTTATTTTATAGCTTTTTATTTGCTTAACTTCCTTTCAATGGGGTTTAATGGAGAAATAAACACAAATAGAGTATGTCCATGTTCCATGTTTATATCTTGATAGAGACTATGTAAGATTATCATATTCCCCAAAACTGTTGCATTTACAATGCAAGTTCATTTTTCTGTTTTAAAAAATATTTTTGAAAGGAGATCTAATTAAGCTAAAAGTTTAAAAAATCAACAGAATTTGATTTGATGAAATTCTGATCATATATATGTTTTACTAGCCTTGTTGTAATGCTTATTTGTTCATGTACTTTAAAATGTGTGTTGGTATGTCTTCACATTAAGATAATAATGTAACTGCAAACAGAAATTGGTACACACAGTGAGCAGCATAATAAGACGGTTTGCCATTATGTGATAAATCAGTTTAACAATTTTTTAAACACATTCAGGCCATGCATTTTTTTTTTTACCAGTTCTGTTTCAAAACTAAAATAACTACATTGAAAATAGTCTAGTCTTGTCTTCTTTGACATACTGAAGCTATTATGCTATTATGAGACATTGTAAATGCCAACAACTCAAATATCCTGAAGTTAATAAATATTCATAAATAAAAAATGCAATGAATCAGATAACAACATTAACAAAACCAACTTTGACCTATCCTGCATGGTAAAAATTGAGTTTCTTATGTTTTGTTTCATCCTCACTTACAATAAAAAGAACCAGTTAGAGCAATTCAAATCATTCTTCTTTATTTTAAGATTCAAATTCTCAGCAATCTTTTCATTAAAATATCATTTTAATCTTCATGGCCTAAGTATGTCAAAATAGGCTTTTTAGCTTCAACCTGTCATAAAAATAGAAGAGTATTTTCAGAGCTTTTTAGCAGGGGTAATTTTAGGATTATAATGTACAACATGGGGGATGCGACTAATATTGTGTGTGTTTATAATAGAACTTTTGACAGCTTAGCCAGTGGAAAATTGTGACTCAGGGCTCTAAGTTTTTCATGACACACATACTTTGGAACCTTTAAAAATTTTATCATTCCATGTTAATCAAGATTTCTTATTTCATTAATAAATGTCCTTAGGTACTTTTTATTCATATATCAAAAATATCTCATATTCAGTGTTACTCATCAGAGAGCATTGAAAATAATGTCCCTAATGTGTTTCACTGTTCTTTGGTATTGACATCAAAAACATTGACTTTTCAGAGGCATATATGGATATATAACTGATTCTAAGTTAGAAAACTACATTGGTAGCTTTACTAGGGCTAATGGGATACTATTTGTCACATAAGATGGAAATTGTCTAGTTCACAGATGCCAGATCAGGTAATTAGAATGGAAAAAAAAAAAAAGAGTGTTTCAGAAACGTTGTACTCTGTGTGAAGATCAGTTCATATTTTTGGTGTGATAAAAAGAAAAGGTGGTCAATTGCTAGGCAGGAATGAATGGGCAGGACTTCCAGGGAGAGGGAATTCTGGGAAGAAGAGAGATCTGCAAATGCCCAAGAGACATGAAACAAGTAAGACAAACAACTGCACAGTTTGATAAAAGGTAGATTAAACAAAGCAATAAGTCTGAGTTATAAGAACTGCTTGGGTAAAAGCCTAAGCTAAGGCCAAGCTTTCTTAACTAATAATCAGTCTGTGTTGTTATTTGGGAACTGGTGATCCAAAGATAGTCTGACGAAAAAGCTTTTTATTTAAGAGTGTTCTGAACCATTTCACTTACAATATTCATACACCAACGAAGGATGACTTAAGCAGATCTTTCATGATTCTAGTTACAGACAGCTATGTAGACTTATGTTTCAGGGACATTGGCATGGAACAGTGCAAAGAAAATGTGGAATGTGTGTGTATGTGTATGTGAAATACAACTGGAGAAATGTGGATCACTTTTTTGCAACCACCTTTCAGGGAGACAACTCTCTTTTCCTTTAAAGGTCACCAGGGGTTATGCTTTTTCTTTCTTGTATATTTCTCTGACGAATATGAGATGAAGGATTTTCTCAGTCTTGGGAGTAGGATCTCTCTGGAACATTCTGTAAGCTTTAAAGAATGTATAAATCAGCAATAACCTTAGAACCCAGAGGTCTTTTTACCTGCTGTATAAATATTTCACAGGTATATGTAAACATCATTCATCTAATTAAGTCACCAATGATACACCCCCCCCCAAAAAAACAAAACATATTGAAGTCGATGTTAGTGAAAATGAGGGGTTTTAATAGGGTGACAGGATCATTGGTGATTGCTTACTTACAGAAGGTTGGACACTAATGGACAGAAACACTGAAGAAAACCACTGAAAAAAATTCTCAAACGCAATTATTAACTATTTACATATCTCTGGGGAAAGATGTGGCCTTGTGACCCCAAGGTTCTAGAAACAGCTAACTGCTTATAAATCCTGAGGAGAAGTGAAGCTCTCTCCCCTAGTAACCTTTAACTGCCTATAAATCCTAGGAATATGTGTGACCCTGTGGAGCCTCTCTCTTAACAAATAATTGTCTATAAATCTTAGGCGAGATATGGGACTTCTTCACTTCTTCCATTTCTCCATGGAGAAAAGTTAGTAGGCCAAGTCTGATATGGGCATCTCGAGGTTGGTCACAACTTTTGAGATTTTAAGAGGGCAATAATCATATACTGCTCCACATCAATCTTTGAAGAAAAAGGAAATTTTGATCACAAGCTTAGTAAATGGCATACTCTCCATATCTAGTACCCTCCGATAGCTGTGTTGACTGGCTATCAGCCTAGGAGATGTCGAAAGTGCATCTTGTCACTTTTTCATTTTCTAGAGGAGTTTGAATTTACAAATATCCAGAGAAGAAATATTGATAAACTGATCAATATTATTTCCAGGCATGCAAAAGTCTTCTTTATCCTGCCCTGGGTATCTCATATCTTCTACCACTGTTCATTTAAATTTGGATAGATTGGGTTGTTCAGTTCCAAGATGGGTAAAATCTTAGAGCCAGTACACTACTACAGAATAAAGTATTTTCTTCAAACATAAATGCCACATGACTGCCATCAAACTAATACACATATCTTATCTTTGCTTTCAACTCACCCCTCTCAATTTCTTTTAAAACCATGACAATCAGCTTGTCTATTCATGTTACATTCCCATTGTGGAAATATTGTGAATTTTCTTTTTTATTTATTATAATTTATTTTCTGGAGATAATATAATTACAATGAAGAGAGAGTATACATATTCACAAAATAGTATTGTATGAGTTGCATTTTTGTTGCTGTGACAAAATATCTAGATCCATATCAACTGAAGCGAAGGAAGATTATTATGACTTACAATTACAGAGGGTTAGGGTCTATAATGGTAGGGATAATAGGCAGCAGGCAGGCAAGGAAGCAGGAGCTGGAAGCTGAGAAATCACACTTCTCTCCATATGTACGGACTAAAAAGAGTGAACTAGAAGTGGTGAAAGACCATAAACTCCCATGTCTACCTCTTGAGCCACACTTGCTCTAGAAGACTCCTTAAGTTCCATAAACTTTCCAAGAGGACCAACAAAAACTGTGAAGTATTGTCCAAATACATATACAAGGATTTCTAATTTAAGTCGCCACAGGTGAGTGTCAAAAATTAGTCATTTCTATTTCTTCCAATGTGAGAACTCAGAATTCATTTTATAACATATTTGTTTTACTTTAAAACCCTTACAGGAAAAATGTTTTCCTATCCACGTTGGCTCAGCAGAAAATATTTAAATATGATGAACTATGGGCCAAACCCATTTCACTGTGATTTGTGTCAGTGCTAAAGGTCTCACCCAGCAGAAGTGTGCCATATCACAAGAATTCTATTCTGTTTTATATATCCTGAAGGGGTGTCACACCAGCGTGAAACCATCCTTTTATTAATTGTTTTTATTGAGATATATATATTTTTTTCCTCTTCATTCCTTTCCTGCCCCTACCCTTCTACTCTCTCCCATGATTCCCATGCTTCTAATTTCTTCCAGCGATCTTGTCTGCCTGGTATTGGCATAAAACCAGAGAAGAGAATCAATGGAGTCAAAATGAAGACCTGAATATCTATCCACACACCTATGAACAACTGCTTTTTACAAATAAGCAACAAATATAAAATGGAAAAAGAAAGTATATTCAACAAATGGTGTTGGCATAACTGGATATCAACATATGGAATAATTGAAACTAGATCCATATCTATTGCCATGCCCCAAAACTCAAGTCCAAATGGATCAAAGACCTCAACATAAAACCAATCACACTGAACCTCATAGAAGAGAAAGCAGGAAGTGTACTTGAACACATTGATACAAGAGACCACTTCCTAAATATAAACCCAGTAGCATAGACACTTAGAGCAACAATTAATAAATGGGATCTACTGAAACTGGGAAGCTTCTGTAAAGCAAAGGATGTAGTTAAAAAGACAAAACAACAGCATAGAAAATGGAAAAAGATCTTTAACAACCGCATCTTGGACAGAGGGCTAATCTCCAAAAATAAATAAAGAACTCAAGATATTACTCATCAAAAGAACAAATAATCCAATAAAAAATAGAGTACAGACCTAAAAATGCTCAAAACAGAAATGCTCAAAATCCTTAGCCAGCAGAGAAGAGTTAATCAAAACAACTCTGCAATTCCATCTTACACCTATCAGAATGGCCAAGATCAAAAACACTGATGACAACGTATGCTGGGAAGGATGTGGAGTACCTGATGACACAGTGAAACTTCTCTACAATCTTACACACTTAAGCTGTAATTCTTAATTTGACTTGTTTCATGTAGAAGGAGCTGTGGGCTACATGGTCGCCATTTGTAGTGAGGAGACTAGCAGGCCTGCTTTTTGTCCCGCCCAGTTCCCAGCCATCTGGCTAGCTTATGCCCCGAAATAACAACACACGAATTGTATTCATTTAAACATTGCTTGGCCCATTAGCTCTAGCCTCTTACTGGCTAATTCTCACATCTTGATTAACCCATTTCTAATGATGTGTGTAGCACCATGATGTGGTGGCTTACTGGGAAAGATTCAGCATGTCTGACCTGGTGGCTGGCTCCATGGCATCTGACCCAGAGAGGAAAGGTAGGGTAATTGCCTCACTTCCCTTTTCCTCCCAGCATTCTGTTTTGTCTACACCACCCACCTAAGGGCTGGCCTATCAAATGGCCAAGGCAGTTTCTTTAGTAACCAATGAAATCAACTTAAAACAGAAGACCCTCCCACATCAGTTTCATTCCTTTTTTCCTTCGGATAGATTTTTTTTTGTGTGTGTGTGTATAAACCTGGATCTCATGGAGCTGATGCTTTGAGAAGACTTTCCTCAGACTCATAGATCTACCTGTCCCTGCCTCCTGAGTGCTGGAATTCAAGGCATGTGCTACTATAAAAAGCTTCATTCCACAGCTTTTGATAATATGGTGTCTTCTAGGAACAAATAAGCTGATATATAAAATTTGCTAGTAGATAATGAAAGATGCTCCAAGACAATTTTGTTGCAATGGCCAGATTCTTGCCTTTTATCTGTGAAAAAAAAAAAATGGAAAGAACCTGTAGTGGAGATCTGGTGGTGATGGTGTTATTCCTAATGACAGCATGAGTAGATGTTAATGAGTGGCTGAATAATCACTTCTGCATTTGGCATCTACTGAAGAAGATGCTCTGGTATACATATTTATAAGGAAGTAACATATTTTTACCAATAAATATTTAATTTAAAAAAAATGCCTGAAAACCAGATTAGTGGTAAGAAACTGTTGCCATTATGACTAAGATCCAGGAACTGAAAGTAAGCTGTAAAAGGAAGGAAGGGAAATAAACAGTTTCAAACTTTCTTACGGAAAAAAAAAAACTATTATGGAGACATTCAAATATTAACAATAATTATCGAATTGTTAATAATAAATAATTAACTAAAAACAAACTAATAATTAATATTGGAATAGTGAATAGGTTGAAAAGAGGTCAAGCTGATAAATTCCTAAAGAAAAGTTATGAAAACACATCAGAGAAATGAATAAACTGATGAGGACCTATTTGTTTACTCTGTATTTGCTAAATTCTTCTTATGCACAGAATGATTTTTTCAACAACTTCAGTCATGCAATAAATCAAAATGATCAATTATGTAACTCATAATAACAAATTCACTTGAAAAGAATTTTAAAATGTTTAGAAAAACATTTTTAGTTTAGATTTGATAATTTAATAAACTGTTAGGATTCATTCAAAGAAAATTAAGCTGTAGGATTCATAAAATGAGCACTGAGTTTTCAAACAGTAAAGTTCTTTTATATTTAAGACACGTTAATCCTTAATCTAGCATTTTTCTGAAACTCCTGAGTTAAACTTCATAGTAGACTATCATTAGGAGTAATTTTGCTACAGTCTTCTTTAACAGAACAATAGTATTCAGTTTGCTCCCCGCCCATCCAGTCTCATTTTCTTACCCACCCAAGAAGTATCAGACATGAGTTCCATCAAGGAATGGATCTCAAATCCAATCAGAAAGTCATTGGTTGCCCTCATAACATTTGGGCTGCTGTTTCTCCAGCCTGTCCCATGGTAGGTTATCATTATAGGCCATAGGTTTTGTAGAGAACCTGACAATTTATCTTTCTCTCTTCGTAGCATACACAGTACCTCCCAGAACTGGGAACACTAGTAACTAGGGTGAAGCCTCAAGTTATGTACCAGCTTCACTTCTCTGTGTTCAACGAGTGATGAAAGTTTTTTTGTTTGTTTGTTTGTTTTTATGATCAATAGAGCTTTCCCATCTGTTTGTGGAAAACAATCAATAGCCTTGACAAGCCTGAGATTTTTGGAAATGTTTATGGAGTACCTTTGGCCAATGACTCAACTAAATGCAATCTATTTCTAATACTGGATGTTTCATCTGGGGGTATGATGTAGGAGTGTTTCTATCTATCTGCTGTTTCATTGGTTAATTAATAAAGAAACTGCTTGGCCTGATAGGTTAGAACATAGGTGGGTGGAGTAGACAGAACAGAATGCTGGGAAGAAGGAAAGTTAGTATGCCTCTCCTCTCTGGGTCAGATGCGAAGAAGCTCTGGCCCAAGATGGACGTATGCTAGAATGCTAGAATCTTCCAGGTAAGCCACCACCTTGTGGTGCTACATAGATTATTAGATATGGGTTAAAGCAAGATATGTGACAATTAGCTAATAAGAAGCTGAAACTAATGGGCCAGCCAGTGTTTAAATGAATACAGTTTGTGTGTTGTTATTTCGGGTATAAATCTAGCCTTGTGGGAGCTGGGCTGGATGAAAAGCAGGCCTGCCGGCTCGTCTCATCACTACAGGGATATAAACTGTCTAGTTAGGAATTGTTGCCCAATGTTTTAGTGAGATTCCTTTCATATATGCATATATTTTAGGAAGCTTCTACAGAGGCAGGTTTCCATACAGCCTCAATGGCCCTTAGTGTTAGCTGTTCTCCTCCATATGTTTACTTTTATGCCTCTCTTCCATTCCTTCATTTAATACTCCCAGGCAGTCTCCCCTGTCTGTAATAATCCATTCCATTTCTGTTTTGTAGGAAGATCGTTTCCTCCCGTTTAGTCCCTAACTAGATACCTAATCCCTGTAATTTTACAGATTTTAGCATACATATTGAAGACTGCAAAGTTAATATATATCTATAAAATAACCTATATTTGTTTTTGCAGGTCTGAGTTACTTCAATCAGTATGATTTTTATCAAGCTATAGACATTTACTTGAGAATTTTATAATTTTTCTTTTTCAGTTAAGGACCCTCTTCAATCATCATTAGAGAAGCCTCTTGCAGGAGACTGGAAATAACACATAGATCCTTAACCAGACAATGAACATAGAGTAAAAGATTGGAGGACTCAGTCCAAAATGGGATGTCTTCTTCAAACCTCTGCCTTTGGGGGTAGGGATCTATGTAAAAGAGGTGTTCGAGGGATTGTAAGAGCCAAAAGAAATGAATGACTCCAATAAAAGGGTTTTTTCCACACTCAACAGGATTGTTACATACAAGAATTCACAGTGACTATGGAATCACTCATAGGGTCTACATAGGATCAATCCAGACAGGTGTAAAGGGTTAGTGGACAACAGTCCCTAGAACCAATTAAGGAGATATCTGCAATTGATAAGCACTGCACAAGAAAAAAACAAGCTTTCTCCAGTATAATCTCACTGGGTACATTAACCACATTTCAGGGCAGGAGTAGATGGTGTGGGAAGTCCTTCTATCTATGTGTTGCTTGTATTGGTTAATGAATAAAGAACTGGCTTACCTATAGCATGGGAGGAGGAGGGCAGAGTGAGAGACACCATAGAACTGCCGCTGGAGATAGACGTGCTGAAACTTTGCTGGTAGGCCACAACCTCATGGTGATGTACAAATTAATTGAGATGGGTTTAATTAAGATGTAAAGCTAGCCAATATAAAGCTACAGCTAATGGGTCAAGCAGTGATTTAGAAAATATAGTTTATGTGTGATTGTTTCAGGTCTAAGCTTCTGGGAACAAACAAGTGACCTCCTTCCAACAGGCCAACACAAAAGTAACTCAATCTTACATTTTTAGACCTTTGTCTCATGATATTTCTAATAATGTTGATTTTTTTGTTATATGTGTTATATATTGGTTAACCATTTTATGTTTTCATATTTTGTGTGTGTGTGCGCAAATGTGCACATACACATGGTACCACACATGCATAGGGTTTCTTATTTTTCTGTTTTGTTTTGTGGTTTTTTATTTGTTTTTATTATTGTTTTTAAGAAGAAAGAGAAAGTTGTTTTTATTATTGTTTTTAAGAAGAAAGAGAAAGAAATAAGTTGGTTGGAGTTGAATAGGTGAAGGGCTTGGAATAGAGGATCTGGGAGGAATTGAAAGATAAGAAATGTGTGATCAGAATATATTACAGGAAAACACCTTTTATGAGTGAAAGGAAGTAAAATTTTACAAAAGTGCTCTGCTTCAAGAAAAACTACAGCCCAGATAGAATGATCAGATTAGAGAAGTAAAATAAAGAACTCCTTATCTGGAGCTGAGAACACAGGTTTTCTACTGTATTTAAATTTCAGAGTGTTAGTGGCGATACTGTTAGGTTACTGGTTTTTGTTTCCCTTTCATTCAACAGACTATGCCTGTCAATTTTCCAACTAGTCACTTCACGTAATCCTGTACATGCAAGCACAGAAGACCATTTAGCTGCATAATTATGCTAAAGCTTTTCAATTACTTCAAACCTTACCAATACCACGGACTAAGGAAAGAAGAAATAATATTTTCCTGATTTCCTAAGTCTTTCAAACTGTTAAGATGATTATCAGATAGTCAAAATTTTGACTGAGAATAAACATTAAAAATGATATACTCTGTTTTGGGGCTTTTATCTTCCACCCTTTCTTACTATGTCCATTATAGTGAGATTTTCACATGTTGATCAAATACTCAAAACATTTCCCTGGCTCAATTTGCTAAGGTTAAGATTATGTATTTGATAACAAGGATCAATAAAATTTAATTTTGAGTATTAGGTTGACTCTGACTTCACAGTATATAGCCATTTCTGTGTAAAAATGGATCATAAAATTACTCGACTTGCAATTTTAGTCCTAATCTTGTTTCTGTGTCTGCATAAGTAACGTGTTTTTTTGAAACATGACTGATAATGTTTGACATTTTACTGTGACTATGTCCTCGTGATCTTCCATCCTAATAAAAAAATTCAAACTGATATTTGTATTAACACTGGTTATCGAAGAGATATGACACATCAGAACAATCTAATTCTGGACTGAAACACTTTGACCTCATGTTGCTGGCAGGTTTCTACATATCCCTTCTGAGAACAGATTTTATACTTTCAGGTTTTGTTCTTTGCATTACGGGGGGAAAGTCCTGCAGTTACTGCCACTCAGTTAAATTCTCTCCTACATCACCAGCTCTCAAGTTTTCTTGCTAGAAATTGTGAGCAAGCCTCACCTGCTCAATTTCAAATTCAATTTCTTTATGCAGGTTTATAATTTACATTTCAGTTAATAACTTGACAGTTTTGTTTTTCCCTTATAGAAGACATTGAAAACATAAAACGATTAGGTACTTTTAAGCATTTTGAACCTGTATTCTGCCTTATTTGTGCGGAATACATTCTACTTAAATAAATTAAATATACTTTCTAACCGGCTGAATTGTTTTTGAGTGTTAAACCAATGTGCTCAACGATTTCCACCACAGTAAATAAACACTGATCTGATTGAATGCAAAGATCCATATGTATCATTAAATGGCCATAGATTCATCACTGCAAAAGTGGTCTGAATTTTGCAGTCGGATTAAAAGGCATAGACCGACATCTGCTTTCATCTGCTCATTTGGAGATCCTCTTTTGTCCTTGTCATTGGCAGTGCTTTCATGCCTCCCTGCTGTTCATGTGCTGGCCAGTGTTTATTGTCTTATTTTTCTGCTCAGTGTGGTCCTACAACCCAACCGTGGGATACACTTTTTTTTTTTGGAATCCTAATGCACATATGCACCCTCAATTGAACATCTAGATGTGGTTTCTGTAATGTTTGATTAATAGGAAAGAAAGCTACAACTGAAAATCTCAAGACTGTCCAAGTGGGAGTGGAATGCTAATAAAATATACTTTATGTTTCTACTATGGTTTATTCTTCAAATTTATGCAAAATATGAGAGCTTTGTTTGAGGATTATAACTATATATTATCCTGTGAGCATGGGATGGAATTCTCACAGTATATTCAAATCTATATTTGAATATTTCATTCTTATTTCTGAACCTTTATTTTATGTATATGCATCCTAAGAGTCAGAGTGAATTGATACCTTTCGTGAATAAAGAATATATTCTTGCTATGCTAATGGGATAGGGCCTATCATTATATAATAAATAATAATGTATCATACTGACCTAGTAATATAAGTTTTTTTAAAAGAGAGGAAGTAGTTCAGAAGTATTGCTAAATAATTATTATATTGTTGCATTCTAAACACACCAAAATAAGTGATAAGGATTCTCAGTATAATGCATTTTTGTCATTGATAAAACTCCTTTATTTCTTTTATATTAAGTGTTCATTCACTATGCTTTTGATCAGCATCAATAGTCAAAATGTAGAAGTATGAACAACTCAGATTTTGCATTTTTTGACTTAATTATTTTAATCTATTGTTAAAGTTGTATTATAAATATATACTATGAAAATGGGAAATGTAACAATTTACAAATATTTTTAGTTTTGAAAAATCAATTTTGGAATTTATAGCTGAGAAGTTAACATGAAAAATGGTCAAACAAATTAGCAATATGAATAATGAATTGGGAAGTGTGAATAAAATAGTGAATGAAGTATGAAATAGTGGTAAATTGCAATAGAAAGTATAAGATATTTGTTTTATTTTACACAAATATTTGCATATTTATTCCATTTTACATACGTGTTACTAACAATAATACTTGTATGACATACAATGCAAGAATACACTCTTCCTTTGAGTACATTGAGTTTTATTTTTGCTCTCACTGTTTTTAGAGTCTAAACAAAAGCAACCCAGTGACTTCAATACAATATAATATCAATTTCTTGATAATTCTGGATATTTCAGACACAACCAAACAGTACTAATTGTAAACTATATTTACACTGTAAGAGAAATAAAATATTAAACTGATACAGGATACAAAAAACATTGAATTGAGTAATATTACTTTACAAACACACACACTCAATGCAAATAAGTAATTTATAGATTGTTATTTACACACTCACATATACATTCACTTACACACTCACATAAAGATAGACACACTCATTTTTCTATGAGCTGTCCATCATAGATATGCTTGTAGGTTGATAATTTGTAATTGGCTACAAGATAGAAAATAGTTGAACTCAGAAAAATACTTGTAGCATATCCCATGCACATAAATAAATTTATGCACTCTCTGTACATTGGCTCTTATTTTAGTCGAAGCATTTCTTATCTTAGGAAAGATGCTTAGGTCAATCGTACTCCAGTGAATGGTCCCCATACGTGAGCATATAGGTACAACAAACCGGACTTAGAGTGTTAGAGGTGAGAACATGAAGTGTTATTAAAGAGGATATGAGAGGTGTTAAAAGGAAGCATGGGATGAATAAGATCAAAATAAAATACACGGTACTCTAAAAGAATTAATAATTATACTGTATTTTTAAAAGGCTGACTCATGTTTCATTCTGTTATAATTTGGAGAACAAGGCTTTCAAGAAATAGCCAATGGGCAAGACACTACTGCAAGCCAGTTTTTAATGATTATCTTCTTAGTATGGTATTTTCTGATAATATCATATATTGATTTTACACTGGGGGGGGGGGCGCTTCATTTATTCCAGTTGTGAATGTGAGCATTATGTCTAGAACCTCAAATAAAAATAAATAAATTGTTAAATGTCCAAATGTAGTGTTGTTTTATAAATGATTCCAGTATAACTTGATTTTTTTTAATATAATTTTCAATTGGTTCTTTGGGAATTTAACACCATGCACCATTAGTTACCCAGTACATCTACATCTGCTCTCTACCCTGTGTCCTTCCCACAAAAATAAAATAAAAATAAAATAGAATAAGAATAATTAGCTCTCCCATTGAAGCAGCTAGCAAAGAGAGAGATCAGCTCTCTGGTGCCTAGACCACCATGTCGAGCTCTCCCCTGGTCCACAGTGATAGCATGGACCATGGACACCAACACAAACCACCAGCTGTGTTTGGACCACAGATCCAGACCCGGTACTCAGCAGCAGCATAGAACCAGGCATCACATGTCCCAAGATGGCAGCCAGTGTGCTCCCATCAACCTCTTCCTCACTCACTACCCGTGTGTCTTCGGTTTAGCTTTTCTCCACAGCACACGATCTGTTCCACGGCTCCTCATTCTTTACCAGTTCTCCAACACATGTCTGTTCATTGTAGTGGTACCTGTCTGCCTGTCTGAGGGACGCCAGGTGAGATAAAACTTTTGATAATTATTTAAATACCATATAACGCTCTATTTTATACTGTTTAATTTACTAAGATACCGTGTTTTTCTCCTTATGTTTGACTGTGGTGAACACTAAGAAAATAAACATAGATTCATGATAAAAAAAAATACAGATAATCAGAATAGAGAAAGCTGGAGGTATAAACAGTCAGTGTTTTTAATCTTTGTAAAATTCACCTATCCTGAATTGTAAAATAATTATTTTATACTTACCAATAAAAACCTCTGAAAAAAATCTTTACATCAAAACATGTATGTTTTAGGTCAAGAAGATAAGTTTTCTGTTTGTTTTAGGTAACAGCTCATTCCATCATATGTATGTGGATATCATTTTTTCTTTTCATCTTTGCATTGGCAACAAAACTGTGAAGATGTTTCCATCTGTTTGGGTAGCATGCTCTATGGCCAGACTTGAAATTGCTTCAGGTTTAAACACTTTATACCTAAAGTTTTCTTGCACAGTACCTTTTCCCACTTTTTGATACGTCATTTGGAAGGTAGGAAGTGACTTCATCTCATTTCAGAAGAACATCTGGTAAAAATTACCAAAAAAAGTATGTTTAAAGTTTTAGAAATTTATTTTATTTTCAGTACATGTATATGAGTGTATATGTGTATATATGAGAACAGGTGCCCAAAGAAGCAAGACACTTCATATAACCCTGGACCAAAGTTGTAGGTGGTTGTGAACTTGCCAATATGGTTCTCTGGAAATGAACTTGAGTCTTCTGAAAGTGATATGCATCTTAACTGCTGTACCATCTCTCCAGTTCAGGAAAGTTCAATATTAATCTCATGTGTAGTCCTAAATAACACTTATGCTTATAACTGTGCTAACATTGAAATATTGAAAAATTATTACTTTCTTGATATCTTTCCTGAGTCCAGTAGAATATTAAGATTTGCAGTGAGAATGCATTGAAAATAAAATGATGGCATAAAACAAAGGTTATACCATTTTAAGCTGTTACCATAAATGATCAAAAACATTCTGAACAATTTAGATTTTGCAGAGGTGCATAAATCATTTATACCTTACTGTTTATTATCTGCTGCCTCATACATCTCATGCTATTTTTTTCTGTGTGGTATGAATGTGTGTATGCGTGTCTGTGTGTACAATTATTTTGTATGTATGTGGTACTCGTGAAAGCCAGAAGAGAACACCATATCCTTTGAGCTAAGAGTGACAAGCGATTGCTAAGCTACAAGACATAAGTTCTCAGAACTAAACTCAAAGCCCCTGGAAGAATAGCAAGTGGTCTTCATCACTTAAGCACTGTCTTCTGGCCTACTTGATATTCTTCTGTCTTTTAGGAATATTTGAGGTATGTTTGGAATGTTGTTGCCTACTAATTTTATTGTTACACAAGGAAACATATTATATCTGCATTTTTAGTAGTTGTAAAACATCTTGACTTTCGTCATCAACTAGAAGCTCCCCCCAAAAAGAATGACGTCTCACCCTTTTATTAACTAGAACCAAATAAAATATTGTGACATCATCGTTTCTATACTTACTTAGACAAAATCCTGGGACATGCTATCATGAAAGTAAATTTTGGAAGCAGAAAATTATCTCATCTGCCTTTTCAGCTAAAAGTAAATGATAAGACTGGGTTTTGATCCTACCACATGTACTGGCTTTGGGGAGCCTAGTCTGTTTAGATGTGCACCTTCCTGGACCTAGATGGAGAGGGGAGGACCTTGGACTTCCTGCAGGGCAGAGAACCCTGACTGCTCCTTGGACTGGAGAGGGAGGGGGAGGGGAGTGGAGGGAGGAGGAGTGAAATGGGATGTGGGGAAGAGGCAGAAATTTTTAATAATAATAAAACAATAAATAAAAAATATAAGAGTAAATGATAATACAATGTTGACTTTTAAATTTACAGACAACTAGAATTTATTGCATGAAAATAAAATAACACTCTCAATGTTGACTTGAATAATATTAGCACTACATAAGTTGCAACGTTAAAATGTCTGTATCCAAGATTAGCAATGAACGTCTAGCCTGAAAAGTGATCCTAAGCGTCCTTGTTATATCCATTTCTTTTAACGTCCAGCATCATTATTATTGGGTAGTAAAGGTTATAAACGTGCACATAAAATTGTCTTCAGCTGTAAAGTTGAATCAGCTGTAATATGAGCCTACAAGAAATTTCATATTCTGCTAAAGGTGCACCGTCTCTATTCTCTCTGTACTGCCACAAATGATTTCGCCAAGGATGAGTCACAGCCCCAAGAAGAACTAGGTATTGAACTTTGTAAAGTGGAAGCATGGACCTCACTGACAGGCAGTTCATCATGCCTCTACATTAAAGTATTAATTTCAATTTCAATCTCCCTGTAAAACAAAAAGGAAGAATTTGGGATTATGAAATAATGACTTTGCTGAAGTGACATAAATTATAGTTGAAGACATTACAGTTACACACGAAAGGCTGCTTCCCACCTTTCCACAGAGTAGACTTATATCCAAAAAAGGCTAGATAACTCCTAAAAATCATAGAATTTCACAAGCCAGGTGTTTTGTACAGAAAGAACTCAACACCACTTTTCTATTAGCCACATGTCTTATGAAATTACTCTATGTGATCAATAATATTTGTAGATAATTAATATGACATATTGCTTTATTTTGTGGTATGGTTGTTTCTTTGGCCATGTTTTTTTAAGACTTCTCATACTGATGGTGATATTTTTTATAGAAGCTAAAGGTTTCCATTAACATTCAACTACAAAATCCAAAGTCATAACATATACTATTTTACAGTCCTCTGTCTTTTCTAATCTAATTTATAAGTAAAGTTCTTTAATGTACCTACATACTGCTCAGGAATACAACTGCACACATTATTGGTCAAATGAATCACTAAAATCTGTTTTCACAACTAGAGATACAGTTCTAAACATAGCAATGAAGTATTTTAATGATGGTGGTAATTTTCTGGTATACATGAATTCAACAATTACCCAGTACTTTATTTATGGTCAAATGAGCTAGATATGGAAGACATTAATTTTGTCTAGGGTAAGTTCTCCAAAAGTTTACGCTTGGAAGATGAATTAGGGAGTGGGAATTGCCTGGAAATTATAATCCCAGAGTTAAAAGTGCAAAATATTCAAAAGCTTGTAATTGATAATAATATTGATATTCTAGGTATGACATATATTTCATTTTTCCATAAATAGCACACTCAAATTTAAAACTGAAAAATTATATTTCATATTTTCACTATGCATAAATATAAATTACATAGTACAAAATAGGTCTGGAAAGTATGCCTAACTGAGTATACGTCATTAGTTATTTGTATCACTGATAGGATTTATTAACCAACTAGAAATCCTCTCTAGGCAAATATACATGAACATGCCTTTCAAATTATTCTGAATTATAATTTTATGAGAATATTGTGATTTCTTTTTCACATATGTTCACTTATCACAGTTCTAAAGGTAATGTTTCTATAAAAGTATTTATTTGCATTTCAATATTACCATAAAATTGTGATGATCACTATCAATGGATAAATGTAGAAATGAATTCACCAATATGCACACATTTCAATGATGGTTATAGAATGGGAAAATATTTAAATTTTGATATATAATTTTGCAGTTTTATTTATGCTTTCCAAAATATTGTTTTCCATTTTGACGTATCTATTTTTATGCTGTTTTATCATTAGGTATATTTAAGTTTAATTCTATCAAGTTACAAATTAATAGATTAAACATGATTCCTGTTTATTTTATAACTTTAAATTAGTGATATGTTATTTTTAACTAAAATTCCAAGTGAAGTATTGTGGAATTTTATAGTCAAATTCATTCACTTTCAAGGCACATGGACACTGAATATTTATAAAGAAGCTGCCGATTTTCTTAAAATTACTTTCCTCATTTTAATATAGCTGTTGTTTTATAAAAACATTGTCGTCAAATGTGCCACATCTCGCCCTTGGTTTTATGTTTTCATTTTTTTTTTGAGGTGAAATTTTAATTTGTTCAACATATTTTGGACAAGACTGTTTTTTGAGTTTTATTTCAAGTTTGGAAAAAAGTTTCTGCTTTAAGTTTGTATATGAATTATAGTCTTATAGTAGTTTACTGTTTCCTTCCTTTAAAGTTAGAATGATAACACCTTTGAACCTGACTAATAGTCTAATCTCTTTAATTTAGCACAGGGTAGAAAGTTATCACACCACCACTTAATTAGAAACAGAATTTTCCTAGCAATGTTGTCAATTGCAGGTTAAGTATGCACTTATTTGCTTTTTTATTTTTTCATGGATTCACTTTGTAGCAGCCTTCACTGTCCTGGGATTTCTCTGTAGACCAGGCTGACCTCGAACACACAATAATCACTTGACTTCCTCTGTCTTCTAGCACTTGGACAAAAGTGTGTGACTCCACAGCCTGGCTCATACTTGCAAATTTTATTCTACCTGGTGTTAAATTTACTTAATTGCTATTCTATCTTGTGCTTCTGTAAATTATTTCAATTACTCAATATTTAATAATGATTTTTTAATTTTTGTATTAAATCATTCCTTTACAATATATCCTGGCAATATTTACATTACTTCTTATTCTAGTTTAGTTCATTATAAATGCTATACATATTATTTTATCAAAAATATTCTTGGCTAAAAAATAAAAGTCATACTTTTTAATTTATGTAAAATTTTTGGTAGGCCCTTCAGAAAATATTAAATATAACTCCACATCATATTACAAGTTCCTTAAATTGTATATGTATATATGTGATAGATACAGACATCTATACATATATTTGTGCTTGTGCATCTGTTAAAAACAGAAAACAATTATGATCACAGCAGCCACTAATTTTAAAAAAGCAGCATTTACCTTTTAACATATTTTGAAGTTACATTGTCAAAAACAGTTTGACCCTTTCTTCTTTTATAATAAAATCTCAACATCCCCATTAATACATTTTACAGGTTTTTTCCAGATATGAAATTTGGCAAAAAGCAATGTTGCTACTTTTCTTTCAGACAATGTCTTTATATAGCAGAAAGGTATAGAATTTACCATCTTCCTGCTTAAGCCTCCTGTGTTACAGGATTATACATGTGTGTCATCTTGTGTAGATTACCTACATTATTTAGTTTTACCTGGCTCACTTATATTGATATCCACTCAGTAAACTTGTACCATTGAATGGAAGAAATAAAGCTTCATTGGTGAAGATATTAATACTTATTCATCTATGGCCTATATATCCATTATTTATTTATAATATCTATAAAATATAATTTGATCATGTTTCCACTTGTCCAAATCAACACAAACATACCCTATATTTTTCCTCATCCAAGTGGATAGTCTCTCTTTAAATACAAAAACAAAAGCAAAAAACTGAAAATCAAAATCAATGCCCAAAAAATTAAGACAAAAAAAAATAAGAAAACAAAACAAAAATTCCATAAAACATCAGAAAACAAAACATGGAGTCTATTCTGTGTTGCTTAACTACTCCTGGGCATAGGGACTGCCCTGGAATGTGGTTGATGGTCCCAGTGAGACTCTATTGGACCACAGTGATTCTTCTTTTGGAGAAGACCTTAACTGTAAATATCATTTTAGGATGGGACTTCCAATTCCTTTTCTCAGTGCTGGGATATTTGTCTGTTTTGAACCTGTGTGGACCTTGTTCATATTGCCACAGTCTCTGAGTTTATATGTGTGTTAATCCTATGTTTCTTTTCCCCCCAACTTTCTCTATAAATCTTTCTTCACATTCTTCGGCTTTACATCCTCTCCAGTCCTCTCAACTCTTTGCTATGCCCTACCTTTATCCTGACCGGATTCATTCCAACAGGCCCTAAAAAGCAATTCTAATTCTTTCAGTTTGAAGAATATGTATAATTACATAACAGAGAGAAAATTACATAACAAGAGAAAGCGTGGCTTTCCTTGCTTTTGCAGAGGACCCAGATTTCATTCCCCTGCCCCACACACTTATGCATCTAGTGACTCACAATAATCCATTACCACAGTTCCAGGGAATGCCAGCAAGTAGGCATGTGGTACACATTCTTGAATGTAAGCAAAAGATTCATACACATAATGTAGAACGAATCTTTAAAATCACTCACATAAAAGGCTTTGATTAAGGGTAAAGACACATGAAATGATGCAAATATTCTTAAGTAATCTTTAGAAAAATAAGTTCTATTTGCTTATGTTTATGAAATATTTCTAAAAGTCATGAAAGATATTCAATGAAATGAAATGTGTTAATAGTTTCTTTTAAAGCTAATCCTACCTATTCTCTGTGGTTTTAGGATATACAGTAATATTCTTATTTAAATAGTACTAAATAGAAATGTCCTATAAATTGAAGACCAAAATTAATTACTTTTAAAACAAATTACCATTATACACTACATAACTATATTTAACTAAATTAAAGTAATGGCTTTAAATTAAAAACTTAATAACTTTGAATTTTTAATTTCAGTTTCCGGAGTTATAGTGACAAACAATAAATAATTAATTTATTGTAAAGACATATTTGAGGCATGACAGCAGTTGACATGTTTCCTGAAATGTGAATACACATAATCCCATCACAGAAAGTGTTGAAGAACAATGTCATCACCTCAAAATGTTTCCCATAGCCCAGGTGTCACCTCTTTCTCTTGCCTCCAGACACCCTTGTCTCAAAATGTGTAATACAAATGAGAGTGGTAAATTGCTCAGTGCTGTTTGTCTTGTTGCGAGCTGACTCTCAGAACAAATGACAGGTACCATTGTCTCAGATTCAACTGAGTTCATCTTAATACTCCTCCTAGACGTCTTGTCCTGGGGCAGGCCGACACCATGATCCTGTAACAGCAAAAAAATTGAAATATCTGCCTTAAGGGTTTCACCACACTGCACCCCTGAGAGTAGCTGGAAAGTCAATCATTTCCAGCAGAGATTACTGTTGCTTACCACAAAGTATACAGTGCCTCAGTGGGAAACAGAGCTAGAAGATTATCTTTGTGTGAGAAATTCTCCAGCCTGTCTGGAAATCTCTCAATTTGGAATATTCACTTGACTGTTTTAGCAGGGCTTCCCCAGGCATTTCTAATAGATGTTGTAGGCACCTAGTTTAGTATTTTTTATCAGCTTCTTGCCTTCCTTCCTTCCTTCCTTCCTTCCTTCCTTCCTTCCTTCCTTTCTTCCTTCCTTCCTTCTTTCCTTTCTTCCTTCCCTCCTTCCTTCTTTCCTTTCTTCCTTCTTTTCTTCCCCCTGCCTCTGCCTCCCAAGTGCTGGGATTAAAGGCATGTGCCCAGCTGATATTTTTTCTTTTTATTGAGGCATTACTTGAAGAGAAACACTGCTGTGTCCAGATCTCTAACTCAGAAGCTCCAGCTGCTATTCTGGCTTCCACAGTCGATTTCTGCTGCGTGATTGTTGTGATTTGAATATGAAACGTACACACAGGCTCAGGAAGGTAGAGAAGTCTGTCCCTGGTGTAGGCTTTGAGGTTTT
This sequence comes from Arvicola amphibius, assembly GCF_903992535.2. Lineage (NCBI taxonomy): Eukaryota > Metazoa > Chordata > Mammalia > Rodentia > Cricetidae > Arvicola > Arvicola amphibius. The sequence continues at coordinate 91,815,481 of NC_052054.1, forward strand.
ATACTCAGGTCCCACTTGCTAATGTCTCTGAGATGGGTATTTCCTATAAATGATGAGCAGGACACAAGTGAGGACAGTTGAATGTCAGTAACGTTCGGTCTTTTAAGAGTATGAAATTCCTTCAGTCACTCACTATGAGCTTTTTGCTTGGTAGAATCTGGAGTGTATGTGGTCTGCGAGAGGTGAGTGTGGTGGGGGGGGGGTGTTAAAATATCTTATAGATAGTCTTTCAAGGCTATCCTTTTTACTTTGTAAATTTATACATATACTTGATATCTTTTTAGATGGTTGTTGCTAGAATGATCTATGGTGGCAACTCTAGCAGTAACATCTTCTTGGTCAGCAACACAGTTTTATTAGTTTCAGTGAACCTGTTCAGATATTTTCATTTGTTTCTTTCCCAAGAAATGTACTAAAGTGTTTTGTCTATGGTTTATCTTCTTTTATTGTAAAATTCACAGGCTTATTGCCCTCAATACTACTTTCAAATTTCAGCTTGGTTGGGAAAATATTATAGTTCATTAATATACAATTATAAAATACAATAGAAATGTTTTGTAAGTCTTTGCAAAGTTTTCTTTTATACATTTTTAAAGTAGAAATTTTATTCACTATAATAATTTTACTAAAAAATAGCATCATCTTTGCAAATATAATATATTTTCTTTGTTTAACTTAATTATGTTTTAAAAGATCGTATGATACTTTTAGATGCTTATTCTGGGCAGAGTGAATTTCTTAAAGTTTCAGATTCTATTGACTAAATTAAAATAATCAAACAGTGGTTTGTAGCCATCTTACCATGAGTAAGAATGGCTCTGGGCTCTGATTGTTCTTCATGGACGGGCTCGGTGGGAGCCTTCTCAGCTTGGTCGATCACCTTCCTGGACCTGGGGGGAGTTGGGAGGACCTTGGTCTTAGCATAGAGTGGGGAACCCTGATGGCTCCTTGGCCTTGAGAGGGAGGGAGGGGAGGTATGGGTGGAGGGGAGGGGAGGGAAGGGGGAGGAGGAGGGGAGGGAGGGGGGAGGAGGAGGGAAGGAGATGGAAATTTTTAAATATAAAAAAAAAAAAACCATGAGAAAAAAAAAGAACATTTATTTTTCTATTAATGTAGTCAATTCATTAATGCCTATCAATTCACTTTAAATTCTGAACAAAAAATGTAAGATTAAAATAAGTGAAATTATTTTATAGAAGTATTAACTGAAAGCAATGATTTCTAGAATGAATGCATAAATAACAGAGTTTGTGAAAAATTGTGTCTCAAACATTTTCTTTTTAAAAGAATTCTGAAGTTTTAACGTCAAACACAAAATACTTCTATACTTCCATGAGAGTTTTGACATTCAGTGACGTCACTTTAGTCTCCCTTGCAAATAATAATACTTACAGTTGTTTTATATGAATAATCTAATCATTTCCAACTACTGTATGGAGTAGAAATTTATCTATATTTCAAAAAATGCACACTCATTAACAATATTTTTGTAGCTGATTGTTGCTGAAAGAAATTATCTGAGCAATTAAGATGCAGTTGCAGTGATTCAATGAATACCTAGCTGTAAGGTTGTCGCATTTTGCCATTTATAAGACCATTGTTAGAATAATGTTTAGAAAAAATTAGCAGTTTTGTTGAGGTACTATGATTCACATTATAGGAAATTAACTTTATTTTATTTCATTCAGTTTCATCTATTTTCAAATTTTGAAATCATCACAAAAGTTTATTTTTATAGTTTGACGATAGTTTGGCTGGTTTTCTTTTTAAATTTGTATATATTTTTTCAACTAAAGAGTTGTGGATATTTCAGTTACTATATGATCTAGATAACTTTTGTTATAATGTATTTTCCCATTTCTCAAACTTCTCTCAGATTCCCCCCCCCCATCTTCCCTTCTGTTAGAATCTACACATTTTTGTCTCTTGCTAGACAGAAACAGGCATCTTAAGATTACACAATAGTCTACTTTTGGAGCATTTCTACCACATTCTAAAAATAAACACCTCTCCCATTGGTGGTCATTTTCTATTCCTATGTCCAACCCCGCTGCCCCCCGTAAAACCAATTATTTATACTATGTCCTTGCAGATTTACTTTTTCTGATTATTTTCTGTAAATGAGTACATTGAATATGTTTCCCACCAGACCTGGCTTATTCTGCTACCAATGGGGTTCTAGGCCCAACACTGGAATGTGCAGAAATACTTTCTCCCTTTTTATTTTCCTCTCTGTTCATCGTTGGAAATTATAAGTTGTTTCCCCACACATCTTTCACAAAATAAACTCTTTACTGTTATGGTTGGCCTGTATCTCTCAGAAGCAACTGACTAGATGCTCTGTGTATCTTTCCCTTTCCCACATCTCTAAAGCAACATGTTTTAGTATCTGGCAAAGGCTCTAGTGTGTCATCTCCCTGATCCCTCCACATGAGCTGAAACAATGTCCAACAAAGCAAGGGGCATTATCATTGCTCTTCTTACAGATCCTACTGCATGCTAAAGGTAAGTTGTTTTCACTATGAAAATGCTACACGCATTCCTCTCTTAAATGATATCAGGAGCAGATATTCTTCCACCTCTATTTCCCCCGACTTTCCTGGTGTCCTAAGCAAGACAAGTTTCTTTTAAGAGGTATAAAATTAAAATTTCCCACATAAATTGACACATGTGAACACAAGGCACAGTTTGCTATCTTAAGAGAATAGCACATGTGCTTTATGTAGTCATTAGTGTTACTAATAATATTTTTAATATTTGATAATTGTATGCATGTATGCAATAAAATTTTGGTATATCTGCCCCTTATTGCTTCTCCTCCAACTTCTACCAACACAATACAACCCATGTGGGTGTGAATATGTGATAATACACAAAATCCACCTAACGTTGCTCATATGCGTATATGTAAAAGATGATATTATCGGAATATATATCAGAAGTATCAGAAATTTATCAGTAGCCACAACCCCAAAGCAGAATAATTCTCTCTCCTTCAATAACACACAACTGTCAATCGTTCCTTAGTAAGGAGTAGAGGCAAGAAACAGACTCCTTTATGTGTTATGATTTTTTTTAAATGCTGCAAGATCCCCAGCGGCAGTAGGGAGCAGAAATGCTGTAGGTCACCAAATGGTAGTAGTGGACCATGTGGCAGCAGGCAGCAGGCCCTGGGAACAGCCAGTCCCAGACAGAGATGGCGGCCAGTCCCTGAGCGGTGGCTGGTCCCAGGCAGGGAGACATGGTGTGTGGACAGGAGACAGAGACATGGATAGACATGACATGTAGAATGAGGTTAAATATTTATTCAGGGGGTTATGGAGGGGAAAGGAAGAAGGGGAGAGAGAGAGAAAGAGAGAGAGAGGGGGGGGGGAGAAGAGGACAGAGAGAGAGAGAAAGAAGAAGGGAGGAGCCAGAAAGGGAACAGAGAGAAAAGCCAAGCCAAGATGGTGAGAGAGAGATGGACTGCAGGGAGTGGGTGTGGCTTGTCTCTTAAAGTGATGAACAATCATAACATTCCCAGATCTTTTTTATAATAAAAAGCAGGAGATTAGACACCACAGGTTGATGGAATTGGAGCGGCAGATTCTCAAGACTGCTTCCAGCTTATTTGTGGGCATTGTCTTTGGGGGTGGGGAAATCTGAGAAGGCTGGGTGCTGGCCACATTCTGGCATAGCTGGTCTCTTTGCTCCTGCCCAGTGTTTGTGGCATGGAAATGTCTGGTGTCTCTTATACCTGTTTAAAGTATTGGCAGAACAGAGGACAAAGTTAAATTAAGGGAAGAAAATTTAGGACCAGGGAATTGAGGGAGATGTATCTGACCTGTTTAAGGTGGATCCTTTAATTTGGCTCCCTGAAACTCACAAGAATTCTTTGGGTTTGTGAAAACAGAAGTTTTAGACACATACATTGTATAATGACTGTGACATATTTTTGTACAATGAAAAGTATTTTTAAGACTATGGAAGGCAGCATAAGAGAGAAATTTGATTTAAAATTTGTTTGAAGTTTTTTTTAACCCAGAAAACCTCTCAGCTATCAAACTGTATTAGAGATCTTTGAGAAGGATAAAATTTTACTTGAGTTACTGATTAAAAAATGACAGAGAACTTACTTGATTGGCACCCAGAGCTACTCTTTTAGGGTCCTCCATTGTCACTGAAGGTGCATTTGCCTTTTGCTGTTTAGCACAGGCTTGCCAGGCTCCAGAAGATCCTGTGGGCTAAGAAATCTGTAGGAAGACAAGCCTACCTTGACCTGAGCAGCTAGGCTGTCGATTCCAGCAATTCTGTCCAAGTCAGATCTTTAGCTTAGATGAAAGGCAGTTTTGCCCAGCGTAGATGGATGTGGTTGTGTGTCCATTTGTCTTCTGTCTTCTTTGGAGGAAACAGAGTGCTGCTGCGAGGAGCCAACCTGTCTCTTTTTGTTATCTGGTGCTGAGTTTCTACACCAGATAAAAATGTCTGGCGGAAATGAGAAGACACAAGACACAAACGAACCCACTTAGGACTTTGTTAAAAGAGATTGTGCTCATGAGGCCAAAGAAAACGGTGCAGAGAGAGAGAGAGAGAGAGAGAGAGAGAGAGAGAGAGAGAGAGAGAGAGAGAGAGAGTAAAGATGGCAAGTCCAGCTCTTAAAGACTACCTAGCACATGCACACAAAGGCAAAGACGTGCCTACATCAGATGCTGATGACTTGCGATGCTATACCTTGTACCTGCGTACAGGGGCTTTGTGTGAGCATGTCAAATGCTGATGATGCAGATGGCGGGCGACCCACGCATGCACACACAGGAGGGTTAGCTGAGTCATGGGTGGAGGTAACCACGCATGTGCACACCTTTGTCATGTGGGCCCTGTTCTCAAGGATCCACCTACATGCGCCTGCTTTAAAACCCAGAAGTGCAGCCTTACGGTGGCTTAAAGAATTACATTATGTATACTGGAATAATTTCTGGCTTATTTTACGTAGGCTATGTGAAGCAAATAAATTCATGAGGCAACAAAGACAATTTCAGAGCGCTCTTTCCAACCCTGCGTTTCTTCTATTGTTTCTGCCTCTTCTATGATTTTCCCTGAACTGTACTGGGGATGCAGTATGATATAAAAATCATATTTATGCAGAGGCAGGCGGATCTCTGTGAGTTCGAGACAAGCCTGGTCTACAAGAGCTAATTCCAGGACAGGCTCCAAAGCCACAGAGAAACCCTGTCTCGAAAAACCAAAAAAAAAAAAAAATCACATTTATGCCTGAACCTTCACAGACTCTTATTCGCAGAACTTTGATCACTAGAACACCACTGAGTTGACTACTACATACTGCAAATAGGTGGCTTCTAGACAAAATATGAAAATGAGGACAGTCTGGGTCTACAAGTAGAATTATAAATATTCAGAAGACAATTTGACAAAATGACCGGTGATATACTCAGTCATGGGCTTTTGCACAGAGTTGTAGTAGAAGGCATGAATTTTTTTCCTGTGGAATTGCCTTCAGAACAATCAGAAGGTTGTGTTTGCCCTATAACTGCCATGCCACTCTTTTACTCATGGACAAATCTTAGTTGGCAGGTAGATATTGTAGCAGAAAGGATGCAGTCTTGGTAAATAGCATTAAAGCCCTTTCTTTCCCCAGAAGTCTGAATGACAACTTCTGACACTATGATAGCAAGATAGTATGATGTTTCTTAGTTTCAAATATTCTAGGTTATGCCCACACAACATGTGATGTTTACATATATTGGCTGGTACCATGCAGTTATGAAGGGTAGCCAAGGCCAAGGAGAAAAGATAAAAAAAAATGTATACATGTCCACAAATATTACTCAACAGCAAAGAAAAGGAAATTGAAGGTAAATTATTAGAACTGTAAAAAACAATATTGAAAGAGGTAACTAATGCCCAGAAAGACAAATGTCATGTGTTCTCCCTCATATTCAGATCCCAGCTTCAAATCTCTGGTTTTGTTTGCTTAACTTTGAGCATATACTGACACTAAGATTAGAAAGAAATCTTTGTAAGTATGTTAATGGAGGAACGCAGTGAAGTATAGATATGATGAAAGTCGAAAGGTAGAATACTTGGCATAGAAAGGGATAATCACAAAGAGGTGTTGGAGTATGGAAAAATCAATGGTTTGCAGAAGAAGAAGGACTAACCCAAATGAAAGATATGAAAACTCATAGGAAATTATATTGTGGTTAATCTTTGTAATTCTTTTAGCCACCTGTAAGGCTACACTTCCGGGTGCTAAAGCAGGCGCATGTACCCCCTGTGTGCACATGTGTGGGTCTCCCACCATCTGCATCATCAGAGTCTGATGTTCTCACACAAAAGCTCCTGTATGCAGGTGCAAGGCATAGCATCGACCGTCATCAGCATCTGATGTATGCACGCTGCACATGTGCTAGGAAGCCTTTAAAAGCTGGATGAGCCATTTTTGCGCTCTCTCCTTCTTTCCACACTGTTTTCTCGCCTGTGAGCACAATCTCTGTTAATAAACTCCTACGTGGGTTTGTTTGCATCTTGTGTCTTCTCATTTCCGACGGATATCTTCAATCTTGGTTGTCAAGTTGAGTCCATTTGTAGTCAACTAGATCCCAAACAGCTCAACAAGCCAGAGGGGATTTTCTTGATTGGATCGTTTGAATTAGGAACACCCACTCGAAATCTGGGTCACACCTAATAATGGCAACCTTCATACTGCAGAGATTCACAGCTAAGCACTGGGCTGATGGTGCAAGAGACCAGTTTAAGAGAGGGAGAAAAGGAGCAAAGGAGTCGTGAACTTAACAGGAATACCCACAGAAATAGCTGACCTGAGCTTGTGGGAGATCACTGACTCCAGACTGACAGTGGGGGCAATTGTGTGGCTTAGGCAGTCTGTGGGGCTACTTGCAATGGGACCAGGATTTATTCATGTTGCAAGAACTGGATTTTTGGAGCCTATTCATTTTGGAGAAATACCTTGCTTAGCCTAGATATAGGGAAGGAGGGCCTCAGCCAGCCTCAAAAACTGACTTGCCAGAATTTGTTAAATACTCATGCAAAACCTTACCCTCTCAGAAAAGTGGATGGGGGTGGGGATGGAGGAAAGGAGAGGGAAAGGGAGGAGGGGAGAGTGTGGGATTTGGGATAGACTTGTAAAAGGAGGACAGACTGTTTAAAATAAATTAAAATTAAAAGGGAAAATGAACACTGCAGAGGAATGCTGCTTTTTACCTTTTGAGTTCTCACGCTTGGCTTGTAGAAGCCTTCCTTAGCTAATATTAAAAACTACGTCAGTATTCCAACACACACTTAATACCAGAAGCTCTTTTTATAATTTCCGGGGACTCCAGCACCAGGTTGGACCGGCTGGGCTACCCAATCTGGTGGACTAAAAACGACTGGGTTTTTGTTCCTTCTGTAAGAAGGTGGCCATAGTGGAACTATTTGGACCACAGCCTGTAAGCCCCTCTAGTCCATCATCATTTAACGCATGTATTTATTCCATCAGTATATTCCCTGTGAGACCTACTATCTCCCAATCTAATCAAGAGACATAGAGGGATAGTAGGACACATGTGATATAAAGAATCTACAGGCTACAGCTGTTTCCTTTGCCAATGATGTTTTACATTATTATAAATTGTTCTATATTAACAGAAATTAATTTTTTATAGTAATGCCACTATTTAACATGTGCTAATATAATACTATTTTAATACAATTAAATATGTGTTAGACTTTTTGTTTTTTTCATGTGAACAATTATAAGATAATTGTTTATATCTTGTAATGATAAGATATAATAATACAGATAGCAATTAATTCATCAGTTTAGGGTAGGTGGTGAAAGATCTCATATATAACACTACTTTATATTGTTTTACTTAACACATTAGACAATGAATCAGGGTGAAAATAAAGAGGACATATGAGAAATGTATGACAATTATATTGACAAAAGCTTCTATTTTCTTTCTCTGTAGTGAGACAGCATCATATATACGTTTCAACACTGTTCACATTGGTTTATAGCGCCATATGTGTGTGTGTGTGTGTGTGTTTGTATTGTATTTATAAATCAGAATATGTACAGATATATGTATATGTGTATTATGTAAGTGTATATATGTGTAAGTACCTACATATAAATATGCATACACAAATATAATTAAGTAGCAGTACAACAGTCCATATTACTGTATCTTTTTCTAGCTCATTCTCCAGAAAAAAAAATGGGCATTGTTTTTGTGCCATACTTGACAACAGAAAGAAATTCAAGTAAGTTTATTGTATGTAGAAAGCTTTCACCCAATAAGACAGGTTTAGCATAGAATTAAATTTGAGGCCATGCAAATTGTTTCTTACAATGCGCAAAGGGATGCTAATGAGTATCATGCTGAGAATCTTCTACTGCTCACTGTGTGGCTTCAGAGTTAACATTAATCCAGAGGCTATGTGAATGTTGTTTCCTAAACACAAAAGTCTTTCTTTGCTTTAATTTTTGTCATTTGTTATTATATATTTAGAACAAAGAAACATTATATGCAGCCCCGCTGCCATACTCACGGACAACCACAATCAAATATTGGACTAAGGGACAAGTAGAATTGCAAAAAAAAGTTCAAAGATCGCCTGAACCAATTCAGATGCAGCAGCAATTACGATGAAAGAAGTATATTGTATAACCCAGGGATGACAGAAGCAAAATGAATAAAATGCAAACCAAGGTCTAGGATAATAGTTTGCTAACATGGAGCATAGCCTTCTGATTCTCAGTCTTCTAAGTTATCAGAAGTCCAGTGAACCATCAAAGACATGTCTCCATCCTTTTTGGAATATTAAAAAATGAATCAAAATAACAAAGATAATTCTCTTTTTGAATGCCACTTGTTGGATACCTCTTCTGGTGTGTTGTCATTTTTTCCTAGTTTCAGAATATTTGCTGGAGTTCAATTTATAATAGTTTGAGTTCCAGAAAAAAAATTAGTTTAAAAGAAGAGATTGAATTAAGGTTTCATAACAAGAAATTTAATTGCTTAGAATCGCAAGAGATTCCATGAACAAAAGAATAAATAAAATACAAAACGGAGAAAAATCCTTATTATCTGTGCCATTTCAATATACATTTGCAGGAGAATTTGATAGACATGAGTGCTAATCTAACTCATTCCTATGATTTAGACATGACTTCAGATTATCCCTCATGAGGACTTGATTCACAGGGTTCATTCTGAGGATTCATTCATCTGAGTCCAGGTCTTTAACATCCTACAATCAATGTACACACACACACACACACACACAAAAAAAAATGGAATAAGGAGTAAGAAGCTAATATTAAGATAACATCTTATATATAGAGAAAAATAGAATGCTAACCTCAACAACTGGACATCACTATGTTGTCTCTACTTCTAATTTTCAAAGTTTTTCCTTATACATGAAATATTCTTAGCCTTTTGTTAAGTGTTTTTCCAATCTCGCGTCAATTGCTATCCTATCCTCAGACAGTGAGTTATGTCATCATGATGTAGGAGCAAGTTTGATGGTTGGCACAAGATGATGATGTGACTATAGTAAAATCATCTTGCCCCATCTCATCTTCCCAGGTAGTTTCTTAACCTAGAATTATAATGGCATGCTTTTCTAGCTGTTATCATTTGGTTAAAAGAGACATGTTCCAAAGATGTAAATATTGAAGTCTAATATATTCCTACTATTCCCAATAATTTCTTAGGAATTGGGGAAAAACTATATAAAATCTCAACAACAACAGTATTTTTTTTACAAAGGCAGAAATCAACTGAAATGATTAAAAATACTTCCTCAAATTATTTTGTATTTTCATTTACTTTTATTATGTGCTTTGAAAAAAAATGAGAGACTACAGATCAGCATTTAAATTTAAGATGAGGTATAGAGAGAACCTTCAGAATTGGCTAAGGAAATTGCAAGGGGCTTAGTTGCTTAAGTTAAGGAAGTGTATATTAATCTTTTACTTTCTGAAATCACAATTTTCTGAGTTAGATTATAACCATGACGTTATGCTATACATTCTGATAACCTCTGAGCTAACTTCTGTAAGTCTGACAAAGGCTCTTCTGTGGCTTTATATTGGGACCACTGAATTATGGTGATTGCTATAGAATAATAACTTCTACCTGAAGAGAGATCGAAAATAATAATTGTTGACAATAATGGCTTCCATCTTCATTATGACAAGTTCTCCTTGGAAAAAATACTTTATGAAATATTCAAGTAGTTTGGTCAAACTTTGAAAGTGACAAAGACTGGTTCTAATGAACACTTCCTCCTGCGAAACACTGGATCTTACCTAATTTACAGACCCTCACTTTGCTTACATTTTCACTTAGCAAAGGATAATGGTAGTATCCCCAAAGAGAATTAGCTCATCTACTAACCAAGAAATTGCCTTAGCATTAACTAAAATTGTAAGCAGAACACCCATTTCCACACTGATCTAGCTTCCTGAATTTGGAGGTTGTCTAAAAGTTCTATTTATATGTAAATAAAACAAACACAAATTTGTTCATCAATTATTATCTTTCTAGGTCTGAGTCTGGAATTTTTCATTATGACTGGAATAATCTTTTCTCGTGCATTAATATTCAGTGTACTTAGGTCACACTAAACACCATTCTATAACTGGACAGGGTTAAGTGTGTGACAACAAATGGAGAAAAACTATTGTGGGAATTCCTCCTTTTTACAGGCTACTTGGTCTGTTAGTTCACATTGTATTATACATTAATAGGCCTTTCTCCCCCCTATGCAGGGAAAGGTTTAACTGTTTAACACTATATAGTGTATCAGTTCAGGTATCAGACACATGCACAGATTTATGCAACTAGCCTAAAATGATATTATATATCATTTTAAATATTTTATAATATTGCACCATTTTTCCAAGATGCAAATGAAGCAGTCTTCTGCCTCAAAATTACAATATCTTTTTCCTAAGCTCTTATTTAAACAAGTATGTTCTATTTGAGAAAATTGAGTATATGAAAATGTTGATGAACACAAAATTATATGTTAAGGATGTACATATCCATAGAGTGTATGGATCTGAGGCAATGTAAATGATTTGCAGTTGTATCTTTGTTGTAACACAGGCTATGTGCAATATCTGATCAGTCTGATCACTGAATCCTATATGTTTATCAGTCTGTCTATGTGTCGGTTACTGAGAGGTAGAAATAGCAACTCACTTGCCTTGCTACACTTCTTAATTGTTAGACTAACCATAAACCCATAATCTTCTGATAATTAATGTTTTCTGAAATTTTTATCATAAGAAATAATATCATTCCCAGTTCAATACCCCATAATTTATTTTTTCCAAGATTTTGCTTGGGACAAATGCCAGTGATGACCTTCAACACAGCTTCACTCTTCAAAGATGCCATGCTATATAATGATAGATGATCTAGGAATGCATCATATAATCATGCTAGTAACTTACCGTTCCCTAGTAATCTTTACCTCCGGACAAATCAGAAATATCCCAGAGCATTTAATGAACTGAGGTTGCCTTTAAAGATCAATCAATAATACTGATTCTTGGCACTAATCATTTATATTTGAATTGGATAATTATTTGTCATTCACAGCCACCAAGACAGAAGTAGCATCCTGATCCATTTGGAATACATGAACTCTCTCCTGACTTTCTCTAATTTACCTAAGGAAACAGTCACTGCTTTTGGTACAATCAACAGTATGAATGAAGTATTTCAGCCTTTATATTACATTTATGCATGTGTGTTATATACTTATATACTACAATATTATTACATTATTGCTCCATTCCCTTCCCTTTTATAAAATCGTTTTATATATCCACTCTCTCTTCCAAATTCTATTGTTCTTTCATTCACTAAGTTTTATTATATGCCTAATATATATGTGTATATATTCTTCAACACATTCCTACAGCAAACTCACAGAAAATGTGTGGGAGAAGACATAGGAAGATTGGAAACACTAACGGAGCATGCTATTTGTTTTGAAACTGAGTTTTCTAGTAATGTCAGAAGCTACCTCCACAAATCTCACCAATGTGACTGACTAGCCATGGAATAAAGAATGGCATCAACAATACATATGCCGAAGTGGATGGGGAAAAGACCAAGAAGCTTCAAGCCTATGCAAAGAATAAAGACAATTAAAGAAAACCGAGAGTAGGAGAAATAGTGTTCTCCATGTAAGTGCACATGAATTTATTACCCAATACTTAATAGTCAGCCTTCATAACATATATATGAGTAGAATTATAGAGAATGATTAGGTTATATTTAGAAACATATATGCATATGTACATACTGCATTTTAATAAGAACCCAATTTATTTCTTATATAGAAAAATTGTGTAAAAGAAATGGCTCTTCATTATTGGAACCTTTATAGGAAGAGATTTGCGGTCAAATACAGTTAAGTTTTTCAGCTACCAAAACTGACACCATGATAATTGGGAATATATTGAAATATGCCATGTTTCTTCCAAAGCCATTTATTTCTAGTTTGATGTGTATTTTAAATTCTCAAATGGTTATTTCTACACATATGATGCTGCTTACAAGAAACAAAGAAAGAAAGAAAGGAAGGAAGGAAGGAAGGAAGGAAGGAAGGAAGGAAGGAAGGGTAAAAGAAAGAAGAAATTAAGAAAGAAAACAAAAAAAAGAAAAAAGGGAGGGAGGGAAGGAGGAAGAAATGTAAGTAGGTATCCTGGTATGTAATGTAAGTTTTAAAACTTTTGAGACAGAAAATTCAACTAAGAAGAACAAGTAAGGCTTGAGGCTTATTTCTTGCCTTATTTCTTCTTTTCATTTTATGGATATATTGCAATGCTTGCAGATTAACAGCTAAAAACTTTCATGTTGCCAAGATCATGCAGTTTTCAATTACTTAAAATTATTTAAGAGAAAGGAAATATTTTGTTTCTTATAGAAACTGTTTTTTTCATAAGGTTGTCTTGTTTGTTTTCTATTCTTTCTGCTTAAGTAGTACATTTCTACTACAAATTTTAAAATGCTTTTATATTTTAAAATAAACTGGAAATGATTTGTGAGTGAAAAGGAACAGAGAGAAAGTAGCCAAATTCATAAACAGGATATTTTCAAATTTTCAAATTTGGAAACAGAAGCTAAAAAAAATACTATGTTTATTTCAATTGTTTATTGGCAATAACTAGAACCAAAAAGCAGTTGCTGCTTTCTATACTCCATGAATTATACCATTGAAAGTAAATTAGTACTTTTTTTCTTCATTTTATTTTTGAATTTTGTTGCTGATTTTAAGGTTTTGGTTTTTCAAGACAAAGTTTGACTGTAACTTTGGAGTCTGCTCTGAATTCATTTTGTAGACAAGTTTGGTTTTGAACTCACAGAGATCTGCTTGCCTCTGCCTCCATAGTTGCTGGGATTATATTCATGTACCACCTCTGCCTGGCTAGTCCTTTGTTCTTAATAACGCCCCAACAAAGTCTTTCCTTTCCATCCAACTCAATTGAATAGATATAGGAAAAGTTAGAGGTAATGAATCTGGAAAGTTTGTAGCACCGACAGATGGGGCAAGCACAGGTGAATACAGACTAGCTGAAAGCATTGGCAGGTGCAATCACATCTTATTCTGTATGAATCGTGAAGGTCTCTATTTTGTGTGGAGGCATTGTATACTTTTCTACAGACTGGTGACTAAAGATCTTTCAATATCTCAAAGCTGACATGTGATAGAAATGAAGTGGAGAAGAAGCCATGTCACCTCCTAGGTTACCAGCACAGTCTGGTATATTAGGTTCCATAAGAGAAAGAAAGTGAACATATCACATTAGCAGCAGCTGAACATATACTTGTGTGAGAAGGAGCATGGCCAAGTATTCCCCTTCAGTCCTAGGACATCTTGGCATAACTGAAATTTTCTCATATCTCGTCTGGTAGAAATAGAGGACAATCGAGAGGAGCTTGAACTGTGGCTTCAGATAAATCCCTGAAACCCCCCAGAAATTCTACGTGGCTCATGAAAGGCACATGCCGTACAAACGAGGAAATGAGATTCTGTATGTAATATAGAAATCATCATAGAGATCCTGTTACACACTGTTCTTTTATTCAATTGTCTTTTTCTTTCTTCAATAAGACGTTTTTTTGTTTTTGTTTTTGTTTTTTAGACTCTAATAAATATTAGAGGGACTTCTAATACTAACATTATAATACTGCTGAATTATTCTGCTTGCCTGATCCAATGCTAGGTTAGGGGTCAAAATGACTGAAATTAAAGATGGACATTTTAAAATATGTTTGTCATTTGGATAACATCACTGATACTTGTTGACTTCATTTCAATAAACCAAGGCTGATCTTCTATGATGAAATTAAAGCGAGGTACCATTTTCATTAAGCTTTTAGCTTAATGACACTCCTGCCTGTCTAACGTCTGCAACTTTAACCTTTTAAATTATTCTCATCATAACGTCATGTCCTATGGAACTACTAAATACAAATTTGTTCCCTTTCATTTTTAAAGTGCTGCTCTATAAAAGAAAGGCACAATAAGTCCCTCGGATCTATGACTTCATAATGCATTAGTTAAACTTTCCAATTTATTGTTTATATACATGAAAGGAACATGTTCATTTTTAATTTGGAAGTGTGTGATATTTTAAAATTTATCTTGTATAAATTAATATATTTAGAAAATTTATGCTCAGGAATGTGCCATATGCCTATACTCCCAGCAGTCAAGAGACTGAAGGGCAAGGACAGGACGTTTTGGGGGAACTTGGGCATAATGAGTTTTTGCTTCAAAAATGCATAAATAAACTGATTAAAAGCAATGTCTAGTCTTCCAGAGGACCTGAGCTCAATTTCCAGCATTCACACTGAAGTTGGTAATCTTCTATAGCTCTAGTTCCAGGGACTCTTATGCCATCTCTGGCTTCCACTGGGTGCCAGGCATGCACTTGGTGCACCATTGTAGATGCAGGCAAAAACCCATTCATGTATAATTTCTAAAAAAAATTAAAATAATAAAACTCTTTAGTAATGGCAAGATATACAAATAATTTTTTCTTTTATATATGTCTATATTTAAATACTTAGAAAAATATCTCCTTTTGTATAGAAAGCATATTCTTTGTACAAGGTATTGCAACAGATCATTTGACTAGTGTAAATATATAACGTATCATCATGTTACAAAATGAGAAATCCAGGCACAGAAAAATATGAATATCTTTTTCAACATCATACATTTAGTAAATTGGAGAGGCTTGATTACATGCAGATACCTTAATTCTCCGCTTGTTGTGCTTCTCTTCCAGGTACATAGCCAATAGCATTTGGGCTCTGGTTTCTTAATGAAAATGTGCCTCTGTAAAACTCATGAGTTCATGTGTCATCTTTACTTAGGAGAAAACAACAGAAATAGTCTGAATTATTAATCAGCAAAATCAGTAAAAGTGACTTTGTAAAATTTCTCTGCTTTGTTAAAATATCGGGAACATACCAGTCTGATACTTAAATACGATGTTGGTATTACATGCACAGCCTCGTGTTACCTGGGAAGTCTATCAATACAATTTGTCTCTTCTCTCATACTCTTGTCCCTTCTCTTACGTTTCTCAGTCCTTCTCACAGTCATCCTCCTCCCAAATGACATGGGCCCACCGCATCACTGTCCTGCAGTGTGTACATGTGTACACTGAATACACCTGGAAGCCAAAAATCTACATTTTCACTTGTTCCCATTTCTTCAGTTTTCTCCAACTTCCATAATCCCCAAAAACTTACTCCAAAAACCTTTTTGCTAAAATCAGCAGAAGACACCTAGGTTTTATTTTTTTTCACAAGTAAGGCTTTATTTGTCACTATTAAACATCTGCATTTCACACAGACTCTTGGACTGGTGGTTCGTATCCATCAGCTCGCTCAACCTTAGCACCCGTCTCATCCCCAGTAGTTTTTCCAGAACTACCGCCTTCACCATGGAGCTCCATGAGTTTTCCCAATTCAAACTTGGGTTTCTTCAGCATTTTTACTTTTCTAACGAAGACATCATGAAGAGGATAAATGGACTGGCAAGCCTTTTCTATGTCTTTCCCGATGCTGTCTGGAATCAATTTATTAACCACTTCCTTCAAGTCGTTGGTCTGCACCTCTCGGGTCATGATCTCCATCATCTTCTTCCGGATCTGGCGGACCTGCTGGTGCTGTGCATACGAGGTCTTGCGGATCTGATTGTTGCGTTTTTCAGTGAAACCAACACAGAAGAGGCAGAGCAAATAACCATCGGTTGTCTTGACGTCAGCGTGAGCGTCAATCATGGTCTGCCACTTTTTGACCATGGAACACATTTTGTCCCGGGAAAGATCCATGCCGTGGAAGTTAGTCAGACAGTTTTTGCCCTGAACATCCTCAGTGATTAGCTTGAATTTTCTGAATGCAACTTCATCGTTTTGGAGATCAGCAAGGCTCACTTCAAACACACGACCCTTGAGGCCGTCGGATGCAATTTTGGTTCCTTGAGTCCTCGTTACTAGTGTCTTTCCAATGTTTCTAATATTGAACATGGACGGGGCTTTCACATCATACCAGTCTTTCTTCGAAAATGGATCAACCACTTTCTTCTTGGCTCCCTTCTTGCCGCCTTTCGTCCGCCGCTTGTTCTTGCCGACCGCCATGGTGCTGCTCCGGGAGCCAAAAGGGCGACACCTAGGTTTTAATTAAAAAAAGAAATGTTGTTCCTCAGCTCATGCAGTTTCTTCAGCAACTCTCTGACAGCCATGAATTTCTCCCAGACTACTCTATTCAGGGGTCCCATGTGACAGTCTGGATTTGTTCCTTTCTTTCTGAAGATACTTTTCATATTTTTATATATTTCTTTTTTTTACTTCTTTAATATGTTCAAAATGTAGAGCTAAGCACTGTTATTCTCTCGATCGATTTTTAGCAATTTAGACGATGGCAAGCATATACAAAGCTTCAATTAAGGTCTATCTACTGGTGAATTCAAAATTTTTAATCAAAAGCATGACCTTTTCAATATGAGCTTCAGATCCATATTTTATGAGCTGCATGGGCCCATTTCAAACGCTGTGTTAGAATTCTCAAAAGAACCTAATTTCGGCATGTATCTACAACACAAACTTCTATTGTTTCTAGCAAATTGAGTTGAACAATTGTGTGAAGGTTTGAAAAAATGGGCTTTTAACTCAGCTGTTGCTCAGACTCCCTCTGTTGAACCCATTAGGATGTTCTATCTGGTATTTTAAAGAAATTTCAAGTACAGAAGAGAAACTAAGGTTTTCTCTGATACAGTCATCTTACTGGACACAGCTCTCACTGCGCAACTTACCTACGATAGCCTCCTAACATTAAGAGCAGGAGACAGAAGCTTGCCAGGCAGGATGAGGACCACACATCAGCAGGTCAAATAATGTTCCTGCCAGGAATAAGGCTGGGAGAGAATTATGATTCCTGGTTCCTTGTTATGACTTCTAAATGAGCATCCCCAGCTCTAAGCTACACATGAAGATGTGACCTAAGCTGACGGGAAGCTCTTGCAAACCTCATGGGTTGGCTGGCTGGAGTAGCTATCTCCCTATGGAGATTCATCATCAGTTATATTAAAAAACTTCCAATTGCCCGCTCAATCTCACACCCTTTCTGGGGAACTGTCCTCTCGGCATGGGCTCTCTGTCTCCTATCTTTTCCTTAAGCTCACAGATAAGAATCTATAATAAAATTTCTTTCTAAAATGCATCCTCTGTGGTTAGTGTATTTCATAATTGATTTGCAAAGACGGAGTTTGAGGTTACTGGCCTCAATGGAAGCTTTGTATTTTCCTGAGTATTTAGACTACAACTCATGATGTGAAGCCCACCTGAGGGAAAAAAGAAAGCCTCCATCAAACTCAGATGCAACGCTTTCCACTTATCTGCATGGTTAAAAGTGCTTGAAACACTTCTTAATGCAACTTTTCGTGTTTTCCCATTGTGATTCTTGGTACACTGGGGTTTTATTTGGCCCTTTAGATATCATCAAACGTCACACAAGGCAGGACAAAAACCTATCTTATCTTTCAAATGTAGTTTGAGATCCCGGCTGCACATGAAGCAGTATCAGCTTGCCCTATTCATGAGATACTTGTAGTAGAGCTTTTTCCTTGGCAACAGGCAGCCTAGGACTAGTTTGTATATGTTGAGTCATGTAACTGACTTATTCTGACAGCATATAAGTGAGACAGCTTAGCTGAGTCCAGTAAGTATTTCTGATTCACAGTATGATGAGAAATTTAAATGGTTTCTTTAAGTCATTATGAAGATGTTTTGATCAACAAATCCTGGTAAGTTCTTGTTAGCTGTTCCTTGCCTACACATTAAGCTATATTTTTGAAGAGCAGTCAGCGTACAATGTCTACTTAATCTTCTGATGCCTGTCAATTGTCTTTTGAACAACATCACCAGACAAGTACATAAAAATAAAAGACAGCATTTTTATGTCATCTAAGAACATCTCAAATTTAATTTTTTGTTAGATATTCCCTTATCTCTACACAGTAATAGATACTGTTTATACATGTTTCTCTCTGTACAACCTAATGTTTCCCAAACTTATATGTTCACCTGTATTTTTCTCTATTTAAGTATTATTGATCCTTCTATTTTGTAGTCAAGTCCCCCTTTCATGGGAGAAATTAGATTGATCACTGGCAAAATCATACCACACTGTTATAGTATCTTCTAATACAACATACCTGTCTTTACAGAAGCCATTTAAATTTTGGTTTTGCATGCATGTGTTTACTACTCTGATTTTTTTTTGGTAGACTATTAACTTTAGGAATGAACTGACTCTTGTGTTTTCACTTTCTTGCTTGCAATGACTGACACAGTGTCTGGAGCATAGAAAATATTTAATAAGTACTTGTACAAGGAATGAACGATCAGAAAATAAATTCATTGAGACATGTTCATAACATTTCAGAATCTATCATTTCTTAATTATTACACCAACTGACACATTTTAGTTGAGAAATTGATTCTGTATAATGAAGATGCACAGGTTATTGAAGTTTAGTATGCTTAAGAATCCATGGAGTCGCTGAGTTAATGTGCAAATCATCCATCCCTTCTAACAAAGAGTGAAGTCAGCAATATCTCGGGTACAAGCCACAGCTTTGCACTTACAGGAAGCACTCAGCGTGATATAAATGTATACTGAAAAGGCTTCAAGAATTTACTTTGAGAAATATTTTCTGCTGAATTTTGCACTCTCATTTTAAATAAAACTGTGTTTTTTCTACTCCGTTTAGAATATTTCTAGTTACCTATAGAAAATCACCCAGAAAATCAAGATGCTATCAATACATATTTTCTAATTTCTCCCATCTACTCATGTCACTTTTATGCCTTTCATTCTGTGATGATTTTACATGATGTGGCATAGAGTAGGAGATGAGGAAAGAAATGCATTGATAGTGGTTTGATAATAAATTGAGAGCTAGATTTTGATAATGCCCCTAAGTTCCTAAGGAGACATACATAACAAGCCAAGCACAGGCAGACAAATAGTATACTTACCCAGTCTTTTAAAACCCAGACCTCAGAATACTCATTTCTTGAGAAGAACTTGGAATACGTTGCAATTCTTTTCCGTATCTCAGAGTTTACTTATACAATTTGTCTTCTAATTGGCCGGATTTAGATCTTTATGCTGTAAGTGATTTCCTCCCTCTAGTCACTCAGGCTAACTTATCTCTTCCAGCTTGGCAGAATGTAAAAATAACAATCCACAAATAATTACCAGTTAATATGAATAAAAACTGATTATTTTAAAAAGTGCTGTTTCAATAGTAAGATAACACTTTCTATCAAAAATAGGACCAAGAATATGATTATATGAGTAGACATCCTGTTTTGCAGTCTTAATTTTCTCCCTAAAAGCTCAACTTTGCTGAGTTAACTTGTCTTTAACAGAGTGAAATGTTAGAATAGACAGATTATCTGAATGTTTTAATAAGGTTACAAGCAAATCTACTTCAACTTCATAACACATGATAATTTTCTATTATTGTACAATAATTTCTATACAACTAGGATGTTGTCATCTAAACCGAGCACACCTTGTTTTAGCTGGGACATGTAACATTTTTCCACAATAGGTTGAAAACAACAAAGATTAGATAAAACTAGGAGATATACTTATCCTTTGAGGTAAATAACATTATTAGTTTAATTCAGTGCTAAAAATAAACGGAAGCAGGAATAGAAGGAGACAAGATAAAACTAAAATTAATAGCATTAGAAATGTACAGGAAAGTCCATTTATTGACTAACTTCACTTAACTGAAACTCTAAGTTCCTTTTGAACGTCAGATATGTAGGCTGCTTAGGAGTTAGTAGCTGATCTCCTTCCTCTGTGTTTGAATGTGTAAGCATGTCTTTCAATGGACACGCACGTACTTCTGTGTTTGTGGGAACAAATTTAGTTTTTGCACAGAATTTGTGAAATTATATGAATAATGTATTATTGCTGTGTTCTTTCTCTTGAGTTTGTACCAGCACCAAGGCAGTAGTAAGACATCAGAAATGACTATTTCTATGATTAAACAGAAGATATGTAAGATTGTAAGAGGAAAATGGCAATCTTTCCCTTTTCTGTACTGCTCATTGAGTAAACGAGAGTTTTCCATTGTAATGTTTCAGTTATTTAGATTTTTTGAGTTCCTCAACGGTATAGCTTGCTCAGCAAATGTCGTAATCTGACAAGGAACAATCAAATCTCTTAAAATTGTAAAACCACAAAGCTCATACCTTTTAGACTCTTAGAATATCCTTAAACAGGCTTATCTACTAAGCATTATATTCGATGTTAATCATATTTCATTAGGTAAAATTTACAAAGGATTTTGTATATTGAAAGCATTTTCTATGTGTTGAATTTGGCTTAACATGTTGTCAGGAGAGACAACATATCTTAATAAGGTTATCATGCATGTTGGTAGGAGATAGGACAATGGTGGGGCAGTCATGATTGGACAGGAAAGCTTAACTGAGGTTGATGACTCCCCAGATAATTGGTTGAGTTATTATGGTAAGGCATTGTTCCTAGAAAGGCTGAGTTTTTGCTAATTGATAGTGAAAATGATAGCCCTTGGCTTTGAAGAGAGGTATGTCCTCAGTGTTTCAATGCTGT
This sequence comes from Arvicola amphibius, assembly GCF_903992535.2. Lineage (NCBI taxonomy): Eukaryota > Metazoa > Chordata > Mammalia > Rodentia > Cricetidae > Arvicola > Arvicola amphibius. The sequence continues at coordinate 91,836,687 of NC_052054.1, forward strand.
TAGCTGTTGAAAGAGAAATACAATGTAAATGATTCCTTTTTTTCCAGAATACATGTGAGAAACGGAAGATCCAAGAGTATAACTTCCTCACATTTATATTCTGTATTTGCTATAAGAGTCAGTGGATTTGTTATTTGGAAATTCTTAAATAGAACCTAACCCAGAAATCCCTGAATCCAAGTGTTGAAAAGTCTCTTGTTAAGTATGGTATGTTTGTGTTTGGGGAAATCAGACAAACAGCTGTATTGGAACAATTTGCAGGTTGTTAACATATGGAAGGAATAACAATAAAAATGCATCAGAACAAACCATTCTTAGAAGATTATAAATGTAAGCTCTTTGAAACAAGATACTGTTTATAAAAAATTGCATCATGTTCTTCTTTTCAGAAAGTACACCAACTTCTGAGACATGTTAAATATTCCTATGGGAAGAAAGAATATTTTTTTAAGAGTTGCTAGTTAGCAGACAATCTAAAATTATTTTCCTGGGATATTGACTTGCAAACTTCTGTGTTCACTTAACAAATTTTCTCTACTATTTTTCTAAAGCTAACATATGCATAGTAATTAAATTCAGGCTTTGTTGTTGGATTTAGTGAATTTCTTTGGTAAGGTCTTGATTTGAAGATAATGTTTGAAATAAGACACTGGGACCTATCAGTGGGTCTAGATCTAGCCATTAATTGGATGATTATCCTTTGAATACACGATTTAGGACCCAGAACCTATTATGGGATGGGCTGAGGAGATGTGTAGTCTTTTAAACACTAGAGAACAGCAAAAGAGACAATCTTGTAAAAAAAAATATTTAAAGCTGAATTATTTGTTCTTTATTTATTGTGTTTTGCATTTGTGTTGCTTTTGGTGTAGAATGAGGAAACTAATACTTCAATACTTGTCACCTTTTAATTAGTACTATGCTAAAAATACTGATATAATGTCAACTATGGTATCTCATGTTTGTAATTCCAGTAATTCTTGGGAGCCTGATCCAGAAAGATAATGAGTTTAACACAATACTGGGCTATACAACAATGTCCATGGCAGCTTGAGTTACATAGACAGGGTTCGTCTCAAGAAAACAGAACAGAAGCTCTATTATAGAGCTACAGTAATGAAAAACAGCTTGCTATTGGCATAAAAACAGTCACATTGACTATTGGAAATAATGAAGATCCAGATATTAATCCACACAATTATGACCACCTGATTTTTGACAAGGAAGTTAGAATTATACAATGGAAAAAAAGCATCTTCAAAATGGTGCTGGCATAACTGGATGTCAACAAGTAGAAGAATGCAAATAGATCCATATCTACCCCTGCGCAAAATTCTAGTACAAATGGATTACAGACCGCAATATAATATGACAACACTATAGCACTATAGCACTGTAGCACAGAGATTGAGAGCAACAATAAATAAGTGGGACCTCCGGAAACTGAGAAGCTTCTCTAAAGCAAAGGACACAGTCAATAAGACATAAAGGCAGCCTACTGAATGGGAAAAGATTTTCACTAACGCCATGTTGGAGAGAGGACTGATCTTCAAAATATATAAAAAGAACTCTAGAAATAAGACATCAAAATTCCAAATAATCCAATTGAAAAATGGGGTACAGAACTAACAGAGAATTCTCAAAAGAACTGCAAATGGTCGAAAACTACTTAATAAAATGTTCAATATTCTTAGCCATTCCGGAAATGCAAATCAAAAAACTCAGAGATACTGTCTTACACCAGTCAGAATGGCTAAGATTAAAAAAAAAATCAATGATAGACTATGCTGGAGAGGATGTAGAGTAAGTAAAATATTTCTCCATTGCTGGTGAAAATGCAAACAAGTGCAACTACTCAAAATCAGTAGAGAGATTTCTCAGAAAATTGCTGATCAGCCTAACTCAGGGATCAGCATTATCATTTTTGGGTATTACCCAAATAATGTTTAATTATGCTACAAGAACATCTGTGCAACTATGTTTATAGCAGCATTATTTGTAATAGCTAGAAACCTAGATGCCCCTCAACCAAAAATAGATAAAGAAAATTAGATACATTTACACAATGGAATGTTACTAAGCAGAAAAAACAATGACATCTTGAAATTTACATGCAAATGAATGGAACTAAAAAAAAAGAAAAAAACAAACAAACAAAACAACAGCAACAAAGAAAACGTCTTGAGTGAGGTAACCTAACCTAAACACAGAAAGATGAACATGGTATGTACTCACTCATAAGTGGATACTAGCTATAAAGCAAAGATTAAGGAGCCCATGTAATCAATGACCCTAGAGAAACTAAGTAACAAGGTGAACCCTAAGAGAAACATATATAGATCCCCCTATTAACGGGAAATAGGTAAGATCACCTGACAAAATTGGGAGCATGGTAGTAGGGGGAAAAGAGAAGAGGGATGAGAACTTGATGGAACTGGATTGTAGAGATGGAAGAAGGACAGATATGAGAACAAGGAAAGAGATATTTTGACTGAGGAAGCCGTTTGGGAGTTATCAAGAAATCTGACACTAGAAAAATTCCCAGGAATCCACAAGGATGACCCCAGCTAAGGCCCTAAGCAATAGAGGAGAGGGTACCCGAACTGACCTTGATTTGTGGTTAGATTGATGAATATCATAAATATCACCATAGGACTTTCATCCAACAACCGATGGAAACAGGCAGAGACACACAATAGATCACTGGGCTGAGCTCTGAAAGTCCAGATGAAGAGTGGGAGGCATGAGAATATGAACAAAGAGGTCAAGACCATGGTAGGGACACTCACTGAAAAAGTTTACCTGAACTAATGGGAGCTCACCAACTCCAGCCAGACAGGGAAGGAACCAGCATAGAACTAAATTAGATCCTCTGAATGTGGGTGACAGTTGTATGACTGGGGCTAACTGCAGGGATACTGTCAGTGGCACCAGAATTTAACCCTACTGCTTGTACTGGCTTTTTGGGAACCCATTCTCTTTGGATGGATACCTTGCTCAGGCTAGATATAGTAGGGCCTTGGACCTTTCCCAAAGCAATGTTCCTTAACCTTTCTGAGGAATGGATGGGAGTCGGGTGATGGGGAAGGTGGAGAGAATGGGAGAAGGGGAGGGAATGGGAACTGGGATTGGTATGTAAAATGAAAAAGATAGTTTGTTGTATTTTTGAAAAAATTAAAAAGATAAATTAAAAATAAGACAGTCTTATCAGTAGATTTTTTTCGCATAGCCTATGAAGAAGTTATCATTGTATAGACCTGCTATGAGATGCACATGAGAAATATAAATACTGGGACGTAAAAACAAACATACAAGCAAGCAAACAAAACTTTAGTTTCCAAATCTGCAACCTGACTGAAGCTATTGCCTTGTCCTGGATTCCAAGACCATCTGTTCTAAAGTAACTCACTTGGTTTCACTTTATTAGTACAATTTTTAGATGCTTTTTATATACATTTATATTTCATTTAAATTTAAAGACTTGTAGATTTTTCTGTGTAGTCAAGAACATTGTCATATTTTCTGTCCTTGTCTATGTTACTTTTGATTAAGTGACCAGGAATATTTTGGGGTCTAGCTATCACATGTTGAAGTGATTCACTTTCTCACTTATATATTGAGTCATTTTGCCACTATCTATGTACACATAGAAAAAGATTTTTGGAATATTTCACACAAAATATATAAACTACATAAAAGGAAAATTACTGTGGTACCATGGGGTTTGCGGGTATACCTTAATAGTATATCATATGATTGGCATATGCCAAGACATGGTCACAATCAATAGTGTAATAGTAATAATAGATAGGGCATTATTCACTTAATATGAACATAATTTTATGGTGCTGTTTTCATGTGGTCAGTGATAGGTAAGCCTGTTTTTAAGTATATAGTTTTATTATGCATTTTTATAATTTTCAAATTTGTGATATTCTATTTGTCACTTTTTTGCATAATTTAAAGATCTTAAAAAAATTTCTAATATATTAATTATAGATCAACTTACATATGATATCACTAGGGAAATAATGGAGTTTTAAAGAGCAACACGTCATGGTTTGCAACTCTGGATCTAAGAATTTAATAAACTGTAGAAATTAATAAAATATTTACTTTTTATACATGAATTTAAGAGAGGCCATTGTAACAGTTGTTAGATCTATAGTTATTTGTAACATGTATTGAGATATGTTTCTTAAAAAGTTCATATTTCTTTCATGTATCATTTGGCTGAATGAGAAATCATCATTAAATACCCATACAAATTAACAGAACAAAATCATTTAAGTTAATTGCTTGAGATAATCAACTAATGCCTACAAAGACCCTTTGTGGGGATACTTTTTTTGTTATAACTTGAAGATTGTTGAAGAATACAGTTGTTAATTTTTTTTACTGTTTGCTAGCTATAATGTAGCATTTAATTATTACCAAGATATGAAGGCTAACCACTTTCTGTGGAAGAAAAGTGTGGGAAAAAATTGCTCCATTTTCTTACCTCTTTCCCCATATGTTCCTTCCTTTGGATTTAATGTTTTTTTAAGTTTGCCTTTCCCCTGTTAGAATACAGTTATGATAGGGGATTGTGCTTACTTTAAAAAGATTAATAAAATTATTTTATTTCAATATGTTCAATTTCCTGTATTCATATATGTACATAGTCAAACACTAAATGTCTGCTATTTTGGATGGCCCATGAATTTGTATTTTATATCATTGTACTTGATCACCCATGGCCAAGGTGGTATTTTGTTGCTGCTGTTTTTATCTCTTTAATTTGTTGACACAATTTTGTACAAATTTAGATGATGTAGGTGGGTCTTCTTTCTATGTGTTGCTTTCATTAGTTAATTAATAAAGAAACTGCTTGGCCTGATAGGTCAGAACATAGGTGGGTGGAGTAGACAGAACAGAATGCTGGGAAGAAGGGAAGTGAGTCAGTCGCCATGATCCTTCAACCGGAGATGGATGTAGGCTAGAATATTTTCCAGTAAGCCACCACTTTGTGGTGCTACATAGATTAATAGAAATGGGTTAATCAAGATGTGAGCGTTAGCCAGTAAGAGGCTAGAGCTATTGGGCCAAGCACTGTTTAAATGAATACAATTTGTGTGTTGTTATTTTGGGTGTAAAGCTACCGTCTGGGAGCCAGGCAGGAATGCAGCCTACCACTCCTTCTACAGAATGGTGCCCAACGTGGATAACTGAATCCACAGAAAGCTTGAGAATGCTTGGGAGAGAATAGAATAAAGCATGTTTTTTTGGTGGCAGCAATTTTTCAGGTTTGCTCTGCTTGCTAGAGGCAAACAAGCACTCTCATCTAAGAGAGGCTTCCTACCTCAGGTTTAGCTGCAAAACCCTGCAGCTCTTTTAAGAGGTCCTGCCACAAAACACTTAAACGGTGTTGATGAAAGGATGAATGCATGCTTTTCAGTTTTCAGCCATAGCAGGAAAAAAGCTGCACCATTTTAAAATGCTAGCTTTCTGGGTCATCCTGCCAGGGCAAACTGACTCTTTCAAGCAGGTGGTCCTGACTATGGAGCTTTTGAGTGTTGTTTAACACTGTTGCAGCTTGCTTGCTGGCAGCGATCTTTAATGGCCACAGAGTTGTGGCTATAAACATGGCTACAGCCTGTACCTCTGCCATGAGGCTGGAAAGCTAAGGAATTAGCTGGATCCAGCCTGGATCCAGCCGCCAAAGCCACGGCTTTAGTCCTACCAATATTGCTTGGTAAATTAAGACTCATGTGGTCACAGAAAGAAAGTTATACAGTTAAAGAAAGATTCAAAGTCGAAGAAAAACCCTAAATGGTTTACAGTATGTTAAAAATATATGTAGGCTAAAGGTTAAAGTTCTTAAAAAAAAAGAGAGAGTAGTTGGGTGTGGTAGTATACACTTTTAATCCCAACACTTGGGAGGCAGAGGTGGATTGAGCTCTGTGACTTCAAAGTGTGGTAGCACACACCTTTAATCCCAATGCCTGGGAGGCAGAGGCAGACAGATCTCTGTGAGTTCAAGGTGTGGTGGCGCACACCTTTAATCCCAGCACTGGGGTGGCAGAGGCAGACAGATCTCTGTGAGTTCAAGGACAGCCTGGTCTACAGAGTTATTCCAGGACAAAGATATACAGAGAACCCGTCTCAAAAAATAAAAGTAAAAATAAATGAAATAAAGGTTAAAATAAAGCCTCACAAAGATGGAAAATACACAGAGAATCTTGATACTGTATGCTATTATGCTCTCTTTGAACTGTTTGAATGCTGAGGAAGGAGAAACAGCTGCCAAAAGATATTTGTTCATAAAATGCTGCTAAACTAATCCAAGATAGATATTTCGAAAATACCTTGACTTCAAAATTTGGATCTAAGGTTATGATGCTTTGGAAAAGTCCTTCTTTTGTTTTCACAGAGGATGAGACCCTGTGGATTGCTTCTATCCCAATATGGTATGATGGACCACGCCCTCCTGAAAGGTTGCTGTGAACACCCTCAAAAAATTACTTCACTCAACTGGTGACTGGTTTAACAAGTTTAAAGCTAAATGAGTACAGATTATCTATTCTGAGTTCTCTGCCTATTCATTTAATCATAGACAGTTTTAAATAAGAACATAAGTCACTTACCTATTAACTAATGGGCTAGTTAGTAGCACTTTACCTAGTGTTAAATGTGAGCTAATGTGGCCAATAAGTTATTTAGATAAAGCCTGTGTTTTAGTAATGATATGCAGTGCCGTGAGAATACCAAAAATAAAGTATTAAAAAATAAAAATGTTGTACTGATATGTGTTATAAATTCTACTATACAATGATGAAGGTACGATGTAATATGGCATAGTGGGTTTATAGGTGGTGAGTACCAAAGACGATCTAAGAAATCCTCCTTGGAAACCCAGAGCGTATTAAGGAAAAATATAAAAGGAAGTCAATTCAGTCCTGTTAATAGGCATGATATTGCTTAAGAAAAAAAAAAAAAAAGAAAAGAAGACCAGCAAAAGTGAATTACAGTGTTCCCATGGGACAGAAAAGTAAATGCAGTAGAGAAGTGACAGCCGGGAAGACTGGGAAGAGCACTATGAACTATGGTCATGATCATAGTTTGTTTTGATTTGTAATGGGAAATCACTAGAGAATTATCAGAAGCGGGGTGTGAAGCTCTCTGTTAGAATATCAGGAACCCTATGGGATTCTCCTTATTAAAGTCTCATCTGTCAAATTCTATTTATAACATTAACAAGCACTAATATTTTGAAGGCATTATGCATTCAGCAGTTACCTTGTAAATCATTGGGTTTTTATACCATGGTGACCATTTAGACTCGGAGGTACAGGTGTAGGGAATAAAGCTTTAGTGGAAGAATCAGCCTGCACATCTCTAATCAGGCCCTGCTTATAATGAGCTAGCATGGGTACCTTCATGTTGCATCTCTCTCTAGGTCTGCAGGCCTCAGAGGAAGCTTGTTGCATTTATTGAGTAATAAATTAACAGCAAAGTGCTTCCAGCTACAACATGCTCTTTAATTTCTTTACCATTGCAGCTCTGCCTGCCCTACTGCAGCTCGCAGACAATGGAAGAAATTTACAAACTGAATGCGCTAAGCATTTTGTCAGCTTAGTAAATCACAGGATGTTTTTACTCTTGCTTGCTAGAAATGGAAAGCCCCCTTAAGCATAAAATACAATTAGAGGCAACAACAACAACAACAGATCAAAGCCTTAATCCTAGAACATGTAATGTGGACAACCCTGGATCATGACCTTTCATAACAAAATTGCTTTAAACATTCTAATTCCTTATGATTTCTATTCAACAAACTTTCTGAGAACCATCAATTGCAGTAGAAAACAGTCTTTAAAAGGTAACTATGAGCTTTAAACAGATATCATCCCTCACTCCCTCATATTCTAAATAAAGACATTGCTATTATAAAAGACAGTACTGCACCTATCACAAGTAACTTCCCCTGGGACAATTGCAGAAATAAGCCTAAAAAAAAAGTGGAAACTCTGAGGTAATTAAGGAAGGGAAAAGTGACCAAAGGCAACCTCTTAATAAGGCATAAAATGTATCAAAAATAAATTAATTAAAATAGGGAACAAAGATTCTAAGTGGCTATTCAACTTTAAAAAGAAATGACGAGATATATCATATTTTTATTTTTACTTTTTTACAATTTCTTCTTTTTTTAAAGAAAACAGACTATTTTTTTTTCATTTTACATGCCAATCCTAATTCTCACTCCCTTCCCTCTTCCCATTTCCTCCACCTTCCCCCTCACCCTATTCCCCATCCATTTCTCAGAGAAGGAAAGGCACTTTTCTTTAAGAAAGGTCCAAGGCCCTCCCTGCTATATCTAGGCTGAGCAAGGTATCCATCCAAAGAGAATAGGCTCCATTCTGACTGATGTAAGACAGTATCTCAGAGTCATTTTTATTTACATTTCCCTGATGGCTAAGGCTGTTGAACATTTCCTTAAGTCTTTCGGCCATTTGATATACTTCTGTTTAGAATTTTCTGTTTACTTCTGTATCTCATTTTTAAATTTGATTATTTGGAATTTTGATTTCTAATTTCTTGAGTTCTTTATATATTTTGGAGATTAGTCCTCTCTCTAATTTGGGGTTTGATTGGGGGAATTTGAGAAAAATGCATAAATTGTTCTTTGCCTAATTATAAAACTTGGCAAAAGACTTATACTGAGATAGAAACTCGGTTATTATGAATAATATTTCTGAAGAATCTAGGACTTTAAGACTGATTGCCCATGGCCCTATACATCAAAATTGGAACTGTGAGGAACAACAGTAGGAAAGGTACAATAGAGTGAAAGCCACTGAGCTATGCTACTGTAACTCCAAGTAGTTAGTCTGTGAGGTGAAAGCCTCAGAAGTTGTTTTATGATTAGCTAAACTAAGAATTAAGAATGTAGTGGCTGACACGTGGCTTGGGAACTAGGGAAATGTTATGATGAATGATAATGTTCTGATTTCAAAGAATCTTTATACTTCTTGTGAACTGCATTGCTCCTGTAATGATTAACCTGTGACAAGAGAAAAGTATCAATTTCCTTGTATAAAATTTACTATAAAAGACTGAGGTTTGAAGCTCAGGGAAGAAGAACCTACCCTGAAGTGGATGGGCTGTCAGTTTGCATCAGAATCCTCTGTTCCTGTACTCACTTTGCCTTCCAGACATCCCAGATTCGTTACCCACTTCTCTGCGGAGGCTGGCCCCTGGCAGTTGGTGAAGATATTTTTCCATTCAATAGGCTGCCATTTTGTCTTATTGACTGTGTCTTTTGCTTTACAGAAGCTTCTCAGTTTCAGGAGGTCCTATTTATTTATCATTGCTCTCAGTGTCTGTGCTATTGGTTTTATTTAGGAAGCGGTCTTCTGTGCACTCTCATTAAAGGTTACTTCCCACTTTCTCTTCTGTCAGGTTCAGTGTAGTTGGATTTATATTGAGATCTTTAATCCGTTTGGACTTGAGTTTTGTGCATGGGGATAGATATAAACCTATTTGAATTTTTCTACATTTTGACATCCAGTTATGTCAGCACCAGTTGTTGAAGATGTTTTCTTTTTCCCATTGTATAATTTTTGATTCTTTGTCAAAAATCAGGTGTTCATAGGTGTGTGGATTAATATCTGGGTCTTTGATTCAATTTCATTGGTCAACCTGTTTGTTTTTATGCCAATATCAAGCCATTTTCATTACTGCAGCTCTATGATGGAGCTTCATGTCAGGGGTGGTGATGACTACAGAAGTTCTTTTATTGTACAGGCTGTCTCGGACTACTTCGGGATGTTGTTTCTCCATATGAAGTTGAGAATTCTTTCAAGGTGTGATAAATTGTGTTGGGATTTTGATGTGGATTACATTGAATCTATAGACTGCTTTTGGTAGGATTGTCGCTTTTATTATGTTGAACTTACCTATCTTAGAGTATGGGAGATTTTTCCATTTTCTGGTATCTTCAATTTCTTTCTTCAAAAACTTAAAGTTCTTTCACTTTCACTTCTTGGCTTAGTGTTAGCCCAAAATATTTTATGTTATTTATGGCTATTGTGAAGGGTGATGTATCATTTTTTTAAAGTAGCTAATACCAACTCAATCTGAAGGAATTCAGATAGTTTAGAAAGTAACATGGGAAAGAAAATTGCCTTTGTTGCTTTTATATTGGTTAGCAAATATTATGTCTTTTTGAGGGGAGGGGCAGGGGCAGGGTTGTACTTTGAAGCCTTTGCTGTCCTGGAACTGGCTTTGCAGACAATACTGGCTTTTATACCACAAAAATTTAAAGTAAAATTTGATCAGACCTGAAGTATTTTTCTTCAAGCCTAGTTATTACTTTGTATTTATAACAGACATATAAAGAACAAATGCTCTTCCCAAAATTGATTAGGTCATAGTACAAATATGATGTATTCTTGGCCCGTATCTTTAAATTGTATTTCTTTCTGTAATTATGAAGAGATTTTTCTGGTTTCACTCATTCAGTGTTGTGATAGGAGAAAAAAACATTAGTGGTGGCATTTATTTCTTGATAATGAGAATAGGACTTTGCAAAAATGAAAGAGTAATTATGTGTACTATTATTTAATTTATTATGTTTATTAATTATATCATATGACCGTGACATGCCTAATGAGCTAAACTTAGTTTTTAATTTTCTACAAAAAGCTTACTTAACTCTGGTTTTCTCAAGTATGTAATTTTTAAAATAATTAATTCATTTTGATCCTATGAGATATATTTATCTCAAAGTATCTTTATTATGCCTTAAAAATAATTTTAAGAGTAAAGACAGTGTGCTTCATGCTTCATGAGATGAGAAAGCTCACTAGCAACATTATGTGTATTTAAATTTTGATCTCTAATGTCCTCATTTTTCTCAACTACAAAACTCAATATTGGTTGTACATTTCTCCTATAATTTTACGAAGTTTAGGTATGATAATGAGCACAAATTGTAGATAACGATACATGGATAACTAAACATTTGTTGATGTTCCTTGTTCAACCACTACTCATAGTATATGGTTTATAGCCATGAAGAACACTCATTTAAACAGGTAAATATTTAGATGAAAGCATTGATTTCTGCAAAGGTTAATACTATAAATGTCAAAGATAAAGTATTCTCATTTATTATTCGTTATATTATTTCTGCATAGACCTTTTGTTGTTTGTATCTCACTATAGATATTTACTTCTTAACTATTAATAATTAAGTTACTTATTTTATTAATAATATTATATCAATGAACTCTGAGAAATATTAAGATGTCTATAAGAAGGGCAGTGCCACTCTAAGAACAGAATATAATGTTTGCAAGTCACAAGTCATAGTTTTGAAAAGTCAGTGTTAACGTGGTCACATATTACATATAAAACAAGAAATTCTATAATGCTTCAGAGTATAGAAACAGTGCAATGAACTTTGCAGAGATATCGCCATGTTGGGACTAATGAGTCCCTGACTTCAGCTGGATGTTGGGACTAATGAGCCCTGGCCTTCAGCTGCTCTTTCCTCCTAGAGCCTTCTAATTGAAGTTACTAGAAGCTGTGCCTAGCTTAGAGGATCAGAGGATGGGATTTTCACCTGTTGGTCATCGAATACTGCAGTGTATTTAAGCCTACATGATGCTAATAAAGAGGGGCTTTGGTACCAGTGTTGGAAGGTCTGTGTGTCGGTCTGTCTCTGCGTGTGTATTGTCAACATCCAGCCCCTTGCCTGAAGCTCGTGAACTGGGGTCTAGCGCATAAAGCGCAGACGGGGCCACGGTGTGCGGCATCTCCAAAGGCAACTATATGTACCAGAAATTAGATGAAAGCATAAATATTTTAATCAACATAAAAATGGCCTGAGAGCTTTGTAGAGGAAATTATAGAGCATTAAGATTCAGATTCTCTCTCTTTTCTCTCTTAACTATTTCCTCCCCACCTTTGTTGTGTTTTCTCTCTCTTTCTCTCTCTTTTTCTGTCTCTCTTTATCTCTATCTCTGTGTATGTCTGTGTGTGTGCATGTGTGTTTATATGTTTGTCTGAAGTATAAGAATCAAAGCACATTGTGGAATTAGAAATAAAAAAGGGTTCAAATTATGGGAAAAAATTTTCAAATATTTTTTAATATTTTTTAAAGACGTGAAGAGATCAAAAATAAACATAAAAAGAAATCAAGGTTTGGCAACTTGTTTTGATGTCTAAAGGAATTGAACTGATCCTATTTTCATTTGATTATGAAGTTCCAAAACACTTGGAAATGATTAACAGACACACTTAGCTACACGTTAGCTCTGGGAAAAGAAAGATATGTTCCAGAGATTATAAAAGAAAATTATTAATATTTTAATGATAATAAAATCACATGGTATTAAAAAATTCACACTTGATATAGGAAAAAAAGTACATGAAATGGTTTCTGTGTCTGTATCTATGTGTAAATAAATAAATAAATAAATAAGCTTAAGCTTATTTACTTGACATTTAAAGTCAACTTATTGTCTTGTTTATCGGTATCTCATGTTACTCCCATTAGGTTAATAAATCTAAAGCACATTTGGAATGTAGTATCCTGTTAAATTAAATAATGTCTTAATATAAGTCAGTTTATACCATTAGTGTTTTCTTTTTTTTTAATTTATTTATTTATTTTTCCTCATTTTTTTATTAAAGATTTCCATCTCCTTCCCTCCTCCTCCCCCTTCCCTCCCCTCCCTTCCACCCATACCCCCACTCCACCCCTCTCCAAGACAAAGAGCCATAAGGGTTCCCTTCACTATGTTAAGTCCAAGGTCTTCCCAGCTCCCCCTAAGTCCAGGAAGGTGAGCAACCAAACTGACAAGGCTCACAGTGAGGCCGTCCATGCTGTAGAGTTCATGTTCATTGCCGTTGTCCTTGGTATCTCAGTCCTCCTCCACCGTCAGCCACATTCAGAGAGTCCGGCCATTAGTGTTTTCTTATATAACTTTCATTTTCATGATGTAGGGCTCTGTGTTAATTTTAAATTTTCATTTCCATTTGTACTCTCAGTTCAAAAAACAAGAGGTTCATGAGTAATTCCACACAGATTAATGTCTGTGATGGTTAACTAAGTTGATTCAATGTCCTTATTTTAAAAGCTCACATTAACTTGAAAGAAATTGTGAGTTGGAAGAGGATTGACATGGGAAGAGAGTGCAGAGGAGGGGAAGGAAGTGGAATTGATTAAATTGCTGTATATGCATGTATGAAATCATTAAATAATGATAAATGAAATCAATGTGATAAACAAAACACAAAATAATGATCTACTGATGATTTCCCTCTGTATGGTGTGATAACCATTGAATAATAAACTGCTTTGAGCCTGTGGTAGAGCAGAACAGAACTAGTCAGGGAAAGCCAGGCTGACTGCTGAGAGAAAGAAGGTAGAGTCAGAGAGAAATTGTGTAGACCTGCTGAAGACAGACACCAGAACTTTACCCAGTAAGCCACAGCCTCATGGCAGTATACAGATTGATGGAGATGGGTTAATTTAAGATATGAGATAGCCAGAAATACTCTTAAATTATTGACCAAACAGTATTGAAAATAGTATGGTATCTGTCTGATTGTTTTGGGTCTGAGCTGTTGAGCAACCGGGAAACAAATCAGCAGCCTCCTACAACAATCTAAATAAAATATTACAATGTTGTACTTTAGTTTGAGGAATTTTTGCTCTAATGTTATTGTATTTGTGCCAATATTCCATGTAAGTTTGTTTGCATATGTCTAAGAAGGATGATGGATTTGTAGGAACGATTGGTCCCTGCATTTAGCTGGGTATACACTTCACTCATCCTAAAATCTTCTGCAGAAATAGATTCAAATAAATGCATAACCTCACAAGAAAAAACTCACCTGTTCACTAAACAGACAACATGATCTCAAGGCTATAGAAATATGGAAAATATTACTTTAATCCCAAAAATGCAAGAAAGGAGATAAAAATATGAAAAGATAAAGTAGATTGTATTATTTTTTCTTTTTTGTGTTTTTTATTACACAATAAAGGATGGAAAAAGAAAGATTATAGAACTGATTGAGTAAATTTTCTGTGTTATATTTTTGCCAATAACAAATATTTAGGAGGGTAAAGTCCTCCATAATACAATTTTAAAACACTTGGTTGAAATAGTAGAAGAATAGAAGATGGAATGATTGTCTTTGATCTCATATTGAAAAACTTAATCTTGTAAAAAAAGGACTTTCTAGCTAACCATAATCAACAGGAAATGTAATACTTGTTGGAGTCCCATGCTATTATTTGTATGATAATTTATATATATGCATATATAAATATATACACACATGTATATATGCACACAGGTTTATATATGTGTGGTACATATGATATATATCATATTATATAAAATAACATTTATTTGTAAGGATACACAAACACATGCATTAAACATAATCAAATAATGTATTTAATCTAATAAATCCTTAGTAAAACTAATATGGTTGGATAAATCAGCATATGGGGTTTCAAGATGTATTTTTAAAACAAGCCATTATAACAGAGACAATGCATTACTGACTGTATTGAAGGACTCTTTCCTACTATAGATGTACTTGAAATTCATCTTCATTGCTACTCTTTTCATAATAGCAAGGAAATATTGTCAGACTATGTGCCTATCAACTGATAAATTGTTTATTTCTATCTTTTGATAGTTTTTTCATATACTATATTCTGACTATGATTTCCCTTCCCCAACTCCTTGCAGATCCTCCCTACTTACCCTTTTATGCAAATCCACACCCATTCTTTTTCTCCCTTATTATAACACAAACAACCATAAAAAATAATAAAAAAAATGAGGCAAAACAAACAACCAGATGGAAGAAAAAGAACCAAAGAAAAAACATAAGGAACACAAATAAAAGCAGACATTCATACAAACTGAAATCCCATAAAAACACAAAACTAGAAACTTTAATGTAATATATAAAAACATGTAAAGTTAAAAAAAAAAAAGAAACAGAAAACAAACAAGCAAAGCATGGCAAAGCATTGTGAGACAAAGAACCTTCAAAAATTCCATTGAGTTCATGTTGTGTTGCTCATCTACTGCTGGGCATGGATCTGTCCTCAAGTGTGGTTTGTATACACATTGAGACTCTGTTGCAGATAGTTAATTTTATCCATTTAAAATGTCATCAATTGGAGATGACTTCTGGGTAGGGATGGAGACATATAAATTGAAAAAAATATTTCTGAAAGTATAGCTCACATTTCAAATGGAATTTTGCTGCACTGTAGTGAATAGTTAAATTAGTAAATTTTCAGAAGAAATGAATGGAATTGTAAAATATTAAGCGACATCACAGTAGGTCAGAAACACAAAGAACACATTGCCTCCTACACATATCTTAGCTTCTCAGTTTTACATACGTACATTTTTCTGGAAATGGGTACATAAAAAAAAAACATGAAAATAGCAGCTCATGTGACAAGAAAAGGTGCTTCAAGGAAGTCAGGGGCAAGCATAAAAGAACACAAGGATGTAAAATGAATTCAAGGGTCAAAGAAGGGAGATGACTTAGAGGATGGGGAGTAGGAAGAGTCAATGAGGAAAGTATGAAAGTACCATAAGAAAACGTGCCACTTTGAAAGATATCGAAACTACGAATAATAAACTACGAATAATCGGAACAATAAAAATAGTGTTGACTCCTTGGCAATATGTAGCTTTTAAATAAGAATATGTAACTTTAATTTTTTATTTTTATTTTTTTAATATGTAGCTTTTAAATAAGATTATATCTCAGTCCTTTTTCAAATGTGAGAAATTCAAGGGATCTTCTAATTTTTAATATTTTCCCAATAAAAAGTGTCAATCCATAAAGAGAGGGTATTTAACTATGCATATATATCTACCATATATAACATAAACTTTATATAATGCAAATACATTACCGTAATATTAATTAATATAATTATTTGAAGTAAAATTTTTTGTGTTTGTGATACCAAATTGTCTTGAAAGATATTTTAACCGTTAAAAATTGGCGACTGAGAAGTGTAACAAATTCAGATTTCTAAGATGAATTAATACAAAATTTCTTTACAGAAGACATATTTTGAGAGCTGTTCTGCTTGACTCAAGAGCTATTAAATCCATATCTGATCAACACACACACACACATAAAGAGAGAGAGTTAGAGGGCATATGTGTGAAGATATAGATATGTGTTTATAACAATAATTATTTGAACAGGGACTATGTCTTTAAAATGGAGAAAGGAGAAGTATACTGTTGTCATTTGGAGGTCAGGGAAAAAAGGAAGAAATTATGTAAGTATATTTTTAAAAAAAATATAAAATTTTAAAAAGCACTTAAAATTTCCAAATCTATTATCTGAAAGTATCAAGAGAATTTCTAATATTGATGTTTCTTTTGGAAACTTTAGTGTCATTTTGTCAATCATGAATTGGACAGCTATGATCATTCTGGAAACTGAATTTTCTCTAGAATATTTTCCCATAAAATTCTTCAGGAGCTGAAGCTTCTCAGGTTTCTTGTCTGGTATGTCAGTTGTCACTTCAGACCTCAGGAGTTGTCCTGAGTGAGTGCTGACAGGATTGGAAGCAGATCACCCCTATTTCTGTAAATATGTTTTGAACAGGATTGTTTTTCTTGAAAATGTGAGCCTGCCTATGTCAATCACCTTTTAGTTTTGTAAGACAAAATTTTACTTGGCTAGGTATTTGGCAAACTAGCAAAATGATAAGAGTCATGGACTTAAAAATGTTTCGATGTATAAGTTGAAAAAGACATATTTGAAATATTTGTTTTGGCTAGAGATTTTGTTGGAGGATGACAAAAAATTGTTTGCTATTATGGAAAGCCATGTCTATCTTCGATAAAGATGACTGGAGCTATTCAGGGCCAGCCACTTGTCTGAAACTCATTTCGTTGTCAGACAACTCATTTCTTCACTCTGATGCCTGGAGTGGAAAGTCCTTCTATATATGTGATGCATTTATTGGTTAATGAATAAAAAAATCTGCCTTAGCCTGTGGTAGGATAGAATAGAGCTAGTCAGGGGAAACTAAGTTGAATGCTGGGAGAAAGAAGGTGGAGTCAGGGAGACACCATGGAGCCGCCAGGGGAGAAAGACACAAGCCACCATTTGGAACCTTGATGGTAGGCCGTGAGTCTCATGGTAAAATAAAAGATAATAGAAATGGGTTAATTTAGTATGTAAGAACTTGCTAGGAATATGCTACAATGATTGGCCATGCAGTGATTTAATTAACAGAGTTTCTGTGTGGTTATATCGGGAGTCTGGGCGGCCGGGAAACCAACAAACAGCCTCCTACAACAGATGCCCCTTCCCTGTCTCCGAACCTAAATCCACGATGAGGACGGACCGTGATACCCATACCTAACCCAGAACCTATCTCTAATTCATAACTACTTTCAAATGAAAACTGAGTTTTCTCCAAGAAATATGAATCTCAGTGAGGAAACAAATAACTCTTAAGGGCAGACTCAGTGCCCATCAATAGATGGCCAACAAAACAAGAACTCAGTGCCAGCTTTGGAGGTTCATTGTCTCATAATAACATGTCCGGATGCTTCCAGTTTTACTCTTTTTTTAAAAATTTCATCCTTTTTAAAAATATTTTTCCCTTTTTTACCAATAATATATATTACCTGAATATGTAATATGGCTCTTGGTTTTGTGCTTTTGAGGTGACTCTGGAGTATGAGAACAATTGGGTTGTCAGTTCATAGTTTTTTCTTATGCCTCTTTTTGGACTATTTTCCTTCTCTTTGCTTGTTCAGTCCTATTCATATGGGTTTCTTATTGTTTGATTTTGTTATATTTTATTTTATTCTTATTGCTCGGATGCCTTTTTTAAAATGAGAGAAAAGAGGAACTGGAAGAAGTAGAAGGTGGGAATTAGGATATATTATGTGAGAAAAAAATTGTTTTCAATAAAAGAAAAGAAAGAATCAAAATATAAGATATCAAAAGTATTTCAAGTAGGTATGCCATTTTGGAACCCTGTATTATCAAAAATTAGAGAAGAGTATTGAAAAACAAAAATACACAATGTAGTTTTTATTATATTTTAATTATATTGTGCTTGCATGCATTAGCATATTAGTTCACATATGTTGTTATGCAGATATCACAGTCCACTCTTGATGGTCAGAAAAAAACTACTGGAACTTGGTTGTTATCTTCTACAGCGTGAGTCCGAGTTATTCACGTAAGGCCGCTCAGTGTTGGTGGTAAGTGGATTTACACTGAACCATTTTACTGGCCTTGAAATACATAGGAAAACATGTAGACTATATAAGTGGGGAATACAATTTGAGAAAATTGGCAGCAATCTGTACAGAGAAGTATTTAACAACATCTACAGAGTTAGTCAGTAGGCTGGACTGACTGATGTATCATGCCCAGTTTAGGTTCTGGAGTGCAATTTTCCAGGGAATTGCTGCAAAATCTTAGAGCTTTTTTATCCTGGCTTCTTACCAGTATAACCTCAGAAAATAAAGAAATTAACTCTTAAAAAAATCTACATGCAAAAGGTATATGATTGTAAATAATCCGCTCATTCAAAAGTGGATTGAGAAAAAAGTAGAAATAATCTTTGATCTCTAAGACAGCATCAAATGAGTATGAATTGTGTTACTTAAACCTTAAAAATAGTAAACCCCAAAACATTCCTTGTCAAGGCAGTGGGAAGAGATAACATTATAGGTATATATAAAAAAAGGTTCTCTGTATTCAAATTGCAGTTAATGCATTGCTTGTTTCAAAATATGGTATTAATATTCAACAAAATTAATGGTGATTATAAATCTCTCTGGAGTTAAATGAAAATGCTAATTTAAGGCAAGAATATAAAATATATATCTGTAAATAAAAACAATAAAAATAGTACTAGTAAAAGGATTGCTCTACAGGAGTGTTAAGTTCTAGGTTTCTAAGGCCAGCAGACTGTACCCCCTCCCTGCTGCTTTGTCTTGATTGTTAAGGGTGGGTATCCTTTCTGTCTTCATACTTCCTCTAATCAGTCTTCTCCACACTCCCAGAATAGACACTTGGAAAATAGTAGTTTATTTCCCTTGATTATATGTATTTTAAAAGATTTTAAATTCTTTCCAGACATTTTATATATTTTGAAAATATCTAATTTTATTGGTTTTAAGGGGGCAATTTTATGTAATTTATGGTCTAAATGGAATGTTGCAATGTTTCAGAGATTTTTGTGCATCTATCAACCAACTGAAAATGTGTCCCCAGAGCAATCAATTAAATTTTCAGACACAAAGCAGAAACAATACTGTGAGTTCTTAAAGCCCCAAATGGTAACTACTGGAAGATAATTTTACAAAATAGAATAATTAAATTATAATTTGGAAAGTATTTATGAATTCAGAACTGATAGATAAACAAAAAATGTTGGCAAAATATATTAAACTTTACATTGTCTTAAAAATTATGGCTGTTATGTGGAATAATAGCGGCAGGGATCAGAGTTATGCATCTGTTGCATTCTATGCACTCGCTTTAAGTAAATTATTTATAACTGAGATTATATTCTTCAGCACTTTGCTTAGGGCTCTCCTTAGCCTTTAATTGTCTGCAAACTTTCATGTAATAAAATGAATGCTGATGCTGTTGGACTGAGCGTCAGTATCCCCAGAAAAAAAAAATGTTAGGAAACCTGAACAAGAAACTGAGGGTCCATGGATTCACAAGGACCAGGAAGTCAGGACAGTTGTGGCATGACTTCCATCATGATATTGATACGGGTTCTTCTCTCCAAAAATGGCTCTTCCCAAGCATGCTTCCTTCTTTAGAATGCCAGGGACAGCATTCTTCCCTAAGGCACTCACCATGTGTCCTCACTTAGCCCTTGCACATCTTGCCTTATTGCCTCACAGAATTCACACTCCTGTTAGTAAAGACCGAGTATTCTGTATACACATGACTGCCTTTATAAATGAACCATTTCAAACTAGCAAATTATTGGTACCCTTAAATTTCCTAAAGACTTTAAAAGATAGGTTTATTAAATTATATTTATAGGAGTTTCTCCATTTTAATTAGTTATTTATTTTTATGGAAGACGAATTGTTTCCTGGGATAGTTTAAGTATTTTGATATCTTCATTCCAGGTCCTAAATACTAGAAGATGACTGAATATACAAGTTTTTATTCTCTCCCACAAGATTTACAGCCAACATGATGAGCTTTGTTGGGAGTGGTTTGGAAGTGTCAATAGGAATAAAGGCAATAACACAAAAAGATACGAGGGTTTGCAACAGAGAATAATATGAGAAATTTATCAGAATTTCTCAACAATGCGAAACTAAAAGAATAAGAAAGACATACACAGATACACACTATCTAGTTAATCAGTTTATCACTTCTCGGGGCTCTCCACAATGGTGCCTGTCACTGGGCTCAGTGCTAGTTTGAGGAATGAAGAAGGAGTTCAATTTCCAGAGGGTTCTGGAAAAAAGAACCCTCTAACATCACAGTAAAAACTTAGTGTTTAAAAAAAAAAACCTTCATCTGAGTTGATAAAGCATTGTGGGAGTTCACCTGCTTAAATATACAGAGGTTAATTGTAACTTATAAATATGCTTAAAATAACATATAGGCTTTTTTGAACAAATATTTCGTCACTATTTTATCATTTGGCAGCCATAAAATGGATTAAATTATCCATTAAAATATGGCTACAAGAATCATAAAAAGGACGTTTGAGGTTCGAATATAAAAAAATATAAACATAAAATCTCCTAAAGTGAAAATTGGTATTATGACAAGGAAATTTTTTTTTACTTCAATATTATACAGAAAATAAACTAACAAAAAAACAAAAAACATATATTTAAGCCATTATTTTTAAAAAGCAATGTAAATTCATAGTAAATTGTGATTACTTATATCTGATTTTCATGTCATGACTACAAACTCTAATCGATGAGTTTTATAGAATTTGGCCTTTTGTTCTTTTTCTCTCCCTGTCCCACCCTCTACTTATACACACACACACACACACACACACACACACAAACACACACACACATGCATGTAAACACATTTTTATACATTTAATACACACATATAAATGCACTGACAGGTATCTAGTGGTGGTCCCTGCTTGTAATCTCAGCATGAAAGAGATGGATGCAAGGCCATCTTGAAGTTTGAGGCATTCCAACCTTGGCTGCATTGCAAGTTGAGAATTAGACTTGTTTTTTATACTTTGTCTCTAAAGATATCATGGATGAGACTGGAGACAGCTCCACAGGTAAAGAATTAGTTGTTTGAATGTTTCTTCAGAGTCCACTTAAAAACAGATGATACAGTGTGGAGGGGAAGACAGGAGAATCCCTAGGACTTAGAAAAAAATGGGGCCGAGAGTAAACAGAATTGAGCACAAAGAGACCTCCTTGCCTCCAAGAGAGCATAAGGCAGAGACTGACTTCCAAGATTATTATCTTACTGTCACTATGTATTGTGACATGTGTGTACTCACACTCACGCTCACAATCGTGCATGCACACACACATTTTAAAGCCTAAGCCATCATGACTCAAAAATCAATAATTTAACAACCAAAAAGTTTCAATTGCTTAGTGAAATTGTATTGCATATTATATACTACTTCAATAAATAGCAGCATTCTATGCTTAATGAAGTCAATTCCTTTAACGTATTTTATTAGGATGCTGATTTTTAAGTGAAATGCTTATAGCTGTATCCTTGGCAATATAAGTCACTCCTTTATGATTATTACAATGCTGAGCAAGGATAAAGTCTCATATACACAGAGTGAATACGAATGAATGATAACACTTAGCTAAATAATGTGTGCCACATAGTTGTACGAAGCACTAATTTAGAAATTTGGAGCAACCATAGAGAATATCAATGAGGAATAACCTAAAGCAAGGAGGACTCACTTTGATGAATTGGGCTATATTAAAGAAGTTCTGAGAGTTTTTTTCTTTTCTTCAACTATAGTAATAAAATAGACAAAACTTTCCTGTGCGAAAGTAATATTTTACTCTTGGAAAAATGAAAACTTCGAACCTTTTCCTTAAGGGAAGAATTTTGCATTTAAACCATTGGCTCTTTAGAGACTTTTCAGGATGAAAAAATATCAAAAGATTCATTTTACTTGGAGCATTAAAAAAGATGAAACACAAGGGGCTCTTGGTATTTCTCTCATTTGAGTTCAGTGTCACGATGATTTGATAGGACTTGAACATTCATTTAAAAAGATATGCCAAGTAATTAAAAATATTGCAGGTAAGTTGAACATTTGACCTATTTGCTTATTTTAAGCTCTGCCTCGGGATCACTCCTATTCCGTATTGTAGGCTATTCTGCAGAACTTATAGGCCACGCATATATTTAGCATGATGGATACTGGTGCTAAAAGGCTGCAGTGTGTCCCATCTGAGGCAGCATTTTATAGAAGTGTGGAAACTTAGTGTGAGATTGAGGGTTTACTGCAGCACACCAAGGAATTAAGAAAAGTTATATTCTAATATATGAATATTCAGGAGGAACAGCCCATAAATGTACTGAGTTTCCATCACATCCCTGAAGCCAGATGATAAAATATAGCATTACATGAAAGGATTTTATTTTCATTGCTACATTTGCTCAACATTATGTCTTCATGTTCTCATTAATGTATTCATTTGTATTTTCATCTACTCATTTATTCAACATGTACTTATTGGACATCACTTATGTCTTCAGAAGTTCCTCAGTCATAGTACATAGCGTCAATTGAAAGATTGAAAATAATTTCCAGTCTTTATTTTGGTATGAAAAGAATAAGTGCAAAAAATACAATATCTATCTATCTATCTATCTATCTATCTATCTATCTATCTATCTATCTATCTATCATCTATCATCTATCTATCTATCTATCTATCTATCTATCTATCTATCTATCTATCTATCTATCATCTACTAAACAAAAATCTTGATAAACTAATAAATATCAAGTATTTATTTGGACTTTGGAGATGGTTTTGGTTTATTTGTTTTGGTGATGGAGAGCCTCCTTGTGTTGGTATTTGTGGTGAGTAAGCATGTTGGAGTTGGTTCAGAAGTCAAATTAAAACCCCTCATAAAGAGGTCAGCAGATAAATAAACAAACAAACAAACAAATAAATAAATAATAAAATGCAAGGGTGTTGGAATCTTACCATCCTCTTTAAGATCACCACTTCAATGACCTAATGGCCTTCTCTAAAGCCCCTACTCTGAAAAGCTCTCCAACACACAATGACAGCATCTTAGGGATGGAGCTCTCCACAATAGCTGCCCCTGAAGAACAATTGTTATCTATACCTTGGCAGGATTTTGTATTTAATAGGCTAATGTTTGGTGTGGGATGTGGTTTCAGTGTGGTGAACAGGAAGGATGAGGTGCTGGATGTAGCCTACGCTCCAAAGCCTCTCTGAGCTGGTGCTATCAAGAAAGTCTCAAAGGATGGGGGAGAGAGCTATGTGTAGCTAGCTGGGAGACAGTCTTTAAGAAATAAATAGAAACAAAAGACAAAGACTCTTAAAATGAGATTGTGATTGGCAGTTGGAAAACACCATAGATCTGTTGCTCTGGTAGAAACTAATTCAGAGAAAGAACCTTGAGGGGGTTTTAGAATTTTATTTTATTTTTTTGCTTGTACCTGAATGATATTGGAGCTAATGGAAGATATCAATTGGGATAAGATGATATGATGTAGATTCAGTAGTAAAATCTGGCATTGGGGCTGAGAATTGTTAGTATATATCTTAGAGGGAAAGCAGTTGCTCCATTCATAATCTTTACCAATAACCCAAATAATAAATGATAGTGACAGATTAGGTACTGGACACTGTCCATCTGATAGGCATACTCTGACCCTACAGCAAATGGAATAAACCCTGATGCCCCTACATTTTGTAGAACAGACGTCTTTTTTACTATGGTTTCCAGTTACAAGACTCAGTTAAATTTGAATTTATGATATTCTTCGAATAATTTTTAGCATGCTACAGGGAATTTAATTTTCTTGTAAATTAAATTATATTGCTACACAATATAACATCAGAGCTATTTTGAAAAGAAGTTTGTATATGAAATACAAAGCTTACTGGGCTTTCTGTAATTTGATTTGACAAACATGGACATTTTAGTTTAACACTTTACCTAACTACAATGAATACTTCATTCTTTTGATGGAAGTGGTCTTATCGCTCTATGTATGTTTTGATCTATGTAGTCTTACCTTCTGAAGCCATGAGTTTACCTATAAGATCTCAGAATCTGGTGACTTTTTTTCTTTCTCACCAGGAGCTACTGGTGTGGTTCTATACCAGTTTAAAAAACGTTCTAAGGGACATGGGTATGGATATTTTATTCATTAATCTATGCCACAGTGGCCAGTCATATTGAGTCCTGCATCCTGTGTCTTGCATCCTGCATCCTAACTCAGTAGAATAGGTAGGGACAATCTATGAGGAGTTGGGATAAGGAAACTGTAATGAGAATATGCTGTTTGAAAATAATCTGTTGCCAACTTAAAAAAAAAAACTACAAAAATAAAAAAAAAATAAAGTGGAACACAAAAAATCAAAAATAGAAAGTTGTTAGAGACATGGCTACCAATTTTCTCTTGCTTTCTGATCTCTCTTTGGGAAGCCTTTGACAGGCACCCATGGAAAGCCAACCCTCCTAGCTCTCACATCAACCCATCAATCTCTTACTTTAGCAAAGATTAATCCTCAATTTGAGATATGTTATAGTCCTCTGTGGCTTTTCTGGCACTCTTTAGTGTGACTGTTCATTAACAATGAAATTGCCTTTTTATTCTATGGAAAGATGTCTTGTTCAGTTATTAAAGATGAAGCCTAATTGGAAAAGACTGCCTCAGTTTCATAAGCCCACAGAAATAATTTACATTTGTATTTGTATACATTACCTCCTATTTTCTGTTCTTCAGTGCTATTTCTTTAAAAAAAAAAAAACCGTGTTTTTTAGTTTTGAGAATATAAGTACAAATTTCTCTCCTTCCATTCCCATACTCCCACCCATTCCAAATATTCTTATTCTTTTCAAATTCAGTGCCAAAATTACTATAGAGTTTTGCAAAACTAGTATATTTATATGCTATCTCTCTACATATATATGTGTGTATATGTATTCCTAAAAATATTTCATATATATATATATATATATATATATATATATGGAATAAGAATTAGGGATATATGTACATATAAGAGTTAAAGATATATAAATGTATATATATATCCCTATTTCTTATGCATATAAATACGACTTACACTGATAAATCTTTATAACATGTTATTTGTATATGTTTTCAGGGCTGACTATTTGATACTTGTTAAGCAATTGGTCTACTTTCCCATGGAAATACTATGTCTCCCAATATGAGCATTTCTTAATAGATGTAGTTATTTGTGTATGATTGAGGCTTCCTGGGCTTTCACCCATCTGTTTTAGTTAGTATTTCAATTAGTTCTTACAGCGCATGCTTCAACAGTCATGTTGGTGAGACTTTATGTTGTAGCTTTTGTTGATTAGGAAAATCAGTCTCACAGCAAACTACCTAATGTTCTGGTCTTAAATGCTTTCTGTCTCTATTTTCTGCAATGAACCTTGTGCTGTGAGAGAGATGTTTTGTAGATGTATCCATTGAGACCAGACTCACAACCCTGTATTTTATTTGCCTACTTTTCTATAATTGTCTCTATCTGGTGAAAAAAAAATATCCTTGATGAGCAGTGAAGACTAAACTAATCTGTAGTTGGCATTTTCCTTGGGCTACCATCCCAAATAAAGTCACTGAGACTTATTTTTAATTATAAATGCTCAGCCTTAGCTTAGACTTGTTCCACAAACACTTGGAACTTGAATTAACCTGTTTCTATTTATCTATGTTTTGCTTTGGAGCTCTTTACCTTTCTCTCATTTTGTTATGTCCTTCTTTCGTGTTTTCTCAGTGTCTACCTGATTGTCCCCAGGCTTTTCCATGGCATCTCCTTTCTTTCCTGAAGCCTAAATTCTCCACCTACTTTTTCTTCGTGCCCAGAAATCCCAGCTATACCTCCTTTTTCACTATTTGTTATTTATCTTATTTAGAACAATCAGGTGCCTTTAGGCAGACAAGGAAAGAAAAAAAGAAGCACCACATCTTTACATAGTTAAACAAATATTCCACAAAATAAGCCAATGCAACACTTCTTTCATTGTTGAACAAATGCAACAAATCGCTACATAGTTAAACAAATATTCTTCCACACTTATTCATGGGTATTAGGACAAATATTTAGATTGTTGTTGGGGATTATATTTGTTTTCTAAAGTGGTTGTTGTAGGTTCTCCCCCAAGATTCACAATTTCTACAGAGTTGTGTTGTTGTTTTGGCTTTTAGTACCAGTCATAATTTCTGTCTTGTTGCGTAGCACTTAAGTCAAATTAGAGCCAAGTATTATTATAGCCAAGTACTATGCACTGCTTCTGCACTCTTAGTTATTTTGCCACGTAAATCATTGTTCTTCATAGCTGTCATAGCTAAATAGTACATTTAGTTGCTTCCCTTTTTTGGAAATTTGCATGATGCTTTCTGGTATTCTGAAAGTTTCGGTAATCCTTAGGCAGGAGGTTTTCAGGTCATTTCCACCTTAATGATTTCTTAAGTGAAAGGTTATTTTCAACAGTACGGACTTAGCTTTCACATCTAGGGGATAACAAAGGGCAACAGAAGTAGTCTGTAGTATTCTGGGAACCTCTAGGACAATTCTAACCAACAAGTCAAAAGAGGACTTTTACTGCTTCCTGTTGAGGTTATTTGATAGATGGTCTTTAGCTAATAGATGAAGGATTGTCAGGTGAGACTGTAAAAGAATCTCATTTAAAAATATTTATACACTAAATTACATATATTTTGATATTTTTGGAAGCTAATTAAGTGATTCAGCTATCTCTTTGTTTATTTGCCATTTTCTTTCTTCTTAAATATCTACCTCTTCTACCTCACTAATTAGAGTCCTCAACCCAGTTGTCCGTTTTCCTAGTCAAATTAGTTGTATCCTGTTATTCCAGTCCCTTTTCACACACACACACACACACACACACACTGGCAATGACACCTTTATACTTTCCTGGTTTCTGCAGTTTCTCTAGGCTATGTATTTGCCTTTGAAGATTTGGAGGTAGGACCCCTAAGTGGGAAATCATGTGGCTTTGTCCTTTCCTGATGTATTACCTCACTTAAAATGTTTTTTTTTAAATTTCATTAATTTATCAGCAAATTTCACGATTTTATTTGTCTTTAAAACCAAATATTATACTCTAGTGTATATATTCAAACTTCTGTTTTTCATTGATCAGTTGAAGAACACTATGTAGCTATTATGAACAGAGCAACAGTGAATATTGTAGGGAAAATATGCAAAGAAGTGGTATAGTTCGGTCATAAGGTAGATTTACTTTTATCATTTTGATAATTGTCTGACCTAAATTCCAGAACTGTTGTCCCAGTTTGTAGCCCAATCAACAATGAGTGAGGCTTCCCTTTCCCCCCAACTTCTTCAGTGTTTCTTGTTCCTTGTTTAATTAATCATTGCCATTCAGACTAGAAGAAGATTATATTTCCAAGTTGTTTTGTTTGGCTTTTTTTAATTACTAGGGATGAGTAAAGAAAAATAAAGTATTTCTTGCCATTTTTCTCCTTTTGAGACCTCTCTTCAAACCCCAGGATCATTTTTCAAATGTGTTGATTGTTTTTTTCTCACCATTTTGTTTTTGTGTTCTTTCCTTACTCTGTATATTAATCCTCTGTCAGATGAGTAGCTGGTAAAGATCTTCCATTTTGTGGACTTTCTATTTATTCCACTGCTTAAATTTTAGCTGTGCAGAAGCTCTTTTGTTTCACGATGTTCCACTTGTCAATTGTTAGTCTTAAGTCTTGGGAAAAATGACTTCCTATTCAGAATGTCCTGTCCTACACCTATACCATGTAGAGTACTGCTTATATGTGTTGTTTCAACGCATCGAATTTAGGTTTAAATTTTTGCTCCTTTTGAGTTGTTTTTGTAAAAGATGTTCGTATTTGTATGTTTATATGCTTGTGTTTAAAAAAAAGCTATTGATTTATGCAAGTGAATTTGTTTATCATATCTAGAATTTTCTGCTAAAATTGGGAGGACTCTTGCCATCTGCAAGAGTAACAATTTGACTGGTTGTTTTATTTATATCAATTTAATTTTCTTCCCTTGTCTTTTTGTTCCAGCAGTGCTTTGAGGAAAATATTAAAACTGGATATGGGTAGTGGACACCCTTGTTGAGTTCTTTATTTCAGTGAAATGGCTTCAAGACTTTTTTCACTTAGAAAGATTCAGGCTATGAGTTTTGGGATTCAATTTTCTAATCTTCAATTTTCTAATCTTGCATATTGGAAGAAAACTCGCTTCTCTGTTGTATTTCTCCTGCTTTACCACGGTTCTTTGAGCTCTTTAAAAATATTCTCCATCAAGCCGGGCGGTGGTGGCGCATGCCTTTAATCCCAGCACTCGGGAGCAGAGGCAGGCGGATCTCTGAGTTCGAGGCCAGCCTGGTCTACAAGAGCTAGTTCCAGGACAGGCTCTAGAAACTACAGGGAAACCCTGTCTCAAAAAACCAAAAAAAAAAAAAAAAAAAAATTCTCCATCTTAAATGTTTGTTTTCAATTTGTTAAATATTTAAGTTATTCTTCATTTATTTTATTTAAAACAAATTATATATTGTTCCTGCACAGTTTTCCCTTTTCCAGAAAATATTTAAATGTTTTACACTTACTATTCTCAATTGTGACAGAGGTTTTCCTCAGCTTATTGGTGACCAGTACCTCTGATACATCTTTGTTCTATTCTCCCTCTTAGTCTTAAAGCCTCTCCCCAACCTCTCTCTCTGGTTCTCCTATCTGTGCAAATGTTTTGTGTTTAGTTTAATGAAACAGCTACTTCTTAGGTATATACATCCTCATATTCATATTAAATTAAATATGAATTCATATAAAATTAAATATGACATTGTCAGATCTTGCCATATACATATCTCTAAATACCATTAATACCAAAGCTGAATCTATTTTTTTAAATAACACCTTATTTTATCCTTGTATATTTTGATAGGAAATATTTTGCCGGGTATGGAGCTCTAAATGTCCATATTAATTTTCAAATTTCACTTTATTATTTTCTCACGATTTTCAATGCTCATCTTTTGTTTGTTTGTTTGTTTGTTTTAGTAGTGCATGCTTTATCAAGTGATGTGATTTCGGCCACTGGGCAGAGAATCTGTTGGAAAGTCATCGGCTAACAAATACATTAAACTACTTCAGCTTAAATAAATCTGGTGCAAGTGATAAATATGATGGGAGCATAGGAGATGATCTTACAATGCTGCAAATACCATCATCCTGATAAGGACAAACTATGTGCATAACACTGATTCAACAATGGAAAAATACTAAACAGGTCATTCAAAATTTGATTCTACTATCCGTTCTCAGAACTCTAGGAAGGAAAAGGTCACTTTTTAAAAACTCAATTACTGTGTACACCAATGCCAGATTTTATCTTTCTTTTATTTGCTTAACTATTTTTTCTCTTTCCCAAATCCTATTATCACATATTGGAATACTCCTTTAAATTCCAAATTAAAGATCTAAACTTTAATTAGAACAGAAAAGGGATTGTTGATCCAATCATCTATTATGTTTTCTCAGTGTAGAAAGCTATTTTTATTTGCATCCATGAACTTTAGCATATTGGAGTTTTGATCACAACACTTCTTTTTTCTCATTTTTTTATTAAAAATTTCCATCACCTCTCCTCCTCCTCCCTCTTCCCTCCCCTCCCCTCCACCCATACCCACACTCCCTCCCTCTCCAGCCCAAAGAGCCATCAGGGTTCCCTACTCTATGTTAAGTCCAAGGTCCTTCCAACTCCCCCCAGGTCCAGGAATGTGAGCAACCAAGCTGACAAGGCCCACACAGAGCCCGTCCATGCCATAGAATCCAAGCCCATCGCCATTGTCCTTGGCTTCTCAGTCAGCCTCCACTGTCAACCACATTCATAGTCCGGTTTGGTCGCATGTTCCATCAGTCCCATTCCAACTGGAGTTGGTGATCTCCCGTTAGTTCTGTCCCACTGTCTCAATGGGTGAACGCACCCCTAATGGTCCTGACTTTCTTTCTCATGTTCTCCCTCCTTCTGCTCCTCATCAGGACCTTGGGAGCTCAGTCCAGTGCTCCAATGTGGGGCTCTGTCATTTTCTCCATCCATCACCAGGTGAAGGTTCTATGGTGATATGTATGAAATTCATCAGTATGGCTATAGGATTTGGCCTTTTCCGGCTCCCACTCCTCAGCTGCCCAAGGAACTAGCTGGGGGCATCTCCCTGGATACCCGGGAACCCCTCTAAAGTCAAGTCTCTTGACAACCCTCAGATGGCTCCCTTAATTAAGATATATGCTTCCCTTCTCCCATATCCACCCTTCCTATATCCCAAGTATCCCATTCCTCCGAGTTCTCCCCATTCTTCCCTGTAGTGTGGAGCTGCCGGCCGGCTTCCCACCGCCCGGCTCCCAGCCACCAGCTAGCTTATGCCCAAAATAATTACACGGAAACTGTATTCTTTTAAATACTGCTTGGCCCATTAGTTCTAGCCTCTTATTAGCTAATTCTCACATCTCTTTGTTTTAACCCATATCTAATAATCTTTGTAACACCATGAGTGGTGTCTTACCCGGAAAGATTCAGCATGTCTGACCTGGTGGCTGGCTTCCTCACAACTGGTTGTAGAGGCAGGGCAATTGTCTGAGCCATCTACCTACTTCCGTTTTCCTGTTTTGTCTACTCCACCCACCTATTTTTTAACCTATTAGGCCAAGCAGTTTTCTTTATTAATTAACCAATGAAATCAACAGATTGATAGAAGACCCACCTACATCACTCCCCTTCACACTTTTCTCTCCCCATCTCCCCTTGGCCCCATCCCACCCAACCCCAAGTTCCCAATTTTTGCCCGGTGATCTTGTCTACTTCCAATATCCAGGAGGATTACTATATGTTTTTCTTTGGGTTCACCTTCTTATTATCTTCTCAACGATCCCAAATTATAGGCTCGATGTCCTTTAATTTTGGCTAGAAACCAATTATGAGTGAGTACATCCCATGTTCATCCTTTTGAATATGGGTTACCTCACTCAGAATAGTGTTTTCAATTTCCATCCATTTGCATGCAAAATTCAAGATGTCATTGTTTTTTATCGCTGAGTAGTATTCAAACATGTATATATTCCACAGTTTCTTCATCCATTCTTCCACTGAAGGGCATCTAGGTTGTTTCCAGGTTCTGGCTATTACAAATAATGCTGCTATGAACATAGTTGAACAAATGCTTTTGTAGTATGATTGAGCATCTCTTGGGTAAATTCCTAAGAGTGGAATTGCTGGGTCCTGGGGTAGGTTGATCCCGATTTTCCTGAGAAACTGCCACACTGCTTTCCAAAGTGGTTGCACAAGTGTGCATTCTCAACAGCAATGGATGAGTGTACCCCTTACCCCACAACCTCTCCAGCAAAGGCTATCATTGGTGTTTTTTATTTTAGCCAATCTGACAGGTGTAAGATGGTATCTCAAAGTTGTTTTGATTTGCATTTCCCTGATTGCTAAGGAGGTTGAGCATGCCCTTAAGTGTCTTTTGGCCATTCGAACTTCTTCTGTTGAGAATTCTCTGTTTAGATCAGAGCCCCATTTTTAAATGGGTTAATTAGCATTTTAAAGCCTAGTCTCTTGAGTTCCTTATATATTTTAGAGATCAGACCTTTGTCAGTTGCAGGGTTGGTGAAGATCTTTTCCCAGTCGGTAGGCTCCCTTTGTGTCTTAGTGACAGTGTCCTTTGCTTTACAGAAGCTGCTCAGCTTCAGGAGGTCCCATTTATTCAATGTTGCCCTTAATGTCTGTGCTGCTGGGGTTATACGTAGGAAACTGTCTCCTGTGCCCATTTGTTGTAGAGTACTTCCCACTTTCTCCTCTATCAAGCTCAGTGTGTTCAGATTAGTATTGAGGTCTTTAATCCATTTGAACTTGAGTTTATCACAACACTTCTTAACTGAAATGTTCTCTTATTCTCTTCCTTGGTTTTGACGTTTTATATCTTTTGAGAGACTTATTTTGAGCTCTTTTCTATCTGATATCTCCCTTGATATTACTTTACTATAAATTTGTAATTTTTAAAGCTTAGTCATTAAATGATCATTGAATATTGTTCACTTTTTAGTATATAAATTGGCTGATTTGCATATTTGTATAGTTGTATATATTCACAGTTAGGTTTTCTGCTGAAAATCAACTATTCAATTTCTGTGTTGTCCTGCTCAACTAATGTCAATCACTTTTAAGATATTACGCAAATTCAAGGCTTTAACATAATTATCTTCAATAATTTTGTATAATCTATCAAAAATAAAAATGTGAGTTTTTAACATGACCACTTTTGGCAACATAGCTCTATTAATATCAAATTTCTTTCATTTTTATTTATCTGAAAACACCTTATATTTCACTTTTGAGTGTTATTTATCTAGGTGTAATATTACATGACTTTTTATCTAAGATTTTCACCTATTTTTTATTGCCGTCATAGTCATGAAGTGAAAGATTAGTGTTTCTTAATCTTATTTCTCAATAGGTAAAGTAGTATTTTTTCCTACCAAGTTACTGGAATACTATACATTTGTTTTTGATTATCTGTTCCTAAATGTTAACTTTTAGCATTCATCTTGTGTTGTGTCCTCTGAGATTCTTAGATTTGATGTAGGGTTTGATGTTAATTTTGAAACATTATTCCCTATTTTCAGTTAAAGTATTTCTCCTAGATCTCCAACTATTTTGATATTGTTTTTTCTTTATCTTTTTTCTTTTCTTTTCTATCTTTCTTTCTTTACACTCTGAGGATTTGGTTTTCAGGGCAGAAAGTTTGTAGGCATATATTTGACTTCATTGGCTCTTTCATTAACTATGTTCATTCTAATAATGAAATTCCCCAAAGGATGCTTTAATATCTTTTATATTGGTTTTGATTTATTGTGTTTCCTTTGAGTTCTTTCTCATAGTTTTTAAATATCTTCTTATGCTACTCATTACTGCTTGCACGTTTTTACTTTTGCTAACATCCTTAGCATCTTAACTGCAGTCATGTTCTTTTCTTGTTTGTTGATTATAAAATCTTCATGTCTGATTCTAAATGTCGCTTTAAAAAATCTGACTGTGCTTTTCATTACTTGTAAGAATAGTTTGGAGTTTTTATTGTAGAAACTAAATATGATCTTCCAGGTAATGCTATGGTGTGAATATATCTGTAGTCTCCAAAACAATAGTTGAAATTCGACTGTCAATTAAATGCTGTCAAGTATAGGACATTTAAGAAGTGTTTTCATCATAAATGTTCCATCTTCACAAGGGACTGTCTGTCTCGGGAGACTGGGTCCATTCTTTATGGATAATATATGTAATTTGCATGGAAGGAAATAATTGCTCTTTTGAGGCACAATTAGTTGCCCTAGAATAGGTATTTTCTCCTGTTAAGCTTATACTCTCCTCGGTTTTTGTATTCTGCATATACCTGATTTATTTCATTGTTTTATCATATTATATCTCAAAACTCTCAAGAACCCAAGCAGTGGATAATATCACATTCCTGGGATTCCAGGTTTATGAAGAATCAATATAAACTTCTTTTTTTTTTGATTATCCTATATTTGGCATTTAGTTATAGCAACAGAAAGTTGACTATGATAATTATAATTCAGGGCCATTGCCTATCTATATTAGGTTTTACGTATCTATACGGAAATATTTGTTTTCATTTTTCCTAACGTTTTGAGAAGCATTTTTAAAATATTTTATTTGAATATAATAATTTCACATGATACCAGGTTATATAAAGACATACACACATACTATTCCCTGCCATAGCTCTTTACATTTCTCTATTTTAACCATCTTGCTTTCCTTAAGACTGCCTTGTCAACTTCAACAATTTTGTTTCTATTTTCATACCACATAGCAACACATGATTTTATACATTTATAGAAAATCTTAGAACTGCAAATAAGAGAACACACACACACACACACACACACACACACAAATGTCTTTCGGCAATTGACCTATTTCACTTAAATGGCTATCTTTAGTTACGGATGTTTTTCTGCAAATAATACATTATTCATTATTGTAATCAAATGAACTATTTTAATGTGGTTACACTACCTCTAAATGTGCTGGAGAAATATATAATGTTTCCCAATCTTGCTGTGGAGGAATTAGTGCGGCACTTGGTGACAAGACTGAGGAAAGTGGGAATGCCTAGATTTGATTACTCAGAACTTTTAAACTCTCAAAGAGTCCACAATACATCAATTACTGTTAAAACCTCTTACCTATTCATGCTGCTACTAACTTCTGTTCTCCATCATGTGGATACTTTACCACATTAGCCTGAGTCTTCCATTTCAGTAAAGTGGTTTGCTGTTGAAACTTGTGTCTCTCATGAAGCTCTTTTTGTCCATTTCCCCAGCTTTTTGCTATTGTAAGAATGGGAAGGACTATTCCTAAGAAGATAGACATCAAAATAGGAGCCCCAACATATCTTAGAATTCTTTTCTTTTTAAAGTTGAAATGGCCATTCTGGATTCATTTTGAAATTGTTATTACCTAGAAAAATATACATACTGTGTGTGTGCATGTATATACCTATACCACATTTAAAATCACTTATGGTACTATCTATATAGATGATTTACAATATATATGACAAAAATCTTATTTCTTTTATGGACAGGTCTGAACGTTGACAGCAGTTCAGTCATAGAAACATGCACTTCTCTGTGAGTCCAACACAAAATCTTCATATGAGACTATATCCAATCTTACATAAATATAAAATATTCAAGTAAGCACTTATTTGCAGTCTTGAATTTGATATTTTTCTGCATAATATAGTTCAATAAATGTATTTTGGGATATGTTCTTAAGCTAAAATGTTTCAAGTTATTATTTTTATGAAGATCTTATTGATAAGCAATGTCTATTATGTGAAAATTTTTCTTTTGCTTAGCTTTATGTTTAATAAAGTGTTTTAATTCTTCATTACTTCCTTTGAGTTGATATTTGCTTCTTGAGTCAAATCTATCTTAACAGAGAGGATTTTACAACATATCCCCTGGAGAGCTACTTCAAACTATTTAAACCACCATCAGCTCCTGATTTAGCATTTTTAATAAACTTCCTAGGGCAAAGGATTAATTTCCCTGGACCATCTTTATCCTTGAAGTAAAATGTGCAATCGAGGATGGATTATTGTCTGCCTGCTGCCCTTCCTGCATGTTATGAATAAGTTCAAGTTCAGGGAAGGAGTAAAGTCAGGACAGACAAACCTGTTCACTATCCTTAAAATTTATTGCTAAGTAAAAATAGTAACTAACATTTATAAGTGCAAATACTCTTTTAAAACTTTTAAGTGAGAGTAGTTTTTTTTAAAAAAAAGAAATAAAATAAACATGTCTACTGAGTCAGTTTATAGCCAAATATTTTAGGTTAAATTGTCCAGAGGCTTATTGATCATTACTTAAAACTCATCCAGTAAAAGTGCTTGTACTGCTAGAGCAAATAAAAATGGCCTGGAGTATGTGAGCTTTGGCATTGTCAGGTCAACATGGGTTAGGAAATTAGCTCACAATAATTTCTGAATAATTTGAAAATAAGACCAAAAAATGCCCACTCTTCCATCATGTTTATACAAGTGAATATTAAGAATATATATACATATACATGCATGTAAGTATATATTTTTTATCAAATATATGCATGTGGATCTATATGTGTGAATGTGTGTGCATATATAATTTTATGTGATTCCTTACTCTCAGGTTTGGGTTCACTTGAAAGTCTTTCAAGGAATTTAGACCTGTGGGGAGCTATATGACAAATAGTAGGTAAAAGACATAGTTGATTAACATTAGACTTCTCATGTTTTCTGATATTGTCTGTTATTGTTTTATGACAAATACAGGCTGTGATCTGTGTTCATACACAGAGCATCCTGACAGAGAAGCACAAGTCAGAGCCATCACCAATCTCTTCATAGTGGTAATTAATATTAACTTTTATAATTGCAAATATAGTTTCTTTACTGAACAATATTTCTATATGTATATAAGTGAATTTATTTAATTTCTCATAATGTGTCCACAATGAGATGTGGAACTAAATATCAACAAAAAGTAAACCTTTTTATGCACTTATTTAAACTCTATTTTTCTGCTGCCTGTGGGACAACAACATTCTGCTCTTACAAAAGACCCAGGTTTGGTTCCTAGTACCCACAAAGCAGACCACGTCTTTCTATGACCATGTGGGATGACTCAACACTCTTCTTTTTTGTTGTTGTTGTTGTTTGTTTTTTGTTTTTTGTTTTTCGAGACAGGGTTTCTCTGCAGCTTTTTTAGAGCCTGGCCTGGAACTAGCTCTTGTAGACCAGGCTGGCCTCGAACTCACAGAGATCCGCCTGCCTCTGCCTCTGCCTCCCGAGTGCTGGGATTAAAGGCGTGCGCCACCACCGCCCGGCTTCAACACTCTTCTCTTGCAGAAGACACAGGTTTGGTTGCAGTACTCACAAAGTGGTCCACGTCTTTCTATGACTACGTGGGTTGAATCAACACTCTGCTGTTGCAGAAGACCCAGGTTTGGTTGTTGTACCCACAAAGTGGCCCATGTCTTACTTATGACCTTGGCAAGAACATTTGTTTTTCAGAGTCCGGCTTATGTGATTGACAAGAAAATTTCAACTTCATCTATTCTCTTCACTGCCAGGATTTCCTGTTTTAAAATTTATGATTGAATAAAAAACACTGTATATGCACCTCATATTCCTTATTCATTTGTTTGGACACACATCATCTGACTCCATCTTTTAGCAAATAAAAATTATGCAGTAGTAAACATATGTGGCAATATTTCTGTAGCATTACTTATAGCTTTTGAATATAGCCAACAAAGCACAGAGATGGTTTAACCAGATCACATGATAATTCTCTTCTTAGTGTTTTGGGTTTTTTGTTTTATTTTGTTTTTTATATTTTATCAGTCTCCATATTTATTTTTATAGTGGCTCTAGCTCTTTATATTTTGCCAACAGAAAAAGGAAGACACATTCCTTTACTAGGCCTCATGAGCATCTGTTTTTTATTGTTGGCAAGCAGTCGGAAGTTACAGTTCCCTGATGGTGAAGGATTGACATACTTTTGAATATGTATTGGCCATATTTGTATGTTCTTTTGTGAACTGTCTGTTAAATTTAGTAGCTCATTTATTGTTTGGGTGATCTGCACAACTTTATTATTTTTTGTAATTAATTTTACATTCATTATATATTCTAGATGCTGTTCAGCATATAAATGACAAAGATCCTCTCCTATTCATACTAGCAATTATTTGTTTTGATGAACAGAATCATTTTTGAATTTCGTCTTCTGCTATTTTTTCTTTCCCTTTACTTTTAAATTTGTTTTAAGTTTTTGCACATGTTTTCCTCTAATGTTTATTTATTTTATATTTTATTAAACATCTTCAATGAATTTCAAATTTTTTTTTTTGCAGTGTCAGAAATATGGACCAAATTTCATTGTTCTGTGTGTTGGTATTAGGGCTCCCAGAACTTTTTAAGTAGGCTGGGTTTTTTCCCCTAATTTATGTGTCTCACTATTTAGCCAATTTTTCTTCTTTGGAGAAATTTCTGTTCAGTTGTTCAGTCCAAATTTAATTTTGATTTCTTGTTTTCTTGTTTTTCAGTTATTTTCATTTTTTGAATATTCTACTCTCTAATCTGTTGGATGTACAACTATTAAAGAATCTCTGAGAATTACCTCTTCATAAAACTATTCCATACTTTGAAGTTTTGAAGTCCACAAAGTTCATTTGTCAAGCATTGATCTTATGTTTTTTGTTACTACCCCAAAAACAAATTCTTCCTGTAATGGATTATTAAAAATGCTGCAAGATCCCCAGTGGTGGCAGGCAGCAGAAATTCTGCAGGTCCCCAAGCGGTGCTAGTGGACCATGTGGCAGCAGGCAGCAGGCCCTGAGAACAGCTAGTCCCAGGCAAGGATGACTGCAGGCCTACTAGTGGTGGCTGGTCCACGGCAGAGAGATATGTGGCTGCATGCATGAAAGAGACAGAGACGTGGATAGGCACGCCATGCAGAGTAAGGTTAGATATTTATTCAGTGAGTTATAGAGGGGGAAGGGAGAAGGGTGAAAGAGGAGAGAGAGAGAAAGAGAGAGAGAGAGAGAGAGAGAGAGAGAGAGAGAGAGAGAGACAGACAGAGAGAGAGAGAGAGAGAGAGAGAGAGAGAGAGAGAGAGAGAGAGAGAGAGAGAGAGAGAGAGAGAGAGAGAGAGAGAGAGAGTAAGGCTGCAAGCTGAAGATCAGCCTGTCTCAGCAGATGAGTGTGGTGGGGGGAAACATGGCTTGTCTGTTAAAGAGACAGAACAAATTGTTACACTTCTTATACATATGCATTAAAGAAAAGTCCTGCTACTTTGCCTCTACTCTTTCAGACCCTAGCTGAGGTCTGATCATTTTACAGATAAGATTATTTTAAATTATAATGTAAGTAAAACATTTCTCCCTTCCTTTTCTTCCTTCTAAATCTTCCCATATATTGCTCTCTACTCTCATTCAAGTTCATGCCCTCTTCTCTCACTATTATTACATGTACATAATTTACATTCCTAAATATAGTGTGTAGAGTCCATGTGTTTGTATATATGTTTCCATGTTTTCCATATGTAAAAGTAAAGAGCCTTTATTTAAGCTCAAGCTTGGACTCTCTGTCTGAAGCAGTGGTTGAGAGCAGAGAGTACCCAGCTCAGTCAGGGTAGGGATTTTACCATTGTAGAGGTTGTGGAGTGAGGGAATTTCCAGGGTTCAGGGTTTTGATTGCCTGGCATTTGTCTAGAGGTATTTTGGCCAAAGGGAAATAGATGAGTCCTGGGCTTAATGGCATCTGATAATCTTATCTAATTTTAATCTAATGGCTGGAATGCCAGGCACTTCCTTTAGATGCTGACACTTCTTGAGTGGTGTCTGCTTATGCTTTTTCTGGAACTCTGGGCTGCCTACCAATAAACCCAGAAACTCAGGCCTACATTTTAGCTGATCTCTATCAAGCCTACCACAGCAGCTGTGCAGCCTGGAGCCATATTTGTGCTTAGGCTGCCTTTAGTCCTACATTCTTCCCTTTCATAAGTACCAATGACAGGATGTAACATGGGTTCTGCCTGCCTAGGAGTTTTTGAGGGTATTGGGACTCCAGTAAGTATCATCAGCTTACAGATTATTTTTAGGGCAGTGACATTTGCATCTTGATGTAGGTGGGTCTTCTATCTATCTGTTGCTTTCATTGGTTAATTAATAAAGAAAACTGCTTGGTCTGATAGGTCAGAACAAAGGTAGGTGGGGAAGACAGAACAGAATGCTGGGAGGAAGAAGGCAGTGAGACAGTCACCATGAAGCCAGCCACCAGGTCAGACATGCTGAATCTTTCCTGGTAAGCCACCACCTTGTGGTGCTACACAGATTATTAGAAATGGGTTAAACAAGATGTGAGAGTTAGCCAGTAAGAGACTAGAGCTAATGGGCCAGGCAGTGTTTAAATGAATACAGTTTGTGTGTTGTTATTTTGGGTGTAAAGATAGCTGCTGTGCAGGAGCTGGGCGGGGCAAAAAGCAGGCCTGCTTGCCTCCTCACTACAGCATCTATTGCTATTCTTAAGACTCTGTAGTTCTGATCTTTGAGTACAGCCAGATTTTAATCATGAATGATTTATATAGAAATAATAATTTTGCAGCAATATAATGCCTCTTTGGTTCTGCATACAAAAGATCAAGTGTCTTATCTTACTGAAGAATCATTTTAGTTAATAAATACATTAATTGACAACTCTGGGCCTATTTTCCTGGTAAACAGCATTATGGCTACCTATGGGTAGACATTTTCTCACCAATGCCAGGGAGCCCCCGCTTGTCTCAGCATTTCAACATATTTTGTACAGGGATCACGGAAGAAAATGTAACTACTTCAAGTTGATATTGGGGCATTTTCCTCAGTTCCAAGAATGTTAAACAGCTAGTCAAAGGTAAAGAGGGAATACAGGCAATGGGGTATCCATCAGAAGCCTCTGCCTCACTGACCTACTGAAGAGAAAAGGAGCATTCACATAGACTGTACTGGTACACACCAGCCTTCAGCAAGTTCAGCGCTCACAGTCATTTGGAGAAGGTTGTAGTCAGTAGTTCATGCTTGGATGTGTCTGTCAGTCAAGTGGAAACCTGTTAAAACAAGTTTAAACTAGGAACAGAAGTTAAAATATATGAACTCAAAGGAAAATATTATGTTTTAAACTTTAGAAAAAGCATGCAATAGGTATAGAGAGACATACATGGACCTACATAGGAAGGAGAAAAATACAAGATCTCCTGAGTAAATTGGGAGCTGGTGGGTCATGGAGAAGGGTAGAAGGGGAGGGGGAGGAAAAAGGGGAAGTGGAGAGAATGTGTAACTCAATAAAAACATTAAAAAAAACAGAAACTTAAGTAAAGCATATATATTTTCATCACTGACCATTTAACAATAAACAACTCATTGATGCATTCTTCTCTGAGGAAAACTATTTCTCCCATTCTCAGTATTTCTCAGTTGCCTATGGTTGAGGAACCATGGGTTTCTAATGTCCACTTTGGCATGCCTATTGTTGTCCTTGTTTATATTGTGTTTGAGCAGTCATGTTAGTGAGACTGTATAGGGTGTATCTTCTCACATCACTAGGAGACACACGCTTACAAGAAACTGCATGATCCTCTCTCTGGTTCTTACAATCTTTCTGCTTTTTCCTCAGTGTTTCTTAAACCTTAAGTGAAGAATTGTATTGTACCTGTATTTTTTTGGACTGGGTTCCACCACTTACATTTTGATTGGTTATGGTTTTCTGCTGTGTTTCCTACCTGTTGTAAGAAGAAATTTCTTTGATGAGGGATGGAGACTATATTTATCTGTGGTTATAAGGACAAATATTTATAGAATGTGGTTAGGTATTATACTGCTTTAATAAATTAGTAGTTGTAGGTTCTCCTCCAATAACCAAGAAATTACTAGTACTAAGTATTTAAATTTTCCTCTTGTTGAGTTTTATAAAAGATGCACTATAATCTAGTCTTCTTCTGCATGTTGTTATCCAAGTTTGACAGCACTAAATATTTAAAAATGTTGTCTTTTCTCCAATGTATTTTCCTTCCAACTTTGTCAAAAATAATTTATGTGTAGTTGTATTAATGTATCTGGTTCCTCTATACTATATTATTTCTTATTCTATTTTTGTGCTAGTAACATGTTGTTTTATTTGTATGGTTTAAATGCATAACTTGAAATTAAGTATGACTATAATTCCTGCCATATTACTTTTGTTCAGGATTGCTTCTGCTATTTTGTTCATCTTTGATTAAGTAGAAAGTGTAAGCATTATGTGTTGTTTATGTATATGGGAATGACTCTAGCATTTTGATTGGCATAGCACTACATCTGTAGACTCCTTTCGTTTCACATCTAAGGAGGTTGTTGTCTTGACCTGTTACATTAAAATGACATCTTGTGCTTGATTTAGTTTGGTGTACAATATTTTGCTGTGATTTTATTTCACTAATTAATTGTTTATTTCATTAACTGCTACTTTTTCAAAAAGAAAACCACAACAAACCCTATTTCAATTTTTTTCAGTTTGTCAGTAAGAATGAGGTTTATTTACTTTTTCATCCTAATATGAATCTTATACTAGATCAAAAAGAGGCTTTTTTTTCAGTCTACCATTTCCTTCAGAAGTTTTTTTTTGTTTTAAAATGTTTATTTTAAGTTTTTCATACAATGTATTTTCAAACAGTTTCCCCTCCACCAAATCCTTCTTGATCATCCTATCTTAATAGAACCCAACTAATTTCATGTTCTATTGTTCCCCATGTCTCTGTCTTTCTCTGTGTGTCTCTCTCTGATATAAGCACACACATGAATTGAAAATCTCTAATTTATTCTTTATTTTGAAGTACTTGCATATTTATTTGAAGTTATTTTATTGAAGAAGCATGTCATGCTGTAGGCCCAAAATGTCTAGAAATTTGTGGAAAACTTTGTACTTCATGATTGCATACTCTGAACATGTTTTAGGGAAATCAAATTTCAATAAATTTGAACCCAGGGGAACCAAGATATTTTGCAATGATTACATAACATATTAAACACAAATAATGACCTCTACTAACATACAAAACTTCCAAAATATTAATAGTTTTTGTAGAAAATAGGGAGATCATATCTATGAGACATTTAGAGATAAACATAAAATACATCTTGGCAAGTGGCCATGTCAGAGGAGCAGTAGATGGCAATTTAAATTCAAAGTGTCAGCTAATCAGTAGGCAAATCGCTGATGAGTTATTCTCTGATATGTAAGACCCTGAGACCACAGATTCCAGAATGTCTTTTGCTGCCATCTTTCTCTGGTATAAGACATGGTGTGAATGGATGTGGGGAGATCCCCATTTTCTATAATGTGGTATATGGTATATTTATCTCATGGAAATATCCTGCTCTATTGGGCATTTTTACCTGTGGATTATTATGAACATGATATTTTTCTAAACTGTGCTGTCTAATTGATAATAATGTTAGTTTAAAGAGTGATAAAATAATAAAACAAGGAAGTGTCATACATATAGAACATGAGTTTCTATTAACAATCCACATAGACTGAGGCTTAGGTTAATAATTAAGAAAAACAATTAAGTTTCAGTGTTTGGTTTAATCTTAAGAAAAGCTGCTCCACCAACACAAATAACTCCAATTAAAGCAGATTAGACCAAATTAAAATGCCCAACTTTAATGAATGCAGCATGCTTGGGTGGACC
This sequence comes from Arvicola amphibius, assembly GCF_903992535.2. Classification (NCBI taxonomy): domain Eukaryota; kingdom Metazoa; phylum Chordata; class Mammalia; order Rodentia; family Cricetidae; genus Arvicola; species Arvicola amphibius. Next base: position 91,879,795 of record NC_052054.1, read on the forward strand.
AAGACAGCATGGCAGGGCTCCTCAGTAGGAGCCTAAATAGCCTGTGGGAGTCTGGTGGAGGGTCAGTTCTTGGCAGGCTGGGAGTTAGAGTCCAGATCAATGCAACTCCCAGGCTAGGATGAGGCTTCCAAGCATTCATCCAGTAGCCAAACTAGCTTATATTCTTTTAATCTTAATGTTGTGTGATGTGTTCACTAGTTTCAGAGTAAATCACAGCAGAAACAAAGCTTTGAAAATGACTTAAAGGTAAACGAAGTTATTTTCCGTAAAGAACTTTGAGGTGAAAAACTCAAGGAGACTATCTAATGTTTCAGAAAGACATATAATTGAGCAAGAAATTCTTTAAGGTCACGTAACAGGAACAAAGCAATCCAATTATCATTAGCTGATGTGCCTTGCTTCTAGGACTAGTTGATGACCAAAGGAGATGATTAATTCCTTATACCCATTTTTCCCCTCAGTTTTCCCATATGAAAATCTATTGATGAGTGAGTATAAACACTATAGATTTTTTTGGTTTTGTTTTTTTTTTTTGTTTTTTTGTTTTTTTGTTTTTCGAGACAGTGTTTCCCTGTAGTTTCTAGAGCCTGTCCTGGAACTAGCTCTTGTAGACCAGGCTGGCCTCGAACTCAGAGATCCGCCTGCCTCTGCCTCCCGAGTGCTGGGATTAAAGGCGTGCGCCACCACCGCCCGGCAACACTATAGATTTAAAGTAGGATTAACTGATTGTTTTTTGTGTTTAAAAGTTTAGGTTAGTGATTCCCTTAAGACTGTAGAGAGGAGCTGCATGCAGGCCTGCTTTTTGACCTGCCTTGCTCCCGCGAGGTTAGCTTTACATGTGAAATATCAACACACAAATTTTATTCTTTTAAACACTGCCTGGCCCATTATTTCTAGCCTCTTATTGTCTAATTCTCAAATCTCTTGCTTTAACCCATATCTAATAATCTGTGTAACACCACAAAGTAGTGTCTTACCGGGAAATATTCAGCATGTCTGACCTTGTGGCTGGCTTCATCGCATCTCTCTCCCTGAGGAGAGGCATGGCCATCTGGCTCAGAAAGCAGAGGCATGGCGATTTATTAACTTAGGAGAGGCGTGGCATCTGACTGAGCCATCTACCTCACTTCCTTTTCCTGTTCTGTCTACTCCACCCACCTAAGGGCTGGCCAAGGCAGTTTCTTTATTAGCGAATGAAATCAACACAAACAGAACACTGTCCCACATCATAAGACTCCTTATAAGATTACTTTCCAAGATTAGTAATAAAGTGATCTATCTTTGTACCCACAAAATGCAGCCTGTCAGTAAATGAACTGACTGAGAAAAAGAATCTTGCTTGTACCCTCTCTGTTAATCTATAACAAGTTGCTTGGATATTAATATACATGATTTCTTAGAGATAATTTGCTTTTCAATTGTAATACATAAAATGTTATATCATGTAAGGGTATGTTTTTTACTTGTATTAATTGTAATCACTCACTTGAAAAACGGAGTATAACCACATTTTAATTTCTATATTACATAAAGAGTTTGCTGGGTACATAAATTGTAGAGGAAAAACAATGACAGAGAATGAGAAAGAATGCCAATAGAATGAGAAGGAAAACATCAAGAATGAGAAAAGAAAATCACGAGGAAAATAAAGACTAGGGAATACAGAAGGAGAATAAAGAAGGAAACTATCAAAATAGTTTGGGGGTGTCTTTTCCCTTACCTCCTCAGATAAAAAAAGTAACAGTATGCCAACTCCTTGAATTTCCCTTTGAGCCTTGTGCTGCTGGAGATTGGTTCCCCAGGCAGCCAGCATCTTCTAAATTGAAAGTGTTTGAAAAATAACACAAAACTTATTCGATTAACTGTACTAAGTTAAAACAAATAAAATGTATAGAAAATAATGAAGGAGCATCCAAACAGACTACCCCCCCCCCCAAGCCAGTACATGCAGTAGGATCAAAACCCAGTGCAATTGTCCTTGGCTTCTCAGCAGCCCTCATTGTCTGCCATGTTCAGGGAGTCCGTTTTTTTTTTCCAGTTTATTTATTTTTTATTAAAAATTGTTATCTCCTCCCCTCCTCCTCCCCCCTCCCTCCCCTCCCCTCCCCTCCACCCACACCCCCACTCCCTCCCTCTTGAGGCCAAACAGCCATCAGGGTTCTCCACACTATGCCGAGTCCAAGGTCCTCCCAACTCCCCCCAGGTCCAGGAAGGTGAGCAACCAAACCGACAAGGCTCACACAGAGCCCGTCCATGTCGTAGAGACCAAGCCCATCGCCATTGTCCTTGGCTCCTCGGTCAGCCTCCACCATCAGCCACCTTCAGAGAGTCCGATTTGGTCGCATGTTCCATCAGTCCCATTCCAAGTGGACTTGGTGGTCTCCCATTAGTTCTGTCCTGCCGTCTCAGTGGGTGAACGCATCCCTCATGGTTCTGACTTTCTTTCTCATGATCTCTCTCCATCCGCTCCTCATCAGAACTTTGGGAGCTCAGTCCGGTGCTCCAATGTGGGGCTCTGTCTCTATCTCCATCCATCGCCAGGTGAAGGTTAAGGCTCACAGTGAGCCCGTCCATGCTGTAGAGTTCACATTCATTGCGTTTACCCATTGAGACAGTGGGACAGATCTAACGGGAGACCACCAAGTCCAGTTGGAATGGAACTGATGGAACAGGGGACCAAACCGGGCTCTCTGAATGTGGCTGACGGTGGAGGAGGACTGAGAAACCAAGGGAGTCCGGTTTTATCCCATGCTTTTTCAGTCCCAGTCCAGCTGGCCTGGGACTGTGAGCTCCCATTAGATCAGCCCCACCATCTCAGTGGGTGGGTGCACCCCTCGCGGTCCTGACTTCCTTGCTCATGTTCTTCCTCCTTCTGCTCCTCATTTGGACCTTGGGAACTCAGTACAGTGCTCCAATGTGGGGCTCTGTCTCTATCTCCATCCACCGCCAGATGAAGGTTCTATGTGGCTATAGGATTGGGCCATTTCAGGGCCTAGTCTGTTTGGATGCTCACCTTCCTAGACCTGGATGTAGGGGAGAGGACCTTGGACTTCCCACAGGGCAGGGAACCCTTACTGCTCTTCGGACTGAGGAGGGAGGGAAAAAGGAATGGGGGAGGGGGAGGGAAATAGGAGGCGGGGAGGAGGCAGAAATTTTTAATTAAAAAAATGATAAAAAACGAAAAAGAAAATAATGAAGAAATAATTTTTTACATGCCACAGACACTCATCAAGACTTTCAAAAATTGAAGCTTCTTTCTTGATTCTTTAAGAACTTTCCACAAAAGTACAGTCAACAAGCTGTAAAATTTAATATTTCTAAGTTTTTAAATGACTATAATGCTAATGTTTGCTATACAGCAAAACCCATATTTTAATATCTTGACACAAAAGGCATCTTGGAATTAAAATAAATAAAAATTAATGAAAGATTTGATTGTTTTTAATCACAGCTGGTATTTCAGTAACATCTATAGTTCCCATTTAACAATAATTATTACCAGTGTGGATTCTGGACTTAATGATTCAGCCCATGAAATTCAGCTGTATAACGGTATGGTTACCACGCACACTCACACACTAGATGTTAAAAATTAATTTTTTCCCTATAAGTTAGAAAATAAGCAGCCAGCAATAATTCCCATCGGCTATCTGATTACAAGAGCAATCATTCTACACTGCAGAGCACCCGTTACTCAGCAATGGTCTTGCGTAGATCGGGTGTTGCACATATGCCGGCCCATTTCCACTCGTCTCACTGTCAGACAGTTTGGAGGTTAGGCAAATGATTGACAAGCATAGTTGCAGGTCCCCACCCAGGATGTGATTGGTTGGTTCTTTTAACATTAAAAGACACCTGACAGGTGGTCAGGATATGCAAATGTCCTCCTCTGGCTCCTTCCTTTGTAATTATGTGATCACCTGGGAAAGGCCACCTTCAGGATGCAGGACTTAGAGCAGCTTCACCACCTAGGCAACAGAATGTTGATGATTTGATGTATGGGAGTGCTAAAGCAACTGACTGTGTGAGTTATCCAGTCTTTCATGTTAATCAAGTCTTTTGTTACCTTCTCTCCCTCCCCGCTTGTTTTCATTGGGTATAAAAGGTGTGAAACAAGAGATGCAGTTGATTTGAGAATTTCAGTTACTGGAATAACCTCCCAATACGTTTTATGATCTCTGTCCTGTTATTATTTATACATCTTCATATTCTTTACTTATATTTTTAAAGTTCCAGTAACCCTACCCTGGTAAGAGGAGATTTTATCGACACCAGTCATTGACACAAATGCAGTTTCAACTCTGGGCTCATGGTATGGTTCTATGTAATTTCAGCATTTCTTTGCTGAGTTGAACGTTTAGTTTTAGTTTTAACAAAGTATTTTAAATATCCAGTTTCATATAGTATCATTCCTTGATATTTTTCTCATGCTTTATTTATATAATGTTTGGAAAGTTTGAATTAATATGTTATTTTTTTCCTCATAAAGTAAAACTTGAATAATAATGATGTTTTTTGAAAACTTTTTGAGACTTATTTGAACTTCTGTTAGTCGGTTAACAGCTGCTGGCTTCTCATTCTTCTGAAATTAAATAGAGATATGGAATATAATAAATATTTTCTGAACTACAGTGTGCCATTGACGGTTGAGGAAGGAGTCATATGAAGAACATGCATGAAAAAAGAGAAGTGCTAACTCACCACAGTTCCTCCAAGAGTGTTGCAAAGCTGTCAGTAGCCGTTATTATCAACAGATTTTATGGGTTATTATGTCTAAAAACTGCAATGAAGCCTAAACTGAAGGACTGTTCTGACAGCAGGAAGTTAGACCGGATCCTGTTAGCTTTTAGACTTGATGCTGCCAATGAGAATTTCCTGTTCCCAAGTCTATAATTCATACTCAGAACGTATCTACCTCTTATCTACATGCACCACAGGAAGAGTTTCAATATTTCCCTCTAAGCAGTCTGCTTGCATGTGTGTGGGACAGGATGAGAGTTGAATAGTATTGTCCAGCAAAACACCAAGCCTCCTAACAGAAGAGAATTCACATTGTTATTACCCATGACTGTTGCTTGTTTGTTATCTTGTTTCAAAACATTGACTTCCATGAAGCTCTTTTTTTCTTTCAAATGTGTTATCAATAGAGATTTCATAAAAAAAAAACAAAAAACAAAAAACACTGAGGTAGAAGTGACATCATAGCAAGATTTTTTTCTTAACTTTAACCATACTCTCACACCTGAAACTGACATTTTTAATGAAAATAACCTTTTGTACTATTTTGTTAAAATTGCCCTCGCAATGGCATGCCAGCTTCCTGCAGCAATGTGTTTAAAGTATTCGGGTGCTGTGAAGAATATTTAATTATGTGATTATCTTTCACGAGGTGTGCAGTTAATTGTCTTTCCATCAAATTGAAGTGATTTTGAACAATAAATGTGAATGAATAATGTTCTGGCTGTGAGTAACAGATGTCATGTGGATTTTGATTTCTCAGTCCTTTTAAAACATTTCTTTTCAAGTCTAGAAAAGCAATTAGTTAAGATTACAAACTAATAACCGGCAAAATCTGGGCTTAGCAATAAAAAGGGAATATTAAGGGTGGAATTTAAAAATGCTATCTTTGAAAAATTCAGTACAGTTGTATTCTTCAGATACCAAAATATGATCTTTAAGAAAATGTGCTTAGCCGGTTATGATTCTCTGAATGTAGCTTCTTATTGTAAATCTTTTAAAGATTTATGGCATCATTACATATGAAGCACGGCTTTCCTAAGGAGAACAGGCATAAAAGTGTGAAAAGAGAGTTGATGTTAGTGGTATAGCAATGAGTGAAATTGACTTCGAACAGTGTGAGAACCATGCTTAGTATTTTAAATTTCATTTTTTTTTTGTTTTACCTCCCTCTAAGGAATTAGTCTCATTCCATCTGTCACCAAAACAATGTTCATAATAATAGGTGCTCAACTCCAGTGATGGTGACAAAAGTACAAAGAAATTATTGGTGTAGAGTTGTCATTGTATTAAGCCCACTCTAACGAATACACTGTACAATAATATCAACTATGGCAACTTACTATTGTTTGTCTAATTTGGTGTAAGTGTTCAACCCTTCTGGTGGGTCATCCTTTACTCAGGAATATTTTTATACCACATACATTATTTCTGATATAAGTCTGGTGGCCTATCTTCTGGCGATCACCATGAGAAAATCAAGGAAAACTTCTCATTCTCTCTAACATTTAGTGTCCTGTGACCCCTTCTATTGGACGTGAGGAAAGCTTGCAATTCAGTTAAGCTCAGGGGACATCACAGCAAGTAACTTTGCTTAGGAGATAAAAAGAAATGCATATGGAAAGGGCTGGTCAACACAACTTTACTTGATTACTTTTTAAATTAATTTCTGTTTCTTAAGACAAAGGCTGACTGAACCATTTAACCAGACACACCTGAGCCCATGAATGCATTTTGTAAAAGGTATTAGCCTCAAGGCTGCATCACAAGAATGATCGTGGTTTCCTTCAAAATTCACCCCTGAAGAACAATTTAAGATTGAAAAAAAAAAAAAAAACCACTTACATTCTATTTTTATCAAACATGAAGGTGGGTCTCTATCTGCTAGGCTATTGGAAGTGTAGGGTTTCACTTTTACATACACAGCAGGTGAGTTTTCTCTAACTTACAGAGTCCCTTGGGATGCCACTATCTAGACTTTAATTGTCTTTTTTAAGTTTCTGGTCATCAAAGTAGAATTTTGCAATTCAGTTAAGCTCACATTGGGTTCTTTTCCTTATTCCAATAGTATGCTTCAGGTTAAAATCTTGAATGTTTTATTTGTCATTTGTCACTGATTGATTAAATCCTTTCTTTAAGAATTTTATACATATATTGTTATTCTCTCCTCCAATCTCTTTTATTCCCTGCCTAACCCTGTAGTATTTCTGTTGTGTAGGGTCAAGACCTTGTGGACTTGCCCCACTCATTTGACATATCCATTGGTATCATCTTTGTTCAGCTCATAGTAGAGCAGTCAGATTGGTGAGACTTTATTTGTATAAATTCTACCTTAAAGAGATCATTGTATTCTTTAAAAAATATCTATTTTAAAACTTAATAATTTTAATATTGTCAAAAACTATAAAGCCATGACCTTTTCAAATAAAGTTTTAAGGTTGCTTTAATAAATATTTGTTTTCTAACAGCAGGTGTCAAAAAGTTAATGTGAATACAGATTTAATTTGCATGGTGACTTGTAAGAAAAACCAAATTATCCATAAGAAAGACCATGCTGTTTACTTCATAGAACTTAGTTATTAATATAATTAATAGAAGTAAAGTTGTTGAGCCAGAAATTATATATTCTTTTACTTTGAATAACAACACCAAGTTGTGTTACTGAACTTAAACTAATTGACAGCTTTTCAACAAGAAATATGAGAATACTTCAGCTGAAAATTTTGTGAGCATAAACATTAATAGGAAGTAATTAATTTCACTTGCATTTTGGGTGTTTTAGTAAGAGACTAATTTATAATGTTTTCAAAATTTTTAGTCTTTTGCAAATTTGTTGATTATGTCACTCGTCTTTTTCAGGGTGTATTCTTATCATATTTATTGGAGGTATAAGGCTTAAGTGTTAGTAGTGCTTGTGTGTAGGCAATCGTGCATGTTATGAACAAGTTTACCTCATTATTTGATGCTGGACTTCTTAGTGTTATTGAAAAGGTAAAGTGCTTAAAATTCAATATTAAATAATCTCGATCATGTAAACTGCCTCTTTATTTCTTTTCTTATTTTGTTTATTTTTTAATATGGTTTATTTTTTTATATTTAAAAATTTCCATATCCTCCCCTCCTCCTCCACCTTCCCTCCCCTCCCCTCCACTCATACCTCCACTCCCTCCCTCTCCAGGCCAAGGAGCCATCAGGGTTCCCTACTCTATGATAAGACCAAGGTCCTCCCAACTCCCCCCAGGTCCAGGAAGGTGATCAACCAAGCTGAGAAGGCTCCCACAGAGCCTATCCATGCAGAAGAATCAAAGTCCAGCGCCTTTGTCCTTGGCTTCTCAGTCAGCCTCCACCATCGGCCACATTCAGGGAGTCTGGTTTGGTCGCATGTTCCATCAGTCCCATTCCAAGTAGTCTTGGTGATCTCCCGTTAGTTCTGTCCCACCATCTCTATGGGTGAACGCACCCCTCACGGTTCTGACTTTCTTTCTCATGTTCTCCCTCCTTGTGCTCCTCATTAGGTCCTTGGGAGCTCAGTCCGGTGCTCCAATGTGGGGCTCAGTCATTTTCTTCATCTATCGCCAGGTGGAGGTTCTATGGTGATATGCAAGGCTTTCTTCTAATAATTTTTTTTTAAAAATTCCAGACTTTCAATTAATATTTTTCTTTTTGCAGTTTTTTAAGTCATTTTACCTCTTTTTCATGGAACTATTACATTGCACACACCTTCCTAAAATAAAGAGTTGCCTAATTGCAATTGAACTATGAGGAATGGGACCAGAATAGGTGTTGAGAATTAATTTCCCACAAAAACAAGAAAGATTTTAGTTTACTACATTCCAGGTCAGAAATACTAAATCTACATTCTGGTGCATCCTTTAAAAGTCTCTCACTCCAATGGAAATGCTTCAGTACTTTTCCACGTAGGATGTGTGCTTTTTGTGTAAAGGTTTTTATTGTGTTGACATAAGTTCTCTACAATCCTACAGGATCTAGGACTCATCGTGAAATGGTGGTAGATTTTTCCAAAGGCCTTTTCTACATTTATTGAGATGTAGATCATTATCTTCTTTTTTAAATTGATTTTTATTGAGCTCTACATTTTTTCTGTTCCCCTCCCTGACTTTCCCCTCCCCTTCAACCCTACCCCAAAGTACCCATGCTCCCAATTTACTCAGGAGATCTTGTCTTTTTCTACTTCCCATATAGATTAGATCATTACATAACTCTCTTAGTGTCCTCATTGTTGTCTAAATTCCCTGGGATTGTGATTTGTAGGCTGGTTTTCTTTGCTTTATTATTAAAAACCACTTATGAGTGAGTACATGTGATAATTGTCTTTCTGTGTCTGGGGTATCTTATTCAAAACGATGTTTTCTAGCTCCATCCATTTTCCTGCAGAATTCAAGATGTTGTTCTTTTTTTCTGCTGTGTAGTACTCCATTGTGTAAATATACCACATTTTCCTTATTTATTCTTCAGCTGAGGGGCATTTAGGTTGTTTCCAGGTTCTTGCTATGACAAACAATGCTGCTATGAACACAGTTGAGCACATGTCCTTGTGGCATGATTCAGCATCCTTTGCTATATATCCAAAAGTGATATTGCTGGGTGTTGAGGAAGGTTGTTTCTTAATTTTCTGAGAAATCCCCACACTGACATCAAAAGGGGCTGTACCAATTTGCATTCCCATCAGCAATGCAGGAGTGTTCCCTTTCCCCCACAACCTCTCCAGCATACGTTGTCATCAGTGTTTTTGATCTTGGCCATTCTTACAGGTGAAGATGGAATCTCAGAGTTGTTTTGATTTCCATTTCTCTGATGACTAAGGATGTTGAACATTTCCTAAAGTGTCTTTTAGTCATTTTAGATTATTCTGTTGAGAGTTCTCTGTTGAGATCTGTACTCCATTTTTTTTTTATCAGATTATTTGTTCTTTCAATGACCAATTTTTTGAGTTCCTTGTATATTTTGGAGATCAGACCTCTGTCTGATGAGGGGTTCTAAACACTTTCATTTGTGACTTAATTAATATTGACAGTAATGAACAATGTTTAATAATTGCTGTTATTGTGTTGCTGCATTGTTTTCTTATACCTCAGTTAACTATAGGGTATTGCCTATTTATTCAGTATGCCCTTCTGGGTATATTTACTTTTCTGCAAAAGCTAAAGTATTCCTTCTAGTATTCTCCTCTGTAAAGCCAACATAATGGATATACCTTTCTTAAATTTGTTTGTATCATGAAAAGTTTTTCTTCTTTATTGATGCTCTTGGTTTTGCTAGTATAATAGTTTGGGTAGTCATCTGTGGTTCTTTGAAATTTATAGAACTTTACATCTGGTTATTGTTACTTTCAGGGAAGCCAATGAGAGGTACAGGGTTGTTTTAATGTGACATTGTCCTTTTTATAGTTTTCAATAAATGTTCTTTGTTCTTTAAATTTGGTGTTTTAATTATAATTTGATATGGGGAGTTTCCTTTATGATTCTTTCTACTTGATATTCTGTATGTCTCTTGCACCTTGACAGGCATCTCTTAATTTTTATTTGGGAAATTTTCTCCTGTAATTTCTTTGAATATATTTTCTGTCTTCTGATGACTTCAATGTCTTTGTTCATGATTTAAAGTCTTTATTATACAAGTCTTTACCTTGTTTTGTTGTTTAAAATTATCTCAAGCTTTTTTTTTGGGGGGGGGGCTGTAGTGAAGGCTATTTTCCAAGATAAGAAAGACTATTGATTTTTGTATATTTTGTATCCTGCTACTTTGCTGAAAGTGTTTCTCAGTTGAATCTTTAGAGATTTATTATTGTATAAAATTATATCATCTTCAAATAATGATGCATTGACTTTTTCCTTTTCCATCTTGTATCATCTTGATCTTCTTCAGTTGTCTTATTGTTCTAACTAAGAATTAGAGTAGGATATTTTAAGTAGACATGGAGAAAGTGGAGAGTGGGCATCCTTGTCTTGTCCATGGTTTTAAGGAAAAGCACTGAGATTTTCTTCAATTTGGCTTAATCTTGACAATAGTCTTCCTGTGATCTGATTTTATTATGTTGAAATGTTCTCTTTGTAGTTCTAGTCTATTCCAGACTTTTATAATAAAGAGATTTTGACTTTGGTGAAGGCCTTTTCCTCATCTAATGAGATGATCATGTTTCTTTTGTCTTTCAGTTTGCTTATGTGGCAGAATGCCTTCATTGATTTATTTATGATAAAACATCTATGCATCTTTGGAACTGAGCCCACTTGATCATGTGAGAAATCATTCTGAAATCATTTTTAGGTGAATTGAATTCTGTTTGCACATATTTTATTGAGAATATTTTCATGTATGTTCATTGGGGAAATTGTTCTGTAATTTTATTTTAGGCCTGTCTTTATATAGTTTAGGCATCAGAGAATAATTGTGGCACCATAAAAATTGAAAAAGCTTCCTACTGTTCATATTTTGTGGACTAATTTGAAGGATATTGGCATAAATTCTTCCTTGAAGGTATGGTAGTTTTCTATGTTATATTTACTGGCCCTGGAATTTTTGTTGGGGGGATTTAATTACTGCATCTAGTTCATGGTTCTTTATTTTACATTTATGGATCGTATCTTTGGTATTTTATACTGTTTTGGAGTGAATGGGTTTGTGTACAGTGTAGGTAGCCACTCTGAAGGACAAGGGATATTTGTTGTTATGTAGATCCACAGCTTCTTGGTAAGTGAAGTGGAAGAATGGCTCTGATAGTCTGTACCTGATGCTTCTAGGCATAGAATGTCAAGTGTTCCAAGTTGGGTGATTGAGAGGGAGGCAGGGATTTTGTTTCCTCTGGATTGTCTGCCTGCTTTATGCAGCGATGTGATTACTGAAAGTTGTGAACACTTTGCCATTGTTGTTGTCTTGTTTGTATATCTCTGCCTTGAATTCTTCATTGCCACGAGTTTCAAAGCTTGCTCCTTTTTCACTATTTTCCCACTATCCTTTGTAGGAATATTTCTTTCGGTCCCATTCTCTGCAATATGGTTCATTTCTTAATGAGGACTGGCATCACTGAGATTACGGTTTTGCTTTTTCTCCTCCAGAGTGTGAACTTCTGCTGGAATGATGGATGTTTACCTGGTATGCATGGATATATCTAGTCTGTGTCCTAAGCACATAGACAACTCACTTTCCACTACTTCCCTCTTTTAGTTTTACCTTGTGCTTTGGGAGGCTCTGTTGTGCTCAGCATCTCACTAAATTGCAATTATTGTCTTCTGTCATGTTGATATTCCCTTTCAGATATTTTCTGCTTGCATTGCTTGTATGATTTCTTTAAAGTCACTATTATTTTATATGCTTTGCATTCACAAATAGGTTAAATCTATTATAAAATCAGAAATATATTCGTGCACCCTTATCTATTATATGTTCCTTGCATAAATGTAATTTTTAAATTTTTATCTGAATATTCATTAGGCTTCTTAGATGATTCTTCCTTATTTTCCTTGTTTTCCCTAAAGTATAATCTTGCTTGAGAAATCTTTCCTGACAATATCACTAATATAGTCATTCCTAATCTCTTATCACCACGTATTATTAGACATTTTCACACTGTAACTTACTGCACATAAAATATCATAATTAATTTACTAATTTTCTCTATTTTGTTTAATGCTGCATTTAAGGTATATTTTAATATGCACAATAAAATATACTTAGAAAGCAGCACAGATATCTAATGGATGAAAAGATGAAGGAATGCGACATTTTACATAATAAGGATTTTGACAACTGAAAATAAGTAAAGGAAGCACAGGTTATCATCATGAGCTGTATTTGTTTGGTGTACTTATCACATACGCACAAAGTAGAACACAATAAAATATTAACTGTTTAAAAATAAAGTTCAATTGTCACTCCAAGTAGAATGTAAATATTACTAAACTATTTACTAAGAAATCTCATGTGTACCCAAGATGGTAGCTTATGTTTAGTTCATTTGCTCTGCGGTCCTAATTCTGCAATTACTTTTCAAGACATTAGTGACATTCAATTAGTAAATATCATGCAGCTTGGAAAGGTGTTCTCACCATCAGTATAATTTTTGTTATTGTTTTTAAGCAGCTAAGGGCAACACTAAAGCTCTGCTGTGTGGACAGACGCATAGTTATTTCTTAGATGACCTTTTTTCTTCTCTGTAGAAAAATCAATGCCTCCTCTTTTACCATTTGTGAAGCTTTATACATTATTGCATGTTTATGATTTCAAAAATGAAGGTCCCTCTAAGGACTAAAAGGAAAAATTGAAAGCTTTAAAATATCAAAGTGAAATGCATATTTCATGTCATGGTGGTAAGTGCTGCATTATATTAGCGATTTAGCTATAGGATCAGTGACTTTTCTGTCCGTTATTGAATCTCTAATATCATAAGAAAGTTACTAATGTGATAAAAGTCTTAAAGTATTACTGGCTTTCTATCATGCTCTTGAAGTGAATTTTTATAGTATTAGCAAAAACAGAGTTTCAGAATACCATATAAACTGACCAAGATGATAATAGAAGGAGCTTGAAAAATCAATACTACAGTATATTCAGCTGCTCTGTTTGCAGCTTCTCATAGCTCACCTTCTGATCTTTCTGTTTTAGTGGTTTCTGCTCTTTGGTGAGTGGAAAAGTCCCTGCTTCCCTTGACACAGCAGCTAGCCTACCGTCGACCTTAGAAGAGACTTTAACTTTCCTCAATTAGAATTATTCACAAAACAACTAATAACACAGTATCTGTAATTCCAACACTGTTCCTGTCAGTTGTGATGAAAATAATTAACAAGCTCAGTGGCTGCATCAGCCTCTCAAAGTCATCAGTTGTTTCTAAGGGATTTTTTTCCCGCATTAATTTTTTTTAGACATACAGAATGTTGTACCTGCCACAGGTATATCTGTTGGACTTTTGGGAGCGTTGCTTTCATTTTTAATTATGCTTAAAAGTAAGTGGAAGCAAGAATCATTTTTTCTACTTGAAATGTATACTTTTGCAATTGTTTTTCCTTATAATTTGCCCGTATCTGCAATGTGATAAACGTTGAATACAAAAACGAATTTTAAAAATGTTCAAATACCAGTCAGCTTCCATGAGATGGCTTAAGTATCTCAGGACTTATATGCTACCTTTCAGAACAAATACTTTGGGTAACTTATAGTTCATCACATCATGTCTAAAATGTCTTCCTTGTGTATTCGATGAGAAATTACAATTGGAAAACTAAATAAAAATGAATCCCCCTTACAAGATGTGATTCCATATTTGAAACTTGCATAATGTTTTCTTGAACCATGGAAGGTAGAACACATGCAATAGTCTATCAGAGTTGATCCAGGCAGAATACACTGAGTCATATACTTCAGCAATAGGGGTTGCTTTCAATCTCTGATAGGTTGTTAAAGGCACAAGACAGCCTATATTATTTTGAGAGTCAATTAAACTTCCATAGGCAACCACTGAAATGGATATTTCTAGTGCCTGGTATTGGATTTAATTTATTTATGGTTATCATGGGCAACTTTGCTCCCCAGTGAATAACTTATTTTAATCCCCCTCTCTCTCTCTTCATGTGTGTGTTTATTTGTGTATTTATTTTATTTTATAATTTTAGATAAATGTAAAATACTAAGATTTTTTTAAGTTTTCTGTCAAGCTCAATATGCCACAGGAAATTTATAGAAAATTTAAAATACTACATAACAGCAAATTGAATTAATCCAACAACATATTTACTAAGATCTCAACTTTCCATGATGAAATGCATTTATTATTCCATGTTATTCTTAGTTTTTTTTAATTTGATAAAAACTATAGTTTACCAGGCATCTGGGTAAAATACGTAGTTTCATCTATATGATATCACTGGCTTTTAGTCAACAAAATTATCCTTACATTTTAATAAAGTTGAAGGGATGAACACAATAGGATCAAATGTAAGAATCTTTGCAACAGGCTACTTCATAATTTAAGAATTCTAAAAGGGAATAGAGTATTTCTCCTATGGATTTGTATATCACTAAAAATGAAATACATGTATAACTTTAAAAACTGTCTAATAGGACTCTCAATTAACTTAGAGTAAAAGTGACATGTTTAAAAAAAGTGACCATACATTAGAAGGAAAAAGCGTCACTTATTCGGTTGGTTGGCAATGTTCATGTTTTCTACAGTTGATATGACTGTGTAGTGTTCTATTTATTGCATTGATTCATCATGTTCAGGATGACTCTGTCAGATGCTGATGAAAGCGTTAATATTCAAGAAAAGAATTGTAAGTCTAGCGTGTGAATTCTAGGTTAGTTCTCAGTAACAGCCACTCCTGTCTAATAGAACAGATGTTCCTAGTTGACAGAGAGACACTTCTCTTTCTCCACCTCTGACACATAATTTTAATTTCTTTACTAGTAATCAAGGAATTCAATGATTTATTTTAAATTTGTATTGTCTAACTGTTCCAAAAAGCTTTTTTGGAAAGTTTTTGTTTTAATTTAAACTTAGATAATACATGATAACAGATAGAGAGATAGATAGGTACCATTATGAATTTTTTAAAATATCATACCTGATCATGAACCCATAGATTAATAGAGAGATTAAAGCGTGCATGCGTGTGCACACTCACACACACACATACAGAGAGAGAGAGAGAGAGAGAGAGAGAGAGAGAGAGAGAGAGAGAACTTAGTGCCACATGTGTAAAACTGATAACTTGCTTGGAACTCTATTTTACTAATAGTTCCTGTTTGTAACCATGTTTTTAAAAGAAATAATTCTGTTTTCCATATTCCATAATAATTGACTTTCAACTTTAATGTTGTTCAGCAATTAGGTACTATGTTCTTAGAACAACCTGATATTTGATATTCTGATAACAATTGCCTGAGGAGGACCAGCTTGGAAGGTCACTGCTACCTCTCTCAGATGAAGTACATAGTAGGCAGAGAAAACTCACTGTGAGCTTTAGCCGCTTAATTTAATCTTATAGGCTGTGTTAACTATAAGTGATTTTGTGATAAACAAATTTAGAGGAGTATGAGTCTATATGAGTGTTTTTCTCCCAAGTCGTGCTTTGGAAAATAGATTAAAGTTTCATGAATGTAAAATTGAACTCCGTCTACTCCTCCAGTTTATTTTGAATACCTCTTCACTAATTTAATAAATATGCTTCATTTACAGGCAAAAAGAAATAAAATCTCAGAAACTGATAAGAGATTGCCTAAAGGCTTAAGCAAAGTCTAAACCATACTGAGATTGTCGTTTTCACAAGTTTACCTCACAACTGTATTGGATAGCCAATAGGAATTTTATATGCTTTTGTAAATCTGTTAAAATAGCTGAACTATGATACAGCATGGCAGAAATCTATTACTGTCCAGCCTGTCTGACGCCAACTCAGTCACCACTGGAACTTCTCAGTCACTTTTATTTTTCAACCTTCCTGCACTAGCCATTCCTCCAAAATACTGCCAAACCACTAGAGCAAAATGTTCAAAGAGAAAACACGATCTGTAGCTGATATTGAATAACCAAATATTAATTTATATTAGAGTTACTAATCTCCTCAATTATTGATGAATTGATGTCCCTCTGAATATGATGATATACCTTTATTGTTGGTCACTCAGAAAATAACAAAAATGTGGCAACAATTTGCCTCTCTATCTGCAGCAATCTGTTAAAATCCCCAATATCTACGTTTCCTAATAAGACAGCAGTCAAATTACTAGAGGCGTAAGAATAGATTGTAATAGCAGGAAGATCATCAACAGTTGCCCAAAACAAAGCAACAAAACAAAGTTGTCTTGTGAGTTTTGTTTATTTTTAAATGCCCTCAATATCATTTTAATGAAAAGATCCATGGAAAATGTTTCTCAGACAAATGTAAAGTAATAAGAAAATTGTCCAACAATAGAATATATTAAATAACTTGACATTTTAGACTCTTAATAAAAGTTTTAAAATTGAAGATAACATATTCATTCAAATTCCCTAGTCTTTGTTTATGTAACAAAAAGCAAATAAGAACAGAATCATGAGCCTTCAATGAAATTCAGACAAACTTCCTTAATTATATTGCTTCAGGTCATTATTAGGAAAAAATAATTGAATGCCATTTTCTCAATTAATTAAGTGAATTTCTTATCAAATGACAAAGGAAGCAACTAATTTATATGATGAACATAGCAATTAATGGGAAGCACCATCAATAATTCCATTTTATAGATGGAGAAACTGAGAATATAGTGTTCAACTACTTTTCATCAGTTACTCAACTATTATTATTAAAATCCGTGCTGATAATTTATTTTGCACCAATAAGAATAGAATAAATTCCTTCCTCCCCCTCTTCTGCAGGATTTCTCGGAGTGCCATTTCATATTTGGTCATGAGTCTCTCTGTCTGCTTCCATTAGTTGCAGGTTGAAGCCTCTCTGATGATAGTTGGGCTAAGCCAATCAATGAGTATAGCAAAATGTCTTTAGGAAGGTCTGTAACAGTCAAAGGGGTCAAGGACTCCACAATAAACCCCATAGAACCAACAAACCTGGACCCATAGACGCTCACAGATACCGAATTGACAACCATGGAGACTGCATAGAACTGAACTAGGCCTTCTTCATGTGTGTTATAATTGTGTAAGTTTTTCCTCTGTTAAGACTCCTACCAAGAGCAGAGACTGTGTCTGACCCAGATGCCTACTTCTGGGACCCATTCTTCCTACTAGATTATCTCATGCAGGCCTAATAGAGGTGGAGGTGCTTAGTCTTACTCCAGCTTGATATAATTTCGTTGGTTGATAGCCACGGGATGGCTGCCAGAGCTGAAGAGGAACAGAGGAAAAGGAGCAGATGGAGGAGGTCGGGAAAGGGAAGAGAGGAGATCTGGGAGAGGAATTGAAAGGATACGAGTTAGGAGAATTTTGATCAGTATCCATAAATAAGAAAGGAGAGAAGGAAGAAAAGAGGGAAGAAAGAAAAAAAGGAAGAAAGAAAGAAACCAAAACCAAAAATTCCTATCTCTAGGGGAAAAAAAGAACAAGTGTAGTCACTCAGATAACAAAGGATAACTGTATAGCTAGTTTTCTCAATGAATCTATCTACTAAATGCTCAGCTGACAATAAGTAGTTATGTAGTTAGTATGAAGTGATATTTCATTTCTATTTTAATAAATAAAGCTTGTCTGAAGACCAAAATGCAAAACAGCCCACACTAGTCAACCATACAGGCCAGGCAGTAGTGACTCACACCTTTACGCCCAGCACTTGAGAGGAATATAAAGGCAGGAACTTGCTTTCTTTCAGTCTGAAGATTCAAAGACAAAATAAGAGTTCTCTAGTGGCTTGGCTGTTTGGCTTTCTGATCTTCAGGTTGAATCCCATTATCTGTCTATATTCATGCTACATTCATCTTACTAGTAAGTGTTTATGCGAAGCATGAATATCACAGTGATCACCATCGTCATTGTATAATTTTATGTGTTTTCCAGAGAGTTTTAAGGGATGATGATTAAAATTAATAGGTTGATGTTGGATGAAGGTGTGAACTGAGAATAACATGAAAATAGTTTCCTATTCCTGTAGACTGTGAGGCAAGCTAAACAAAAACTAATAGCTTAAGGATATGTTTTAACATAATATTGTTTGCTGGGTGTGAGAACAAGTATAAGTAGTTAAATCAATTAAAATACCTACCTCGTATCCTTTCCAAAATCCTACAAAAATGAGCATGTTCCTTCTAAAACCAAAATTGTCTGTACTGATCCTATATTTTACAATAGAAATGATTGCTGAGGATGCTTGAACTTCACAATATAAATAGCCTCATATGCTGGTACATATGTGAGCATACTCAGTGTGGACATACATACGTATTATGACATTGCTTCTCTAAAATGCCTTAAGATATTTAAGAGAAAATTCTTTAAGACTTATGAAAGAGCAGTCCTATTAATTCTCAATGAGAAAATTACATTCCATTGAAGCTTAAAAGTAAACATTACGTTACTTAAAAATTTTCTTGAAAATCTGATAGCTATACAAAAAACTCTTTGAATACAAAGAACAATTAATAACAAGATTATCTACTTTTTCCTCTCAAAATCTTCAGTGATATTGCATGTACTTTCTATTTACTGTCAGATCTGTACATTTTTTTAAAAAAAATATTGCTTCATTGGTTAACAAATGCTCAGTGCAGTCTTCTGTAAATTTGGGCTCAGTAATTTACAGTTGACATCTAAAGGTATCATTATAGTGTTCATCACTGATTTGTATCACAAATTCTACTGTTTTGCTTTCAGTAGTTTTATTCATATGAAAACACAGTAATAAGTTTGAAATATCAAGTTCACAGTTTACATCTCACTGGATAAAGCAAATTCCTTGTCAATAATGTGCATTAATAAATATGATGAGATTATTTTCCTGTAAGGGCACTGAAAAGTTGAGTTTCAATTTAACATTTGAAAATATTTGCATTCTTTTCTAATATTCCAAATTTATTTAAGTGAAGATTGCAGTTTTACTTTGAGCAGAGAGGGTTAGTAATTAATTGAGAATACGAAGATGTGTTTTAAATGAAACAGTGCTCTTCTAAGGTTAAAAGTATCTTATGTACATGATTATAGAAAAACAACAACTTTCTTGAGAATTACATATATGAGTTCCACCACTCTCCTCCCCCGAACTGTTCATGTACCACTAGTACTCCTGCTCAAATCCATGACCTCTAATTCTTCAATAATGTTAATATATAATTGTAGATAATCTGTAGAGTCTTTAGTATTTCTCAAATATGTTTGTGTTCTGTCTCATCACGTAGTATTAGATGATTCTCCCTCTCTCAGTAATCATTAATTGCCTCTAGTTTTTCATCGAGGGGTGGGTCCTTGTGAGATGATTTGCATCCACATTGGTATACCGACAGCTATTGACATTATCAAATTGTATTTAACTACATACTGCATTGCTTTTAGGATTATACTGAATGGCTGGTGTTTCCAGGGTGGGACATTCCAGCCAAATATAAAAGACACAACCAATCTGCAGACATCTGGCTTCTCAGCTCTACCGCATCCTTCTTTGTGTTCCTTGAGCCTGAGGTGCAGAGTTTGTGAAAAAAGAAAAGGAAAGAAAAATAACTTAAATGACAGCCCAAAAAAAGTAGTGTTCATTGTAAACACCTGTGTGCCCTTCCTGATCTTCATATATATGGAAAAGCAAAAGTATTAAGTATATGATACATTATCTCTCACAGACCAATAGTTATATTTTAGATAGTTTATAGTAAATACTGAACAGTAACTATTGCATAAGTATTTATGAATCAAAATAATATTATTTTAAGGCAAATCCTCTCTAAAAATGATGTGACTGAACTGAAGTTTGCAAAGCAGCAGAGCTTTGTAGCAATGCCTGTGATGCTCGTTACTCAGAAAGCTTATGCTAAGGGAGTAAACATCTAAGGCAAGTATAGGCAACTGAGACCCTGTCAATAATCAAATGATACCTATATACCTGTACCCTATAGTTACACTGTGATGAAAACAGAATGGTAATGAGCTAAACCCAGATATGTAGATCTGTGCAACAGAAAAGAACATTAAATTGCAAACATATACTTCTGCATTTTTACAAAAATGCCAATAATTTTCATTGGAGAAAGATACCCTCTTGACAAAAGGTGCTTGGAAAACATGAAGAAAGTGGAGCTATTTCCATGTCTGTTGTCCCGCACAACTCTCAATTCGAAATAAAGTTAATGTGAGACAAGAGCCCTGTGACTGTAAAGAACATAATAGGTAAAATGCTGCAAGATGTAACTGTATGCCAGTGCTTCCTTCATAAGGGTCACTCAGGAAACAAATCAACTATGGACAAAGGGAAACAAGTGAGGACTAGGAGGAGATACTTCTGCATTGTACATCTAAGAAAGAAATAGTATCAAGAACATACAAAGAGCTAAAGCTCCAGAGAAATGGGGAAAAGTACAATCATAAAATGAGCTAAGGAATTGACCATAGCACTCTTTAAAAGATAAAACACAAGGGGCTAGAGAGATGGCTCAAAGGTTAAGAGCATTGCCTGCTCTTCCAAAGGTCCTGAGTTCAATTCCCAGCAACCACATGGTGGCTCACAACCATCTGTAATGGGGTCTAGTGCCCTCTTCTGGTGTGCAGGCATACACACGGACAGAATATTGTATACATAATAAACAATTTTTTTAAAAGATAAAACACAAATAGCATTTTTTCCCTTAAGTGTTCAGTATTAGCATTAAGGAAACTAAAATTACACAGAGATTCTAGTTCACCTGAGTCATAAAATGGTTAATTTCATGCAAGCAAATGTCAGAAAATACTACTTTATAATAGAGAAAGAACCAAAACTTACTGTTGATAGAGTGTAACTGTTGAAGTCATTGTAGAAATTAGTGTGGGCGTTTTGTAAAAAGCTAAAAATACAATTCCAATATGACCAAGGTATACCACTGATAAGTATATGTTAAAGGGAATTTATTTATTAACCTGGAGATATGTGAACATTCATGGTTATTGCTGCTTTCCTAACAACAATAATGAAATAGAATCAGCTTAGAAACTCATCAGCTGATGAATGTATAATGAAAAGATGGTATGTATGCAGACCTAATTATATTTATCCATATAAGGTAAAAAAAACTGCAATTTTGAGAAAATTTGATGGGACTGGGAAATGTTATATTAAGTGTAGTTTACAGCAACAGCTTTGCCTCATTAATTTTTCCATATTTTAGTGCTATGAGTCAAAACCAGGATCTGGTGCATGCAAAGTTCATACTTTACTAATGTTCTATATCCTCAAACATGTCATTTAAAAACTATAGATAAACAAAAGTAGAAACAATTGGTTAATTTAAATTTTTATGAAATATTTATTACAGAATCAAGAAAGTATAATGAGATTCATAGGCTTATTAATGGAACTAGTAAAGCATTCATTTTGAGTGAAGAAACTGAGACCAAAAGAGATGGATATTGTATGTTTTCTCTTACAAATGAGTGTTAGATTTTAAGCCTTCAATATAAATGTTATGATCTATATAAGCACAAAGGTTATGTACCTAGTAAGGGCTTAGATGAAGAGGGATTTACCAATGAATTAGAAATAGAATATATTGTTATGAAGACACAGGTGGGGGACTGGAGTGGGAGGAATAAATGCAGAGAGGAAAAGAAGAGGGGGGAAGAGAGGGAATATGGGAAGGAAGAGCTATCACTAAAAGCCATTTGAAGGGCCATATGGAAAACTTCTACTGTAGAATCTTTCTATAGTATATGCATATGCAAGAAAACCCAAAAGCAGTCACCAATCAATGGGAAAGCTCACACCCAAACTAGATATATAATGCCACCAAATGCCAGGAATGTGCTGCATCTAATTGTCACACAAAAGGGCTCCAAGGAACCGCTAATCATCTCGGACTATTTTCAAGGTTATTAATTGCTCTCCAGAAATCGATGGTAAGGCAAACAATGCTTTTATTTTACTGAATATGGAGATGTCGATCTAATGGCTATCTGGAGTCTCAGCACTACTGATTAATGCTTACATTCCTTGAAGGTACTCTACATGCTACCAGAGGAGAAAGGTAAACACTAACCTAGCTGCAAACCATTCCATCTATAATGATGACCTGCCTCTAATACACACTGGTACTTTGGTGGCACAAAAGCTGTTGCAGTAACCAACCACAATCTTATACAACTTAAGGTCCTATCCATGAGATAGAAACAAATCCAACATTGCTAATGTGGCTCAGAACCTGAAACTAAATAGGCCAAAAAAGTTCTAAATTCAATTCCACTGCAAAATTTAGGACCAAGGACTTAATATTCTACCATTAAAAATATTCACTATGGTACTAATTGATAATATTTGTATCAGATGAATTTGGATAAATATATATGAAAATAATGTTTGTCAGAACATATTAATATTTCTCACCTTAGAAACAAACCTTGTGGAGATGAAGCTTTGAAATTCAAGATTCAAATAAGAAATTTGAAGCTATGGGAGTATCTGTTCGTAATATATTTGTTTTATATATATATGTATACATATATATATATATATATATATATATATATATATATATGGAGAGAGAGACAGAGAGAGAGAGAGAGTGAGAGAGAGAGAGAACCTGAGCTCAATCACCAGAGTCCATAGAAAATATCCAAAATACCTTGTGTTTGAAATCCCATGGGGTGTAATATGCAGACAAGAGGTACCGTGGGTCTTTAAGCGGTTAATTCTGCACAAGTCAGAGAGACTCTATCTCAGAAAACAATGATGAAGACTTGATGTTATCTCCTGGCATCCACATGTATACACATGCTTGTAAGCATATGTGTTTGCTTGCCTGCACACACACCCACATGCACACACCCACACACACCCACACACACACCCAAAAGTCTAAAAAGGAGTTTGCTTACTGCCTATAATCATTTCTTTACTACATGAAAGATCTTTTTTATAACATCAATGAAAATTATATGCATTCACTGGGTGGTGGTGGCACACCTTTAATCCCAGCACTCAGGAAGTAGAAGTAGGCGGATCTCTGTGAGTTTGAGGCCAGACTGGTCTACAAGAGCTAGTTTCAGGACAGGCTCCAAAGCTACAGAGAAAACTTGTCTCAAAAACACAAACAAAAAATTATATGCGTTCAAATTATAGATAATGGCACAAATTATAGAAAATGGCACAAAGAAGTTGGTATATGTGCAACTTCTTTGTGTATTATGTATACATGTGAACATCAATGAGGGAATATGTTATGATTTTGCTTAGGAACTTGAGGTAAAATATCAGTGTTTACTCTTAAACAGAACATATTTATTAATCATAGAAAAAAGGCTTTAAAGGCCCAGAATTTCTTTGGCTTTAATGCCAGGATTTATGAACATAGGTACACTGAAAATTAATGTTGCATTCAACTCCATTTCCAGAAAATATCCCATAAGAGATTGCTAAAGCATTTTTCTTCTATTTCATTTCATGTTAGAGAGGGTTATTTTTCTTTTTTTGTTATGTTTTGTGTTGAAGGATGTATTTCTTTTCTGTGTGGGGAGTTTTAAGTATTTTATTATGTATTATTCATGAGTGTGTGTTTATGCACATTCCATAGCACATATGTAGCTGTCAGGGGGACTTCTGTTAGGAATTGGTTCCTCCATCCACGTTGTTGAGGCACGTTCTGTGTTGTCTCTAACACATTCCATACTCCATACTTGCCAGACCACATGCCTGCATGCAATTCTAATGTGTCTACCCCCACGTCACCTTATGAATCCTGGGGTTGCAGATGTGTGCCACAGTGCACAACTCATTTATGTGAGTTCAGCAGATCAAGCTTATGTTGTCAGGCTAGCGCAACTAGCCTGTCTGAGCCATCATATTGAGCAGCACACTTTTGATTTTAAGATTAAAGATCTTGGTTCCTTGTCTATTATTTAACACCTTGGTGGCTTTGATAGTTTCATATATCAGATACATTGTACCATTCAAGGAAAGTATTTCTGTTTTTTATATAAGGTAATTTACTTTTCAAAAGAATTCTTCTCTCAGATATTATACCCTGGCTGCAGTTTTCCCTCACTCCTCTTCCAGTTCCTCTCCCCCAGATCAACGCTCCCTCTTTTCCCCTTAAGAATAGGACAGGACTTCTTGGGATATTAACTAAATATGGAACACAAGTTACCAAAATACTAAGCATATACCATCATATTCATGATGGACAAGGCAATCTAATAGAAGAAAAAAAGGTCCCCAAAAGCAGGCAAAAGAGTCAGACAGCCGCTGCTCCCACAGGTAAGAGTCCCACAAGAAGACCAAGCTACAAAACTATAGTACACCTGTAGAGAACCTAGTTCAGACCCATACAGGCTGATTGGTTTTTGGTTCAGTCTCTATAAGTCCCAGTGTAGGAGCCAGAGGAGTCAAGGGCACACACACACACACACACACACACACACACACAAACACACACCCCAAAGGCCCAGAGAATAAAAGTTTTTATTAAACCTAACAAAAATTCCTTAGATAAAAATGAAACTAGCCTCAAACATTTAGTGATCAGATAATTCCAAAATTACTTTAAGACTGTAACAGATACGAAACTATAACACATGAAAGACTTTTGTAAAACACATTACTATGTGCCCATGCCATATGTATTAAAATAATGTGGTGGAAGGAATGAGACAGAAGATATCTCAGTGACAGGTAGAGTCTGGGTTGAGGTGCTGTGAAAGTTCTGTTGCATGTTACTTTTTACTTTACACTTTCAACAATAACTCTCAGTCTCCTGCAGGACCAACTCTACACTTCAATTTCTGATAAATAAGCTATTCATTTAGATGTATATGCATACATGGACATAACAATTATTTGGTTCATTTTTGAATTGTGGAACATTCTTGTTTTTAATCCTCTTATGTTCTAAGAATTAAATATGATGGCTTCATTAGAAAAAACATTATTACTGAATATTTAGTGTAACAGATATCTTGTATTAACAGAGGATATTTTATTTCCGCCAAAGCAAAAATAAAAAAGATATGTTTGTTTGTTTATATTTATTTATTTATTTTAAATAAATTCTTAGTATGTTTTCTACAGTGGTTCTTAAGCTCAAGTGACCTTTTCACCTTGGTCTCTCATATAACGGTACCACAGATTGTGACACTGTGGTTGCTTTGTTTATATATTTTTAGTCATTTATGGTTATTTTTACTTTAAAGAGACAGGTGATAATTGCCTTTTGAAACACATGCCTAGAAATGTGTATTTCAAATATATCTATGTATGATCTCAATTTCCCTTATTAAATAACAAGTTCTTAAAATTAAATCATACTTTGAAGTTATGTCTCAAATTACATAATAAATCTTAATACAGAAATACATGTCATAACACCATAATAATATTAAAATTTCCAGAGATTATACATTTTAATTTTATGCAATTTGAAAAATTGAAATCATGTGGTAATTATCTTAAAAACAGATTTTATAAAGTATGAGCAGAACTAAGCCATCAGAAAAATATTTATTCAGAAATCTAATGTAGATGTCAACATTAATTGTTACCTTATTGTCTTAGTTATTGTTCTATTACCGACTAACACAACTCTGACAATAGAAAGCTTAGTTTCAGAGGTTTAGTTTATGATCATCATGTTGGGAAGCAGACAGGCATGGCTCTGCAGCAGTAGCTGAGAGCTTTGCATCCTGATCGACAAGAAATAGGCATAGAAAGATACTGGAACTACTGTGGGCTTTCAACACTGCAAAGTCCATCCCCAGTGTCATATATTGTCCAACGAGGCCACATCTCCTAATTCTTCCCAAGCACTTCCATTTACTGAGAGCCCAGGATTCTAATATATGAACCTCTGGGGGCTATTCTCACTCAGACAACTACACTTCTTAAGATAGCCACATATTTGGAAGCTAACATGATGGTAATCTCTGAAGTGAAAACTCTGGTGTCCTTTAGCTGTCGTTGATGAGCAAACTCTTCTGAAAATGATTTGAATATCTAACATAGTACATACAATAAGGGAAAATATTTATCACATTTAATATCAGCACTTGGGAGGCAGAAGTAGGCAAATCTCTGTGAGTTTAAGGTCAGCCTGATCTACAGAGTGATTTCCTGGACAGGCAGGGCTGCACAGAGAAACCCTGTCTCGTAAAAGCAAGAAAAAAAAACTCACAGTCCGTTTTCTACTGTCTTTACATGGCCTTCATTATAATTTAAATATACTGATATTAGTGCAAAGTAATATCTATACATCTCTTCAGGACTAAAACACTTATTATGAAAAAACCTCTAAATAAAACTTTAAAATTATCTAATTTTATTCTGTGTCACTTACATATAAGAAATGACAATATAGTTTCAGGCTTCAGTATTTGTCTTAATATTTTTTCATAAAGACATTCAATTTCTAGCAGGCAAGTGCGTGTCCTAGTTGTATCTGAACAAGTTCAGCATTAAAATATCAACTTCTGACAAGAAATATAGACCATGTATCAAGTAGATCAAATGCATATTTTAATATACACTAATCACAGTTAATTCATTATGCTTTCAAATAAAACACCATCAATTTCTACTTTTATTGTCATAAAAGTCAGTCAGATTGCATATGTAATGAATACATGCTAAATAAACACTATTAAATACTTGATATACTCATTGTGTTACTATATTGCCTAGCCTACCTTATCAGGAAATGAACTGAGCTGAGAAATATTTCATACATTAACTTGAAATTTTTTTTAGCTTAGTTAATTAAATGTTGCCATGGAACTCTTTTCCTAGAAGAATATTTCAATGATTATAATGCAAATTAATGCCAAATTGGCTGTGTGTTTTCTAGAAGCAAGGGGAAAAATGATGCACTGATTAAACTGACCAAGGTGGGCACAGACATGCCACGGTCACCACTTCTCACCACACTTCAAATCCAAATAGAGAAAGAGGAAACAATTACAGATTCCATCTCTTGAACAATTCTTCATTTATATCCTGTTTGTCTGCTGAGATATTATTTTCTTTCCCAATGGATTCTTTTTCTTTTCCCATGTTTGAAGAGCTTATACATTTTCACAAAATTGTCTAAATTTAGTAGTAAATAAAGTGCACGTTTCAGTATTTTGCATATTCCAGAACCACACAATGAACAGTAAAATAAATAAATAATAAAAGCTGGCTCTATAGAGTAGAGTTGCTCCCTAGAAAAGAAATTATGTAGGCTATAGACAGAATAGTTGGAGGAAATGGGATGCCTAAAGCCTTTTGGAGAGAGAATGGTTCCATTTCAAGCCTCCTGTGCTAGCTCTGGTTTTTCAGGCTTTGATGCTTGCCTTCCTAGATTTTTTGATGCTGCTTTTTAATGATCCATTCCTCTTTTCAGTCCCACCTTTGTTTATTCTGTGCCATTGTTATTGCTAATATGTAATTGACTTTATTATACAGTGAGGGGTTCATGACACAGACATTGCCTAAGTCTCAGAAAACATTCCACTAGAAGTTTTGAGCAATGTTGAAGCTACTAATGACAAGGAAGGCTTTTGAAGGAAGACTGAATTCAATTTGATCTGTGAGATGGAGATGTCTAGTCCATACAAACACAGGGTCTGTTACTGTATCTGCTTGTCAACCTTCAAGCTTACCTAGAACAAGAACATTCTGCTTTGAAAAGACCCAAACTCTTTGGTTAACTGTTTTCTACTGGGAGTTTTGTGTAGTATTTTCTTTTATTTATTTATTTTTTCATGGGAAAATTTCCATGTTTAATGTAAAAGGCTCAAAGCATTGGACTATTTACATGTGGGTTAGAAGAGATGGCAGCATCCAAGGGTCTTCCTGAGGGGCCGTGAGGAGAAGACAGTTCATTTAAACCCCATTAAATAGAGGCTTCCCGTCTCCGAGGAGGAGCTCACAAGAGGCGCCATATCCAGGCCCTTGATGCACGAGCACCAGCTTCAGATCAGGTCAGCCACGTTCATGGGCATCTCGTCTATCTGGGTGGAGTAGTACTGTTCTATGTCTCTGAGGATGCGGATGTCATCATTCTTCACAAAATTGATGGCCACACCTTTGCAGCCGTATCGCCCCGATCTCCCGATTATGTGAAAGTACAGATCTCTGTTGTTGGGCAGGTCATAGTTAATGATGAGGGACACCTGAGGGACATCCAGGCCGCGAGCCCAGACATCTGTAGAAATGAGCACTGGGCTGGCACCTGAATGGAACTCCTTCAAGAAGGACTAGCGCTCCTTTTGGGGCATGTCCCCGTGCATGGATGACACAGTGAAGTTGGCTTCTCTCATCTTCTCTGTCAGCCAGTCAAACTTTCTCTTGGTGTCGCAGAAGATGACAGCCTGGGTGACGGTCAGCGTGTCGTAGAGGTCACAGAGAGTGTCAAATTTCCACTCCTCTCTTTCCACCACCACGAAGAACTGCTTGATGCCTTCCAGAGTCAATTCATCACGCTTCACCAAGATGCGGATGGGGTCGGTCATAAACTTGTTGGTCATCTCCAGGATCTCATGAGGCAATGTGGCACTGATAAGAACCACCTGTGTGGCCAGCGGCAGGAACCTGTACACATCTACACATCGTAGATCTGTTCCTTGAAACCTCTGTTCAACATTTCATCAGCCTCATCCAAAACCAACATCTTGATAGCCTGTGTCCTTAAACTTCTATGGCGAATCATATCAAAGACGCGTCCCGGGGTGCCTGACACAACATGTTGCCCATAGTCCAGCTTGCGGATGTCCTCCCCAACATTGGTGCCCCCAATGCAGGTGTGGCACTGTACATTCATGTAGTCCCCGAGAGCCAGCAAACCCTTCTGAATCTGTACAGCTAACTCTCTTGTTGGAGGCAAGATCAAAGCCTGGGTTTCTGAACCTGGATATCCAAGCACTGGAGGACTGAAATGCTGAAGGTGGCCGACTTGCCGGTGCCAGATTGAGACTGGGCTATGACATCTCTCCCCTTCATTATCTGCTTGAGAGCGCGCTGCTGGATTGCTGAAGGCTTCTCAAAACCGTAGGCGTAGATACCTCGCAGTAGGTCCTCCAGCAGGCCGACGGTGTCGAACGTGGGGGTCACGTCCACCTCCTCGCTGGTCTCGAACTCCACTTTGGTCATGTCCTCCTCTTTGAGCAGCCGCTTCTGCACCGAGCCCGACATCGCCATCCTGGCCGTGGCCACCCTGATTCTGAGTCCACCGAGAGGTGAGGAGCGCGACTGGCAGCGGCCTGACCTACAAATTTTCTTTCTTTCTTTCTTTTTTTTTTTTTTTTTTTTTTTTTGCCTGTCACAGTAAAGTTTATTATGAAAACAGGCTGTTGTGGGGACAGAGGAAACGACAGATACATCTGGGTTAGGTGGCTCAGGTGAAGTATTGCGGCTTCTTCACATTGATGCCATATTCACTGAGGGCAGGGATCAAGTCCTCCATGGTTAGGGTGTACTTGCGGTCCTTGCTCTTGCTCCGGAAGCTGCCAGAGGCTGTGCCCTTCATTTTGCAGCGCTGTAGGGCATCATTAGCAATATCTGAGATGGATTTCTGGGCAGGTAGTGAGATGAGCCGGACTATGCGTGGGTCTGAAGCTTCAAAGCCAGCACGGTTCAGGTAAAAACCAGTCACTGCATCTGGGATCGTAGGGGTGTAATCCTCCAGCTGCATCAAGAAGTCCACCAGTGGTGTGCTGGACACTACGGGCTTCACTTCTCCCTTGGCTCGGCAGGGCATAAACCCCCTTAGACATTGCCCCTTCAAGGGGAGCCGCGCCGCCCGCTGCCACCTATGCCGGCCCTAGCCACTCTGCCTGCTCGCCAGCTCGCACCGCTAAGGGGCCGTGCCCATAGTGGCAGCTCCAGCCCCGGGTCCCCCTGCCGTCCTCGGGGAGCTGGCCTTGCTCTCCGCGGTTGTGCTGGTGGGCAGCGTGACCAGCATTGCCTCGGGGTCTGCGCTGGAGCCACTGCAGCTCACGGGGCTGGTGGGAGAGGAAGCGAACCTGACCTCTCTGTCGGTCTGAGAATGCTGACCTTTCCTCCAGGAGTCCTCAGAATGAGACTGGCTGAAAGCTGTCTCCTCCTGTCTTATATACCTCTCTAGGGCTGGGATTAAAGGCGTGGCCCACTACCACCTGGTTTCTATGGCAAACCAGTCTGGCTACTTGGATTAAAGGTGTTGAAAACCTGATTTTTGATAAAGGAGCCAAAAGTACACAATGGAAGAGAGAGGGAATCTTCAACAAATGGTGCTGGCATAACTGGATGTCAACCTGTAGAAGAATGAAAGTAGATACATATCTATCATGATGCACAAAACTCAAATCCAAATGGATTAAAGACCTCAATATTAATCTGAACACACTGAGCTTGATAGAGGAGAAAGTGGGAAGTACTCTACAACAAATGGGCACAGGAGACAGTTTCCTACGTATAACCCCAGCAGCACAGACATTAAGGGCAACATTGAATAAATGGGACCTCCTGAAGCTGAGCAGCTTCTGTAAAGCAAAGGACACTGTCACTAAGACACAAAGACAGCCTACTGACTGGGAAAAGATCTTTACCAATCCTGCAACTGACAAAGGTCTGATCTCTAAAATATATAAGGAACTCAAGAGACTAGACTTTAAAATGCTAATTAACCCAATTAAAAATGGGTCTCTGAACTGAACAGAGAATTCTCAACAGAAGAAGTTCAAATGGCCAAAAGACACTTAAGGTCATGCTCAACCTCTTTAGCTATCAGGGAAATGCAAATCAAAACAACTTTGAGATACCATCTTACACCTGTCAGATTGGCTAAAATCCAAAACACCAATGATAACCTTTGCTGGAGAGGTTGTGGGGTAAGGGGTACACTCATCCATTGCTGGTGGGAATGCAAACTTGTGCAACCACTTTGGAAAGCAGTGTGGCAGTTTCTCAGGAAATTCGGGATCAACCTACCCCAGGACCCAGTAATTCCACTCTTGGGAATCTACCCAAGAGATGCCCAATCATACTACAAAAGCATTTGCTCAACTATGTTCATAGCAGCATTATTTGTAATAGCCAGATCCTGGAAACAACCTAGATGCCCTTCAGTGGAAGAATGGATGAAGAACCTCTGGAATATATACATGTTAGAATACTACTC
Source organism: Arvicola amphibius (assembly GCF_903992535.2). NCBI lineage: Eukaryota > Metazoa > Chordata > Mammalia > Rodentia > Cricetidae > Arvicola > Arvicola amphibius. Next base: position 91,911,268 of record NC_052054.1, read on the forward strand.
AGAGGTAAACAACAATGACATCTTGAATTTTGCATGCAAATGGATGGAAATAGAAAACACTATTCTGAGTGAGGTAACCCAGACCCAAAAAGATGAACATAGGATGTACTCACTCATAATCGGTTTCTGGCCATAATTAAAGGACATCGAGGCTATAATTCGGGATCGTTGAGAAGATAATAAGAAGGTGAACCCAAAGAAAAAGATATAGTAATCCTCCTGGATATTGGAAGTAGACAAGATCGCCGGGCAAAAATTGGGAACTTGAGGGTGGGGCGAGAGGGGCCAAGGGAAGATGGGGAGAGAAAAGCATGAAGGGGAGAATGGGGGGAGCTCAGAGGAATGGGATGCTTGGGATACAGGAAGGGTCGATATGGGAGCAGAGAAGCATATATCTTAATTTAGGGAGCCATCTGAGGGTTGTCAAGAGACTTGACTCTAGAGGGGTTCCCGGGTTTCCAGGGAAACGCCCCCAGCTAGTTCCTTGGGCAGCTGAGGAGAGGGAGCCTGAAAAGGCCAGTTCCTATTGCCATACTGATGAATTTCTTGCATATCACCTCCACCTGGCGATAGATGAAGAAAATGACTGAGCCCCATATTGGAGCACCGGACTGAGCTCCCAAGGTCCTGATGAGGAGCACAAGGAGGGAAAACATGAGAAAGAAAGTCAGGACCGTGAGGGGTGCGTTCACCCATGGAGACGGTGGGACAGAACTAACGGGAGATCACCAACTCCAGTTGGAATGGGACTGATGGAACATGAGACCAAACCGGACTCTCTGAATGTGGCTGACAGTGGAGGCTGACTGAGAAGCCAAGGACAAAGGCGCTGGGCTTTGATTCTTCTGCATGGACGGGCTCTGTGGGAGCCTTCTCAGCTTGGTTGATCACCTTCCTGGACCTGGGGGGAGTTGGGAGGACCTTGGTCTTAACATAGAGTAGGGAACCCTGATGGCTCCTTAGCCTGGAGAGGGAGGGAGTGGGGGTATGGGTGGAGGGGAGGGGAGGGAAGGGGGAAGAGGAAGGGAGGAGATGGAAATTATTAAATATAAAAAACTAAACCATATTTTAAAAAAGGTGTGTGATACGACTCCCTGGTATGTGAGGCTGACCAGGGTGGTTTTTTTTTTTTCTTTTTTTCTTTTTTCTTTTTGTAGTTTTTCCTCATTTAATGGGAAATTAAATTCTTTTTTTTAATTTAATATTTTAAATTTCTTTATGGCAGTTTTTTACCTCCTGTTTAAGGTCCTCTATTATTTTCATAAAGTACTGTTTAAGGTTGATTTCTTCTATTTCTTCTGGAGTGGGGTGTTCAATTCTTGTTGTTTCTGGATGCCTGGATTCTGGTGATGTTATGTTGCCTTTCGGGTTCCTGGAGGACTTCTTGCATTGGCGCCTGCCCATCTCTTCTTTTAAATGGAGCTAGGAGAGACTTGGTGACTTGGTCCAATCTTTGCTCTGGCTGAATCTGCATGGATCTCCTCAGTGCCAGAGCAGGAGCTATTCCTTGCAGCACATTCTGAAGGAGCCCGCACTCCCTTGCCGAGATCCTCAGACCTGCCTGGAGGGCAGCCTCTCACCCCTCTGGGTAGTTGGCCTTGGTACAGGGTCAGGACACTTGAATACTCTAGGGAAGGCTGTCCAGATGGGACTCCACAGCACTGAATCAGGGATTCCTGGTAGTCGAGGGACGCCTCCCAGATGTGTCTTCTGGTCCTAATATCCGGTGTCTTTGCTCCCAGATGTGTCTTCTTGTCCTCCCAGATGTGTCTTCTGGTCATAATATCCCGTGTCTTTGCTGTCCAGGTAGTTTGGAGAGGGCCTACCTTGCTGCAGGCAGGCTATTGAAACAAAGAAACTCCAGTCCCCCTATTGCACTCCCTACGCAGTCCCAGCACCCTGATCGGGCTGAGCTGGAGATGTTATGGACCTGAAGAGGGGAGGAAGAAGGAACGGTTTTTCTGGGTGCAGGATGGGTGGGGTCGGAAGATGGAGGCAGTAGCCAGGGAGACTAGCCCCTGCCGGAAGACTAGGAAGTGTAGGGGGTCAGGGAGTGGCTGTGCTCCATCTCCCAGGCTACTGCCGTGGGGTCAGGAAGTCACTCACTTCCCAGATGTGTCTTCTGGTCCTAATATCTGGTGTCTTTGCTGGCCAGGTAGTTCGGACTGTGTAGTATTTTCTTGAGCTGTTTTTTGAAACTATAGGGACTTAAATCGTTAGTGTTTCATTCCTTAGGAAAAATATATGCAATTTATTTTCAAACAGATCTTCTTTCTAGTTATTTCACACTCATGAGCTAGGCTAAAAGTACTCGTAAAGATCATAAAATAATTAAGAAGTTGAAGTTGTTGGAGCTATCACATAGAAGGATAGTACATAGGAGTGCAGAGGTCCCCAAGACAGAAATATTTAGATGGCAAGAAAACATTAATTAATGTTCTTTCCGTTATTTAAGTATTGATGCATATAAATGTCTGTGCTCAACCATTCTGTTAGTGGTTTGTAGGGACAAGTAAGGAGGTGGAATTCCTGTTAATGGATACAAATTAAACTACAGAGTTTACTTAGTGGATCCAGGTGAGTCTCTCAGGAGAGCCATGATGCTGGGTTCAAGTGGCCAGATGACTTTCTCATTTCATCAGAAAGTGATATTAATTATATTCAATTAAAACCACTCTTCCTGCCCAACAATATTATTGATCCTTCTTCCTTTTTCTGACTGTGAGAGAGGTGATGATTTTGACTGGGGAATGTCTTGGATTTATTGAAGGGGAAGTTGATTTTGACACATACTTAACTTGAGATTAAAGGGACAGATTTATGTGGTGCAAAACTTTTTTATACGTGACAAATTTACCATTAGGCTTCCAGTCTAGGGATGAGTTTTAGAAATTCTTTGGCTTACAGTCTTGACACAGAGTATTTGTGCTGAACTGTGGTGAGACTGTCTCCTACGGTGCTTGCAGAGGCTGGAAGAAGAGAAAAGAAGAAATAGTGGAACCGAAAACCAGTTGGACAAAAAGTTTTCCCAACTTCAAATATATAAAATACTTTCCTTATCCACACCTAGTCAAAACAGAAGTTCTTCCTGCAGTGCAGAGTATTACAGTTGCTCTGTGTGGTTTTGATGGAAATGGTTCACAAACACTCCCTATAGGACTTGTTCATATGACACAGATTTGAATCTGGCTGAAGACAGAAAATAATGTTTGCATGTGGTTTGATGTATTTTAAAGATTCCAGCTATTGATAATTTTTTATAAAAAAAAGTCTTGATTAAGTGCAAGAGGAAAGATTGGACCATCTGTTTAGTCCTTAAATAGATAAAAAATTACTATCAAATTGTTATGTATTGATTCATATTAAGATTCATGTGCAGTCCCCAAGTAGAAGAAATTATTAAAGCAGAACATAAAGAAGTTCATGAAAACCTTATGGTTTATTTTTGAAAATGTTGTGTTCACTTTAATTAGTTTCATTTATTTATTTGCTTGTTTTGGGAAGCGGTGCTGTGGCATAGACTAAATTTCAGATGACAAATAGAGGGAGTCTATTCTCTCTTTACAACTTATGTGTCCCAGAGATAGAATTCAGGTTATCAGGCTCAGCGCCAAGCTGAATCATCTGGCCGGACAATGTATTTCCTTTTGAGAAGCTGAATAATGCCTGCCCCCAAACATTTCTGAATTTCCATCAATGGACTGTGACTTTATTTGTAGAAAGAAAGTTGCAATGTGAATACCCAAGGTTTTTGAGTAGATGGGAACATCCTACTGGATTGTCTTGCATTGTTTTATCTAAATCTACTTTATCAAGAAGACTCAGAAGCCACATGCTGGAGGGAAAGCCTGCTAACTCAGAAAGGCAGAGAAAGCACCCAGCTGACCTCTTCCTTTTTTGCCCATGTCTCTGAAAATAATACTTTCTCTTCCACCACCTCAAACAAACAAACAAGCAAGCAAAAGAACCTTCTCAAATAAGATGTCTGTCCCTTCTACTTCCTGTGTGTCTATTTATTTGTCCTCCTGACTCCCTCTTACTCTCTATGACTTTTTTCTTCACTTCCTGACAACTAGTTGCTTGCTCTGCCACTTGACCTTTGATTGACTTTATTTAATCCTGATTGAAAGAGAAAACTTTTAGATTAAAGCTATGACCTAGGGCTGAGCCATAACACCATTAGAAACAGGTTTTTTTCCAGTAAAAAGCACAATCTTGGGGTTTACAGTGTGATTGATTATCCAGCAACAATTCCCTTTGTTTGTTTAAATAATAAGGAAAGTTTTTAACTCTAACACAGTAAAACTATTTTCAATAATGAGGCTATTTCTACCAAGCTTTCAACAATGTCCAACTTGTATTTGGCAGTTTTATAATTATAATTTTTGAGTTCAGAGTTTTGTAAAATATTCAAAACAGTCTCACCCAAACTCAGCAATTGGAATGTACTGAGCAGTTTGTAGTCTGAATCTCATCTTTGGGTAGTGTTTGTCAGCTTAGAGGTGATTCTAGCCAGGTAACACACAACAGTCAACCCAAACATGTCACTGCACAAAACCTATCAGGAGAAGAGACATGGGTGCCTATGCTAGTCTAGGAGTCCAAGCTAAGATTTCTGGCTGGTCAATGGAGCTGGGTGATACACATTGGTCAAATTACTTTTTTTCCTGGGATATTTAATCTGATGATCTGTCTTTTTTTCTTCAGATATTTCACTTGTTCTGTGGTATGCAGATTCCAAAATTCAATGTTTTTATTCTACTGGAAAGAAAAAAACAAAACCTTGTCCCAATCCTAATTCAAGGACTTCCTTTTTGGCATACTGTATTCTTCATCCAGCATAAAGCTGTTTTTGAAAAGAAAAAAGTTACAAGTTTTCAGCTGAAAAAGATTCTTTGAAATTTTGAAGTTAAATATACCTTAGTCTGTGTGAATAAATATACCTATATTCTCCTCTCTCTATATAAATATAAAACTCAAGTTTTGAGTGTATTTATTTTTAGATCATAAAGGACATTCATTTAAGTTTCACTTGCCTTTTGCTTGCACATTTTAAATTTAAATTATTATAAGTCTAATGTGCTTGCCTTTGCCTCCCAAGAGGTGGTATTATAGGTGTATGCCTTGCAAGTGCTAGAGTTAAAGGGGTGAACCACTGGCTGGCTATGGATTTCTCAAACTAGTTATTATCATAGGGTTTTCATGCCTTAATTTAGTTGTCCTTTTCACCTTATTTTTTAGTGTTAGGTGTAAACTTTCAAGTTATTTTAGTGCACAATCTGACATTTTTTTCTGATTCATTCTGAATTTGTTTGCTGGAACATTTTAATATTCTAGTTTTAATTAAACATGATGCCAATGTGTCCACCATTTCATTGTTTTCAGACGTTTTGTCTGTCTTGCCTGTGTAAGCTACATAAAATATGATGACTTTGCAAAGTGTTTCTAGATTTTGCCATTCCCATGCATGCTTTTCATGATTGGGGATCTGTGCCATTTATTGCCAGTTAGCAGTTTTCCATTTTGACGATCATATAGCTAGACTACTGAACATGCACCGTGACTTGGAGAAGACAGAGATACTCCTTTTGCTTTTCTAATTGTTTGTCTTATATTAAATCATGCTGTGCTGAGTTTGTGGTTCCTTCCTCAGCACTGGCCATTCCATCTTCTGGTCTATAGGCTGCCACTTCCATTTTTGGTTAGTTTTGGCTCCACCAGTACCTGCTGAGCCATCAGTAAACCATATATCCATCAAATGTTGTGACCATCCTGTCGGCCCCCACATTCCAATAAGTGCCTCTTTTGTGGGAGGGTTGAGCAGTTTAAGGATGGGGATTATGGAGAACTGAACTGGTTCGTCAGTGCGAGACAGCACAGACTTCTTTGATACAATACCTAGTCACAAAGGAATTCAGATAGGTACGAATTCCACTATAATACCTTTCCTTTCTTGGCTAAATCTATGAAAATCTTTGCCTTTGAATTCATCATTGTAAGGGGTGCCTTTATGACCATAGGGTGGTTGGCAATGACTGAGTTTAAGGCTCTCCATGCCTCTGAAAAGTTTGGATTGGTTTTTCAAAGAAAGAATATTTATTTTCTGTATGAAAAAAGTGCTTGCAATAAAAGCTGACAGACAAATGTTAGTGAACTCCTTTTTGATTTATAAAGAGTCACCAGTGACCAATCCATGAATGAATAAATATGACATCCATAATTAGGGATTCATCTGGTTCATTATTGGTAGGGTTGTATGCACAGAGAAGAGCTTATTGGCAGTTGCAAATACTGTTTTTTCTTTATGTCCCAATTGCAAATTAGCTGTCTTTCTAGTAACCCTTTAGAGGGTTTTTCTAACAATGTGTGAATGTGGGATGTGACTTCTCTCTTTTGCAAACATACTAATTAGGGGTTGTATCTTAATTTTGTCACTGGGTAATGGGATGAGAGACATGTGCCACTATCACCTTGTTCACAGTAACTAAAGAATTTAGAAAACAACTAACTTACAGAGCTCCATGTGTCTCTGCTGGGATTAAAGGCAAGGGTTTCCATCACCCTGTTCAAATATTTTATCTTATCTCTAAATCACTCTAACTCTTAGAGTTTTGGAAAACAATTTTGATCTCTAAAATCCCTTTGAATTTTATTAAAACATTTTAAATCTCTCAATTGTGTTTTTAATACCAAACAATCAAAGTATCCATTTTATTTAAGAAGAAAACTCAAAAGCTGCTGTCCAAGTGGCTTCGGCCATGGGACAATTTATGGTCTACTACTCTAACACAGAATTCAGACACATGGTTAAGGAAACCCATCTTTAATTTCAAGCTATGAGGACAACTGTGCTTTCGGAAAAAATATCATTAAAAATATTATTATGTTTTCATGTCTGATCAAATGAAAGGCATTTGTTAGCCTTTAAAGTCAGTTTGGAATGAATGACTAAACTCTCTGATGAACTATCCCTTCCCTTTATTCCTCTTCTGTTCGAATCCACACCTTTTAGCATCCACACCTTTTCTACTTCGGTGAAAACAAAGGCAAACCTCTTCCCCAACATAACACATATCCTGGTTTCCATTTTGAAGTCAAAACATCTTTAAATTATACAGGCTGATTTAATTCAGCAGCTATTTATACTATACAATGTCTCCCCACAGCTGTTGTTCCTCTGTCATTAACATTTAAACATTTTCAAATTAATAAAGCACTGTGTAATCTATCTCTGGGAGTCTTCATAACCCTTTTCAGTTTACTAAGCATATATTAAAGTATAATTAAAATATAATTACAATTATAAAGTATAATTAAAATATAATCTTCTGGGTCTATTTCTAATAATTGATGAAGTCTCATTTTTCTTTTCTTTTAGAATCAATTCAGAATCCTTTCAACACATATTTTTATTTTTCTGTGTTTGGGTGCTAAAAAGATTCATTCTATTTAAAAATAGGAATTCCCATGAGAAAATGAGTAGAAGACAAAATAACTAAACTAAAATCAAGCTGTGGATCCAAGTAATGTACATGTGCATCCTGCAATATCTTTTCTAGCCCAGCCAATTCTATCTCAGGCTCAACTAATAAATTTCTTATACAATTTAAGTCTTTATTACCTTATAAGCTTTGAAATAAATTGTGTAGCTCCTAAGTAGTTAATCAAAGGGTGGACAATAGCCAGTTAATATTGCCCAGCAATTTTTTAGGATCATTAATAGTTTGTGATTGATGTCCCTTGAATGTACTTCTTAGGGTTAAATTTTCTGTAAACCTATCTTATATCCTAAATCCTTGATTGAATCTCTTCTTTGTATTTTTCCAGAAGTAATGTGTAATCCCCAGCAGATTCCCTTTACTTCATCAAATTTTTTCGAAGTTATCCATCTCTGAATCAGCCACCAAGATATCATCTATATAATGATAAATTTTAGATTGACAAAACTGTTTAAAAATTATTTCTATGACTGTTGTACAAAATAATGATAAAGGTGGGGCCTTTTCCATTTTTTTGATGTATTTTTTCCACTGACACCTTTTAACAAGTTGAGCACTACTTTATGTATGCACTATTTTCTTTATCATGTTATTATAAAGGTACAGTAGTAAGGCAGTGTTTTAATTCAATCACTCAAATATACCATCCTTTAGGTAATAAAGAAGGCAAGGGAATCCCAGACTGTAAAGAGCCCACTGACTGATTATCTTAAATACGGCCCTAAAATCTGTTAACATTCTCCATTTTCCAAATTTCTTTTTAATGACAAATACAGGAGAATTCCAAGGACTGGTTGATTATTCCTTATAGTGAGCATTTAGCTGCCCCTGAACCAGTTCTTCCAGTGCCTGTAATTTTTCTGATGTCAAGGGCCATTGTTTCACCTACACAGATTTGTCAGTTAATTATTTGAACCGTAGGGCAGAAAGATAAACAACTGTTGCGTCTTGCTTATGAACAAACCGAACGGTCTGTGACTGTTCTTGATAATACTGTTTACTATTTTTATCAGAAGCATTCATTATTTTATGAGTTGTTCCTGAGATAGGAGCAATATTAATCTCTGTTTTCCACTGCAGAAAGAAATCACATCCCCATGAATGTGTGTTTATTTTAGACACATATGGCTGTTTTTCCCTATCTGCTCTTTTGGTCTGATACGCTTGACCCACTTTGTACTTTGTTTTACCTGAGATAAAGTTCCATTCCCTAGAAGATGGACATTTACCCCCTGAAGAGACCAACACAGATGCCAAGATTTTGGTGAAATTATTTTTACATCTCCCATGTCTACTAAACTTTTGATTTCAATATCCTTTATCTATATTTTTAGCTTTGATTTTAATTTTGATCATTGATAGCAGTCAAAATACTTGTTTCATGGTCTCTCGCAAATTTTTATTGTATCTACTAAAGCTGTTCTGTCCTTGATACATCTAAGCACTGTTGCTTTTAACAAAAGGCATTAAACCTTTGTTCTTATTTTTTTTCTTTTATTTTTCATACCAACCACTATTTCCCCTCCCTCTTTTTCTTCCTTTCCCTCCCCCTATCTCCCATCTATGCCCCCCATCCACTCCTCCTTCATCTCTGTTCAGGTCTCCCATGGGAGTTAACAAAGGATAGTAGATCAAATTGAGGAAGGACCAAGCTCCTCCACCTAATTCAACTGAGCTAGTCAAGCCAGCACAGGAAATAGATTCCTAAAAACCAGCTCAAGTGCTAAGGACAGGTCCTGATTTCACTGTTAGAAGACACACAAATGGACCAAGCTACATAACTGTCATACACATCTATAGGGCCTATGTTGGTCCCATGCAGACTCCTTAGTTGTTGGTCCAGAGCCCATGTGCTCCCATGAGCTCAGTCAGCTGTGTCTGTGGGACTCCAGTCACAACCTTGAACCCTCTGGCTCTACAGTCTCTCCTCCCTCTCTTTGCCATATTCTTGGAGTTCAGCTCAATGCTTAGCTGTGGAACTCTGCATCTGCTTCCACTAGTTACTAAGTGAATACTCTCTGATGACAATCAAAGTAGTAATCACAATCTGATCACAGAAGAAGGCCAGTTAAGACACCCTCTCCACTATTCCTAGAAGTCTTAGCTGTAATCATCCCTGTGTATTCCTGGAAGTTTCGCTGGAGATTTCTTCCTAGCCTCCAAATGCTCCCATCATGATATCTCTTTAATTACTCCTGCCCTCCATCCTCCCCTCTCTCAGTGTGGTCTCCCATGTTCCCATCCAGCTACCCATACTTCCCTCAGTTTTCCTGGGAGATGTCCTCTAGTTCGCTTCCCTAAGAAAATGCATGTATTCCTCTTTGGTTTCTCCTTACTCCTTAGTTTCTCTGGGGCTGTGAACTGCAGCCTGGTTATCCTTCACTTACAGCTAGTATCCACTTAGGCGTGAGTACATATCATGCTTGTCTTTCTGCGTCTCAGTTACCTCACTCAGAATGATTTTTTTCTATTTCTGTCCATTTACCTGCAAATTTCATGATGTCATTGTTTTTTTTTTTCTGCTAAGTTATGAATCTTAAAGGTCCACCCTCTAAGGCATCCTCTCAGGGTTCAAAAGAGAGAGGAAACAGTAAGTGAAAGGGAATTAAAATCCGAGGGCTTAGAAGTCTACTCACAACATGTACTTTCTATCCATGTCTTTTTATTGTTCTCTCTGTTCAGTCTATAATTTCTTAGTCCTAATTCTCTGTTTCAATCCTAATTTGAATTCCAATTTTCTGCTATATTTCTTTCTCTTCATTTTCCTATCTCTGCTACTTATGGGATGCTTTTGCTTATGTTCTCATTTCTGTCAACTCTCTATGTTCTTACCCAGCTACACAGACCCACAAAACCTTGCAGGCATAGGTAACCAGGAAACCGGTATAAACAAACAAGGGAAGTTTATGGTCCTTGATCCATTAGCATTTTTGTCAAATGTTTGCAAGCTTCAACATTAGTGAGCTCTTATGCTTGATGCTTCTCAAAGGCACCAGTGGAGAGTTGTCTTTCTCTGGGCTGTGGATAGATGACTAATTATTTTTCCTGAAATTAAAACACAAGCAGTAAATCTCCTGGTCTAAAGTCATCAGTAGCCTGAGGAAAAGGTGAAGTGAGTAGTTAGTAATTTTTTTAATGCAAGGTTAGTTTTAGGTCATCACTTCTTTTCATCTATAAGTGAGGTAAAAACCAAGGTTTGCTTATTTTTTCTATCTAAGTGAGCAGCTATGAATCAACAGTTTTGGGCATGTAGTAATTCTATGTCCTTGCTTGAATATCTGAAAATGTCTCAGATGGAATGCTTTTGCCTGAACCCTAAATCCTGACCAAATGCCTGTCAAAATAAAGATAATTTTAAGAAGGCACATCTCTACATTTACATAGGAGAAAGGAGAAAAGACCTGGCAGTGGGGAACTTTTCAAACATAGTTAGAGAAATGTAATCAGTAAACCCCCAAAGCATAGGAAAGATAGTACTCAATAGATGATCAAATAGCTCTGAACTGTGGGAATTAATTCACAAATTTGTAACAGAAGGGGAGTCATCTACAGAGAAAATCTACAGCACAAAAGTCACATTATTAATCAGGCAATTATTACAATATGCCTTGCATCTTGATTTAAACATCAAACAATGTTCTTGACTCTCATGAGTTGACCTTATGAAAAGATGGCTGAGTAATTACTATATAATGTTGTGGCTTGTAACACTGAGTAATACCACATTATGTAAATGTGCCATGTTTTCTTTATCCATTCTTCAGTTGAGGGGCATCAAGGTTGTTTCCAGGTTCTAGCTACCATGAATAATGCTGCTTTGAACATAGTTAAGCAAGTGTCCTTATAGTATGATTAAGAATCCATTGGTTACATGCCCAAATTGGTAAAGCTGGGTCTTGAAGTAGATTGATTCCCAATTTTCGGAGAAACAACCATACTAATTTCCAAAGTGGTTGTACAAGTTTGCACTCCCACCAGCAGTGAAGAAGTGTTCCCCTTACTCTAAAGGAATGCTCCTCTTACACCCATTAATGCTCTTAATTGCTCCTGTATGAATTTTTCCAATGATGACAGAAAATCATTGAATCAAATTTTATATTGGAGCCCGTGAGATGTATTTCCCAATGATGAAAGGTTATCTTGCCTGTCTTTTTGGTTTTTTTTTAATCTACATTTATCAGTCTTGTGCTGGTATATACCTTACTTTCTCCGTACTCCAGAAGGCTGGGACCTTCTTTTTGGACTATCTCTACAAAGACATTGTTTATAGCAGTGCATTGCCTCTAATTCCTTTCAAAATGACCTTGTTTGCCACAATTAAAAGATCTAAAATTTTACTTTTTTGAAAAACTGTTAGAAATTTCTTCTCTTATCATAGTAGCATCATAAACAAGAGATCCATTATAGCCTTATTTCTAAGCCATTCATCTATTGGTGCTAATCTTGCCTTTAAAAGCCTAATCAGGATTTTGCATTATAAATTAGCATTTCAAAATTTAAAAAAAAAAGATTTATATTTCTCCTAATTCTGAATCTGATACTACTCTATTTACAACTGAAGTCAATCTTAGCAAAAAATCAGTGAAAGTTTCTTTTGGACCTTGCATAATTTTACTATATAACTCAAGTCTCTTTCCTAAGTTTTCATTAATGTTCAAAGCATTAGAGTTGTTAAACTACATAGTTCCAAGAAACAATCATCAAAATCAAGCTACCTTTAGACTGAGCATTTTGACTTCTGTCTCTGTCTTGGAGTATATTAACCCTCTAGCCCTAATTCATTTTTCTATAACCCTAGCTTCTTCTTGCCACCACTTTTGCCAGTGTAACAGGGTACCACCTTCCAATATTGCTATTGCTGGATCTTTCCAGACTTGTGGGATAATTCTGTTTTTAGCTGCCCATGGATTTTGACATCTGCTTCATATAGGATAAACACATAGTATATGAAATGACTGTATCCTTAAATCTCCTCAAATCTAATATTAATAAAGGATTCCATTTAAGTTCTTGATAACCTTGGAGGTGACTACCATCTCTTGGTAGTTTTCTATAATAATCAGATAAACTAATGTTGGTTTTCTAACAATCTTGGACTATCCCTCTTCTGTTTTATCATGCATGGTACCTTGTAGTGATTGGGAGCAGCGGGCTGCATTCCTGCCGCCCAGCTCCCATCCGGCTAACTTTACACACGAAATAACAACACACAAATTGTATTCTTTTAAATACTTTCAGGCCCATTAGTTTCAGCTGCTTACTCACATCTTGACTAACCCATATCGAATAATCTGTGTAACACCACAAAGTGGTGTCTTACCGGGAAAGATTCAGCATGTCTGACCTGGTGGCTGGCTTCATGGCATCTGTCTCACTGAGGAGAGGCATGGCAATGGTCTCTAAGAGGAGAGGCAGGGCAATTGTCTGAGCCATCTACCTCACTTCCTTCTTCCTGTTCTGTCTACTCCACCCATCTAAATCCTGCCCTATCAAAAAGCCAAGGCAGTTTGTTTATTAGCCAATGAGAATCTTCCATCAGTACATTCTTGTCTAAATTCCTGTCTGTGTCTGTTTTTCTTATTTTCATTTATAAGTCATGCTATGTCTCGTGTCTTATCAATTCACTTTCATAATTGACACAATTATCAAACCATTTTTTATATTTAGCACAATAACCACTATTGCTATTAAGGATAAATGTGAATTACCTGAATGATAGTAATTTTTATTGGTAGTATGTCAATATCAGTTAAGCCATATATCTTTTAATTTTCGCTTCTACTCATGGGAAAGATTTTAGTTTTTAATACTCCTTAACTCTCTCCTTGAGGCCTTCTCATGTGTCTTACTAAATCTGTTGGTACCTCAGCTTGTCTGCAGTTGGAATGATTTCTCTCTGTATGTGATTGTGCCCCACAAAACAAATGCTGTTTTGTCTAAATCTCAATAGTTTGATTTTACCAATAAGTGGCTGAAGCCAAATGCAAGACAAAAACCTGGAGGACAATAACTGGGTGGAAGTTGGAGTGATCATTAGCATCTTGAGCTCTAATTCTTGAGTTAAAATCATCTAAGGCATAAGGAAAGTTACATCTGTACTCAGAGATGCCTGTATTAGTCAGGGTTCTCTAGAGTAACAGAACTTATAGAATGAATATCTCTCTCCATATAATATGGATATTATATATATATAATAAATGTATGAATACACACACACACACACACACACACACACACACACACACACATATATATATATATATATATATATAAAATATTGGAATGACTTACAGACTATAGACCAGCCTATGAATGGTGTCTAAGATTCTAGTAACTGCTCAGTCTATCAGGATGGATGACTCAGCAGGTCTTCAGTATGTGTCAAAATTCCAAATAAGTCGCTCTAATGCCAGGGAAAAATGCAGACTTGCCAGCAAAAGCAAGAACAAGCAGGCTAAAAGTGTGTTCTTCTTCCATGTCCTTCCTCACACAGTCTTCAAACAAAAGGCATGGTACAGATAAGAGGTAAGTCTTCCCACTTCAAAAGAAATGGTAAAGATGTGTCTTCTCAACTTAAAAGATTTCAATCAGAAGTCAATCTACCCTCTTCAAATTAAGCAAAATCCATCACATATGTGCCCCTCTATTTGGGAATTTGTTTAATTCCAGATGTAGCCAAGTTGACAACGAAGTATAGCCATTGTAACACATGACCCTTCGCAACTAGACAGACATTCTTGTTTGATTGCTTACCAAGGGAAGACACTGACTTTAACAAAAAGCACAGTACAACTTCATCAGCTGACATCTCTCAATGTGACTCTTATGCTCTCTCTCTCTCTCTCTCTCTCTCTCTCTCTCTCTCTCTTATTTCTGCAGGAGTCTACATGGAAAAATAAGGTGAGGCACCTCAAAGGAGTTCTGCACACTAGTATGGTTTTCACTGATAACTGTTTATATCAATTCTACCAAACAATTGTCACTACTTCATATAAATAAATAAGTAAAATAAATTGTAGCTAACATTACTGAGGAATGATGTTTCTGAAATTAGGGCTTAATTTATATACTATTGGAACTATTTCAATACAAAAGCTTGAATAAGCTCCAATATGACTGTCATCTATTGTTTCCATGCCTTAGTTTAGTCATAGTAACAGAATGAGTTTTGAAATTTTTATTCAAAAGATAATTATTGTACATAGAAGCATTTAGATACGTTTTATATCTTCAAATATGTATTAAACATAACTCTTCCTCTTAAATGAAGATCAAATGATATATTTGCTAAATCTTATCCCTTCTTGTTTCCTAATGCTTGAAATAATATGCGATTACTATTATTTTTGAAATGTTTTAGTTGCTAAGGCATTTACAGAGATGTGTGTATGGTTTTTTTTTGTAAAAAGGAAAATAATTTAAAGATATAAAGGATCATCTTAGTTAAACATCGTATGAAGTTGTCAACATGTCATCATAAAATAATTGAATCTATGTGTGGTGATATATGCCTGTAATTCCAGGACTTGGAAAAGTGAAACAGGAGGATGTGAAATCTGAGGCCAGCCTTGTGTTCACAGTGGAACTTTGTCTTAAAAAAAATAAATGTATCAAGTATCTATACATTAAACGCAGATATATTGATTTAGTTTAAGTGGACAGTATGCTACACACCTGTAGTTTCCATTGGTATGGAAGTTGAGAGTTAAGGTGGGAGCATTACTTAAACTTTGAAGTTAGGAAAAGCCTGAAAGACTTGGTAAGACCCCATTCCCTCCTTCTCCTCTTCCGTGTTTGTGTGTGTGTGTGTGTGTGTGTGTGTGTGTGTGTGTGTGTGTGCATGTGTGCATATGTGTATAAAATGTTCTCTTAAGTATTGGTATATCTTAAATATTGTTAATGAATTCTAAATCAAATTAAATGGAAACTAAACAATGACATCAAAGTACAGCATCCTTGCAAGTTAGGTAATATTTTGTAACAACACTTAGGCATCTATAAGTATTTCTTAAAACAGACTTGAAACAGGGTATACTTACTCTGATTTTCTGTTTTGAACCCACACAAACTGAAAACCCAACCAGTAATAGCACATGTACACTAAATAATATGGTAAAATGGATAAAGTGACAGTTCAATTAAAATATAAACATTATGTTTTAAAATTTGTAAATGTTTGTCTTTCTGTCCATTTTACACAATTCAAGTCTTTAAAATTGTAATATCCAAAGATCATTTTATCAGTATAGTTATTTTAGTGGCCTATTAAACTTAATATTGTTTTAAACAGGTCATAAAATGCTCCTGTAGAAGAAAAAAAGCTATAAATAGGGATATGGTACATATAAGAACTGATATATTTTCAAAATTCTCTTATGAGAATGAAAAGGCCAATCATGTGTGAAAGTAGGTAGTATATAAAATTGACCAATTATATCAATTTAGATTAAACACAGAATAAAAACACAAAGGAAAAGAAAACTGTCATTCAACTTATCTTGATCAGATTTTTTTGTAAAAGAAACTTAATCATTTTGTCCCCCTTTTTCCACAATGTACGAAAATGGTAGAAAGTACTTCCTCAGTGTCTATTACCTTTCCACTTGTGAATTCTTGGCAAAGTTTGCAATATCTGCTATGAATTCACCCCCTCCTCACAACTTGATTGGGTGTTAAATGCTTGTGCAATGATTAATTACCTTCAAAACACTTGTGCTTCCATTGCTCCGTGGGCCATGTTTTTTCTTATCAAGTAGTTATTCTGTAGCACTGGATTTATACCTGGTTTTGCCTTTTGATAGTTTTTATCACCTGTTATTATGATTAACACCTTAAATACTATGAAAATAGTAATCAGGAAAAAAGTTCCCAAGTAAATACTATTTTGATTTCTTCATGTCCTCTTTTCTGAAGTATGTCTTATACTCTTAGGGACTTATCATCAAGTTCTGACTCAAAGCTAATAACAATAACCTATATTATCATGGGAATCTCAAGATGTCTCTGACTAACAACAAACTTGGAGGTGCCACAAACCCAACATTGAAGATTTTATTTGAAAGATGAAGGCTCTTGGTCTAGCATTCTCCCTCTGGCCAATGTGGTACAACCACAATTAAACAATTTTAGATGTGTATTTTTATACAAAGATAACAAATTATTTTATGTCCATATGGCTTTCTCTAACACCTATAATGTTATTTTTCTCACTTCTGTTATATGCTCCCATTTTCAGAAATCTGCTGCTAAATAGTGTCTTCTGTACTTGACAGGATTGTCATGTCAATGATTTTTCAATAGCTATGTCTGAACACGATCAAAACAGTCAATATTCTTACATGGGTGGGCAAAGAATTCACAATAACCCTCTTTTAGCTAGGGCTCTTGAAGGTTCACAGTAACTGGTGGCAGGAAATTCAATTTTCTATGGGAAAATGTTCATTAATATGTTGTTTATCTTCTAGTGGTCAGCTCTAAATACATGTGCCTATAGAAAACTGAAGATAACATACTCTTGTAAATACAATAAATCATGACTTCGTGCAGAGGAGAAGAGGATATGTGTATGGTAAACCTGGAAAGAGTTCAAGGGGAGAAGTGAAGAATGAATATGATCAAAATATATTTTTCTAATGTGTGAAATTATCAATGAACAAACATTATTTTTCATTGTAAAATCAAAAAACACATTATAACACCTCCTACACCCCTCACACAAATCAAAATCATTAATAAACTTAGAAAACAGTATTGAATTTGCATTTAGCCATTAAGGAATTGCAATATGAAATCAATGAAGAGCCTGTTGTAGTGTCCACATGCGTGTAAACACAGGATTCCAGGGTATCAGACAGGCAGATCAAGACTTGAACCCCAGCATAAACTATTATCTAAAATAAACTAACAGAGAGCCAAGCACAGATGAAACAAGATAAAACAAAAGTAATTCCCAGTGTATGCGCTAAAGCTTTGCTCATGAAAAATACATTGAAAGTACTTAATATTTATTATTATTATTTATTTATTTATTTTTAATTCAAAATTTCTACCTCCTCCCCTCCTCCCATTTCTCTCCCCATCTCCCTCCCCCTCCCTCTCCAATCCAAAGAGCAGTCAGGGTTCTCTGCCCTGTGGGAAGTCCAAGGTCCTCTCACCTCCTTCCATGTCTAGGAAGATGAGCATCCAAACAGAATAGGCCCCCACAAAGTCAGTACATGCAGGAGGATCAAAAACCAGTGTCATTGTCCTTGGCTTCTCAGTCAGCCCTCCTTGTCAGCCACGTTCAGAGAGATTGGTTTGATCACATGCTCCATCAGTCCCATTCCAACTGGCCTTGGTGAGCTCCCATTAGAACAGCCCCACCATCTCAGTGGGTGGGCTCACCCCACGCGGTCCTGACTTCCTTGCTCATGTTCTCCCTCCTTCTGCTCCTCATTTGGACCTTGGGAGCTCAGTCCAGTACTCCCGTGTGGGTCTCTGTCTCTAGCTTCATCCATCACTAGATGAAGGTTCTATGGTGATATGCAGAATATGGGAGAAGTTACAATGTGCATATCTCACATAGTGATCAAAGTCAGTAATCTAAAAAGTTCTCTTATATGTTTAAAGAAATATAAACACAAACATATGTGCAGATGCACACATATTATACAACAATAAATCTTATAAGTATTCCAAGCTGAACTATACAAAATGCTTTTACCCATTGAGACGGTGGAACAGATCTAACGGGAGACCACCAAGTCCAGTCGGAATGGGACTGATGGAACAGGGGACCAAACCGGACTCTCTGAATGTGGCTGACGGTGGAGGAGGACTGAGAAACCAAGGACAATGGCAATGAACATGAACTCTACAGCATGGACGGGCTCACTGTGAGCCTTGTCAGTTTGTTTGCTCACCTTCCTGGACTTAGGGGGAGCTGGGAGGACCTTGGACTTAACATAGTGAAGGGAACCCTGATGGCTCTTTGTCTTTGGAGAGGGGTGGAGTGGGGGTATGGGTGGAAGGAAGGGGAGGGAAGGGGGAGGAGATGGAAATCTTGAATAAAAAAATGAGAAAAAGAAAAAAACAAAATCAAGAGTAAACTCAACCATAATCTTTGTAGCAGCATTAATCACAATACCAAAAGTCTTGTTCAATGCTGAGAATAATTAGAGAAAGAAAAAATATGACTTTCTAGTTTTTTATAAAAGAAGTTAGACACAAATGACTATCTTTCCATTGGTACAAAATACATAAGCATGGAAAACCAATTTGTGTCATAAACTCTCATGTCAATTTGCCACAGAAGGAGGAGGGGAGTTTAAAAAAAGGATCCAGATGAGTTCTTAATTTAAGTGCTGATTACAACTGGTAGATTTGATTGCAAAATCGCATTATGATTTCACTCACAAGCCCTTTATGCTATTTCACTTGAATGATAGCTCTAAGAATGTGTTTACATCACTCACGTCAATTCCTATTAACAAAGCACTGTAAGAAAATAAAAACAACTTAGATCAAACTGCTTATTGTTTCTACCATCCCCTCCTATAATTCTTTTCATTATTCCTTGAATTTGGCTATAATTCAATAGACTCTATTCCACTAAATATCATAATGATACAGTCTAAAGCATTCAATTCAAACCTTGGATTTCTATTTGAAGAGAGTAGACCTCTAAAGAAATTGTTGAAGACTCTGTACTTTCAGTTATCAATTGAACTTTTTACAAGTCAACAAAAGATGAGGATTTCTTGCATTTAATAAAAGTTAAAAACTCATGATGGAGAATGGCAGCCCTCAAACAAAAATTGTCTATATCAGATCATCAGTTTAAATATGTTTCCTGTGTTTGCTCTGTTATTTTCCTCTCGTGCCAGGAAATATGTACTGTTGAGAAACAAATGCTGAGTGCAGCGCCTCCTTTATCAGCATCTCTTAGAGCTGTGTAAATGGTTTTGACAATGCTTTCTGGTCCAGTTATTCTGAGAAGACATAGCTATGCCTTAAATTGCTTACTATTTAAATTTTCAGAATAAAAAAATACATTATTCGGGCAAGGCACAGAGAAGGTCAAAGCATCCTGTTCAAATTCTATGTTTAATCTTTCTTTTCTACATTCTGAAAGTTTTAAGTTTTTAACAAGAGTTATACATCTTGTTTTGAAGAATGCGGAGTAGGGAAATGTTTTTGCTTGCTTTAGAGGAAGTTTTCATTCTTATTCAATCACACCAAGAATGTGTACTTAGCCATGCTTTAGCCATTTCCCAAGAAGACTAATATGACATTTCCGGCACTCCCAGGTAGCTTTGTATTAGCTGGAGTTTGGTAAAGAGCTATCTTCTATTCAAGAACTTACAGTAACAGTTTGGCTTTGTTTTTGTACCTAAACCCTCATTGGACTCTGAAAAACACTAATTTTTGGTAGTAGCTTAGAATCTTTACAACAGTGCTTCTCCCCTTTGCTAACACTGTGGGCCTTAAATACAGTTCCTAATATTGTAATGACTCCCAAACATAAAATCATTTCATTGCTTCTTCATAGCTGTAATTTTACTATTTTTACTAATTGTAATGTAAGTATTTGATATGCACGATATCTGATATGTGACCCTGTGAAAAGGTCATTCGACTCCAAGGGATCGGGGCCGAGATTGAGAACCACTACTTTGGCAGCCAGTGCACCTGTATTAGCCAAGATTAGTGATGTACATCAAGCCTTATTACCACTTCTTCACCCCCATCTGGATGGTGATCATTTCCATAGTAGACTGGCTAAATGGAAAATTTGCTAGGACTTTATTAAAATCTATTTTAAAAAATATTTGGACATCGTGGTTGTTTAACTGCCTCTAAAGGTTTACTTTTTTAGAGATGCCTCTGAAAATTTCCTATTATTTACTATATTTTTCATTTTACACCACGTTGTGATCAAACGCATTCCTCTCTTAGTCAAAGGTATTAGTATAGTCTGAAGTATGAGAGAGCTGCATTTTGTCTTTTTATTATATGGCTCCTTGCAGATTCTGGGTGAGCTTTGTCTAAGCTTGTGGTGAACTTCAAATAACAAAGAAAAATAATTTGAAATTTGTACCCTCCTTTATTCTAAGACAGTTCTCACCAGTCAGGCACAGAATGCAGTTTTGAGTCAGATGCTAGGAACATTAAAAAGAATATTACCAGGAAAACCCAGCATCCAGTATTTCCTAACCTTAGAAGTGGCCTTTTTGAATTTATGCAAATCTCATATCTAGAAAATAAATCCCTTGGGAAATTCTTGTGTTTCATACATTTCCTTTAACACAATAGTCTCTGGGGGTAGTGTGATGGCTGAATTTGGTTATCAACTTGACACCTTTTGGAAGAGAGAACCCCAAATAAGGAGAAATTTTCTCCATCAGATTGATCTACTGGCATGAGTTCATGGCATTTTTATGATTGCTAATTGATGTAGGAGGTCAAACAGCTGTGGCCTGTACAATCCCTTAATCAGTGAGTTTGAGCTGTTGAAGAGTTCAGGCTGAAGAGGCGACAGGGAGCAAACCAATAAGCAGGTTTTCCCATTATGGTCTCTGCTTTAAGCTTCTTCCTGACTTCTCTGTGTGATGGACTATAACCCATAACTCAATAAATCCATTCCTCCTCAAAATTGCTTTTGATCATGGTATTTACCATAGAAACAGAAAAACTAAAACAGTATTATATATTTTGTCATTTTCTTTGTTCAGTCTATTTTTTCTTGCTAATAATAGATTTATTTTCCTTCACTAAAAACATTAAAACTTACAATTGCTTATACCCAAAACTGTCACCCCTTATCAAAGAGATGTGTCTTTGAAATAGACAGGGACCATTACACACAATGAATCAAAATGCAGAGAACAAGTGAATGTGTGCTACCTACAGCCAACCGATATCTGTGCAACGTAACTCCTGTACTCACAGTATCAAAAGAGGAGGATTGGAGCCTGTGAGACAGATAAACAGGAAATCTGCTGTGACATCACCTCTCCTAGAAATGTTAGAGAAGCTTCCACCATGAAGTCTCTACAATGAGGCTTTAAAAAGACCTGAATGAGGATGATACCAAAAAACATCCTAAAATGGAAGAGAGATATCTCACTCATAAGACCTCATCGCTGCTTACAGGCAACTAAACAACTCTGAGGGGAGGAGAAATAATCTTTTCCAGGGAATAACTTCCCAAATGATTCATCAATACCAGTGTCATCAAAAAATCATATAAATGGAAATATTATACAGGTTTAGCAGGTCTGGTTCATCTATGTATTTAGAAATTTTCCCAAAAGTGGTATTGCTGGGTCTTGAAGAAGGTTGTTGCCTAATTTTCTGAGAAATCGCCATATTGATATGCAAAGGGGCTGTGCCAGTTTGCACTCCCACCAGCAATGCAAGGGGCATTTCTTTTACCCTACATCCTTTCCAGCTAAGTTGTCATCAGTGTTTTTGATCTTGGTCATTCTTACCGGTGTAAGATGGAATCTCAGAGTTGTTTTGACTTGCATTTCTCTGATGACTAAGGATGTTGAGTATTTCCTTGAGTGTCTTTCAGCTATTTTAGATTCCTCTGTCTTTGTTTATCATATATAATTTATTTAAAAAGTTGTGGAGAAATCTGTGAGAATTTTGATGGGGATTGCAATGACTCTGTAGATTGTTTTTGATAGAGGGCTGTTTTCCTAATGTTATTCTTAAAGGCCTGTGACCGCATGAGATCTTTCAATCACTGGTGTCTCCTCAACATTTTTTTCTTGAGTATTTTCATTATACAATCATTCCCTTGCTTGATTACAGATTCTCAAAATATTTTATTATTTTTTAGGCTATTGCAAAAGGGTTTGTCTTCTTATGTTTTCCTTCAATCTCTGTTATTTTCTAATAGGAAGGCTATTGTTCTCATTTTGTGCATTATTTTTTTTCTGCTACTTAAAGAATGTATCAAGTGCAAAAGTTTCCTCATGTAGTCTTGTGTAATTTTTATATAAAATCACATATTATGCAAATTAAAAGAGTATTTTGACTTTTTTTCCTCTCTGCTTGTAGATCTGGATCTCCTCCATTGAACTATACTATACTGAAAAAGTATGAAATGAGTGAAGAAGATACATTAATT
The DNA here is from genome assembly GCF_903992535.2 of Arvicola amphibius. Taxonomy (NCBI): domain Eukaryota; kingdom Metazoa; phylum Chordata; class Mammalia; order Rodentia; family Cricetidae; genus Arvicola; species Arvicola amphibius. The sequence goes on from NC_052054.1 coordinate 91,933,885, forward strand.
TTTTCCTGATTTTAGTGTTTAAATGATTTCAGTTTTTCTCCACTTAATCTCATGCTGTGGACTTGATGTAAGTGGTTACATTTTGACAGATTTATTCATTGTTCTTTGGATAGCTGGTATCTTCTAGCCTCTTATCATGAAGGGAAGTTGACTTTTCTAAAAGACCTTTTCTGCCTTTATTGAGATGATAACTTCTATTTTGTCTTTTAGCATGTTTTAAAGGTGAATCAAATATATTAATTTGTTTATGTTGAATCATCCCTGCATCTCTGGCTTGCAGCCAAATTGATCATGGTGAATAATCTTTTTGATGTATTCTTGGATTCAGTCTCCAAGTATTTTACTGAGGATCTTTTCATCTATGTTCATAAGGAATATTGGCCTATAACTTTCTTTCTATGTTGATTCTTCTTACGGTTTTAGTATCAGATAAAATGTATTCATAAAAAGAAATAGAAAAATATTTCTTCAGTTTTACTTTGCAAAATATTTTGAAGTACATTTGCATTAACTTTTATGAGAAAAGTCTAGTGGTATTCTGTGCTGAATTTATCTGGCTCTGGGCTTTTTTCATAGTGGAATTTTTAATTAGGGTATGGCTATAGGTCTGTTTAAATTGTTTTTTGATCTTTATTTAGCCTTGGTACTTTGTATATATTAAGAATTTTTCCCATTTTTTATATTTTTTAGATTGGTATAATGCATATTATAAAATTTTATCCTCATAATTTTCTGAATTTCTTTACTGTCTATAATAATATACCCCTGTGAATCTCTAATTTCTTATTTTGGATGTTCTTGCTCCACCTTTCATTTAATCAGTCAAAATGTCCAACTATGTTGAATTTCTCAAGAACAACTCCTTTAATGAATTGTTCTTTTGCATTCTTTGCTGTTTTAGTTTTATTGATTTAGTACCCAAGCTTGATTATTTCTTGCTATCTACTCTTTGGGAATATTATTTGTTTTCATTGTTCTTGAACTTTCATGTGTTGCTAAGTTACAAACATGAAGGTTTTTTTTTTTTTTTTTTTTTTAATGTAGACACTTATATCTATGACCCTGCCTCTTAGAAACACCTTCATTTTGTCCCATATGAGGTCTGGATATACTGTATTTTTATTTTCATTCATTTCTAAAAACACTTCCATTTCCTTCTTGATTTTTGTTTTTGACTCATTTTCCATTCGGTGGTGAGTTTCTACTAGACTGTATATACTTTTATTTTTGATGTTTAGTTTATAATCCATAACGGTCAGAGAGGAAGCAGGATGTTATTTTAATTTTTTTACATCTGCTGTTACTAGCTTTGTGTCATTGTATGTGATCAATTTTGGAGAAAGTTACATGATCTGCTGAGAAGAAACTTCGTTATTATTAGATTTGCAGTTAGGTAGCTATCTTCTATCTCTGTTAGATTTATTATAATTGTTAATTTCAGTATTCCTTTGTTTAGTTTAGTCTGGATAACCTGTCTATTGGTGAAAGCTGTGTAATGAAGTCACCACTATGCAATGATCCATACATGATTTAGCTGTCATTGATTTTTTTTTTTTTGGTTTGTTTTTGTTGTTTTGTTTTTGCTTTGCTTTGTTCCAATTTTTCTTGCTGTTTTCTTTCCTTTTATTGAGTTGGGAGTCTTTTTGTTTAGTGTATATATGCTTAAAATTATAGTTTCTTTCTGGTAGACTTTTTCTTTAATAAGTATTTGGTGTCTTTTTTATTAGATTTTATTTAAAGTTTATTTTTTCAGTTATCAAATATCTAAATTTTCTTGCTTTTTGTATTAATTTGCTTGTTTTAATCTGTGGTGGCATCTATCCTTAATGGTGAGGTATGTGGCTTTTTTTTTCTCATAGTAGCTTTTTATTTTTTCCTGTTATTTATTAATTTTTTTGCTTTAGTGTGGGTTTTCTTCCCCCATTTTAATTTACTCTCTGGCATTATTTATTTCTTGTGTTTCTTTGGGTGTAGTTAATCTCTACAGGTTGACATTTTTCATCAATTACCTTCTGTAGAGCTGGATTGGTTGATTGAAATTTAATCTGATCATGGAATATTTTTCTTTTTCTGTAGATTACAGCTGAGAGTTCTGCTGGTTATAGTGGTTATAGTAATCTGTACTGGGATCTATAATCTCTCAGTGTAGAACAATTGTTCAGGCTCTTTGGGTTTTCAGAATCTCCATTGAAAAGATTTATTGAAAAGAGTTATTGAATACTCAAGAGTTATTGTATTGGCCTTCACTTTGCATGTGACCTGATATTTTTCACTCACAGCTTTTAATATTTTTTCCTTTTTTGTATATTGGTGTCTTGATTATTATGTGTTATTGCAGTTTCTTTTCTGTTCCTGTCTGTTTGGTGTTCTATAAGCTTCTTGTACTTTGATCAGCACCTGCTTCTTTAGATAGAGGAAATTTTCTTCTTTGATTTTGTTAAAAATATTTTCTGTCTTTGACCTGAGTTTCTTTGCCTTCCTCTGTTCCTACTATTCTTAGATTTTGTCTTTATATGATATTTCTGATTTCCTAGATGCTTTATGCAATGATTTTAATTTTTTAGATTTAGTATATTGTTTGTCTGAGTTACTCATTTCTACTACCTTGTCTTCAGTACCTGAGATTCTCTCTTCTGTCTTCTAATATGTTGATTATGTACAGTTTTGAAGTTTGTGATTAACACATAACATTTTTCATTTCTACTTTTACTTCAGTTTTGTTTTTCTTTGGAGATTATATTTCTAATTACATGTATTGAAGTGTTTTCATATTTAATTATAATTATTTTTATTTGTTTTAATAGATTTTATAAGGCACTTGTTCATATCCTCTTTTTTTTTTTTTTTTTTTTTTTTTGGTTTTTCGAGACAGGGTTTCTCTGTGGCTTTGGAGCCTGTCCTGGAACTAGCTCTTGTAGACCAGGCTGGTCTCGAACTCACAGGGATCCGCCTGCCTCTGCCTCCCGAGTGCTGGGATTAAAGGCGTGCGCCACCACCGCCCGGCTGTTCATATCCTCTTTAAGATCCTTGAAGATATTCATGATTATTATTTTGAAAACCTTCTTTTATGCTTTATCTAAATTGCATTTCTCAGAGTCTTTTTTTTCCTCATTTTTTTTATTAAAGATTTCCATCTCCTTCCCTCCTCCTCCCCCTCCCCTCCCCTCCCTTCCACCCATACCCCCTCTCCACCCCTCTCCAAGACAAAGAGCCATCAGGGTTCCCTTCACTATGTTAAGTCCAAGGTCCTCCCAGCTCCCCCTAAGTCCAGGAAGGTGAGCAACCAAACTGACAAGGCTTACAGTGAGCCCGTCCATGCTGTAGAGTTCATGTTCATTGCCATTGTCCTTGGTTTCTCAGTCCTCCTCCACCGTCAGCCACATTCAGAGAGTCCGGTCTGGTCCCCTGTTCCATCAGTCCCATTCCAACTGGACTTGGTGGTCTCCCGTTAGATCTGTCCCACCGTCTCAATGAGTACACGCACTCCTCACGGTCCTGACTTCCTTGCTCATGATCTCCCTCCTTTTGCTCCTCATCGGGACCTTGGGATCTCAGTCCGGTGCTCCTATGTGGGGCTCTGTCATTTTCTCCATCCAATGCCAGGTGAAGGTTCTATGGTGATATGCAAGATATTCATGAGTATGGCAATAGGATCTGGACATTTCTGGCACCCTCTCCTCAGATGCCCAAGGACCTAGCTGGGGGCGTCTTCCTGGACACCTGGGAACCCCTCTAGAGTCAAGTCTCTGCCAACCCTAGAATGGCTCCCTTAACTAAGATATATAATTCCTTGTTCCCATATCCACCCTTCCTATATCCCAACCATCCTATTCCCCCAAGCTCTTCCCATCCTCCACTTCACACTTTACTGTCCCCATTCCCCCCCTCCCCTCATCCCACCCCACCCGCATGTTCCTATTTTTTTTTATTTTTTTTTTTTAAAGATTTATTTATTTATTATGTATACAACATTTCTTGTAGGCCAGAAGAGGGCGCCAGACCTCATTACAGACAGCTGTGAGCCACCATGTGGTTGCTGGGAATTGAACTCAGGACCTCTGGAAGAGCAGTCAGTGCTCTTAACCGCTGAGCCATCTCTCCAGCCCCTGCATGTTCCTATTTTTTGTCCAGCAATCTTGTCTACTTCCAGTATCCAGGAGGATAACAGGAAATTTGGGATCAACCTACCCCAGGACCCAGCAATCCCACTCTTGGGAATTTACCCAAGAGATGCCCAATCATATTACAAAAGCATCTGTTCAACTATGTTTATAGCAGCATTATTTGTAATAGCCAGAACCTGGAAACAACCTAGATGCCCTTCAGTGGAAGAATGGATGCAGAAAGTGTGGAATATATACATATTAGAGTACTACTCGGCGGTAAAAAACAATGACATCTTGAATTTTGCATGCAAATGGATGGAAATAGAAAACACCATCCTGAGTGAGGTAACCCAGGCCCAAAAAGATGAACATGGGATGTACTCACTCATAATTGGGTTCTAGCCATAAATAAAGGACATCGAGCCTATAATTTGTAAAAAAAAAAAAAAATCCTAGAGAAGCTATATAAGAAGGTGAACCCAAAGAAAAACATATAGTTATTCTCAGAGTCTTTTTAAATATGGTTACTGACTTCTGGTGGAGGAACATTTTATTGGATGTTGGTATTAGTAGTTTTATTATTGTACTAGCTGGGATCTAGGCATGTAGAGTTATGATGTTCAGGTTGTTAACTGGGATAGATATCTGTAAAATGAGACTGCTCGTTCATTTCCCAGCCACCCAGACTCGAATTATTACACAGAAACTATATTAATTACAACACTGTTTGGCCAATAGTTTAGTCATATACCTATCTAGCTCTTACATTAATAGAAATTAACTCATTTCTATTAATCTATGCATCTATGAAGCTGTGGCTTACCAGTTAGTTTCTGGCATCCGCCCCCTGCCACAACTACATGGTGTCTCCCCTGACTCTGCCTTATTTCTCCCTGCATTCAGTTTAGTTTTCCTTGTCTAGCTCTATTTTACCTGTTGTAGGCCAAAACAGCTTCCTTATTTACCAATGGTAATAATACGTATTCACAGCATACAGAAGGGAATCCCACATTAGATATCTGATCTTGTCTTTGTTGGATGGGTGTTGCTTTCTTTGGTGATTATTGATCACATTGAATCCAAAGTGAATATCATGGCTGTGGGGTCCCAGACACTAAGCTTTTTATGGATTTGCAAATGAGAGAAAGAAATGGAGTTGGACTAGAAAGAAAAACTGAGGGGCAGTGGGGAAAAGCTAGGGTATCTGGGGTCCTCATCCAAGTCAGAATACCCATGGAGTGGAGGTAGGGTGGGAACAGGTGTTACTTTCATGTAGACTGCTGCAAAACTACAATTAAACTGGAAAGAGGCATGAGAAGGAGAGAAGGTCCTGGATTCTTATCAAGAGTTGAAATCTCTCTCTCTCTCTCTTTTGTCTTTTGGATAGGAGTTCATGTAATCAGGATGCTAAGCAACCAACTGTATAACTGAAGTTAACATGATGAAGGACAGAAAGGATAGGGGAAATTACCTACCTATGCCACAGCCCACAGTGGCCAATGGAGAAGGGGACGGTTCCCTGGTAGAAAGTGTTTGTGTGGTTGAGTCTGACACAATGAAATGGACATGCACCAGAAAGAATGTCTGACAGAGTTCACAGGAAAGAGCTCAGGTAAGTTTACATCAAAAGGTAGTCTTCCTAAGGAAAAAAAACATTTTCTTTATGCTCAACCTATGTGGCATATTTCCTAACTTTTATTGTCTTGTATATTTTCAGAAGTGTGATGTGTCATTCTTACTTTGGTTATTTATGTGTCCTTTTTGTGGGTGATGCATTTCCTAGGGAGATATAAACAAACACCTCAACATCCTATGTAAGGTAATGAACTCTACAGCATGGATAGGCTCACTGTGAGCCTTGTCAGTTTGGTTGCTCACCTTCCTGGACTTAGGAGGAGTTGGGAGGACCTTGGACTTAACATAGTGAAGGGAACCCGGAGGACTCTTTGTCTTGAGAGGGGTGGAGTGGGGGTATGGGTGGAAGGGAGGGGAGGGAAGGGGGAGGAAGAGGGGAGGAGATGGAAATTTTTAATTAAAAAAAATGAGGAAAAAAAAAAAACACTTACAGACCAAACAAATGGCTCCAACTAAAACCGATCAGTGAGAAAACTGTGGTATTTACAAGAATGAGCATGAGGGATTTCTTACAGGAGCATGAAAGACTCAAAGGCAACTACATGCCTGAAAAGCTCACACCACATGAGAGATTACTCATAAATGCTGAATCTCTGGAGTTCTCTGTATAAATTGCATGCAGCTCAGCAATCTTATCAGAGTCTCTTTTTCATAGCAACCATTATGGCTTATTAAACCTTGGAGAGGCAACTTGTTTCTAGAGCTTCCTGAGATTTGTGAATTGTTTACTCTCTGAGCTTTTCAAGTGTTGTGAAATATTTCAGCACATTGCTTTTCCTGCTCCTTTTCTCACAAACACAATGGTAGTATCTTATTGTCTTATATGACAGAAGGTTTTCCTGAATGAATGAAGTAATTAATAGATGTAATAATTTACACGCATTAAATTATGCAAAGGATAATGTTATGATACTTTAGTGTTTGAAACCATTTATGACAGGCATACCTCAAAAATTCACAGTATCTTTAAAGACTCATCATTAACCCCGATAATTGTGAACAAATATTATTTTGTACTCGTTTCTCTCACTAAGCAATGATTGAAGTAGCTAGCATATTAACTCAACTATAAAGCTTAGTCAGAGCTTTTTAAATGGTTAGAAGTTATAAACTACAGTTTCAAAAAGATATTGTGTGAGATTTGATAATACTCTAAAATATGGGGTTTCATTAAGAAAGTATATTAGTCCCCAAAATGATTATTTTCTCATAAACAAGCAACTAAAGCCTGGACATCTCTTGAGAGGGAGTTGTGTGGTGAGACTGTCTTCTATTTTGACAGTGGAAACTAAAAAGGAATTTGTGGGCCATAGGTCTCCAATAAATAAATGTGAAAATATTTTATGTTCAATTTCAGGATTTAATACATCAATGCCATGCAATTTTCTTTGACATAAAATTTAATGATGAATTGATATTTGATAAAACACTAATATTCACTAACATATATCTGGGGAAATATCTGAGCAATTTATTAATACATAATATAATGAAAAATAAAATTTTATATCACAAGAAATTAAAGTGACAGATTTTAAAAATGGCCCTAGACATAAAAAGGATTAATAATTTTAAAAGAGATATGCTTGCTAATATATTTATATTAGACAAATTATATTCATTGCATATAAATAGTAAACTTAGACAATATAGTTTGCATATTGTCTAAACAAAAATAAATTCTAAGGTGTGCCCTGGCAAAATATCTAGAAAAATATTGAAAGAATTATTTCTACCCCTATTTAATATGTCTGCAATGTTTGTTCCTTTGGTACCTTAGTTTTGTTTAATATGGGAATTCATTACATTATGTGACTGATACCCAAACAAGATAAAAAATTTGAGAATGTAAGTCCTAGGCAACTTATGTTTCATCATCTTCAGAGGATTTTTGTTCAGTATTAATTGCATGATTATATCTTATATTTCAGGCTTTGAAGATGAAGAAGATAAACTCCAGTTATGGTGAATATATCGGTAAGTAGTAGAGATGGGTAAGCATATATGAATATTTTAAATCCTAATTAGATCTCAACATAAGACATATTTCAGATAATGATAATATAGTTTTGCAGAAATTTAGGTGCTTCAGAGTACATGAGTTAAATTCTCTTGGAACATATGATCCTAATATTTTCACATGACCTTTGGGCCCATACTGACATGAGAGAGACTTGTCTAGAATGACCTATGGATAGATAAACTGTTAAGTAATAGTAATCGTAATCATAATAACCTGTAGTGTTATTTCACTTGTATTTTTTTTATTAAATTATATAATTTTTACAAATTTTTACCTTCCCCCCTCCTCTCATTTCCCTTTTCCTCCCCCCATTCCCCTCCCCCTCCCTCTCCAGTCCAAGGAGCAGTCAGGGTTCCCTGCCCTGTGGGAAGTCCAAGGTCCTCCCCTCTCCATTTTAATAAATAAAGCTTGCTTGAAGATCAGAGAGTAAAACAGCTGCACTGGTCTGTTTTACAGACCAGGCAGTGGTGACATACACCTTTAATCCCAGTAGCCACACTAGATTCCCATTGAAATCTGGTGGAATATAAGACAGGAGGAGACAGCTCTCAGGCTCAGTCTCATTCTAAGATACCTGGAAGCTGGATCACCATTTTCGACTAAGGTAGAGGTAAGAGCCAGTAGCTGGCTGTTTTGATATTCTGACTTTCAGGTTGAACCCCAACATCTGTCTCTGGGTTTTTATTAATCATCATACAATAACCACTATCTCTGCTGTATATTTCTACTCTACAAATATTATGTCTACAAATATAAAATACATATATACATGTATATATATATATATATATACATATTTATAAAATCATACATGTACATTTCATGGAGGATTATATGATTACATGTACACAAAATACATACAGTGTCTATACCATAGTGCAACAAAAATACTAATAATAACACGAAATAAATGCTACATAGAGATACATAGTTATATCTGTTACATTACCTTGGTATACTGACTGTTCTTGGTTGTCAACTTGACTACATCTGGAATGATCTAAAAGTCAGGCAGCTGGATATACATGTGAAGAAAATTTTTTAAATTAAAACATTTGAAGTGAGAAGACACCCTAAATCCAGACTATTGAGATGGTAAGGTCCTTTAATCAAGGTTACACTCTCTGCTGGTAGCCTATATAAGTGAAAAGGAAGAAGGAAGCTTTAGCTCTTCATCAGCTTGCTATTGTTGGCAATTCCATTCCTTCCATTAAAGACTACTTCTTCAGGATTTCATAGCATACTGAATAACAGCTAAGACATCTAACCTCATGTACTGAACAACTACTAGGTTCTGGACTTTACCTTGGCAGACACCCATGGTTGAATTAGCTAGACTTCAGCATGTAAGCCATTCCTACAAATCTGAAGAAGTTCACAATAATGAGGAGGTAAGAGTGTTTAACCAGGACATGCTTATTTAGTCTCCTAAGAATGTAGGTAGACATTAAGGAAAGCTCACCTCAAAAGTTGTGCTATAGCCTGGAGATGAAATCTGAGATTTGGATCTGGAGAAACAGAGGGAGAGGAGAAGATCTATAGTCAGCCTACCCATTTCCCTGGATTGGTCTTTGAATTAACAGTGGGGAAAGGTTGGGGTGGGCTACTGGAGTTGGGAATTGGAATAAAAAAATCAAGTTGGTAGAGGGAAGATAGAAAGGCAAGATTTGTAGAACACAGTGATGATACAGGAATGAGGAAAGGGGGCTGAGCAGGTGTTCCATTACAGAGCTGGAGATGAGACTGGGTGATTAGATTTGAAGGAGGGGGAGGGAGTAGTGGAGGTCTATCATTGACTTTCCTGTCTCCATGGCCTGCTCAGTGTTCTGTTCACAGGCAATGCTTTCTGGTATTGGAGGCTAGGATTATGGGATGTGTTGGAAAAGGAAGATTGAAGGAAGAATTTGTTATTTGTTGGGTATGAGGTCATAGGAGAAAGAGAGACTATAGCAGGTGTCCTGCTACAGAGCTGGGACCGAGACTGAGGGGGCTAGGACTGGAAAATCTAGAGGAGATGTTAGGAGCTGCAGTGAGCCTGCCTGTGTTTTCAGCATGCTAGGTGTTGGGTTAGCAGAAACAAACAGATTTTCAACAAACAAAATAGAAGAAAATCTCCAAGGCAGAAAGGAACCAGTTATATCAAGTTGCTGTAGTTCTATAGAAGGTTAAATAGAAAAAAGCACCAGAACATCCTATGACTTTATTGTTAAAATAAAACCAAACAAAATAAAGTATGTTGAAAAAGAGAAGGAACAAGTTACATATAAGGGTAGGCTCATCAGAATAATAGCTGATTATTCAAAAAAAAAAAAAAAAAAAAAAAAAAAAAAAAAAAAAAAAAAAAAAAAAAACGCTTTAAAGCCAAAGGGAGCCTAGAAATACAAATCCACATTTGGAATAAAGTTTTGCCAACGCAGACTATTATCTATGATAATAGAGCAGAAAAAAAGTAAACTAATGTATGACCACCAAGGTATTTCTATAGAAAATACTAGAAGGAATATTTCAGTCTGAAGAAAAGGATAAATAGAAACAAAAGACCATAGGGGAAAATAAAAAGAAAACAATACAGAACTATTAGACAAAAGAATTCTAGTAGAGCAACACTAAATCAATAATCTAAGAAGAATCAATGTATATATTTTAATATTAACTTTAAATGTTAACAGTCTGAATTTCTGATTAAGAAGGCACAGAAAAGCAGATTGGATTAGAAAAGGGAGGCAGAGGCAAAGGCAGACTGGGCTCAGTAAGTTCGAGGCATTCCAGAACAGCTAGAGATACAGAGAAAAAAAAACTGCTTTAAAAAATAAAAAATAAAATGTAATAATAATTTTAAAAAGGAAACATGATCATCTATCTTTAAGAAAGACACATTGCAATTAATGAAAGATACCACCTAAGGTAAAAGGATGGGAAAATGTATCCAAACACAGAAACAAGTAGGCACAAGTAGGTATCACTAATCTAATATCCAACAAAATAAAGCTAAGGCCAAAACCAGTCAGAAGAAATTAAAAACCACTTTAAATTCACTAAGGGAACAGTGAAGAAGTTTATTGCATTTCTAAACATATATGCTCCAAACAAAGGTGTAGCTAAATTTAATTATATATTTAAACATTACTAGATGTAAAACCATAAGATAACCTCTACAGAGTTATAGTTATAGTAGGTGATTTCAATACCCAGCTCTCACAAATAGAGCAGTCATTCAGACAGAAACTAAAAAGAGATATTATAGAGTTAAATGGCACCCTCAGTTAAATGGACCAAATAGGCAACTGTAGAAATTTGTGTCTAGATAATGAAAAATGTGTATTCTCCTCAAAAGCACACATTTTTCTAAAATTGGTCACATATTAAGATGCAAATTAACCACACCAAATATGGGAAAATAAATAGATATGATCATGTATTTTATTTTCCCACGATGAAATGAATCTCCGTCTCAGCAGCAATAGAAATTATAGAAAGTGAACAAACCCATGATAGATTAAAAAAATACATTATTGAATTATGTGTGAGTCACTGAATAAATCAAGAAGAAATTTAAAAAAACATGAAATTAAATGAAAATTTAATTAACCTAAACTAATAATATAATTAATCTTAATCTTAAAATAAATAAAAATTAAAAAGTCAAATTAATAATTTAATGTGAGTCTAATGCCTTTATACTGCAATAAAAAATAAAACTCAAGATTTGTAGACAATGAGAAATAATCAAATTGAGGAGAGAAATTCATTTAAATAAAAACAGTACAAGCAATAAATGAAGAGTTTATTCTTTGAAACAATAAACAAGAATGACACACCTTTAGTCAAACTAATTAAACGAAAGAGAGAAGACACAAAGTACCAGAATTAAATGTAAAATGGGAAACATAAAAGACATCAATGAAATTCAAGAAATCATTAGGACTATCCTTTAAAACTATATTAACATAAATTAGAAAATTCAAAAGGAAGGAATATATTTCTGGATATAATTTGTTACTGAAGTTAAACCAAAGAGATAGAAAGAACGCTCACTAGTTAAGTTCACTGCCTGCTCTTCTGGAGGACCTGATTTTGAAATCCAGCACCTACATGGTGTCTATCCACTCTCTGTAATTCCAGCTCCTGTGACCTCTTCTGGACTCCTTAGGAAACGGGCCACAAGTGAGGCACATATATGCATGCCAACATTATACGAACATGTATATTAATTAAAACAAATCCTTAAACCTGTAACTTTTTAGTGGAGTCTGAAAACAGCAAGAAGATTGCAACACCCTAAGAAGTCTGTCAATTAAGACAAAATCCAGATCAGATAAATTCTTTGAAGAATTCTACCAAAAATTTAAAGAAGAACTAACAGTAGTAGTACTATTCAAATTCTTCCAGAAGAGATAAAACCCTTCTTTGAATCCCATACTGTTCTGGATACAGAAGCCAAATAAAAACAGAACATTGCATACCCATCTTCATGAGGACCATAGATGTGAAAATTCTAGTAAAATACTTGAAAGTTAATTCTGGACCCATTGAAAAGATCATTCTTTATGACAAAGTTGGTGTAATTTCTGAGATACAGAGATGCCTTGGTATATAAACATCCCTTTTCTCTTATTTGATAAAACATCAGGAGCAAGGCAACTTACAGAAGAAGGAGTTCATTTGAGTTTTGGTTTAGAGAGGAACAAGAGTCCACCATTTCAGAAAAGCATGAGAGCATACACCAGGCAGGGCTACCAGAGCAGGAAGTTGAGAGCTCACATCTTGAACTATAGGCACAAAGTAGAGGGAGAAAGATTACTAGGCTAGTGTGAGGCTTTTTTTTTTAAATCTCAAAGTCTGGCTCTAATGATATGTTTCTTCCCATTAGACCACACCTCTGTGATGGCCAGAAACATCACCACCAACTGGGAACCATGTATTTAAATATTTGAGCTTCTTGGGGACATTGTCCTTTCAACCATCATAAAACATGTGCCAATCAATACATTGATCACAAAATTAGACTCAAAAATGGAGATCACAAAATAATCTATATGGATACATGAATAGAATTTGATTAAATGCAATATCTCTTTATGATAAAAATCACCTAGATGTGAGGCATGCAAGAGCATACCTCAAATAATAAAGGCTATGTGTAATGACTCTATAGCCAGTATCTTGTTAAATGCAGATGAACACAATATTCCTACTAAAATTGGCAACAAGATATGTATGTGGCCTTTATTCCTTTTTTAATGATTATAATGTTTGAAGTCGTCTGTAGATAAATGATGCCAGAGAGAGCATAGAAGGGATGCAAATAAGAAAAGAGTAAGAATCCAGAGTATTCTTATTTGTAGAAGATATGAGTCCATTTGTAGGAGACTATAAATACTCCACCAGAAATTCCCAGAACTCATATTTTCAACAAAGTGACAGATAACAAAACTAACACAGAGAATTCAGTAGCCTCACTATATACCAATGATACAAGTACTGAAAATAAAATCGGGGAAACAATACTATTCAAAATACACACACATACACCACACACACACACACACACACACACACACACACACACTTACTTCCTGGAAACAAAAACCTAACTAAGGTAATAAAAGGCGTCTGCAATTAATATTTTAAGAAACCAAAGTAAGAAGATGAAGAAAGCTCTAGAAGATGGAAAGACCTCTTAATATCATGGATCAGAAGAATTAAAATTGTGAAAATATACATGCTACCAAAAGCAAACTACAGTCCTCGTAAAATTCCAACAAAAAATTCCGAGTCATTTTTCAAACATAGAGAAGAAAAACTAATTAATATTGAGTTAACAAATTTCCCAACTAGGTAAAGCAATCCTGAGAACAAACAATTATTGTGGGAAATATCATAATTTCTGATTTCTAATTACATTACACATTCATATCTATAAGGTCAGCATGCTACTGACATGAAACAGAGGGCATATGAGAGATTAGGAGGTAGGAGGTGGGTTAACAAAAGTAATGAATTATAAAGTATCTTACAGAAACACAACACTATTTAAGGTTTTAAAAACATAATTATGAAAACAAAGAAGTTTTAACAGAAGTACCCTACATGAATGGATAACACTGTCCATCAGAAATGTTTCATAGGCCACTCAAACAACACAAACTGTTACTATTGCTTTTCCTTTCACACTATAACTAGGTGACTAGAATCTGTTAACAGAGATATCACATATTTTTTACAAGATAGAAAAATCATCCTCATACTGACTTTGAAACTTCCTCCTTGCCTTCTAATTCTAGCTAATGAGGAGAAAAGACATGCTAAACTCTTTGTCTTTTATGGAAAATGTTATTTTCCAATGAATTGCTATTGTAAGACACTCTGATTTGTGAGTAAATTCGTTTGCCCAAAACAACAGCAAACAGAAGTAAAAAATAGTAATTCCTGCTTGAACCATAACACACACTCTTTCTGAAAGCCTGTTTTAAGAATTATGCCTCTAAAAAGATTGTTAATGGAATTATGCATCACTTTATAATTAACCAAACCTACAACAAATTAAAGTGCTGATTGTGAAGGCAAAATAACACTAATCTATAATTATAATCAAGAATAGCATTAACTGAAAACCTTAGCCAGCTCAACACAAATTTTTTATGGAAAGTAAATGCCACAGGAGAGTTAACTTGAATCTAAAGCAAACCAAACTCATATAAATGTACTCACAGGCTTACTCAATTCAGATAGATTATTATTATTATTTATTTTGAATAATTTCTAACTGTTTTCACATAAGCCAAAATTATATGGTATTTGTTTTCATTTTTTGCACATGTCAAAAATAACTTGACCGTTGATATAGTTAACCACCATTTGTGAGAACCCTTATTCTCTTCCATAAAAACCACTTCTAAAGAATAAGAGAAATTCCTTAGTGCCAGGTTTCCCACTAACTCCATAACAACTCCCTCTATCAAAATATCTCTTTCTTTGCTCTCCCTTTTTCCTTCCCCCAGCTAGACCTTCCCAACCCCTCATGTTCCTTTCCACTCTTCCCTTTTCCCTCCCCAATCCCCTTACACTCTCCTCATTCACTCCATGCTCCCAACTTACTCAGGAGATCTCATCTATTTCTTTCTTCCCAGGGGGATCCATGTATGCCTCTCTTAGGGTTCACCTTGTTTCCTGGCTTCTCTGGGGTTCACAAAGAGGACCCCAGCTATAACACTAAGCAATTGTTGACAGGGTACTTTTACTGCATTCAGACTGAAGACTACCTTAATTGTCATCATAGAACCTTCATCCAGTAACTGATGGAAGCATATACAGAGATTCACAGCTAAGCATTGGGCCAAGCTCCTGGAGTCCATGTATAGTGAGGAAAAAGTATAGGAATATTAATATGAGCAAAGTGGTCAAGACATGATGGGGAAACCCACAGAAACAATTGACCTGAGCTAATGCGAGTTCACTGACTCTGGACTGAAAAGGCTCAAACTAGGCCCTTTGATGTGGATAACAGTTGTATAGCTTAGGCAGTTTGTGGGGCCACTGGCAGTGGAACCAATTTTTAAATGCCAGTGGATGAACTGGCTTTTTGGACCATTCCTTTTAGAGGGATACCTTGTTCAGCCTAGATACAGAGTGGGAGGATTCTTGGTTCTGACTCAAAGTGATGTGTCAGACTTTGTTAACTTCCTATTGGAGGTCCCACCTTTTCTGAGGTGTAGATGGGGGTGGAGTCAGGAAAGTGGGAGAAGTGGGAGGAGAGAAGCATGTGAGAGAACTGGGATTAGTATGTAAAATTAAAAAACAAATAAGAGAGCAAATAAAGAAAAAGATCACTAGTATTCTTCAACTCCCTCCACGCACCCCATAAAGGAATCAAGAAGTATCCATAAAACCAAACAATATCCTTATAAAGCCACAATGTCAAGAGATTTGGGTATTTTTGATGTGGGATTTCCCTCTGTATGCTGTGGATATGTTTTACTACTATTGGTTAATAAAGAAGCTGGTTTGCTTATGGCAGGGCAGAATAAATCAAGGCAGGAAATCTGAACAGAGATATACAGAGAGAGTAAGTGAAGTCAGAGAGATGCCATGTAGCTACAGAAGGAGGAGGAATCTGGAAACTTACTGGTAGACCACAGCTTTGTGGTGATGCACAGATTAATAGAAATTAGTTAAAGATGTAAGAGCTAGCTAGAAATACACCTAAGCTATTGGACAAATAGTGTTGTAATTAATATAGGTTCTGTGTGATTATTCAGGTCTGGGCAGCCAGAAAACCAATAAACAATATCTGGTTACAAAATGGCACCTATTATCAGGCATGAATGTACATAAGACCTAAAAAGCTTTAAAAGAAATAAAGAGGGCTTCTATACCCACAAGAATGGGAGCCAAGTGCAGCTTCTTGGTAGCCACACTTTTTTCTTCAGATAGGCTCTGTTTGCTGACCACAAGTAGAGATGGCATACTTTTTTCTTCAGATAGGCTCTGTTTGCTGACCACAAGTAGAGATGCAGGTTCTTTAGGACATGGATTCCTGGTTCATGCTGGCAACACCAACTTTTGGGAGGTCTTGCTACTGAGCATTTAAATGGCATTTGTGAGCAGAGTGCTACTAGTACATAAACCCACTGTGCCGCTGGAGTTGAGGTGGATAGCACTGAACATACCTCTACCATGTTGGACTGGGCAGAGCCAAAGGACAAAGCAGCCTTAGTCCTAGCCACACTCCTTGACATTTTACAAAATGCTCCTGGTGAGAAAAGGATGACAGATACACATTAAATCATATTCAGACAAAAATGAAAACTTCTAAATGGGTCACAGTGTTGGATAAATGTACATAGGTTTAGGAGAGAAGTAAAAGTACAGACAGTCATAGATTATAGGGGCAAAGATAATAGAATAAATATTGAAACAATAAAGTAAAAAATAAGCCATATAAAATGGAAAATACAAAGAGAGTCTGGATTAGGTATATTATTGCATTTTCTTTGAATTTTTTGACTGTGAATGAGCTAACTATAGAGATTTCACTGTATGAGCTGCTTAGCTAAACCAGCATAAATATTATAAAGGTATCTTGATTTCAAAATTTGAGTCTAAGGATATGTTACTTTGGAAAAGCAGTTCTGCTTTTTTCCACAGAGAATGAGAGCCTGTGGATTCCTACCAGGCAAATGTGGTTTGATGAAATAAACCCCCAAAATGTCTCTGTGAACCCTAAAATACTTTGCTCAACAAACAGCAAGAAGCAGTTTGAGAAAACAATGCCCAAATTCCAAACATGATTACTTATAAATGTTTATTTTCATTTAGAGGGGAATATAATATAGAGATGGATACTTTGCTTGGATACAGATCTTGGTCTATTGATACAGATTTAAAGTTGATTATGTTACACTGTGTATATGTATTTCTGCTCCTGTTTAAGGTATTGTGTTTATACAGGTCATTTAAAAATATGATGCATTATTTAAAATTACAGATTAATAGATAGTAATCTTTAATAGCCAAACTGTAGTCATGTTGGTTAGCTTTTCTAGATGAACAAAGAAATATTTCAGATGGATAGGTATTCTTCAAACCTTTCAAAGACCTACAGAATATGGTATTTAAAATTCTTTAAAAACTTAGACTTTTCTTGACAATGAGATACTTGTGCTCCTGCTGGCACCAATTTACTTCAGAGATAATAGGCATTGAAGAAACTCCTGATGGAGTTTACTGTCATATTGGCAAGATTAGTCATTTGGCAAAAAAAAAAAACTGTTCTTACCTGGACTGTTTGATGATATACTTTATAAACTGGATTTGTAGGACCCACAGAAAAATGACTGCTGAACTTGGCAAAAAAGGGTGAGAGGGTTGCTGCTTCATGAAAGAGTCTGCCAGACATTCTTCAGGACACAAAAGAAAGTGACTGACAAACTTCCATTATAGGCAAAACAATCTTTCAAATTTCCTGCTTCATGGAAAAGTCTGCCAGATACTATGGGCCTATACATTAAAGATGGATGTCTCAATGTTATAGAAGAACTTAGGTTCACTGTTCAAACAGCAAAATGTTTCTGTCAATACTGGAGTTTTGGCAGTTGCTTACAATGCAATTCCTGTTTACTTAGGCAATATTATATCCTTCTGGGGTCTTTGATGGGGTTGAAGACAAATAGTTACAATTATAGTTTTCCTTAGCTATGATAAAAAATAAATTAGATATGAAATTTTAGTTCCACTAAAATATATTGTAAATGCAATTCTTGCTTGATACTGTTAATAAGGTTTTCTGACCTTTGGAAGGGCAGAATAAAGCCAGGCATAAAACTCAAACATATATATTTATATATACAGTAAGCTGAGTCAGAAAGATTCCATGTAGCTGCCAAAGGAGGAAGATGCAGGATACTTATCAGTCGGCCACTGCCTTGTGGCAATTCACAGATAAATAGAAATGGGTTAATTAAAGATGTAAGAGCTAGCAAGTAATACACCTAAACTAATTGCCAAACAGTATTGTAATTGGTATAGTTTCTGTGTGATTATCTGGGTTTGGATGGTCAGAAAACAAACAGACTCCCTTTACACACATTCATTTAGATCTCTATATTTCAAGTGTTGAACAAGCATTCTTATTATTGAATCCTTAGATAATATATGGTTATGACTCTGACTTTTCATTTTATTGGAAAATGTAAACAGCAGATCCAGATGACCATCATTTACAATGTGTGCTTTTGTAAAGAAAGGGCTTAATTAGTACATCAGTGTAAATAATGTTACTTGCTTAGAACAAATGATTTTTCTCAGAGGTTGAATGAAGCTTTATCAAAGTAGAGATCAATTTTCTATTTTGGGGTGAATAATGCTCGATTATTAAATGAGGTAATTTATACGCATTATTTTATGTATGTTGTGTTATATAACTCAAGCAAGCTTTTATTATTATTGTAACAATAACAATTTATTTTTAACCATAGTATAAAATTCAAGTAACTACCTGTGGGCTCTATATTAAATTATTCATTGCATCTTCCAATTCACTCCAATTACTTTTGTATAAATATTAAACCACATTAAAGAACTGTTAAGATTCATCAATTTATTTGACCCTATACTTTTAAAATTAGAGTTCATCAAAATACTATTTTTAAATGGCAAAGGGATGTTAATCATTCATACAATTATTGAATATCTAAATGGGTCTCTCATGGTTTAAAATAAATTTTGAACACTTTTTGAGGCACATTGGTATCAAGTTTTTCTTTCCACTTAAACATATATTTTTAGATATTTAGATACAACTCTTAATAAATTTCAACAAGTAAAAGTGTGAAATCCAATGCTGTGATAAAAATATATTCTCAAATGAGATATTTTCTTGGAATATAATTAAGTGCAATTTCTATTGGAAATTATATCATGGGAACTTTGTTTTTAGGAAAAAAAATCGGTTAGTAGAAACTTTTCCAAATGCATTATCAGCATTTAGGAAAAGCATTGTACTCATGAAAATTACTGAGCTAATGTGAAAAGACTAGTATGATAAGAATAAACAGATTATTGTGAATGTATTTATTTTAAAGTAATTGTAGAATTATTTAATAATTTCAGAAAAAGCTTAAGAAAAACAACATTTATAAACTAATAATTACATTTATTGTATATGTGTTACTTTTCATGGTGATGAGCATTGTAGAAATTTAAAGTAAAAGATGTGGTAGAATATTTAACCATGTGAAGGTGTGTTAGATTTCTTTGTGCTGCATTGACTATATAAAGATGTGTTGTATTTGCTTCACCTTGACTGCCTAAGTAAGGCACCTGATTGGTCTAATAAAAAGCTGAATGGCCAGTAGCTAGTCAAGAGAAGGACAGCCAGGATTGGCAGTCAGAGGTAAAAAGTAGGAGGAGAATCTAGCCTGGAGAGAGAAGAAGAAGAAGAGAATGAAGAAGAAAGAGAGGGACATACCTGGGGCAAAAAGCCAGGCAGCCACCAGTCAGACATGGAGAAACAGTGAAAGTAAAATATACAGAAAGAAATAAAGAAGCCCCAAGATAAAAATAGGTCAAAAGACACAGATTAATCTTTGAGAACTATTGGGACAAACATAAGATAAGGTCTAGCATTTATAACTAATAAGAAGTCTTCTTGTTATGATTTGGGAGCTGGTTGGTGACCCAGCAGACAAAGGCTGAACATAAAATGGCAATGTGAAGTATATTCGAGTCTGTGCTAATATTAGACGAGCACTGTTCCTATAACATTTTGCTTGGCATAATGTAAGTTTTTGGTTTGTTTGTTTGTTTTGATTTGATTTGATTTTGGGTTTTTCCATATAGAGTTTCTTTGTAATGTTGGAGTCTGTCCTGGATTTAGCTCTTGTAGACCAGGTTCTCCTAGAACTCAAAGAGATCTGCCTGTCTCTGCTTTTCCAGTACTGAGAATAAAGGCTGTGCCACCACTACCCAGTTATTGAAAGTTTTTGAAGAATATTGTACGTTTTAATGCAGGCTTATTTTTATTTTATTTTGTTAACTTAATCTTAGAGAATAGAAGGGCTCTGTATATAGGGTTTTGGGTAACCCTGGCTATCATGGAACATGTTCTATAGACCAGGCTGGTCTAGAACCCATAGAGATCCACCTGCCTCTGCCTTCCGAGTGCTAGAATAAAGGGATCTTCTACCATTGCCCAGTTAGAAAGTCAAACTTGTTATCAAAGTTATTATTTACTGAACAGCAAAATGCCTTAGTATTATAGTATACCTAATTAAGGTAATTTTTTCCTAATTGTTCTTACATTGTGTTTGCAAATTTTGAATTAAAAATTTATTTACATCATCTCCCTTAAGTCGATTTTAACTTCAAAAATTTAAAAGTTAAAGTTAAACATTTTTTCTTTTTTTCTTTGTTTTTTTAATTTTTATTTTTTATTTTTCCATTCAAATATTTACACTTCCTTCCCTCCTCCCAATCCCCTCCCACTCCCCCACATCCCCTCCTCCCTCTCCCTCCCTGCTTGAGAGAGGGCAGGGTTCCTCCCCCATCCATCCAGGCCTAGGGAGCTGTGCATCCATATAGACTAGGGTCCCAAAACGCCAGAACATACCGTAAAAACAAGTCCCAGTGCCTTTATCAATGGCATCTCAGTCAGCCCCCATTGTCAGCCACAATCAGAGAGTCCGATTTGATCACATGCTCATTCAGACCTGGTCCAGCTGGATTTGCTGAGCTCCCATTAGAACAGGCACACTGCCTCGGTGGACCAAACCCTTGCGGTCCTGACTTCCTTGCTTCTCCATCCTTCTGCCTTTCAACTGGACCTTGGGAGCGCAGTCCGTTGCTCTGATGAGGGTCTCTGTCTCTATCTCCATCTGTCGCAGGAAGATTTTTTTTAATAATAGAAGACAAATTAGTATTTGATTGGTCAAAAGAATAGTTACATGAAACTTAAAAGATCATCTTTAAAAAGATGGCCATTTTTCCTTGGGACAAGATTACATTTCTTGGAAATATGAAAAATATGAAAGTTCATATTTAAAGTCCAGTTTTCAAAGAAATTCTATAATTAGGGATTGCTCCTACACAACCCTTCTAAGAAATTTGGCTGATTAACTGTAAATAAATTTGGTTGATTAACTGTAAATACATTTGTATAAGAATTTGAAAATAATCTAAAAACTTTTAATTTTTTTACATTTAAAAATTTTTATTACTTTATAAATAATAGGAATCAAAATTTCCACTTCCTCCCCTCTTCCCATTTCCCTCCTGCTCCCCCACTCAACCTACTTCTCTCCCTCTCCAGTCCTAAGTGAGGGCAGGGTACTCTGCCCTGTGAGAAGTCCAAGGTCCTCCCTGCACCATCCAGGCTTTGGAAGGTATGCATCCAAATAGAATAGGATCCCAAAAAGCCGGTACAGGCAGTAGAGACAAATCCCAGTGCCACTATCATTGGCATCTTAGTCTGCCCCAATTGTCAGCCACATTAGAGGGTTCAGTTTGATCCCATGCTCCTTCAGTCCTAGTCCAGCTGGCTTTGGTGACCTCCCATTAGTTCGGCCACACTGTCTCAGTGGGTAGATCAACCCCTAGTGGTCCTGACTTCCTTGGTCATATTATTCTCCCCCTTCTGCTATTCAACTGGTCCTTGGGAGCTCAGTCCAGTGCTTCAATGTGGGTCTCTGTCTCTATCTCTGTAACACCCGATTCTGTGTTACCCCCTCGGTACAGTTCGCGCGCCACTGTACCTTACGCGAGTCGGACAAGGGCCTGGAGATTGAAAGAACACACAAAGAGACCTGGGTCATTCGAAAAGAGATCAGCCGAATGCCGTTTATTTAGCCTTGGGGAAAATCTTATATACCCCACTCCTGCCCAAGGAATTCCACCCAGGCAGGTGGGAAATTACCATATCTAACTGCTGCACAAGGACTCCCACCTAGGCAGGTGGGAAATTACCATACCAACAATAGAGTCAACAATGCCCTACAACAAATCACCAGGCGGCGGGGCAGAGGGAGCACAGGAACAAACAGGATGCTTAGTCATCTGACCAGAAACCGTCCTCAAGGTGAGCCCCAGGAACAAGGGCAGACCCGGGCCCTACAGGTCTCCCTTTTATATAAATTATGACTAGGCCTGTCTTGGGTGGCATTGGACGTCAGGCAATACCCCTTACCCGTCATGGGAAAGCATCCAGGTCAAAACACATTTCCTGTCTTAGGTTGGGGTAGTCCCCCAAAAACCTTTCCCGTCATTGGCTCACTAGTCACCCATCACTTAGTTCAGCCAGATTTGTGCTGAAAGATTCTCTGGGACAATTGCTAAGAGGACTTGCCATGTGGCAACATTGACCTGAGTTTGCCTTTGGCTCTGGCACCATGAAACCATGAAGATGATGCTCCAGTGCATATAAGCATTCCTTAGGAGACTGTGCCTGCTTAATAAATCTGCCCAAATTGGAGTCCTTTAAGTAAGGTCTCAGCACTGGTGAAAGGAACCCTGGTATATTAAACTAGAATAATCTCAAGAGCCAATTAGTAAATTGTGTACTCCAGGGTCCACAGAAAACAGCAATAAGCCTTTACTGTAACCTAGCAGTGGACTTTAACCACAACCAATAGCAAAATTAACTGCAATATTCATTTGTAAATTTAGCTCAATTTGAATGGCCAAGGCATTTGCAACCTGCCCTGAGAGGGTATCCATTGTGCAAGCAGAAGCAACTGACTGACTAATGGAAAATCCAGCAGCTCTAGCTGCTCTGGCAGCCGCAGCAATGGCTGCATTATCATGGGATGGGTAGATAGGTCCTTAGCACTCGGACCACAACAGCTAGCTCCTCAGGATCCCAGCAACTCTTCAGTTGACAAGCCAGCATCTACTTGATCTCTTGGCTCTGTCCTGTCTTCAGGCTTCTGGACGGGAAAATCCACAGGACGCACCAGACGCTCAGGTACCCATATTGGATTGTCAGCATCCTGTGGGAAAACACAAACAGCCCCTCTTCCCCACACCAGTACAGGATCTGGACCATACCAGGTGCCATCTGCTAGATTCTTCCATTTAACATGAGGCATCCCGGAAGAATCTGGCCGCCAGTGCCGGTCAGCAGCAGTATGAGATTGAGCATCAACAGTCAAAAAATTTAAAATGTATAAAATAAAAGACAAATGGTCTCTGGGGGTGGAACCATATTCCCCCTTTCTTGTTTTATGCAGATAGGCTTTGAGCATACGATGCGCTCGTTCCACTATAGCTTGTCCTTGAGGATTATAAGGTATTCCCGTTTTATGGGAAATGAAAAAGTCAGAACAAAATTTAGTAAAGCCAGAGCTGGTGTAGGCTGGCCCATTATCAGTTTTTACAGTTTTTGGAACTCCCATGTAGGCAAAGGCCTGGAGACAGTGACTTTTAACATCACGTAATTTTTCTCCTGTATGAGCTGAGGCAAAAATAAGATGAGAATATGTATCCACGGTTACGTGAACATATTGCAAACGCCCAAAAGAAGGAACATGGGTAACATCCATTTTCCATAAATGATTAGGAGCAAGCCCACGAGGATTAACTCCCAAATGGGGAACAGTTAAAAGTTCTGAACACAGAGAACATTTTTTAACAATGTCAGTGGCTTGCTCTCGAGATATCTTAAAATGAAATCTTAACGACCCAGCATTGAGATGAAAACGATTATGAGCTTTTTCCGCGGCTTCATAAGATTCTAGACTAACCGCACAAATTTGGCGGGTAAGCTGATCAGCCAATGCATTCCCCTCGCTCAAGGGACCAGGGAGGTCAGTATGAGCCCGTAAATGCCCTACGTAAATGGGAACAGACCGGGCCCAAAGCAAAGTTTGAATAGCCAATAACTGCGTCTGGACTCGAGATACAGAGGCAATATAAGCTGCAGTTTCCAAAGGTGCAAGAATTTTGCTTATATACTGACTATCAGTAAAAAGGTTAAATGGAATATCAGCATATTTCTTTAAGGCCATTTGTACAGCGATCAATTCAGCCACCTGAGCAGATTTAGTATCAACAGGCTGAGTATCAAAATCAGGAGGGGAGGGCTACCACAGCTCTCCCTGTGGAAGATCCATCAGTAAACACATTCCGAGCCCCTGCCAGAGGCTGCAAAGAAATAACTTTAGGGAAACACACCGGATGATTTTTGAAAAAGGTGACCAACTTATCAGAAGGATAATGATTATCAAACTTGCAGGGATTAGTGCATAAAAACAAGGTCCAATCTTCAGCAAAATTTTGTAACCAAGTTATTTCTGCCTGGGTATAAGGCATAATAACCTTATCAGGTAACATTCCAAAGGTTTGCAAACTAAGTTTATACCCTTTCTGAATAACACGTAGCACAGCTGATGGGTACGAGATAACAATTTTTACAGGTGACACGCGTTCATGTACCCATAGGATGGGTCCTCGCTGCCAAAAAACTCCAGTAGGACTATGCTGAGAGGGAAAAATTATCAATAGCAATGGCTGACTATAGTCAATATAATGAGTATGAGCAGAGGCAAGCTTTTTCTCAATTAAAGTAATACATTTCCTTGCCTGAGGTGTCAACTCACGAAAGGAGGTTGGGTCTGGATTTCCCTGCAGAATGTCCATAATCATTTACTGTTCTAAGATCTTACAGCAATCTCCATTTACTAGACCTTTTCTTAATAACAAAGATAAGAGTATTCCAGGGAAAAGTGGATGTCACTATGCATCCTGCCTCTAGCTGTTCTAGGAACTCACTCTGTAGACCAGGCTGGTCTTAAATTTATAGAGTTCCACCAGTCTCTGTCTCTAGTTGCTGGGTCTAGTTGATGGGATTAAAGGTTCGTGCCACTACACCTGGCTTTTTTCCTGGGCTGATTAACCATCCCTTTACCTGCAAGGCAGTTCCTTTTGTTGTGTCCTGACCTTCCATATTGAAAACAATTCCTTAACCTGGCTCCACCTTGACCTTCCTTAAGGGCAGAAACAATTAATTACCCTACCCATCACTTGAGTGCCATAAATGTCCCTGCATAACCAGATAAAGACATTTAAATTTCCATTTCTATGGGGGTGTAAAACCTCTTGACAAAAATCATAAGACAAGGACCATATGCAATCTGTGCTGCTAAACCAGCATACTGTCCTTCACCAGTTAACTTGTCAAGGTTACGCTGGGGGAAACCCGCCTTGGCATTTTTCCGTGCTGTCTTTTTGCAATTTTCCTGCATTTCACCTCTCCATAACAAATAATCTCCCCCTGAAAGACAAGCCCTGCAAATCTGCATCCAGTCATTGGGTATAAGGTTGAGTTCTGCAAAGGATTCCAAAAAAGCTATAGTGAAAGGAGCATGAGCTCCATAGTCCATACCTGCTTCTTTTAACTGCTTAATATCCTTAAAGGCCAGGGGGTTATGCTGCCTGACCCTCTGTCCTTGCGGATCAATAATTTCCACAACAGGATAAATCTGCCTCTCTCTACTTAGATTATTTAATCTGTTTTGGATCTCTCGAATTTCTGCCTCTAAGTCTATAGGGGCGGAAGCACTGGTATAAGGATTTGAAGTGTCAAGAAATGTATTTTGCGGCGGAGGTCTCATGGAAACATCTCTATTTGCTTCCTTCCTTTCCTCTTTTTCTAACTTCTTTTTATCAGTGCGATCTCCTTTTCTAAAATTTCTTCTTCCTGTTCTATATCCCTTCTAATACTCTTAACTTCCTGTTCCTCAAAACTCTTAATAGAACTCACAGATTCTCTACTTCCTGAATCTCCTCAAGGGTTTTGTTCAAATTCTCTAATTGCTTTTACTTTAACATCATCACTGAGAAGAGCATCTCTGACTAAGCGCCATAGCGAAAATATTGCTATGGGGAATTCTTCTGGCCCTCGATCTTTTAGAGCATTTTGAAGGTCAGCCTTTACCTGCTCCCAATCAGTAATATTAAAACCCCCTGCATGTAGAAACCAGGGACTAAACTCTAAAACCGTCTTAACGATCTCTTGTGCTGTCTCAACTTTAATGCTGGTGCCTTGTTTCTCCAAAAGACTTTACAACTGGCCTGTTAACCGGCCCCTTAACACTGGAACAGAATTACTTGCACCCATAACCAATACACCCTCACCACTCGATTCCTTACCTGCTGGCCAGACTTCCAAGGGCGACCTCTCAGGAATCCCTACTTCCCGATCTCGCAGATGGGTCTCCGACTGTAGTTGATGATCCCGGCGGTGCCTCCAATTGTAACACCCGATTCTGTGTTACCCCCTCGGTACAGTTCGCGTGCCACTGTACCTTATGCGAGTCGGACAAGGGCCTGGAGATTGAAAGAACACACAAAGAGACCTGGGTCATTCGAAAAGAGATCAGCCGAATGCCGTTTATTTAGCCTTGGGGAAAATCTTATATACCCCACTCCTGCCCAAGGAATTCCACCCAGGCAGGTGGGAAATTACCATATCTAACTGCTGCACAAGGACTCCCACCTAGGCAGGTGGGAAATTACCATACCAACAATAGAGTCAACAATGCCCTACAACAAATCACCAGGCGGCGGGGCAGAGGGAGCACAGGAACAAACAGGATGCTTAGTCATCTGACCAGAAACCGTCCTCAAGGTGAGCCCCAGGAACAAGGGCAGACCCGGGCCCTACATATCTCCATCTGCCCCCAACTAAGGTTCTATGGTGATATTCAAGATAGTCATCAGTCTGACTATGAGACAAGGCCAGTTCAGGCACCCTCTCCTCCACTGCCCAAGGTCCTAGCTGGGGACATGTCTGTGGACATCTGGGAACCCCTCTAGAGTCAAGCCTCTTGTCAACCCCATATTGTCTCCCTTAATTAAGATATCTTCTTCACTGCTCCCATATCTGTCCTTCCTCCATGACAACCATCTCACTCCTCCAAGTTCTCCCCACCCCTCCCCTTCTCTCTTCTCTCTCCCCCTCTTCCCTTCCCCCCACTCCACACTCACCCCATGCTCCCAACTTTTGCCTGGAGATCTTGTCTGCTTCCATTTTCCAGGAGGATCTGTATATGTTTTACTTTGGGTTCACCTTATTACTTAGGTTCTCTAAGATGGCGAAGTATAGGCTCACTGTCCTTTGTTTATGGCTAGAATCCACTAATGAGTGAGTACATATCATATTCATATTTTTGCGTCCTGGTTATCTCACTCAGGATAGTGTTTCCTACCTCCATCCATTTACATGCAAAATTCAAGATGTCATTGTTTTTTACTGCTGAGTAGTACTCTAATGTGTAGATGTGCCACACTTTCTTTATCCATTCTTCCATTGAGGGGCATTTAGGTTGTTTCCAAGGTTCTGGCAATTACAAATAATGCTGCTATGAACATAGTTGAACAAATGCTTTTGTAGTATGATTGGGCATCTCTTAGGTATATCCCAAGAGTGGTATTGCTGGATCCTGAGGTATGTTGACTCCCAATTTTTTGAGAAACCACCACACTGATTTCCAAAGTGGTTGTACAAGCTGCATTCCCACCAGCAATGGATGAGTGTTTCCCTTATTCCACATAGCCCTTCTCTACACAAAGCATAAAGAAGTGAAGAGGGAAATCAGAGAAACATCACCTTTCATGATAGCCACAAATAGCATAAAGTATCATGGTGTAAGATCTATTTGACAAGAACTTCAAGACTTTAAAGATAGAAATTGAAGAGGATACCAGCGAATGGAAGGATCTCCCATGCTCTTGGATTGGTAGGATCAACGTAGTAAAAATGGCAATTCTACCAAAGGCAATCTTTAGATTCAATGAAATCCCCATCAAAATTCCAACAAAATTCTTCACAGACCTTGACATAACAATAATCAACTTTATATGGAAAAACAAAAAACCCAGGATAGCCAAAATAATCCTATACAATAAAGGAACTTCCAGAGGCATTACCATCTCTGACGTCAAATTCTCTTACAGAACCACAGTAATGAAAACAGCTTGGTTTTGGCATAAAAACAGAGATGTTGACCAATAGAATAGAATTGAAGACCCGGATATCAATTCACAAACCTATGAACACCTGATTTTTGACAAAGAAGCTAAAAGTATACAATGGAAGAAAGAAAGCATCTTTAACAAATGGTGCTGGCATAACTGGATGTCAACCTGTAGAAGAATGAAAATAGATCCATATCTATCACCATGCACAAATCTCAAGTCCAAATGATTAAAGACCTCTATGTAAATGTGACCACACTGAACCTGATAGAAAGAAAGTGGGAAGTAGCCTGCAATACATGGCCACAGGAGACCACTTCCTATGTATAACCCCAATAGCACAGACAATAAGAGCAACAATGAATAAATGGAACCTCCTGAAACTGAGAAGCTTCTGTAAAGCAAAGGACACAGTCACTAAGACAAAAAGGCAACTCACTGAATGGGAGAAGATCTTCACCTACTCCACATCAGACAAAGGTCTGATCTCCAAAATATATAAAGAACTCAAGAAACTAGACATTAAAATTCTAAATAATCCAATTAAAAAAATGGGGTTCTGAACTGAACAGAGAATTCTCAACAGAAGAATTTCAAATGGCCAAAAGATACTTAAGGCCATGTTCAACTTCCTTAGCTATTAGGGAAATGCAAATCAAAACAACTTTGAGATACCATCTTACACCTGTCAGAATAGCTAAAATCAAAACATTAATAAAAGGCTTTTAAAAGCATTTTACATACTTATAGTATATTTGGAGCAGCCATATGATATCTTTCATAACTGAAGAAATACTATTTATTCCCTCTATTTACTAAATGTTTGGTAGCAAAGCAGATACATTAAGGATGGTACCTTACTCTAGATAAGTCCAAATGATGTTCAAACATGATAAGTTGACTACGTAAGTGTCACTAGCCATCTACCCCACAAATGAGAATTAAAGAAAATAAAAACATTAACTTTCACACTGTCCTTCCTTTTAAAAAGTCAATATCTCTGAAATACTTAAGAAATCTGGAACCTTCATATTATTAAGAGACTTACTCAAGTTCACTAAAAATTTAAGAGTGGTGTGGCATTCAAAAATAGTTCATAATTTTATTTTACCACCCAATAACTTACTTTCATTATATTTCTCTCCAAGTTAAATCTTTTCTTGTATATCCATACACACATCTTCCTATCCATAAAACATTGCAAAGAAAATTAGAGATGACAAGAATGACTTTTATTCATTTTATTATCTGTAGTTTTGAAAGCAAAAGTTGTTTAATAAATCAATAAATAGATTTTCACATTGAATTATATTTCAGTTTTAAAGATTACTGTAGAACTAAACTGTGTTGAACAATAACACATATTTAGACATGGAAGGTGAGAATATTAATGGTTTGATTGTTGTGGGAGAACTTTGGAATTAACTTCACAGGCTGGATAGGTTTGAAAATCCCCAAGCAATTTTGACAAATCTCAGCTGAGCTAAGTTCCTTGACTATACTTGAAAAATCATTAATTTAAAAGCAAATGTTTGTTTTTGGTTTGATGTTAGAAGACGCAATAGAAATAAAATATTATATGCTCATTCGTTACCTAAACCAAGCCCAATATGATTGCTATTTTACTATTTATTTCAGTAATTGAGTATGCCATATTTATGGATCCTACTCTTATTCTTATAAGAAGTTTTAGTGTAATTTCTCCATAGCCTAGAGATCTTGTATCTAATGACTGAAAATATTCTGTAGAGAATGCAAGGATACCTTCAATGTTCTCTGTATCTATTACTTAGTCTTCTTAGCTCTCACTACCTCTCTTTTCCATGGGGTCTATTTTTTCTGTTGTTACCTTTCCTCAGTAGCATGCAGCTCTTTCTGTAGGACTTTCCCCAGTCCACTTTGGAAGATCTTTATGTTGTCCTGTTTGAGCCAGTATTTAGTCAAGTCATGCTGTTGAGACTTTATGGCTGTAGCTTCTGACCTTAGGAGATACACTGTTACAGAAAATGTCCTCATCCTTTGTCTTTCTGCTTCCTCTCCCACAATGTTCCCTGATTCTTAGGTGCTGGAGTCTTTGGAAATGCAGCCATCCGGCAGGGCTCCACTGCTTTGCAGTTTGATTGGTTGTGATTTTCTGTAGTGGGTCTCTGGCTGTTGCAAGGATGTATTTCTTTGAAGAGAGGTGAAGACTACACATTGGGTATAAGAACAAATATTTATATTGCTGTTAGGAACAATGCTGGTTCATAAATTAGTGGCTGTAGATGCTCCTCCAATAACCACGTTTTCACTAACATTGAGTAGTTAGTTACATAGATTTCCAGTGCCAGCCATGATTTTCCTCTTGTTGGGTAGGTCTTAAGTAGATTGGAAAGCAGTTGGCTATATCCAAGGCGTGTGTGCTCATCTTAGAGCTGCTGTGCCTTAAGGCTTGCTGATATCAGTCATAAGTATCATAGTCGGGAGGGATTATTGGTTGCCTCCCTCCTTTGGAAATTTGCATGGCTCCTTCTGGTACAATATCTAGTCATCCTGGAGAAGGAATTTAGGTCAGTTCCAGTGCAGGGTCCTCTGGTCTCTGTTTTAGGGATTTAATGATAATGACTTACCTTTCACCCCCAGGGGACAATCAAGGACAATAGCATTAGCTGCTAGCATGGATTTCTTGGACAGACTTTGCCGACAACTCCAAAGAGGAAGTTGTTATTTCAGAATTTTTCTTTAGGTAATCATTGTTTCCCAGAAGAGCATCAGCTCAGTGAGAAAGGTTCATTGAAACTACATGTATATACTTCTACACAGACTTATATGTATTATAGGCTTTTTAAAGCAAATGGTTACACTATGTTTCCTTGAGACTTCTTCAGATATCGTTACTGGTATTTCACTTTCTTCCTTTCTTCTTTTGTATTTACTTGTCTCCTTTTCCATAGAATCTCCATTTTTCATTTCTCTTAGCAAATCACTTGCACCTTGCTCCCCACAGTCTCCAGCCTGGAAACACTCACATTTTACTTGCCGAGTTTCTGCCGTTACTACAGACTATGTACTCGTATTTGAAGATTTGAAGCTAGCAATCTCTAGTAAGTGAAATCATTCTATGTTCATTTTTTTAAAAATCTAGATCTCCCATCAATATGACCCTTTCTAGTGCCACCATTTATTTGCAAATTTAATGATTTCATTTTTCTTTACAGGTAAATACTATTCTATGTGTACCACGTTTTCCTTATCCATTCATCATCTGGTTCCAAATCCTAGGTATGGTGAATAGAGCAGTAATTAACATGCGTGAGCAAGTACCTGTGGAAGGGATGTCTCATTCTTTGCGCATACTCCAAGGAATGGTATAGCTGAGTAACATGGTAGAATTATTTTAGCATTTCTAGAATTCGTTATCCTGTGTTTGTTAGTGACAGCACCAGTTTATAATCCCACAAAGTGTAAGTGGATATTTCTTTTTCTCTGCATCATTTCCATCATTAGTTGTAAGTTTGTCTGTTTACCTTTGCACACTGACTTGGGTAAAATAAAATCTCAAAGCCTGATAGAATTATGATGTGTGTCCATTTACTCTGAACATTTTTTTTTAAACTGGCAAGCTTTTTATTTTTTTAAATCTTCTCCTTTATTATTATTACTTTATTTTGTACACCTGGCTGAATCTAGAATACCAACCTTTCCTTTTAAGTTTTTTTAGTTTACTGGAATACAGGTTTTGGAAGTATTTCCTCAGATAATGTGAATTTCTTTGGTGTTTATTATAATGTTTTCCTGTTCGTTTATGATTCTGCTAATTGTATCTTCTTTTTATATTGGTTAGTTGGGCCAAGAGTCTCTTATTCTTCTTTAATTTCTAAACAAACTAGCTGTTACATTTATTAATTCTTTGCATTGTATTTTTGTTTTTATGTTATTGATTTCTGCTTAGACCTTTTTTCATTGACCATGTTCAGAACTGGTAATTTCATGTTACCCAAGATTTTGTGTTACATCATTAAACCATGTATTTGTGCTTTCTCTGATTTTTTTAATATATGCACCTAGAGCTATAAATTTCCCTTGTAGGATTGTTTTCAGTGTGCCATAGATTTTTTTTTTTAGTTTCAGGGAGATTGTTTTTAAATTTCTTTCTTGGTATTTTTTTCATCCTTTCATTACTTAGTAATGAGTTGTTTAATCTCCATGAGTTTGATTATTCCTTAGAAATGTTTTGCTGCCAATTTTTAATATATCACACTGTGGTCATGTAGGATGTATGTAGTGGTTTCAATCTTTTTTTTTTTTAATTTGTAAAAATTTGTTTTCTTTCCCAAGATGTGGTGTAGTGTAACTTCCCAAAACTGCTGAGTAGAATGTATATTCCTTGGTGACAGGATAGAATATTCTGTAGAAAACCGTGGAGTTCATTTGAATTATAAATCAAATAATTCTCATGTTTCTCTGTTTATTTTTATCTAGAGTATTTGTCTATTGGATTATTTGTGATAATGAAATTTTTTTTCTGTTAGTAGATTTAAATAAATCCATGTCCTTAAGTAGATTTTACCCTACCATTTCCTCATATTGTCTCTAAAATCATTGAATTCTTTAAGTTTAAGATTTTCCTGTTAAATCTTGTGACCTGGATTTAATCTATGTAATTCTTATCAACGAAGCTTTTATAAGGAAGATACTAGATTGTTCTTTCACATTGTCTTTATTTTTAATGAGATCTGGGTACTCAGACGTCTTTGAGTTCTGAGTTTGATGTGGATAGAGCAAAGATGTTGGTCTAGAGCTTGGAAATAGCTTGGGGGAAGTGATGCTAGGTGAACAGAAGGCACTAGTTTGGCATATAGAATGTACTTCCTGATCTAATCATGGAGTATGGGTAAAGATTTGGCTTTTTGGAAAGATTAGATAAGGTATGGGAAAGTCCTATGATTTGAGAGACAGAAAAGACACTTTCTGGCCCAACCTTAGTGTCATATAGGCAAGGAATTTCTTACTACTCTTTTGCACTAGTCCAGAACCCAGACTAGATCTGAAAGTTAAAGAAAATGTTTGGGCCAGATGTCACAGAAATTCACCTTGTTTGGCCCTAGAGGAGGATATATGGGTACCAAGTGAGGTAGTTGGAAGCTACACAGAAGGGTCCTGTGAGTAGTTCAAGGTAGAGTGGGTTCTTCAGGATAAATAGAGCTTGGCTTTGTATAGAAGGAAGTTGTCAGACTTGAGTGGGCATTGACTGTGAGACCCAGGGTAGATATGGCAGGTTATGGTAAGACGGGGTATGTGACCAGGTGTACATACTTAGCTAGATGCTGTAGACTGATGCTGGATGTCTGGGTACCTGGGAGATGGTTGAAAATGACACAGAAAAGAATTTTGGGTTTTGAAAGTAGGGCAGATTCTGCCAGAAGACTACAGGTGGACCGTGGCAAAAGTGTGGTATTTAAAGTAGACCAGGATACAAGCTGTGGGACCCAGACTAGATACTAGCGGACTATGTTAGTGGTCTGGGTACTGAGTCAGTTTCTCTCCTTTTGCTGTGTATATTTTCCCTTTACAATCACAGTAACTCTCTTGCTTAGCAAAATAAATAGCTATAAGTCTAGGTCCAATATTTAAAAAGTTACTTTACTTATTTAATGAGATAATACCAAATATGAGAGATGCAATAACAAGCAAATATATATAATATTCATATATAATATATTCATATATATATATATATTTCTCTGACACTTCTTTGTCAATTCATTTTAATACATTTTTCAGAAATAGTTTGTGGATCACTGACATTGAGATATGGACCTCACACTCATTGTCTTGCTATATTACATCAAAATCCAATGTACAACTTTTCTGACAGCATTTATAATGCTTATTCCCTTAGTAAATCAATAAACATATTAATGGTTGGATTTGCATATGGTGAATCTTAAACTTCATAATGAGTTGGGTCGGAGAGATGATTCAGAGATTAAGAGCACTTGCTGCTCTTCCAGAGGTCCTTAGTTCAATTCCTAGCAACCATATGGTGGCTCACAACCATCTATACTGAGCTCTGGTGCCCTCTTCTGTCATGCAGGCAGACATGAAGGCAGAACACTACGCACATAATAAATTCTTAGATGAAATACACATCTTGAAAGGGGACATATGAAAAATAAAATTCATAAAACCCATCCTTTAATTTTAAGACTAAAACGTCTTTTCAGTTAATATGTTTATTTCAAAGTATTCAAATTGAATTAAAGCAGAATAATACTCATTACTGAAAATATCATTTGCAGTATTTTTGATTTATTCTTTGTCATATTTTAGGTCTGTAAGGCTGTGATAAAGCACCATAAACAAAAAGCAACTTTGGAAAGAAAATGGTTTATCTCTGTGTACAGTTTCATTTCAACGTACATCATCAAACGAAATCAAGTCAGTGACTCAAGCAGGGTAGGAAATTAGAAGCAGAATGTGATGCTAAGGTCATGTAGAGCTGTTTACTGCCTGCTCAAACTGGTTTCTTATATACCCTGGAGCCATATGCTCAAGGATGGCACTATCTACAGTATTCTGGGATCTCCTCCATCAGTTACTAATTAAGAAAATTCCCTATAGACTTGCCTATAGGCAAATATTGTAGAGGCATATTCTTAATTGAGAGTAACTTTTCCCAACTAATTCTAACTTGTGTCAAATTGACAATAAGGTAACACAGACTCCTTTTTTGGTTTTCAAGTTCACTCATGGGGGCATGAGGCCTTTTTGTGGGCAGACATTCATACTTTGTCTTCCAGATAGGCAAATGTTGAGTGTATTCGAAGGCTTATTTTGTTCAGTCACTCAGACATGACTTGGTATTAGACATGTTTGGTATTGCAAATGTTTTATATCCACTTATCAAGCAGGCTAATCTTTTCTCTACAACTCTCTTTACTAACAGTTCTTCACACCTAGGTGTATATTGATCCAGGTGACACTATCTCATAAAGACCTTTGAATAAAAGACTTCTTTCTTACTGATATTCACTTGTCTCAGTTGTCCCAGGTTTGTATCATGTCCTACTTGCATTTTTTGATGTTTCTCCTTTTCTTTCTGCATCTGTCTTCTCCCCATCAATATACAGATGAAGACAGTTACATTATTGAAACGTCTCAATATTATTTGACATTTTTTTCTGGTAAAATTTAATGTGAAGTATCAGATTCTTCACAAATCCTACAATAACAATTTCACTCTGTCTCTCTATCTTTCTCTTTCTCTCTATTATATATACATATATGCATATATATATATATATATATATATATATATATATAATTTGAGTGTTTTACATTTATTTTTTCTGATTGCTGGGTTGAATAACATCTTTAACTGAGAATTACAAATAATAAATGTAAAAATATTT
The DNA here is from genome assembly GCF_903992535.2 of Arvicola amphibius. Taxonomy (NCBI): domain Eukaryota; kingdom Metazoa; phylum Chordata; class Mammalia; order Rodentia; family Cricetidae; genus Arvicola; species Arvicola amphibius. The sequence continues at coordinate 91,969,512 of NC_052054.1, forward strand.
TAATTTATTACTAGAAATAGAATTACATTACACATGTTTCCATAGGTGTTGTATAATTTATAAAAGAGAGATACTTCTCAATATTAAATTATTAATAAAGATAGTATATACTTTATAATTTTTACTATTCATTAAAAAAATATTCTTGGATCCTTCCACATACTTCTAGAATTGATTTTTTATATATTTTTTGGTTGTCATGTATGACAGAAGCCTGAACACACAAACATATAATTAGAAAAAAAATAATAGTCTCAAATCATCTTAAAATCCATTTGGGTATTAAGACAAATAATATATGTAATAGAATATTACAGGTTATATATTATAAGAAGTCTAAAAATCTATTAAATGATTTCACATATTATCTTAAAATTGGTAGACCTATCTTTAAATAAGTTTTAATATTTTACATCAAATTACACATTTTTTAATTTGTAGCATTCTGTTATACATTTTTTCTGATTTTTTATATTGTATATAAATATAAAAGTAAATGACAGATAAATTCTTCTAAAAATTGCAATCGTTTTTTAGCTAAGGCTACTTCACAAGTCACGCCATGTCTTGCTACCTTAGACCTCTTATCTGCATTAGAATGACACGGATGTCTTTGTAACATTTTTGCCATGAAACTTCCTTCCTTTAAACAAGCTTCCCTTAAAATACTACATTTCACACACGCCATCTGTCAAAATACAGTTGGCATCCTGTGAGAAAATGGACGGCTAAGTCTTTAAATCAACCCTGAGATTTCTCTTAGACATACAATCAAAACGCTGCATTGGCATATATGTAGGTAGGTCCTAGATAATTTTTTTCACGTGATTGAACTCTAATATCAGGAAGAAATTAAAATCACAACAAACCAACTTACAAAACTGGCACATTTCAGTTTGCTGTTTCAACAAAATTTTCAGTTTTGCAAACCTCAGTTGCAAGGGACAATGACAGAACAATGTAAAACAAGCTACCTGGACACAGCCTCAAAGTAGCAGAGCATGTTGTCATGTCTGTGTCTGATCAAACAGAAAACAGTTTCTGGAAGCCTTAATGGGTTCACAGGGGAGACCCTTCCCATAAGGACTTTCTGAATTTGGACTACCACAAAGACGTTTATGTCTCAGGTGACTAGCCTTTTAAGCATGAGCCTCTACCTCTTGTGCATCATCACCAGAGGGAAGAATTTCTAATGTTTCCTAAGACTATTAGCTCCCAGAAGTTAGGGATCACGGTTTTCTATCTAGAGATTCCCCCAAATCATTAAATATCATGTTCTAAACTTAAATGTAATTAGGCTAATCTGAGGGTGCAAACTGAAGTTTCATGAACATGGAGACTATCCTGTTTTCAATCCCTAAGGGAAATTATTATTTAATTAATATATAAACTATTATTGCTGAAAGGAAAACTATAAAAACATATGAAATGTATTTTCTACCACATCTTATCTAAGATTAGAGTGGATTTCATTGTTACACCAACGTTATATAGATATTAAGCATCCACAACTTAATATTCACTTAAGTGTCAACTTCAGGGATATACAGACAAATTCTGTTACTTTTTGAGAAACATTTTGTTTGAATTTAGTTTTAAAATAAATTTAATATTGTTTGCACTGATGCCTTGTTACTTTAGATTTTTGCTATAGCCTTTAGGTTAGTCACTAATAATTTAACCCAAGAAGTCAAGAGAATAAATTGTCATGATTTCGGTCTCACTGCGATCAATGTCTATCTACATTACAATAGAAGAAACTGAATTAGGCCATATTGCCAGAGTTAGTAAAGAGACAATTTTTCCTTATTAATATGAAAGTAAAAGTTGCTACGAATTATCGTAGATGGTTAGATATGCAAAATTAATCATCAATAGTATCATTGCCAAAGTATAAATATCAAGTGATATTCTTGCATATTATACACATTTTTCTATTATTTACTATAGTTAATTCACATGGGGCTTTATTCAAATTCATAAATAGTCAATCTTGAGGTCAAAATTAAAAGCATTTTAAACAGCGTGGCTATAGATTGAACAGGTTCAGACTCAGTCCTCCTGAGGTTGGTGTCTATAACAAAACTGTGTCTATATTCTAGGAAAACTGTTTGTTAATTTATTCCACCCAGGCAAGGTCAGGATGTAACAAAGTTACACTTGTACAGAAATAGAACAACTAAGGGATTCACATAAACAGGAAGTCCAGAGGACTGATAAATTCACATTTTATTTCATAGTTTTTTTTTTAATATTTTAAAAATTTCAATCTCCTCCCCTCCTCTACCCCTTCCCTCCCCTCCCTTACACCCATACCCACACTCCCTCCCTCCCCAGGCCAAAGAGCCAACAGGGTTCCCTACCCTATGTTAAGTCCAAGTTACTCCCAACTTCCCCCAGGTCCAGGAAGGTGAGCAACCAAACTGACAAGGCTCACACAGAGCCCGTCCGTGCTGTAAAGTCCAAGCCCATCGCCATTGTCCTTGGTTTCTCAGTCAGCCTCCACCATCAGTCACACCATCAGCCACATTCAGAGTCCGGTTTGGTAGCATGTTCCATCAGTCCCATTGCAAGTGGTACTGGTGATCTCCCGTTAGTTCTGTCCCACCACCTCAAGTGGGTGAACGCACCCCTCAAGGTACTGACTTTCTTTCTCATGTTCTCCCTCTTTCTGCTCCTCATCAGGACCTTGGGAGCTCAGTCCGGTCCTCCAATGTGGGGCTCTGTCTCTATCTCCATCCATCGCCAGGTGAAGGTTCTATGGTGATATACAAGATATTCATGAGTATGGTTATAGGATCTGGCCTTTTACGGCTCCCTCTCCGCAGCTGCCCAGGGAACTAGCTGGGGGCATCTCCCTGGATACCTGGGAACCCCTCTAGAGTCAAGTCTCTTGACAACCCTAATATGACTCCCTTAATTAAGATATATGCTTCCCTGCTCCCATATCCACCCTTCCTATATCCCAAGCATCCCATTCCCCCAAGCTCTCCCCATCCTCCCCTTCATGCTTTTCTCTCCGCATCTCTCCTTGCCCCTATCCCACCCTACCCCCAAGTCCCCAACTTTTTTGTGTGGCAATCTTGTCTACTTCCATTGTCCAGGAGGGTAACTATATGTTTTTCTTTGGGTTCACCTTCTTATTATCTTCTCAAGGAAGAATGAATTATAGGCTCAATATCCTTTAGTTATGGCTAGAAACCGATTATGAGTGAGTACATCCCATGTTCATCTTTTTGGGTCGGGGTTACCTCACTTCGAATAGTTTTTTATATTTCCATCCATTTGCATGCAAAATTCAAGATGTCATTGTTTTTTATCGCTGAGTAGTATTCTAATATGTATATATTCCGCAGTTTCTTCATCCATTCTTCCACTGAAGGGCATCTAGGTTGTTTCCAGGTTCTGGCTATTACAAATAATGCTGCTGTGAACATAGTTGAACAAATGTTTTTGTAGTATGATTGGGCATCTCTTGGGTAAATTCCCAAGAGTGGAATTGCTGGGTCCTGGGGTATGTTGATCCCTTTCCTGAGAAACAGCCACAGTGCTTTCCAAAGTGGTTGCACAAGTTTGCATTCCCACCAGCAATGGATGAGTGTACCCCTTACCCCACAACCTCGCCAGCAAAGGCTATTATTGGTGTTTTTGATTTTAGCCAATCTGACAGGTATAATGGTATCTCAAATTGTTTTGATTTGCATTTCCCTAATAGCTAAGGAGGTTGAGCATGACCTTAAATGTCTTTTGGCCATTTGGACTTCTTCTGTTGAGAATTCTCTGTTCAGTTCAGTGCCCCATTTTTTAATTGGGTTAATTAGCATTTTAAAGTCTACTCTCTTGAGTTCCTTATATATTTTAGAGATCAGACCTTTGTCAGTTGCAGGGTTGGTGAAGATCTTTTCCCAGTCAGTAGGCTGCCTTTTTGTCTTAGTGACAGTGTCCTTTGCTTTACAGAAGCTGCTCAGCTTCAGGAGGTCCCATTTATTCAATGTTGCCCTTAAGGTCTGTGCTGCTGGGGTTATACGCAGGAAGCTGTCTCCTTTGCCCATATGTTGTAGAGTACTTCCGACTTTCTCCTCTATCAGGCTCAGTGTGTTCAGATTGATATTGGGGTCTTTAATCCATTTGGACTTGAGTTTTGTGCATGATGATAGATATGGATCTACTTTCATTCTTCTACAGGTTGACATCCAGTTATGCCAGCACCATTTGTTGAAGATGCCCTCTTTCTTCCATTGTGTATTTTTGGCTCCTTTATCAAAAATCAGGTGTTCATAGGTTTGGGGGTTAAGATCCAGGTCTTCTATTTGATTCCATTGGTCGACTTCTCTGTTTTTATGCCAATACCAAGCTGTTTTTAATACTGTAGCTCTGTAATAGAGTTTGAAGTCAGGGATGGTAATGCCCCCAGAAGTTCCTTTATTGTATAAGATGGTTTTGGCTATCCTGGGTTTCTTGTTTTTCCATATAATGTTGATTATTGTCCTCTCAAGATCTGTGAAGAATTTTGTTGGGACCTTGATGGGGAATGCATTGAATCTATAGATTGCTTTTGGTAGAATTGCCATTTTTACTATCTTGATCCTCCCAATTCACGAGCAAAGGAGATCCTTCCATTTTCTGGTATCCTCTTCAATTTCTTTCTTCAAAGACTAAAAGTTCTTGTCAAATAAATCCTTCACTTCCTTGGTTAGAGTTACCCCAAGATATTTTATGCTATTTGTGGCTATCATGAAAGGTGATACTTCTCTGATTTCCCTGTCTGCTTTCTTATCCTTTGTAATAGGAGGGCAACTGATTTTTTGGAGTTGATCTTGTATCCTGCCACGTTACTGAAGGAGTTTATCAGCTATATGAGTTCTTTGGTGGAGTTTTTGAGGTCGCTTATGTACACTATCATATCATCTGCAAATAACGACAGTTTAAGTTCTTCCTTTCTAATTCGAATCCCCTGATTCCCTTATGTTGTCTTATTGCTATTGCTAGAACTTCAAGCACTATATTGAAGAGATAAAGAGAGAGTGGACAGCCTTGTCGTGTTCCTGAATTTAGTGGAATGGCCTTGAGTTTCTCTCCGTTTAATTTGATGTTAGCTGTCGGCTTGCTGTAGATAGCCTTTATTATATTTAGGAATGACCCTTGTATCCCTAATCTCTCCAAGACCTTTATCATAAAGGGGTGTTGAATTTTGTCAAATGCTTTTTCAGCATCTAATGAGATGATCATATGATTTTTTTCCTTCAGTTTATTTATATGACGGATTACATTGATAGATTTTCATATGTTGAACCAGCCCTGCATCTCTGGGATAAAGCCTACTTGATCATAGTGGATAATTTTTCTAATGTGTTCTTGGATTCGGTTTGCCAGCATTTTATTGAGAATTTTTGCATCTATGTTCATGAGTGAGATTGGCCTGTAATTCTCTTTCTTGGTTGAGTCTTTGTGTGGTTTAGGTATCAGGGTAACTGTAGCTTCATAAAAGGAATTTGGTAATGACTGTTCTGTTTCTATATTATGAAATATCTTAAGGAGTATAGGTATTAGGTCTTCTTGGAAGTTCTGGTAGAATTCTGCATTGAACCCATCTGGTACTGGGCTCTTTTTGGTCGGGAGGTTTTTGTGAACAGTTTCTAATTCTTCGCGACTAACAGGACTATTAAGATTGTTCACGTGGTCCTGGTTTAACTTTGGTATATGGTACTTATCTAAAAAACAGTCCATTTCTTTTACATTTTCCAATTTTGTGGCATACAGGCTTTTGTAGTAAGATCCAATGATTCTCTGGATTTCCTCTGTGTCTGTGGTTATGTCCCCTTTTTCATTTCTGATCTTATTAATTTGTTTGTTCTCTTCTGCCGTTTGATTAGTTTGGCTAGGGGTTTGTCAATCTTGTTGATTTTCTCTAAGAACCAGCTTTTTGTTTCATTGATTCTTTGGATTGTTTTCTGTGTTTCTATTTTGTTGATTTCTGCCCTCAGTTTGATAATTTCCAGTCTTCTATTCCTCCTAGGTGAGTCTGCTTCTTTTTTTTCTAGAGCTTTCAGGTGAGCTGTTCAGTCTCCAATGAGTGCTTTCTCCATTTTCTTTAAGTGGGCACTTAGTGCTATGAACTTTCCTCTTAGCACTGCCTTCATTGTGTCCCATAGGTTTGAGTATGTTGTGTCTTTGTTTTCATTAAATTCAAGAAAGTCTTTAATTTCTTTCTTTATTTCTTCCTTGACCCAGGTGTGGTTCAGTAGTTGACTGTTCAGTTTCCATGAGTTTGTAGGCTTTCTGGGGGTAGCATTGTTGTTGAATTCTAATTTTAATCCATTGTGATCACATGGTGACACAGGTGGTTACTAATATGTTTTTGTAACTGTGGAAGCTTGCTTTGTTACCGAGTACACGGTCAATTTTCGAAAAGGTTCCATGAGCCGCAGAGAAGAAGGTATATTCTTTCCTATTTGGGTGGAATGTTCTATAGATGTCTGTTAAGTGCATTTGGTTCAATACCTCCATTAATTCTTTTAATTCTCTGTTAGGTTTCTGTCTGATTGACCTGTCAATTGGTGAGAGAGGAGTGTTGAAGTCTCCAACTATTCTTGTGAGGGGTTTGATGGCTGCCTTGAGTTCTAGTAATGTTTCCTTTACATAAGTGGGTGCTTTTGTATTGGGGCATAGATATTCAGGATTGAGACTTCATTCTGAAGGATTTTTCCTGTTATGAGTATAAAGTTCCATTTCCATCTCTTCTGATTGATTTTAGTTTGAAGTCAACTTTGTTAGAAATTAGTATGGCCACAGCCACTTGTTTCTTAGGTCCATTTGCTTGATAAATCTTTTCCCAACTCTTTACTCTGAGTAGATGTCTGTCTTTATTGTTGATGTGTGTCTTGTAAACAGCAGAGTGTTGGATCCTGTTTTCGTACCCAATCTCTTAGCCTGTGCCTTTTTATAGGTGAATTGAGTCTGTTAATATTAAGTGATATTAATGACCAGTGGTTGTTAACTCTGGTCATTTTTTTTTTTTTTGTAGTAGAGTTTGTTTGTTTCCCTTCTACTAGTTTTGCTGGTGAAGGGTTGCTAGATGTCTGAGTTATTGTGGGCATTGTTAGACTGCTTGTTTTGTGATTTTCCTTCTATTGCTTTCTGCAAGGCTGCATTTGTGACTACGTATTTTTTAAATCTGTTTTTGTCCTGGAATATCTTGTTTATTCCATCGATGGTGAATGCAAGCTTTTCTGGGTATAGTAGTCTGGGTTTGCATCCATGTTCCCTTAGTGTCTATAGCACATCTATCCAAGCTCTTCTGGCTTTTATGGTTTCCATTGAGAAGTCAGGTGTAATTCTGATAGGTTTCCTTTATATGTTACTTGACCTTTTTCCTTTGCAGCTCTTAATATCTGTTCTTTATTCTGTATGTTCTGTGTTTTGATTATTATATGGCGTGGGGATGCTTTCTTTTAATCCAGTCTATTTGGTGTTCTAGGCTTCTTGTACCTTCATAGGAATATCGTTCTTTAGGTTGGTGAAGTTTTCTTTTATAATTTTGTTTAATATATTTTCTGGGCCTTTGAGTTGTAATTCTTCTCTTTCTTCTACACCAATTATTCTTAGGTTTGGTCTTTTCATGGTATACCAGATTTCCTGGATTTTTTGTGTTAAGAATTTGTTGGATTTGTTTTGTTCTTTAATCTTTGAGTTTATTTCCTCTATAGTATCTTCAGAGTTCAAGATTCTTTCTTCCATCTCTTGTATTCTGTTGGTAATACTTGTCTCTGTAGTTTCTGTTCATTTACTCAGAATTTCCATTTCCAGTCTTCCCTCGGATTGTGTTTTCTTCATTACCTCTATTTCATTTTTCAGGTCTTGTACTGTTTCCCTTACCTGTTTGATTGCTTTTTCTTGTTTTTCTTGGGGATCTTTGAGAGATTTATTTATTTCGTCTACCTTTTTGTTTGTCATCTCCATTTCTTTATGGCAGTTTTTTACTTCCTCTTTAAGGTCCTCTATTATTTTCATAAAGTACTGTTTAAGGTCGATTTCTTCAATTTCTTCTGGATTATGGTGTTCAATTCTTGTTGTTTTGGTATGCCTGGATTCTGGTGATGTCATGTTGCCTTTCAGGTTGTTGGAGGAGTTCTTGCATTGGCGCCTGCCCATCTCTTCCTTCAAATGGAGCAAGGAGAGACTTGGTGACTTGATCCAATGCTTGCTCTGACTGAATCTGGATGTATCTCCTCAGTGCCAGAGCAGGAGCTATTCCTTGCAGCACAATCTGATGGAGCCTGCACTCCCTTGCTGGGCTCCTCAGACCTGCCTGGAGGGCAGCCTCTCACCCCTCTGGGTAGGTGAAAGGCCTTCCAGATGGGACTCCACAGCACTGAATCAGGGATTCCTGGTAGCTGAGGGATGCCTCCCAGATGTGTCTTCTGGTATTAATATCCCGTGTCTTTGCTCCCAGATGTGTCTTTTAGTACTAATATCTGGTGTCTTTGCTCCCAGATGAGTCTTCTGGTCCTAATATCCAGTGTCTTTGCTGGCCAGGGAGTTCAGGAGAGGGCCTACCTTGCTGCAGGCAGGCTATTGAAACAAAGAAACTCCAACCCGCCAGTTGCACTCTCTAAGCAGGTCCCAGTGCCCTGATCTAGCTGAGCTGGAGATGTTATGAACCAGAAGAGGGGAGGAAGAAGGGACGTTTTTTTTCTGGGTGCAAGCTAGGTGGGGTCGGAAGATAGAGACAGTAGCCAGGGAGACTAGCCCCTGCTGGAAGACTAGAAAGTGTAATGGGTCAGGGAGTGGCTGTGCTCCATCTCCCATGCTGCTGCAGAGGAGTCAGGAAGTCACTCACCTCCCAGATGTGTTCTGGTCCTAATATCCAGTGTCTTTGCTGGCCAGGGAGTTACGGAGAGGGCCTACCTTGCTGCAGGCAGGCTATTGAAGCAAAGAAACTCCCGCCTGCCGCTTGCACTCCCTACGTAGTCCCAGCCCCCTGATCGGGCTGAGCTGGAGATGTTATGAACCCGAACAGGGGAGGAAGAAGGGACGGTTTTTCTGGGTGCAAGCTGGGTGGACTTCAAAGAGTTTTTATAGGGACTCACTGCATTGCTTAGAAAGGAAACTTCTTAAGTCTCACAATAGGATTTAGATTGTAATGTTCCAAACCTAGACCTGTTTAGCTGACTTTCTGCTCTCATTGCTAAACTTTATGACAGTAAATCAGGATTAGGATGGATGGAAGCTTCCTTTTTAGCAGGATAAATGCAGCCAGTTCAATGAAATATTCCAAGAAACAAGAAAGAGATATAAGAAATCATTTGCTCATTATGCTAATTTAAAAGGGTATTTAAGGCCTTTGAAAACAAAACTGATTAAAGTGTATCATTTGCCTACTTAGGAGTATGGAGCACTGAATTCTACCTAGCATAATATGTAAGCCATGCGTGTTGACTGATGGTGAAACAAACATATTTTTTGGAATGTGGTAAACATGCTTCCTTTGTTTTTAACCTATGGTGATTTACAATGTTAACTTTATACGGAAAGTATAAATTGAAGAAGAGGTACTCACTTATCAAGGCCGATAGAAACTTTTCCTTTGTGACTTTCTGTTGTACAAAGAAATGAGAATAATCTTAATGACTTCTTTTTAATGGACTATATAAGTCCAATTGCAAAAATATTTATAATATAAAAATGCTGGCTGGGCAGAGAATGATTGCAGATGACTGAGAAAATCAGATGAGGATGTCAAATCTCTTGGAGTTAGAGTTACAAGGGACTGTGAGTTCTCTCAAACAAACACTGCAAACTAAATTCAGTTCCTCTTCAAGAACAGTAAGAACTCTTAACCACTGAACCAGTTCTCCTGCCCTTCCTTTGTATTGGAAGGTGCTGTGATGAGTCATCAAAGTCATAGGAGTGAAGTTTCTATTTTATATGAGTTGCCTGCCAAAATTAAAACTTTGGCAACCTATTTATTGTCCATATTTCCTTCCAGCAAAACTAACAGGTAGCATGTCTCTTTTTTTTTATACACAGTGCTATTTGGGAACAATATGCACCACTTTACATTTGGATAACTTTCTACACAGGAGCCACTTGATTGCAAATCAAAGAAATTCTGCAGCCTAGAGGGGATCAACATATTTAATATGTGAGAGTTGTACCAAGAAGCTGATGTTTTCCAATGTGATTTGCATTATAATTTATAAAGAATAATACTTTGTATAAATTCGTATTTCTATATATCAACTCTACCTTCTAAAAGAATAGAGAATTAGCACTCTCCACATTAAAACAATGTAGTTTGCAATTGATTTCTTCTCTGAAAGAATATCCGTATTCCACTATTTATTATTATAGTCCTTCTACTAGTTTCTATATAGTTCTGTGCATGTATAAAAATACAGCATATAATATGAATCTTGAAAATCAAATATTTTAAGATTTTAACCCAATCACATCTTTGCTTCATACCTCTTACAAATATAGGGGCAAGTTAGCAGTATTTGCAGCACTTGGGAGCTTGTTAGAATCAGAATATCCAAGGTGTCTCTCAGTAAGCTGTTTTGTAAGCCCCGGAGATACTTGGGATACATAGAGTTTTGGGGGATCCAGGACTCTGGGATAATTGGACTGAGGATCAGTGCTGTAGAATAATTGGACTAATACCCTAGGATATCTCCCACATTAAGGCTGGCAGATCTTCAGTGAGAAAATGAATCTGATGCTCCTTAGCCAGGCTTCACAGATCACACCCCTTTTTGCTTTACCCAGGCTAATTGTTATAAGGCCAATCTGTTTTTTTTTTTTTTCACAGCTTATCCAATTGTCGGGCCATTACATTTATGTATCCTCAAAGACAACCTAGTGAGCTTGCTAATTCTTATGTTTCATGATAGACTTTAAAGGGAGATAACCTGTGAAGATAAATTTCCTGGCAGGAGGAATCTGATACTTTTCTGTACACCTAATTGCTCAGAAAGATTAGCCAGCTTTTTCTTCTATTGGAAATAAAGATAAGGGAACTGGAGTCTACTTGCAGCTAGAAGTCCACGGGGAAATGGAAGTTATGATAATATTATGCAAAGGATGCTATCCTGACACTGTTTTGAGATCTGCCTCTAAAACATATATGTTATGTTTCATGTTTTTATTTAGTCTCTTGCATTTATAATTTGAAAGTCAATATAACAAATCATCCTTTACTTTTTTTGTCAGAATATGATATAAAATCCTCTATGGTATAGTGAAAATTTGTGATCAACTGACTTAGTTTTTGAATGACAATATCACCTTTTTGGTCAGTATAACTATGTGCTATGATAACACTAATACCATTTGCTATGTTTATATATCTCCACTGATATATGTAGATGAGATGTTTCTATATATGTTTATGATATATGTAGATGACATGTTTATATATCTCCACTGATATATGTAGATGAGATGTTTATATATATGTTTATGATATATGTAGATGACATGTTTATATATCTCCACTGATATATGTAGATGAGATGTTTATATGTATGTTTATGATATATGTAGATGACATGTTTATATATCTCCACTGATATATGTAGATGAGACACTGCATGTTAATTTTTTTCCCTTGGCTTTTCATGTTTTTCATTTTCATGTTTCACTTTCTTCCCTTCTGCCACTTGTTTGAATGTTCTGAATTATTCTTGCCTTTGCTGGCTCACTGCAGATATATACTTGGCTATCACAACACTATTCCATGCTTTGGCTCTTTCTACTGTGTTTGCTTAACTGGGTGCTCAGGGACTCTCTGAAATCCTGTACCATTCCACAGTACCACAACGTCCTCTTTCAGAAAATATTTGACATAAGAAAACTCAACCGAACTAAATGGGAGTCTGCTTTTAATGGGAAAGACTAGTTGGCACAGAGCAAATGCATCATTGAGACCACTGGGAACCAGAAAAACAAAAAGGAGTGAGGCGATGCCAGCTTAGGAGATGAAATCAGTAGTGTCTTTCTGTGGGGATTTGATTGAGAAATGTCTCCCATAGGCTCATGTATGAACATTTGCTCCCTAGTTAGTGGCACTGTTTGGGGAGGTTACATCATGGGGAACATGCGTGCAGTGTGCTGCCTTGCCTCCCTTCCAGTATAGGCTCTTATTCTCTAGAACACTCAGTCCAAACAAACTCTTCTTTGTTCAGGATGTATTATCCCGACAAAAGAAAAGTAGTAATTCATACAGAAGTTAGTATCAGAGAGCAACCTTTTGGTACGAAAACTCTGGCCATGCTGATCTGGGGAGGAACATGGAGGACTTGGAAACTTTGGACTAGATAAGAACCTGAAAGCTCTAAGCAGAGTTTACAGGACCACCATGGTAGCAATCTAAGACTGTGGCGCTGAGAACAAGGCAGTAGGCAGAGGCCCCACCCAAGAGGTTTCAGAGGAAAGTCAGAACTTTTATAGCAGTTAACAGGGCTAGAGACCATTCTTGTAATGGTTTGGGAAAAAATATTGCTGCTTTCTTCCTTTGTCCAAAGAACTTGCCAGAGGCTAAATTAAATATAGTGGGCTAATTTTTGGTGGAGAAAATATGAAGCTAATACAAAGATTTGTTATGGATAATGCCTATTTATGTCTACATAGGTAATAGGAAAACAGGCAGAAAGACTTACAATATATTGCGATATAAAAAAGGAGCAGTACAGCCGGGCGGTGGTGGCGCACGCCTTTAATCCCAGCACTCGGGAGGTAGAGGCAGGCGGATCTCTGTGAGTTCGAGACCAGCCTGGTCTACAAGAGCTAGTTCCAGGACAGGCTCCAAAGCCACAGAGAAACCCTGTCTCGAAAAACCAAAAAAAAAAAAAAAAAAAAAAAAAAAAAAAAAAAAAAAAAAAAGGAGCAGTACGACATTTGATGTTAGAGCCATAGCATGTGTTTTACGAGAAGATTTGAGTCATTAAGGAGCAACTGGGACAAACCGCACTGGGACAAAAAGGGTGTCCGGAGGACAAGGTTCCACCTAGCTAAACTTCCCACTTGTAAAAAGAAAATTCCTAAGCAATTTTATGCTCCTAGAAAACAACCCCAAACAAAATGCTTCTGCGAATGTGATTCAAGGGGGCAGCAGCCATCCCACACTGGCAAATGAATGGTACTGGATTTGGAGATGGAAGGTGCCATTGTGAAGGGCTCGTGGATTCTTTCTCTGCCATTTTCAATTGCTGTTGAGGACAGGAAGCACGTTCCAGTGGAGTATGTATTGAAGGCCCCAAAAAGGCCAGATGCCCTAAGAGACCAGCATAAAAAGGCAGGAAAGAGAACTCTGAATTTCATGACAACCAAAAGGTGTTGGTGATAACAGTATCCTGATATACCTACTAGACAGAGTCACATAGAGGGTGGGGAATCAGCTCGATAGAGATATTCTGCTGCAGGCTGCAAACTCAGGAGTAGAACCTTCTAAGTCCTTTAAAAATTACTCCCAGACACTGGACATGGACCTTAAGGATTTGGAGTTTGATCTGCTGGGTTTCAGTCGTGCTTTGGATCAGTATTTCTTCACTATGGTCTCATTCCTTTGAAATGGTAATGTATACCCTGTGCCATTAGATGCTGTAAGTATGAGATTTGCTTTTGATTTTGCAGAGTGTTACCACTTAAAAGATTGCCTTGAGTCTCAGAAGAGACTCTAAAACTTTTAAAGTGTTAAGACTAAGACTTTGAGAACATTCAAAAATGAGAAAAAAATGATTTTTTTTTATTTTGAAATGGCCATGGGCCTATGGGTTAAGGGAGTGCAATGTTCAGTTTTGAAAGAAAACTGTACACTGTAATATCGAAAATTCAGCTTGGTTCTCCATAAGTGGTAGTGTTTGGGAAGGTTAAGTGTGCAGCTTAGTTGGAAGAAGTATGTCACAAGGGGCGTATTTTGAGATTACATAGATGCTACCTGATCCAGATCGTTGTCTGCATTAGGCTTGCCATTGAATATGTGACCTTTCGGCTTGCTGATTCTGCCACCAAGCCTGTTGTCTGCAGTCTTTCTTCCTTGTCATGGTGGACACTTGTATCTTTGGAACATCAGACCAAAGTAACCTCATTTTTCCATAAGTTATTTTGGTCATGGTGTTTTATCAGAGTAACATTAATTAGCATACTTCTTGAGTAAAGTGAAAACAACTGTCTTTGCTATTCAGTGACAGGGAAGGAAAATGCAATAAACCTGGGTATCTACAGAGATAAGAGGTTGGAGTGGGAGATTCAGTGTCATTTAATGAGTACTTAGGCCTCTTACATTTTAGTTGCACGCTAGCATCTGAGAATCATCACATGAATGGGTTCCTCCCTTTTAACAGACTCAGTGAGGGTCTGTTCCTTTCAACGAGCATATCAGAATCAATCCGAATCAAATTTTATTTCTTATTTGAAGCAGACAGTTTCGTTGATTGTTTTAAAGTAGGCTGAAATGCCTACATCACATGTTCACCTTACTGTTACCGATGAATTTTGAGTTTAAAATATTAAGAGTAGTTTAGGAACTATAGGAAGTCTTTGAGAAGGACAGTCTTTAATTTTTTTCTTTTACTATTTTTAAGGTATCTTTAATAATCACTTTCTTTGTTAGTTGTAATCATGTTCCTTTAGAAACAAATTAGCAGTAGACTTTGAGTCCTGCCCCCTCACTCATTAGGTACTCCGGTCCTGGCTCATAGTGGAGATGTCCCTCTCATCCCACCTGCCAAGCCCTCCAACTTCAAGAAGCTGCAGATCTTCTTTGACATGGATGCCAGCTGGGAGCAAGTTGGTCAAATTGTTTTAGAATTGTTTGCAAATACCGTTCCCGAAACAGCAGCAAAAAAAATTGTTCATTGTGTACAGAAGAGACAGGCTCCGGATCCATAACTGGGAATCCATTTAAAAGGATGCCCTCTCCACCTAGTTATTAAGAAATTTATGATTCATGATGGGAACTACTCAACCCAGAAAGGGACTGGAGGAGAAAGTATTTATTTTGAAAATTTTGATGATGAAAATTTCCACCAAAAGCACAATTGGGAGGGTTTGCTGAGCAAGCAAATACAGGTTTCAATCCATGTGGCCCTCAGGTCTTTATCACAATAGCTCTACCTCTTCACATGGGTGTAAAAAGAGGTGTTTATTCAAGCAATTAAAGGATCAGGTGAGCCAAGGGTTCTTGAAAATGTAGACATGAATGATGAAAACCCTGCCAATTTGTTAATTCAGTATGGGAATAGTTGAAAAATGAGAATATTATTACTAGATGAAGCAGACAGAGATTTAAAAAATGCAGACAAGATTTTAATAAAAACTGAATACTTAAAATGTTTAAAATATTTTTTTTCAAATCTCAGAACTGGAGAATGGGTACTAAAAACATGCAAAAGTTTTAAGGTATGTAGGTAATGAAAGGCTTTTGTTGAGACAAGAGATACATTCAGACTGCGACCGATATCTTTTTTTTCTCATTTTTTTATTAAAGATTTCCATCTCCTCCCCTCCTCCTCCCCCTTCACTCCCCTCCCTTCCACCCATACCCCTACTCCCTCCCTCTCCAAGCCAAAGAGCCATCAGGGTTCCCTTCACTATGTTAAGTCCAAGGTCCTCCCAACTCCCCCTAAGTCCAGGAAGGTGATCAACCAAACTGACAAGGCGCACAGTGAGCCCGTCCATGCTGTAGAGTTCAAGCTCATCGCCGTTGTCCTTGGTTTCTCAGTCCTCCTCCACCATCAGCCACATTCAGAGAGTCCGGTTTGGTGTGACCGATATCTTTACACTGTTTACTGAGTATTGGTGTTTGTAAATTGAAGATGTCAAACTGGCAGGGAATATTTGGCAGTTGTTTGGAGGCTCCTGAAATGGATCCATCAAATATCAAAGTACTATACTGAAAAGTGCAGAGACTGCAAAAATTAAAGGAATATGATCAAGTTTTGGATGATTTTAGGAAGGCACAGGAGATAGGGCTGGCAGATAAAGCTACTTAGGAAGAACTGCTTAAAGTTGAATAAGTAATAAAGGCAAAGAAAAGTTTAGAGATGTGCAGTGTATGCAAAAATGCCTGTTTAATAAATACTAAATTTTACTTAACTATTACAGATTGATTATATAATAATGTAAGTTACTGTCTACATATGATATCTGATGTGTTCCTCTTGATATTTTGTCATAGTTGTTTGTGTAGAAGTACTATCATAGGTTCCTTCTTAATAAAGTATTATGAAATAAAGTAAATTTCATTAAAATATGTTCTCTCCTCATTTTAACCAAGAATGTTTTCCAGGTATTCTTTAAAGTCTTAAAGTCTTACCTAATTTTAGAATTTGTTGTCCAGCTAGCCAGTCACAACTCTATGTATTATTACTAGTGGGCATGGCTATGTTTCAGTAAAACTTTAGAGACCCAACTTTGGTTCTTAGCACTTAATGTTTGATACTCACAATTGCCTGTAATTCTAGCTTTAGAAGATATGACACTCTCTTCTGCACCCTACACACACACACACACACACACACACACACACACACACACGAGTTTAAAAAAAAGCTTAAGTAGTTTCATTTTAGTGTTGGTGACTGTGGTTTTAGATATTTTCTTGTTATTTTTCAGTAAATACACAATAGAAATAGGGAATATTATTCTGATATAAATATACTCACTGCCCAATGCTTTATAAATTCTTACCCACAAGAACTGTAAAAATGTTATTTGTGCATCATTCAACATTCTCACATCAATACATCTAAGACATTCAAAATAAAGTAAAAACAGCGTTATCAAAAAAGAATCACCTATATTGTTGTTTTAGTCAGGGTTCTATTATGGTATGGGAGAATTGTCTGTATTCTGTCAATCATTATTTAAATAAATGCTGATTGGCCTGGCAGGAAGCATAGGTGGGACAACCAGACAGGAACTAAAGGTGGGGCAATGAGAACAGAAGAATGCTGGGAAGGAGGAAGCCCATTCCTCTCCAGTCCTGCCAGATCACGGAAGAAGCAGAATGTGACCTGCCCCACTGAAAAAGGTACTGAGCCATGTGGCTAACATAGATAAGAATAATGGGTTAATATAAGCTTCAAGAGCTAATAAGAAGCCTGAGCTAATGAGCCAATCAGTTTATATCTAATGTAGACTCTCGGTGATTTTTCTCTGGGACTAAAAGCCTGGAGGACTGGGCAGGACAGAAACCCCAATAAGCAGGCCCCTCATGTTACACTATTAGCATGAAGAGACACCATGACCGTGGCAACTCTTATAAAAGAAAGCATTTACTTGGGACTTGCTTGCAATTCAGAGTTTTATTCCATTAGGCTTATGGTGGAGAGCATGGTACCAGGAAAATAGAACTGGTATCTGATAATTCTATATCCAGATCTGCAGACAGAAGAAGAGAAAGAGGACTGGGACTGGTTTGGGCTTTTGAAACTCAAAGCCCTCCCTTAGCAACACACTTTCCCCAACAGGGCCTCACCTACCCCAACAAGACTACACATCCTTGAAAAAGACAATACCTCCTAGGACTCCCTAAGCATTCAAATACATGAACCTTTGGAGCCTATTCTTATTCAAACTACCACAATTACTTTTCTATCGTCTTTTATTCTAAATTTAACATCTAGATTAGAAAAAAACTACCAAAATTATAATCAGGCAAAATATATTTTAACCTTGATATAACTATGGAATAAATAAGTTTTCTGTGAGTCCTATATTGTTGATATGTGAGTGGATGTTATATGTTGGCCCAGTTTGAAGAGATTCTTGTCCATCATAGTGTGAAGGATTGTCTGCAGGTGATTTTGTGCTGTGACAAAATAATTAAGATCCCTTTCTCCATATCTTGCTGGAAGAGGAAAGAGAATAGTAATTTTTGTACTAACCAGGCTTTAATTTTTTTCTTTATGAATAGTATTTTATTTTATCTTATTTTGTTTTTTATTAACTGAATTGATACCTAGTTAAGACATAGCACTCCCATTGTATGACAACTTCATTTAAATTTGTTGTTTATATGTGCATATTAGGAAGCTCCTATAGTAGTAGCTTTGCATATGACTTTTTGAAGGCCTTTATTGATAGTTTCTCCTCCCCATATTACTTCCTCTTTTCTGTTCTCTCATATTTTTAAGATGTCAGGCATGTGCACATATGGAACTCAATATTTAGCAGTCATTACTCTTATACCATGTGGGTTCCTGGCACCAAACTCAGGTTATATAGCTGGACAACAAATGAATTTAACTCCCAAGCCATGACCCTGGTTTTCATAAAGGACCCCAGACAACAAGATTATGTTTCCAACATTCATGCTGTGCCTTTTCCCCCTCTACTAAGAGTCTTTGGAAATACCTTCACAAACACACAGAGAGATGAGCTCCATTAATTATCTAATACTTCTTAAAACTGACCCTTTTGACAATGTAGTTTAACTATCACTCTTAAGCCCATGTCAATTTAGTCCTTATACAATTTAGTGTAATAAAACATAACATTCCACCACTATTACCCATGGGCTCATAACTAGTTCACAGTATAAAACATATACAGTTTAACTTTTGTCAAAGACTAGCTTTGATAAAAATGCTACTTACGAATGTAGGGGCATGGGGATCAGAAAAAATAATAAAGAGGATGATACATAATAACAGGATAGTATCAGGATGGAGTTCCAGTGAATACTGAAATGCCCCACATTTAATTTTTCCTACACTTTTATACCCCAATACCACAGGAGGAAGAAGACAAAAAATGGCCTTAACATGATACAAAGGGTAACTAGAACAGTTACTTGCTTTAATACTTTGAGATATCAAGTCATTAACATTTTGTTGTTTAGGCAGTGAACCCACCTTAGACCAAGTATCCAGAAGAAAACACTCTAAGATCAAACATCCTATTTCAAAAGAAGGCACAAAAGTGTGCTTGAATTTCCTGACCATTGGTCAGGGTGGAGAGGATCTACCTGTATGGGACGTCTTAATGTCAAAAGAGACAAGTTACCACACCCTAGGACAGGATGTGTAGCCCTAATTGTCAACAATTTTGAGCAACCTCAAACTTTCTGACCTTCAGACAATGTGGAATTATGCTCACATTTTTGGGCCTCCACAGACTTTGTCTCTCAGGTTGTTAACTGCCTCAACTATGTTGAAAACTTTAAATTTTGTTCATAGAATTGAGGAAATCTCTTCAACTGTGCGGTCCTTCAAAATTTGTGTTAACAACAGCAACAACAACAACAACAATAATAACAACTTATGTACTACAAATATGCATGGGCATGCATGCAAAATTTCATCCCCAAAATATGGAACTAATATTGAATCACAGCAGTGCAAACACTAGATCCTGTAATTCCATATACAGCACCTAGAGAGGGTAAGATTATCTTGACATTATTTTGAGAAGAAAAGTTAACTTTATTAGCCCTGTTATCACAGGAAAGCTCCTTGCTGTGTAACAATCTGTACACTATAAATGTATTGCTTTCCTTGTTAATAAAAAGCTGATAGGCTGAACCATATGGTGGTAGTACACGCCTTTAATCCCAGGACTCAGGAGGCAGAGGCAGGCAAATTTCTGTGGGTCTCAGGTCAGCCTGGTCTACAAAGCAAGTTCCAGTGCAGGCTCCAAAACTACACAGAGAAGCCTAGTCTACAAAAACTGAAAAAAATAATGCTGATAGGCTGATAACAGGAAGAGATTGGATGATACAGGACGATTGTTGGGCTGAAGAAGCACAGAGTCAGAGGAGTTGGCAGCCAAATGCAGAATGAGTAGACTTGCCTTACATCACACTAAAGAAGTAGGAAGAATAATTAGTCTTTTAATGAGGAAATATATTTTTCCTTCCCAGAATTTCTGCCCTCTAGTGCCATTCACACAAACTATTATGACATTCTGTTAGGTCTACATGCCTTTGAGTCCTAACTCAGAAAGCACAACTGCTTCTTTTTTTTTTACTATCTTCTTTTCTTTCTTATGTATGATAGAACCTATGAATTATTTTTCTGATACTTTGGGTACTCTTGACTTTTCAAAAAAGTTTGTGCACCTTTTGGGTGGCTACCACACTTGAATAACTAAAACCATATAGTGTTTACTTTCTTTGATAGGACTTACTCCTGTGCATAGTCCACGGTACAGCAGGGCAGAGATTGAACAGGAAAGTGGGGAGAAAAATCATACTGAGAGAAAAATTTATTCTGTTTAAGATAGAGGAAACCAGGCCTGAAGACACTGACAGGAAAAGCAGGCAGGAAGACCCTGTAAAGCTTGCATCTCCTGTCCTCTCACCTTAGCAGGCTGACCTCTCAGCTATGATCACAATTCTTCACTGGCACCAAACTGTGCAACACCTGGCCGAGTGTCCTTCAGGTCCTTGATGAGAGCTCCGCTTTTTAAAAACCGGTTAGATGCAAACTGACATGTGCTTCCCAGGTCTAGACACCTCAGAATGTGACTCCTAATAGAATCTGTCTAGTGTTGGGGGCTGGTAAGACTCCAAGTCTTCTCTTGAACCCAGAAAATTTATCATGTAAAATAATCCAGACACCTCATTAAGAAGTCTGGTATTAACTCTTTATTCTAATGAAGTAAAAGCATTGATCTGAAACCACTCCTATATTGCTCATTTTAAGATTTTATCTGGATCTCCAATTTCTTTTTTTTAGTAACAAAAGTAATGTAATATATTGTTATACATAAATAAGAGGCTGAGAACTTGCTTCTGTGTTGATTAGTCTTGGTGGTCAACTTGACTTGATCTGGATCTCCTATTTCAAAGATTCCCTATAGTGACCAGCCTTCAAGCAGCTGAGATACTTGTGACATATATATTCTTTAGCAATTGGCCAGCTTCTTTGACATGTTACATGCAATTTTTTTGCAGATACGTTTTTTGAGATTGTGGATAATCCATAAAGATGCAGAAAGAATTTATCAAACTCACAGAATCATATATTCTATAGTCTAGTAACAAGAATCATGTGTAGTCATTTCAGTAAGAAAAAATGGTCCAAAAGGCTCCCCACCCTTGTAATTACATGTGAGGGAGCACAATACACACACACACACACACACACACACACACACACACACACACACACACACCTTTTGAGTACAAAGCAGTTCCTGAAAAGGAGGTGATGATCTTTATAGTGAAAGCTCTTTTCAGTAGGATGATGGGAGTACTGCTCAGAAAGCAAGACTCCACAAACCAAAGACAACAAATAACGAAAATGGTAACTCATTTGAAAGGAGAAACTGTACTGAGAAAGGCATAGAAAGGAATCCATTCTTACCCAAGAAAGCTATAGAAGGTGTTTCTCCAAGGTCAGTACACAGATGCTGATACAGGTGTGGTCTAGTGTAGTCAGGCTCCATCCAAAGTTTATAGCAGAACTTGGTGGCATCGTCTACACAGTTCATGTTTTGTAGTGATAAACAATGTAAGATTGAGCATTTCATGTTTTCTGAGACTAAACAATGTAAGATTAAAGAAAACTTGGAGTGGTGAGTTTGGTTCCAGAGAACTGCTGACGTAAGTAGGTAGGTCTCTACAAGGGGGTCAGAGAGCACAATGTTGGAAGCTCTAAAAATATTGCCCAATTACCAAGAGAGACACCAGGATATTGAAATTTCCAGATCCACCAGGCATCACTGAAGAAGAGTGCATAAAGAGTTGACCAGACATGATGGAGGGCTATTTTGTTTCACGTGACAGGTATGGAAGACAAGCTTTTTTAAGCCTTTTGGAGCTCAAAGGATTCCATCATGGAACCAAAATGTTGGACATGAAGCTTCAGAATACTCTTTGTGGACTTCCGTCTTATTATGGTGTAATTATTCCTTTCTTTGTTCCCATTATTCCCATGTAGAATGAGAATTTCATTCCATCATTGTGTATGTAGAGAAGGTAACTTTATTTTGTTCTTATTGAAGCTAAATGGTAAGATATTGCAATCTGTATCACACAAGACTTGGAATGATGTAGTCTTTCAAAGTGTTGGAATTTTTAAAGACAATAGGGACATTTTCCCAAACCCTTTCCTTGCCAAACTACATATCTTCTACAAGTTTCTGCTTTTCGAGTCACTTTGACTTCAAACCTAAATAAAGGCATTATTTAAAAACCTTGCCACAACTGAAATATGGTATTTCCAGGTATCTTGAGACTTCTTCCAACTATCACCTTAACCTACTATTTTTTAACCGACCTTGCTCAAATATTCAGTACACAGGCAGAATTCAGTTAGCTTTCTTTAAATATCAGAACACATAATCAATTACCTATAGCTCCCTTTCCTATAGAGCTCCTGTTATCTCCTAAAACTTACTATCAGAGTTTTATTTAGACATGGTTTCATGTGAACCCACCTGCCTCTGCCTGCCGAGTACCAAGTTCACAGATATATGCTAACATACCTCGTTCTTCATAAACACAGTCATTTTTGCTGATCTTTCTTCAAATTATAATCTTTTGATTTACTATCAGAGTTTCCCGTTAATGTGTGATTCAAGTTATCTAGGGCTGTTATTCCATGGCTTCAAAATCTTTGACATTAAACATGGCCAGTTGTGGATAAGCAATAGCTCTAGTTCCAGTACTAATTTTCTGTATCATTTCCTTTTTGTTTCTT
The DNA here is from genome assembly GCF_903992535.2 of Arvicola amphibius. Lineage (NCBI taxonomy): Eukaryota > Metazoa > Chordata > Mammalia > Rodentia > Cricetidae > Arvicola > Arvicola amphibius. The sequence goes on from NC_052054.1 coordinate 91,992,161, forward strand.
CATCCAAGTACCTGACCGGAAGTAACCTAACAAGTGGTGATTTATTTGGGTTTACAGACTTAGGAGATCACTTCCATTTTAGGGTGGAATTCAAGATGACTCAGATCAGCATTCTCTGAAAGAAAGTGAAATTCTGGTGTTGAGCTGGCTCTAACCGTCTACTTTCTTTCTTTCCAATACCTTTGATGATGGGACAAGTTTTTAGGATGAGTTTTCTTCTCTTAGTACTCTTTGGGAATATGCTTATGGACATATACAGGGATTTGCTTTCCTATTGCTCCATACATTCACAGATGCATACACTTGTACACAAAAGCATATGCAACTCACATATATACTGCCTATCTCTCTGCCATGTATACATATAACCATCATGCATATGGATGAAACACATATTTTTGATCTGAAGATACTTATATTCTGAAATTAAATATATGAATTTAGAATAAAATGACTGATAATATGAAGATTTGAGGGCTTGTATATTTTAGAAATACTGTTTCCAAATCATTTTGCTTTCATAGTTTCCTTTTGAAAAATTTTGAGAAATAACAGTTCTTCCAAATTTCAGTATAATTGTTTATTAGAGTAGGCATACAAGTAGTTTGTATCTTCATTTCAATTGTTTAGGTCTTCTTGCTATCATATTATAATTTTTCTGTGTGCCTTTAGAATATTATATTGTTTTAAATATATTTTTGTGCTATCCACCTAAGAGAAATAGAGAACTACTGACATTTATTTGGTAGACTTTGCCAGTCAACTTGTTTAGATTATTCAGTTATGCTAGCCACACAACACATACTCATACATTTACATTTTGAGATTGAGAATTTTCCCTTAAGTACCTGAGGCTCAGAGCAATTGAAAAACTTGCTGAAGATCTCTGAGCTTTGAGAATTGGATGCAAGATTTCAATCACAAGCCTTGTGCTCTTTCTAATACATCTGTCACCCATCTCAAGTAAACACTAATGTGCTGAATACACAGAGCGGAATTTCACATCAAGGAAGGAGAAGTTGGTCACACACATTTCATTTATAGCATCAGACCTAACTTTATACTCTGAATCCCCTGTACTTTGATCATAGAAAGTGTTAATACTTGTTGTAGCCAAATAGAGTTATGTGAAGGAAGAGCTATCACTGAGTTCTTAATACTACAAAATTAGCTTATAGTAGTGGATTCCATGGCAAATTGTTCATGTAAACTTTGTATAGACTTAAGACTATGTATTTGCTTTTGTTTCCTATCTGAGCTGATTCAGAAGTGTACAACATAATATGGGTACCATAAATAATCTGCTTTTTGAAAGCCATGCACTGTCAGTATTAGAGTATCAATAAATATAATTTTCACCTAGAAAAAAATGCCTTAATCTTCAGGTATATTTCACATTATCTTAAATTCATATATTTGAGAAAATAAATTATTTAAAGTAAAATCATAACTGTGTGAGATATGCAGCTATAATATGTAGACTAATGTGCACTTTACATATTTAAAAGAAAAAACATATAGTTCTATGAGTCTATAAATTCTATAAGTCAAAGTATTTTACTTACAATAATGCCAGTACCGTGGCCACAGTAAATAATGCATTGTTCCATAGTAGTTACAAAAAAATAAGATAAAAATGTATTGCATTGAGAATTTTCAAAGAAAACAAAGTAAATAGGATTATATTTAGATACCCATGGAGGATTAGTTGTGTGTGTGTGTGTGTGTGTGTGTGTGTGTATACATGCATGCACACCTTTGTGCTTTACAATGTTTGCCAGATATTGGTGTGATTTCTTCATGTATGAAGAATTATTCCAAGGTTATGTCTCTTAAGCTTATAAAGAGAACTAGTGAACTCAACTGATTATTGAGGGCAATTTATTGATTTAAAAATTCTTCAACAAATATTTGGAAGAAGTTTGGAATTGTTTGTTTTTCCTAACTTATCCAACCAATATTTTGTGGTATCATGTTTTGTATTTTATCTTTCAAATAATATTTATGAATTTAATATATCTGTTTCTACTTTTATTTTATTCTCAATGTCTTTCTTTTTTTATTCTCTAAGATCCAACAATTCTGATAAAATTCAAGTTCACAGTATTAATAAATTTGGCATATTGATAATTAGTCAAAAATTACAGTAGTCTTTCTTACTCCCTGATGGTTCTGTTTTTAAGCAAGTTTTCCCCATAGACCCATGTTAAGAACGTATTGATACTGTTGGATTCTTAAAGTCAAATAAATAAAAAAGTTTTTGATAATATATAGTCAGGCAAGTTAGTGGACTTTGAAACAATTTGACTATTAAAAATAGGCAGAACACCTAACATGTATGCTGTGTCCTTCCTGTCATATCTTAGAATTATTTAATAAAGGCATAGTTTCATTATTAGTGATATCCAGTGTTTTTTCTCAGTTTATGTGATAGAAAACATACTAAAGTGTACACTACACAATAAGGACAAGGAGGCTCATAAAATAATTTATGATTGTTTATACTAATCTCTGTGTTTAATGATTTGCACAGACTGAACTTCAAATTTAATTATTATTTTAAATATTATATAGAAATTTATTTAATGGTAGCTATATTTTGTGTGAAATTAATTGATAAGTATGAAATTTCCACTATCATTTATAGGAATTTATAAGGTAGGGTAGAGCTAAATTTAGGGTAAAGGCATATGGGTGAAATAAGCCAAACTCACAAAGATAAATGTTCCATGTTTTCCTTCACAAAAGGATCTCTGATTTTCTACTTATTTACAAACAGGTATATAAAAGTGTGTGTGTGTGTGTGTGTGTGTGTGTGTGCATACACACACACGTACACACATATACAATCATATGAGCTGAAATTGCAGAAAGATTAATGGGGAATTGTGGTTGTAAACTTGATTGATTCTGACATCCCTAAAAAATAATTCATTAACATGGGTCGCTGGTGAAAGTTCTGGAAGGATTAGTTGAAGCTGGAAACACTATCACTGAGAATGAGCTGTACCTTCAGGAGGTCTAACAAAAAAGTTGTAAGGGTAAACATTGTTGCTTCATGCCTGACTGGACCTCACTTCCTACTGCTGAGGGCCTCAAAGTGCCATTTTCACAGCAGCTACCATCAGATCCCTACTTTTCTCTTTTTCCAGTCTATGGTATGTACTAAGGGTTCTCCAGCCACCATCTCAACATCAGCATATACGTGTGTGCATATGTATACACACATATCTATATATGTCATATGCATACATATATAGCATATTCATATAACATTTACATTATATTGCTGTCTCTGTTCATTTAGAAAATCCTGACCAGTGTAGAGATTTTCTGTTCAAAGAAAGTGAACTAGAGGTTGGGGAGGAGATTGAAAGATGCAGGTATAGAGAATGAACATGATTAAAATTGGTGTCTTCATTGAATAAAAATACTGCTTTGAAACACATAAGGAAGTACAATATGTATAGACAAATGGAAACTCTGAATGAAACATGTTTCTGTATTGATTTCAGTTAAATAGAAAAGAACTAAACGATGTATGCACACACCATACTCTTGTAATCTTGCATTTTTCTCTATCTGGGTGTTCAATAATAACAGGTCAAAATACCTGCACTTACAGAAAAGTTGGAGGATGTCTTCAATACAAAAGGAGGATTTCTCAGCTTTTGGTGAACCTAACTTGTGATGGGTAGTGTCTCAGAAAGTCAGAAGTCAAATCATGGAATTCATGGACCAGAGAGAGGTCTTTTAGAAGGAAATATTTCATTGCAATTGACTTAAGAGAGAGAGAGAGAGAGAGAGAGAGAGAGAGAGAGAGAGAGAGAGAGAGAGAGAGAGAAAGAAAGAAGACAGAGCTCCTCTCTACTTGTAGTTTATCCCAGAGAATAGAATAACATTGAGTTACACTCATTTAGAGTTCCTAAGGCTTCACTGGATGAAAGCATCCGGTGAGGCGTGAGTTGGTCAGTCTACTTTTCATTCCAGGTGTCTGGATGCGTCCCATTTCAGTTCTGCCCTCACTATAATTTTCAGAAAAGGGGAACAACATTAGGGGGAAAGAAATAAAAACCTTGACCTCTTTTCTGGCATATGTGGCCTCTGGCCAGGGTGAAACCAAAGATATTTTGGATTAAACAGTTCTGACATGTTGGCATTCAGCAGAGATAAGATTGTCAGCAGGGTTAACGATATTTGCAGCTGTAAGCCAAGGAAAAATTACATCCCATTTTTTTGGTCCTTTATGCTCAACTGCCTAGCAAATTTCTAAGTCAGGCTCTCATTACCAGGGACTGGTAGCTCTGTTTATACCTGAAAAATATCACACACACATATACACACATACACACACACACACACACACACACACACACTTATATATAAGCATAACCAAATTAATATAATGTATACATTATATAAATGTATTTCTACATTAATATCATAAAATTACTAGTAATATAATATATCATTAATGCATTAATACAGTAATTTATATGATGCATTCTATATTAATATGATATGATATATAAGGGTTATTAATTTTGTTATATTGTAAGTTTACCACTCAGAAGATTGCAGTCAAGACCTATGGTTCTCTTTATTTTTACCTATTTTTTCTTCTTGAAGTTACCACTAGAAAAAATTGAAAAAGTGAACTTTTTATTGTTTATTGTGAAGGTTTAAAGAGATAAAGATGTATATTTATACACCACATAATTACAGATCCCTTCCCACAGCTAATCATGCACGCAGATCCATTACATGCAAAGCTTCTATTCCTTAATCAAACATTCTATGATTATGCAAATGTGCGAGATAATAAGGTACACCCTATAAGATATAGTAAATCAGTGCCATTAAATAAGTTCTGAAAAATGAGAAAATTGACTCCTTTAGCTTTGAATATCTTTGCTTTCATAATTACTAGATTAGTCACATAGTAGAAGTTGGCGTATTTTCACATTGTATTAACATTTCCTTTGCATTTATTTGGTTGTTTCCCTAATTCATTTTCAGTGACTAAATATAATTAAGAAAATGGTGGACCATGAAAGCCACCAAACAAGAAAGAGGCTAGTGAAGGTGATACCCTGAGGGAATAGATATATGAACATTGTGAAATGAAAGTCCAGAGGGAGGTTGTTGAGGGTGAAGAAATTTAAGCAGGGTGGGGAGCTGGGGTTGAGCAAGACCAGGACATTCATAAGGTTAGCCATAAAGAAAGGTCTATGAAAAAGCCGCCAGGAAACCTACTATTTTTAACCCAAATCAAATACTTAATTTAAATAGCATAGATATGCTTCATGACTGCATACTGGTAATCTCAGAAGTTTTAAGTTTCTCAAAAAAAATATATCTAGTACCAGATGTGGCTTACCTCTTATGAGATGTTGGCAGTGAAGTCCCAGAAGTCCCTGGACTCTTGTCCTTCCAGGTTTTTAATCACCAGATCAGACATTTTTGCTAAAGACATTTGTGGTGGTTAGCTCTCATAGTCAAACTGAAATAACCTTGAATTACAAGGGAACAGCGTCTCAATTGAGATTGCTGACATTGGGTGGGCCTGTAATCTTGTTATGGGGTTCAGAAAGATAAAAATGCTCCAAACTAGTCTGATGTGGGATTCCCTCTGGATGTTGTGAATATATTGTATTACTATCAGTTAATAAGGAAGCTACTTTGCCTGTGACAGAGCAGAGAAGAGCTAGGTGGCAAAACTAAACTAAATGCTAGGAGAAAGAAAGCAGTGCCAAACCTTACCTGTAGGCCACAACCACATGGCAGTACACAGATTAACAGAGATGGGATAGTCTAACATATAAGAGCTAACCAATAAGAAGCATGAGCTAATAGGTCAAGCAGTGTTATAATAATACAGTTTCTGTGTGTTTATTTTGGGTCTGTGCAGCCGGGAAATGAATGAGTAACCTCCTACTATACTAGTCAAAAGGCTCTAATCAAGCAACCTTTTTTTTTAACTTGGGCATGAAAAAAACTCCTATAAGATGAGGTTAACTGAGCATCAAATACTGCTTCTTTCCCAGTGATGGTATCACATACATTTAATCCCAGCACTTATGAGGCTGATGTAGGTGGATCTCTGTGAGTTCAAGGCTAGCGTGAACTACAAAGTTAAAGCTGTAATATAGAGATACCCTGTCTTAAAAAAACTGAAAACAAAAACAAAAACAAACAAACAGAAAAATCTTACATTTGAATTAATGTAAGTTTCTCACTTGTTGTATTAATATAAATAAATTTCCATTAATCTAGCAGAATACCACAGATAATAAAATGCATAGATATTATGGAGTATTTTATGAAGCATTTGAAATAATCCAGTGATTCAGCTAGTTATATAGGTCTTAGCCTCACACAGAGTAGAGATTAGGTCTAATTAGGATCCCATACCAGAAAATTAGGTGTTTGTGATGACTATTCTTAGTTGTCAACTTGACTACATCTGGGATTAATTAAAACCCAAGTTGTGTATACCTGTGAGGGATTTTTCTTAACCGAGTCATTTGAAGTGAAAAGACGCATTCTAAATCCAGTTCTTTTGAGGTGAATTGAGGTGAAAGGATTCACCTTAAATCCGGGTCATACCTTCTGGTGAAAGTCTTTACAAGGACATGGAAGAAGGAAGTTCTTGCCCCTTGTCTGTTTGACCTTGACTCTCACTTCACTGTTATTAGAATCTGCTTCTTCAAGATTCCAACACATACTCATGATTAGTTGAGACTCCAGCTTCATTAACTGATCAGTCACTGCATTCTTGGACTATTCACTGGGAGACAATCTTTGTCGTACCAGCTGGACCACAACCTGTACACAACTCCAATAAAAACCATTTGTATACAGATTTATTTTATAAGCTCTGTTCTGCCAGAAGACCCTATTATAATGTTTCTTGGAAAAGTGAAATCTGAATACTGAATACATATTTAGAATTTAGAACTTGGATATTTTGTCTCAGAATTTGTATAAACAGTTGAACCATGTGTGTGTTCTATAAAAATTTTGATTTTGATAGAGAATTTGACTTTCAATAAAAAGTTAAGTATTCAAAAAACACATATGCATATACATAAAAATGTTATTTCTAAACCTACCCACAAATCACAATCCCAGAAAGCCTAGACAACAATGAGGACACTAAGAAAGACAATCTACATCAAATCTACATGGGAAGTAAAAAAAGACAAGATCTCCTTAGTAAATTGGGAGCATGGGGACCTTGGGAGAGGGTTGAAAGGGAGGGGAGAGGAAGAGAAGGGAGCAGAGAAAAATGTAGAACTCAATAAAAAATCAACAAAATATGTTATTTCTAACATGACTTTGCTAATAATTATATTTTAAAGAAACCTTTACTATTATTGTATGAGTGTGTGTATGTGTTATGCACATGTTGAGGTCAGAGGACATGTATATGAAGGGAGTCCTCTTCTTCTATCCTATGAGTTTTTGTGCTAACATTATGGTCATCAAGTATTCAGGGAAAGTGCTGATACCTGCTGAGCCATTTTTGTGAACTCCAAAATTACATTTCAAATACAAATTTTTCATGACTCACGAGAGAATGAGCATTCTTTGCCCAGAGCTATTAACAAATGCTGCTGTGCTAAGACTTAAGAAAACCTTCCTATATGTTTTAGACAGAAATAAAGAGCAGTATAAGATGGATGGAAATAAAGACAGGCAAAGAGAGTTTATTATTATTATTATTATTATTATTATTTTGGTTTTTCGAGACAGGGTTTCTCTGTGGCTTTGGAGCCTGTCCTGGAACTAGCTCTTGTAGACCAGGCTGGTCTCGAACTCACAGAGATCCGCCTGCCTCTGCCTCCCGAGTGCTGGGATTAAAGGCGTGCGCCACCACCGCCCGGCAAGAGAGTTTATTATTAAAAGCATATCTTTGCCAAAGGATTCATTGTTGGTCCTTCATTAGTGACAAATATCAACTGTTCTATTATATAGTAAATGTTCAATGTCCATTTTAAATGTACTAACAAGTGATGTCTCTGCAGATAAGCATTCTCTGGTTTATGTCAGAATTAAATATTAAATATTGCATAGTTGTTTAGCTGTTACCTCTTTTTTGTTAGCTCCTTAATCATGGAGAACTATCACTGAGCTTGTGCTGCTTGTTAGGAGCTAACATTAAACATCCCTGTTTATACAGTAACCAAGAAACAGGATGAGAAGGACACAGAGAGTTTTGAGAAGAGGACAACAGCCACACGTTCTGTGTTGTAATTTTGCTTGGAATGTGATATACTTTCTAGTTGTGATTTATGGCTGTGGGAGAGCTCTGAACACTTCTATGGTTTCAAATTACCATCTTGTGCCTTCTTGAAAGATGTAAGTTCTTTCGAATAGCTGAGTGACACAAAGTTTTCTTTACTGTGGAATTAGTCCAGAAATTCTAGTCCATACTTGGGTGAGTACTTACCACCCAATGTCACTGTGTGTGACGCTTCTGTGAAAAAAGATCCATCTGCATGAAATAAGAACATGGGGGAGTGAAGACATTTAACAACGCCTTAGCACCTATTTTTTTTAAATTAGTAAAATTACTTTATCTCCCTTCTTTCTAAGGAACAAGTGACCACTGCTGTAAATTTTAGCATTACTGCATACATGGTTTTCATCAATGAATGAGTTCTGTCATTAATAAAGAAGAGATAAGAAATGTTTGTTCCAAGTGGCCATTATGTATCCCCTGCATTTCTCCCAGTAGTTGAAGCTAGAGCAAGCTGTCCTTTTGTCTGTGAGGAAAAAAAAGGAATCTAGGAAACAGGACAAAGATGCTTCCCGAAATAGAGAATGACTTGAGAAATTTAGAACAAAATCAGAGAATGGTTTAAAGATGCAGTATAATGAAAGGCATACATTATATTTATTTATAGATGATCGTACAACAAAATAAATCAAAACTTATAACTAGTGACGTAGCCAGGTGAGCCACTGCTCAATCAGTTCCCAGTTAGTATACTAGTGACAGATAATGAAAAATAATGTCATGTCCTGTGTTTGAAATGCCCAAGGAAGAGAGTTTTGATTGGAAAGCTGTGAAGAGATTTGTATAACCAAACTTATGGGGACCACCTGTGCTCATAGCTAACTACCATTACTCCTTTTACAAATAGGATTTTATTGTGTGTCTACTAATGTTAGGATGTGTTTTTACTCCTAAGAGTTCCCGTGTTACAAGTTCAGTCACTAATGTGACTAACATGGTAGAGCCTATGAGAGTTAGAAGTTGGAGGGAAAAAAAATCGGTCTTTTAGGACATTTCCACTTTAAGGGGGTAAATGGAACTTCTCAGACTCTTATTAGTTCCCACAAATACATGTTCTAGGTTTCTGTAACTGAGGTCTCAGGTTCAGGTTCCATCCTGTCTGATGACATCAACATCTTATAACACTGAAGATCCCTTAAGAGAGCCAAGACAATGATATCTCCAATTCTATTTGTTAACTAGACCCATGTTTTCAAAAGTATCTTGCTACAAGTATTTATAGAATGAGTCCAAAAAAGAATAAAAAATGTCCTTCATTGTACTATATTGGATTAAGATAGTTCAGCAATACTAATTCATACAATATGTAGCAGGCTACCCTGATTTTTTTTAATAGAGATAGTGAAGACAAAAAGCAAAGATGATATCCAGCATTAGATAAACAGGTACATATCATTAAATACAAAGTGTTGCTGATATTGTTATTAAAATAATAATGGGCTCAATAGAGTTTTTATTGCATTGATGTGAGAATTAAGGATGTTGAACATTTTGAACACTTGCACACATAATTAACTGCTTGTGTTTCTGTATTAAAGAATATAAGACCAATTGTTTTATCCATTTTTTTGCATGTAGGTGTTAATTCCTTGAGTTTATGTATATGATCTATACAGATATGAAGTTAGCAGAAGACCATTTGGCAGCCTGTTTCTTCACTCTGCTGATTGCTCTCTTTGCTCCATAAAAACATTTTCCTTTATTGCAATCTGGCCTGTCAATTTTTGCTATTATGCTATAATTGGTTGATTTCTAGCTCAGAAAGTCCTTTCTTCCAGCAGTAAATTTTCTTTTATTTCATTCTATGAGTTTCAACATACATGCTTTTGGTATCTTTGTCCAAGCTTATTCTGATATTGCTATCATGCTTTATTATGATAACTTTATACTATGATTTGTATTTTGTTCTTTGTGTTCAGAATTATTTAATGTCATTGGATTGATATTTTTCTTGTTGTTTTTTCCTTGATTTGTTTGTTTGTGTGTGTATGTGTGTGTGTGTGTGTGTGTGCTTTCACATAAAATCTAAGATAATTATCTTTCTTTTGTCCTGTGGAGGAAGGATGCCCTTGAAATCATTTATATTAAGCTGTATATCATCTCCCTTTTATAATACTGATTTGTCAGTCCATGAGAATGGGCTATCTTCCATCACCTGTATTCTCTTTTAGTTCCACTTAGAGTGTACATGGATGACTTCTGTTTATCTGGAAATATTACTTATAATTTAATTTTTGAAAATATGGCAATGCAGTTTCACTAAAAGTAGTTAGAAGTTAATAAAATAGTCAAAAGAAGTTTTGCCTACCTCTAAGTTATTAGAGTAATTATGTCAGGAGAAGAGTACATCTAACATTATTTCAACACATGCAGTTTGTGTTTGAGAAGGAGAATAGATTATTACAGCACAGAGAAATTTCCTCTCTGTAGGAGGACATAGTCCACAACTATATTAACTAGTCAAGAAGTGGACAAGAAACACTGAACAAGAAATCATGGATAAGAATAATAAGGAACAAAGAGTAGAGCTCAAAAATAATAAAGGGAGCTGCTGGGGAAATTTAAAAATAACATTTGCAGTGTCCATTAGGAGCAAAGACATATTAAATGAGATAGGGAAAATTTGGTCTGTTTAGGTAGGGAAAATATAGATATGAACTGCATATTTTTTAAAATTCAATCACAACAACGGGAATCAAACACCTTAATTTATTTAATTATTTGAGTTTGAGATATGAGCAGAGAAAACACCTTGACTACATATTTAAGTTTGAATATTGGCCTGCCATGTTTCTGGAAAGATTAGAGAATGGAATCAAAAGACTACAAAGAGCAATAAGAAGAAAAAAAGAAATACACATTTTTACCTTTAGGGACTTGAATTAAAATCATTATTGTCTGGTAGTCTTCATCTGGCTGCCTGAAAGCATAAGCTTACAATTGTTCCACTGAAAAATTAGAGAGCACTAGCTATAGATTGGAAAAGACAGCCATTGCAAGTAGAGGCACGGTAATGTGGAAACGGTAAGGAGTTTCGACCCAACTTTATTGCATGAAAGAATCAGGAAACAACAAGTTGCTAAAGAGATAGGAGACAGGAAGTGGACATTGAAGAAGAGATAGGAGGAAACAAGAGCACAGTACCTGGAGAATCGGGAGTAGAAGGAATTGGGCTTCATTTGCTTCTCCAGGATGTTTAAGGTAATTAAACTGATTAATTGAACATTACTACAAAGTTGAGATTTCCTGACATATACATTATCCAAGTTTGTGGTAAACAAAGGATTCAGAAGGAAAATTGTGAAGCAGGGGTTATTGTTAGTACATATAAATACATTATGTAAAGGTGACCATAACATATAGTGATGGGTAAGACTTTGAATGGTATAATCAAATCAGATGATATTCAATATGTGAGAAGTTTTTGTTTTGTTGCTTATTTGCGAGGAGGGGTGCAAGTGGGAATGGGGAGAAAGAACATGTCCTTGAATCCCAGCAAACTGAGGTTGCTTAAGAGTGAAATATTATTTTAAAACATTTGAAAGAAAAGATGGGGTTTGTATTAGGCATCACAAACAGTTCTAGGGTCAGCTTTCTATTAGGGTAAAGAAACAGGAAAATTTTTCCAATATTCAACATTCCTAATATTATTCCTCAAATACCATTTTTACAAAATTGATAGAAATCAGCAGAAGCTAATGAGTCAGAAACCTATAAAAGACTCAGCAAATGTCAGCATGTGGAATTCGTGGGAGAACCTTTTCCCCTTTATCCTATGTTTGCATTCATCTGTAGACAACATCTCCCTGTAACACTCCAAGCATAATTTATAAACTGTGTGCTTAGTGAGGAATTTATTACTATAAAGGGGAGCAGGGTCCATCCTGACCTGGAATTTACTCTCCTGTACTTTGCAGAACAACCAGAGCCACAGAAACTTAATGGCAAAATTGAGGATAGTAATAAAAAGTTTAAACAGGAATTGCTGAACAAGCAGAGAAACTGGATTATCAAATCCCTTCCTTTCTTTATATCCTGTCCCTTCCCTTAGGTCCAATTCAGAGCCAGTTACCTCCACTGGAGGCAATTAGACTCCCTTCCATGCCCACTCAAATACTTGTTTTAACATATGGCAATTTAGATGCAGTTGCTTGTCTCCTTAAATGCCTCTCTAAGACCATTTACTGTTTTTATGGCCAGTTTTAATGTGCTGCCATGTTTTGAGTACATGGCTGCCAGACACTATTTTAATACTGGCATATCTCTTGCAAGGAAGCAACTGGATTCATTATTATTAAGTTATCTTTTCTGGCAGTGTATTTTGCCTGGCTCACAGATTATGTAGAAGAAGAATGTCCTTTCACAGTCTTGGGTACCTCCTTGACGTTTCTCTGATAAACTTATTCTGTATTATCTCCTGTTTTCTCTCTAGAGCTTTTCTCCTGAGATTTCATTACAGCCAGGGTGACAAGGATTTTGGTGTTGTTGTTTAGGTAACTTGGCATGTGCTAAATTGCCTCTGATAGAAGGAGAACTCAATCAAAACTGACATTGTCTGTCTAGCGTTTCGCTAAGAGCCTGCAAGGCTGTGATGTTTTCATGCCAGGGCTTCAGTTATGCAATGAACATTAAATCCACAACACAGGCTCACATATCAATTCCGAGAATTAGCACACAACTTGGATAGTCCTGAAAATCAGGTGTGACCCTGATGAAGATAATTCTGGCTTCAGGACTTTCACAGAGGATATTTTAATTCATTAAATTATCCGGGCATGATGCATACAAATGCTGACAGCTATTCAAAGGCTTGTTGTCTCCCATTAATCACTTTATTATTCATATCATTCCTTCACTAGAGGCATTAGAATATGTTTGATTAATATCTTATTTCCATTGTTTTTATGAGCAGTGTTTACTGTCTCTGCTGTAGAGAGCTTTGTCTTCTTGCAAGAACATGTGAGCCTAACAATAGGAAAATTACCAAATCTTGATTCTATCTCCTGTGATTGTACAGTGTTTCCAAGTAATCACAGACCTAGTGCATTCTGTGGCGCAAATGGATGCTGGGGATTTCAACCAAGTGTGAAATAAAGAGTCACTGAAGATCACATGTCTAAAGAAAAAGTTTAACAACTGTAGGTACTCACAAAAGAGCTAATGGTGGTTGTCTTATTTGTGAATAGGTCACCTTGCACCAGCACAGCCGCTCTGTACAATTATATCATCTCTTTGGAAGCACATTCCACACTCTGTTGTGGGTGTTACATGGGAGGTAGAAACACATGAAAGGTAATGGTAGTCACAGCATGCAATATAATGAAATATTCATATGCTATTAAATTCTTAGAGACCAAATTTCAAGTCTTGGCGCTATTACTTATTATACTGGGGAAGTTTCTATAATTTGAGTTTTATTTTCTTCATCTATGGAATATGGAAACGGTTACCTATTTGGGGTTTGTTTAAAGGACAGAGTATAGTGTAATATGAAATTTTAACCCTTAGTAGAACCTCACTATTAGAAATTTGATAGTTTAATATATCTGGCTTGATGCTTAAATAGGAGCTCTTTCTATTTTCAAAAACCAGAAAAGATGGATGTGCAACAAAAACATGATTTATAATAATGCAGTAGAATGCATTCATAATGTTCTCAGAAATATTAGACTTTGGTTAAAATAAATTAACAATGAAAGTTTTCTTTTAATGCTGATGAAGCTATGATTATAGCTCAAGACTAGAATGATACATTTATATGTTCAAAGGCCTGGGCTCAACCCTCAGAATCAGAAAAAGACAGAGAGAAAAGGGTAGGGGTAAGGAAGGCGGATATCTAGTAAGACTTTTTATCTTGTTTCCCACAGTTTAGAAATAAATGCAAAAATCAAAATAAATCTTTATTAGATACCCACAAATGGGTATAAACTACAGTGGATGCAGCAGAAAATCTACTAACCAGTTGAATGTACCCCACCCTGCCACTCCTCCCTGTTGCCGTTTCCATCTGGTATGCCCACATTACAGAACAGATTGACGTTCTTATAGACGGTACTTGGGGATTTAATGGAAAGCTAAAATTATATCAAACTCATTCTGCTTTAGAATGCATGGATGTGTGTAATACATTTCAGAAATATTTCTACAAGAATGGTTCACGTTAGTGCTTGGAAAGTTAAGCTTCAGTTATCTGTAAAATTAACATATGTGTAGAGATCATTCCCCATCAACATCAGATTAATAGAATCTTTTTCCCCCTCTGTTGCCATTACCAACCATTCTTTTGATACTTTGTCATTTTTCTGCTACCAAAAATTGTTACAGTGAAAAATAGGTCCTCTAACCGAGAATCTTCTGAGAAAAGCTGATATTAATATCTATTGTTACAGTAGCAAAGCCCATCCCAAACCTGTTTCAGCTGATCCTTCTCACTTTTCTGCTTCACTATAATGTCAATGAAATCCCAGACTGAGACAGGCATTGAGGCTGCTGTAGATGCGTGACATCAGAGGCAGACATCTGTGAATCCACCAAACCAGCCTCAGGGCAGGAAGGCTGGCATCTTTCCACCTGCATGACTATTTAAGTAAAAGCAGCACCAGGAAGAAAGACAGGGTAGTCTGTTTTCTTTGTAATTGGTATTGGCTTGAGTGTATGCAATTCATAAACTGGCTCCAGGGCTGTTCATTTTCAAGATGATGTTTTCACACATTGGAGCACGAAGAGCTGGAAGACATAGTTAATTTTAGCTGCACGAATCATCCCAACTTTTCCTTACAGCTTTTCATAGCCTAGATCTCTCCTTCCCAAATAGACCCACCAACACACACACACACACACACACACACACACACACACACACACACACAATATCACCTGAAGTATGTGACAATTTTCTTGACTCAAAGTCCTATTTAACAAATGAGTTATAGTCTTACAAAAGTAATTTTCAAGTCTCTTTGATGAATAATGGAGTGTAGAAATACATGGCTGAACTAGTAACTTACTGAAGAGCAAATTAAAAATAGTTATAAAAATATACCATGATATGTTTTAACAATAGTATGTAAATTATACGTATATAATTATAAAATTATAAAATGTGGTGAATATAGCTGAATGTAGAAATAAAATGGAAGCATAGCCTCTATAATCATTTGGGAGAAACAAACACTAACACTTGGCTGTCAAGAAGTTACCAGGTTATTTGCCAGAAGTTGGCACCATTCAGATGAAGGGTCAGCTCGTGGCAAGTTGTACAGGGGTAATGATTGCCTCTAGTATTATATCCTAGCAAAGCAACTTGCCTGGGCATAGCTGTCACATTCTTATGAGGGCAACGTCCTCAGAGAGAGACCTTTTTTTTTTGCTCAAGTATGAATCAGCTGAGCTGAAGTGCCAATTTTTAGGGGACTGCATGGAAACACCATCTGGCTGATACTTGCAGACATTTGGGGTCTTCAGCTCCCATGTGCGAGTGCAGTTTGAGCATGAACAAATCCTTCCTCAGAGTGAAGGGTAAATATCTGCTCTCATTGGGGTCCTGGAAGGGAACACACCAAATCACTGAAACCTTCCGTCTGATTGCCTAAATTGTTTTTCTTCACAGAATTGTGATATAATTCTTACACAGTATACTTGAATGTGAGTTTTCATTCTCATTTATTTATTATTGTCTTCATTATACAGAATAACATATGATTTGATAGAATCATTTCAGATTGTATAAAATAAGAGGATAGTATAATTTTTATTGATTCCTTCCTTTTGCCTATGGATGAAAGTGAGTTTGACAGACTCAGTGGACTTCTTTGCTTCCTTGGTTTTGTGCTGCGACTCCTAAGCAATCTTTTTAATATATAGTTCATTTTTAAATTATAAACTTTATCACAAATACTCTAATATCTCCTGCTTAGCTCTCCATTTTCTTCTAAGTTTTTTTTCCTCATTTTTTTATTAAAGATTTCCATCTCCTTCCCTCCTCCTCCCCCTTCACTCCCCTCCCTTCCACCCATACCCCCTCTCCACCCCTCTCCAAGACAAAGAGCCATCAGGGTTCCCTTCACTATGTTAAGTCCAAGGTCCTCCCAGCTCCCCCTAAGTCCAGGAAGGTGAGCAACCAAACTGACAAGGCTCACAGTGAGCCCATCCATGCTGTAGAGTTCACGTTCATTGCTGTTGTCCTTGGTTTCTCAGTCCTCCTCCACCGTCAGCCACATTCAGAGAATCCGGTTTGGTCCCCTGTTCCAACAGTCCCATTCCAACTGGACTTGGTGGTCTCCTGTTAGATCTGTCCCACCGTCTCAATGGGTTCTAAGTTTTATACTGCGAACCATTCTTGCCATAGCTCTACTGACAAATTAGCTCCCGCCGAAAAACCACACACTTTGCAGAATCATTCCCAGTTCATGATCACAAATCAGCCTGTTAGTTCCTACATGAGACACCTTCCCTTTTTTTATTTTATATAGATTTGTTTTGCTAATGTTTTCATATTCTCTTTATAATATATGAACTTGTAATTTTCCACCACTGACTACCTCTGTACATAGATTGGACTCATGGAAGTCCAAATGAGATGTTGCCAGTAAGTGCAAATGTTCCAGTAATTTGGGTGCAAAGTATTTCCTGTATTTTATGTAAACGTTAAGAAAATGACTTCTTACATTCCCTAAGCATTCCAAATCAATATTTTTGATAGCTGATGATCAATTTCTACTAGGCAAAAAAATTACTTTTTGTATCTGGAGTTTTAATTGTTTTATTTTCATTCTTGAGTTACCTCTGGTGATTATTTTACACTTCATGTCAAAAGGGTCTGACTTTATAGGCTTGAATTCTTCTTCAGAGCTTTGAGCCAATAATCCACATTGATAGCATAAATTTTCATTATGAAACATAAAACCTGTCTTTTCAGTTAAAACCCATTTGAATTCAAGATTTTACCCTTGCATTACTTTTTAGAAGTCATGACTCTTTATGTATTTTCTCTCTCTTTCTGTCCCACTCCACAGCAAGATTGTCTCTCACTCTTGGCTTTTGAGTACATATTTTTTTGTTAAATTACCATTGTAAATAATCATAACTAGTTGACACATTTGATAATTTTGGTACATGAATACATTGTGGAAAAATTAAATCAGGCTATTTTATATATATATATATATATATATATACATATATATATATATATATCCTTAGGAAGTTATTAAGTATTCATGGTCAGATAGTTTAAAATCCATGACCTTTATTATTTTGAAACAGATCATGTATCATAACTACTTTCAAAATGAGGTCTCACCTCAACTGCCACATTTCAAAAACAGATGAAAGATAGCAATTATTGTTGAGGGTGAGTAAATTAAAGGTCTATAGATTGTTGGCATAACTGTCAATTTAGGACAGCCATTTGGTAAATAGTGTGAAGCTTCTTTTAAAAATAGAATAGCACATTGTCCTGATGAGAATGAAGTACATAACTGTATTTGGCAGTTTAAGGATAAAATCCACCCGGAAAAAAGAAAAGTTTCTTAACTATAAACCAGAAACCTTCTGGACTTATGGACAGATTCGTTTTTCCTGGATAACAGAGATGCCAGAAATATTTAAGCAAAAATGCCCCATGGCCAGAGGTTGGAGATGCCAGGAAAGGTGCCTACTTTTTCCTTACCTCGATTCCTCTAAAGTAATTTACCTTCTCCGAGGATCATACTGAAATTTCAAGGTGTGTGGCTACCTGGAGTGGGCACATAACTGAGCAGTTCACCTTCTACTGTCTTCTTTTATCCACTAATGCCCTATTAATGCTAATATAGTGCAACTCAGTAATACTTAATGTTTCAGAGACCCCTCCCACCTTACAGGAATTGTGTCTTCTTTTCCTCTTTTAATATTCCTATAACAAAAACATTTCTGTGTATTTCATTGTTTAAATTTCTGACATAGAACCCAAACCACTGACTTGAGAAGGCTCTGATGACCTTTAGTCCTCCCATATTCTACTTTCTCTTTCCTGACCTAAGCAGAGCAAGAGTCAATAAAGGTTTTATGACTATCAATGACACCTGTTGTGACTGTTCAACAACCCAACTTCTGAACAGAGGGGAGACGCAGGTTGGGACGTAAGAACATAAATGTAAAGAAACAAACAAAAAAGTGAGATTCTGTCTAGGGAAAATAAAGCTTTTGTTATTTAATTAACTGCTTACTTTTCCCCTTTGCCTTTTCAGGCTTTCATTAATTTACTTTCCATGGACTCTATTGCTCAATTAATTATAATTCATTACAGATTCCAGGTATTTCTCTGTAACTTCTCTTAATAAAGGGAACTTTTAAGCATCAATGCATTATATAGCAAAACTTCAAGGGAAGAAAAAAAGCACATGTAATATTTATTAAGAACCTACCATGGGTTTGTTGTGACAATTAGTCTTGAATTAAGCATATTGATTATAAAGCAGTTAAATACATTGCACATTACACCTGGAATTCAATTTTCTAAGTTCAGTAATCACAACTGTATTTTTTTTATCTGTTACACCTTTAACAAAATGAAGAGTATCTAGTTGATAATGGGCCTTCAATAAATAATTGAATGGAGAAATCAATGTCCCAGTTGAGAGGGCTCTGAATGACTGTTTTAGTACTCTAGTGACACTTGGGATTTTTGATACATGTCCCTTGAGCCATGTGGAAGAATTGCTACTCATTTTATGAGTAATTCGCATATATTTCCGAGTTTACTACTCTGGGCAACATTTAAGCTGCTCAGTTCAAATGCCTATCAGTAACAAAAGATGTTCATTTCTCATTGTGCTGCTCGTAACACAAGAAAAACCATTCAGCCTGTAACTGCAGCAACATTCCCCAGAAAGTTTTGTTCCAAAATGTTCACGATCTTGACTGTTTTACTTAGCAATTCCTACCAAATTTCACTCTTTTGAAACTGTTCTTTAGTAACTCTGTCCATTTAAAATCACTTTTCCTCTTCAGAACAAGGTTATTCAAATCGACTTATTCGCTTCTTCTAAGTAATCTTTTTCCTTTTAAGTCGTTTTGGTTTGCTTCCTTTTTGTCTGTTATATTACACTATTGAAAAATTGGAATATTTCTGAGCTAGAAGAGGGTAAGTCAGGAAAGAGTGTTCTGTTCTAACGTTGAGCAACTGAACATTTCCTAATAATTCTAAAAGGGTCTGTGCAGGGCCGCTCTTGGGTCTGAAATCAAACCTTACTTATTTGAAGCCTCTTAATTCTCCTGGGCAAGCTCTTCAGTGCAGCACTTGGCTCACCCTTGACACTGCATTTATCTTTCACTAGTTACTGGGGTTATTCTATGTGTTCAAAGGAAACTGGTGCCTCAATACAGAAACCACCACCAACAAAACAGCAGAAATGCGGAACAAACAAAAAATAAAACACCCTCATTTGTGGATCTGATTTTCACATGGAAGAATAGAAAATGAAAGCAAAAAAGGCCAGCAATGAAAAGGAATGAATTGAGTTAGGCATGACAACTCGCACATGCAACCCTGGGATATAGGAAGCTGAAGCAGAAGGATTGTTGATGGCAGTCTGGTTACATAGCGAGGTTTTGGTCATCCTGAGCTACAAAATGATACTTGTCTCAAAATGTCAAGAGTGAGAGGAAGCACATATCCCCTCCAGAGTTAAACAGAGGTTATTATCAGTGTTTGTGATACTTCTAAACCCTTAACATACTCAACAGAAGAACAACCGGTGTCATTTCTGGGTTAGTTCTTCATTGGAGGCAAAGAAGATAAAATTGTATTCTCAAAGAATGGTAACAGTTTTAAAAGAGTAGACTGTGGTGTCTCCCTTGAAAATGAAAAGTAACAATCAGTTTGGACTGAATAATTATATACCTTTTTGAAGTTAGGTATATGATGGAGACCTGAAACTTTATGGATATTTGCAATTTCAGATTTGCTTGGTTGCACCTGTGGGTAGTTCCTTTCTGTAGGTCAGTGTTTGTGTAGAAGTAATATTCTTTTTGATTTCTGATATTCATTCATGATATAACGGTATAAGTATGAAATTTGGTTTATCAATGTGGGAAAAAGTAAGGTTTGCAACGTAACACTGACTTCGCGAATGCCTGTTTCTAAAGTTGACAGAATGAGGAATGAGTAAACATTTTAGAGGAGTAGAAGTAATTATGCATCTCCTAATTAGTAGCAGCCTTAGATCCCATGTTTCAAGATAAACTTTGGAGAGATCTCCACTTCTAAAATGTGTGTGTGTGTAAAACATATTCAAGATTAACAATCACTTAATTTCTCATTTAATTTTAACATTATTTTTAAAAGAAAGTAAAGCCCTCTGAACACCATTTCATTTATTATTTTTTGGATGAAATGATTTCCAACTGTCATTGGTTAGAGGTATATGTAGATAAAATCTTAACTACTACACAAAGCATAACTTAGTTGACCTAGGCCATTGTCTTACTCTCAGAATATACTGTTCCAAACTTTATCACACAGGTTTTTATATTGTTATTTTTAACTAGAAAAGACAGAAGCAAAATTGCTACTTACTTTGAAATTGGTGAGGATAGCTTGAGGCTTTCATTGGCCTACATTCTCCACTGCCAATACATTGACCAAGACCAGCTTTTCTTTGTTTGACTCAGCAAACCCGATAGAATGCTGTGGTTTCACAAAGGTAGTAACTCCCATTAAGGAAGCTTGGCTGGTTAATTCATCTCGTCTCACAGCTTGGGTTGGGACAGGGTGGTTACATTTAGAAGTCCTTTAAAGTAAGGGTCTCATGCCGTCTTTTTGTCCATGCAATATGCTCCCTGCGATGAAAGAAGATCTCACACAAAGTGCATCCACGATCTGAGGAGAAGATGCTCATTACATTTTTAGATCTCCATTTCAAAGCCATCATTTCCATTCTCCTGTCATAAAATAAGACCTCTCTGAAGCGCATCATAAATGGACTGTCACGCACTGGGTCATAAACTGTATATTGGTTGATTAGAACAAACTAAAAAGCAATGTTGGGATTCAATCCCCTGGAAGTTGGTGTTCACACGGTGGACTGTCTTTACTCTTCTCTGTGCTTGGGGGCTCTCTCAGCACCCCACCTCATTCCTTTTAGATCATTCTGTTATAAAACACCCCATGTAGATGGCTTTATTCTTATGGTAAAGCTTGTGAATTTTAAGTCCTTTGTTTAACAAAAGGCAGCTTTCACTGTAGCCCTGAGCATGTGTTCGCCAGCTAAACAGGAACAGCAAGGCCCTGACAGCTGGCAGCCTTTTCATTGGTTTTAGCTACAGGTAGATTGTTTTTCTATATTTGGGCAGAAATTTTTTTTTTATGAAAACTCACTTTATTTCCAACATTTCTTCTATACTCAGAGGATGGGGAGAGTAAGGGACAGGTAAGTTGAACTTGATCAAAAAAAATTATTTCTATTCAGAAAAATTCCATACAAAATGTTACAGCTCAGACCTTTGTTGACTCGCTGCAGAATTTAGTAGGATTAGGCATCTTTTAACAAAGAGCAGTCACTCTGTCTGTCATAGAGAAATAAAGAAAAAAGGAAAGAAAGAAAGAAAGAAAGAAGACAGAAAGAAAGAAAGAGAGAGAGGAGAAAGAGAGAGAAGTTGAGTTAGTGAGCAAAGGGGAGTGTATTCAAAGGAAAAGATTACAGATATATGTTCAAAGAGAATTTAAGTGAACTTATTAAAAAATTTAAAAAATTAAAAACCCCCATTTAAAAGAAGGAAGCACAACAAATGAATATGTGTTATACAAAGTGCTTGGGAAAGTTGATGCTTAAACATGTCCCTAATTGTGGCACATATGTGGAAGTTAAAGAACGGGTTTTATTTGGGAAATACACTTGAAATTTTCCATTATTTGGCAATATGTTTTACCAACAATAAAATTTATTTTAAAAGATCCAGAACTTTAAATTTTATTCTGAGAATGTATTTCTCATAACTCAGAACAAGTTGGAGATACATTTTACATATTTTCCTATATTACATAGAGGTAGTAGAGAGAGGGATGGGCTGGAGCAGGTGGTTGGAATATTAGGGAACGGAGTTAATTTTGGAACAGCTGCTGACAATTTTCCTATAGTATTATTCATCATTTCAAACATTTAAATGATTATAATTATCCTGATATGTCACATCATATACAACCAAAGGGAGGAAATCAGGATGGAGATTGTGAAAATGTCTAATCCCCAATATAGAGGCCTGTGCTCTGGAAATGCCCGAATGGAGAGTGTCAGGCTTCCACAGGGTGTTGCCCCAGTGTAGGAAGCTCAGGTGAGTAACGCAGAGCAGAAGGCTCGCAAGGACCAGTGGCCACCTGACCAGAGCTCATTTTGTGATTGTCTTCACTTTGTAACAACCATGCAGTTAATACCCAGTGTATCTGACACCTGCTCTGTTAAATTAGTGCTTCCAGAATTAACACCTGCTGTCAGACACGCAGCATGAATGCTGCTTCCTTCAGAACAAATGGAAAATAAATTATTTCCCTAGAAACTTGGGCAAACTATTTGGTGGATGGAGCATCACTAAGAAAGGTTCAAAATTTGGCAATCAATTTTTTTAACTTATTGTGTTTGTAATACTATTCATAACTTGGCTTCTTTCTTTCCCAACAGAAGTTTGAAAAATGAGGCAAATAATATCACCTTTAACATCAGATAGACACTGGAGACAAGAGTATACATTTGTAAAGTATAAAAAGTATGCAGTTGTGAAGCAGTATGCTAATTGATCATTAATGCCGATTAATAAATTTGTCAATTTAAATTTTCATTGACTTTTTAGGAATGAAGATTATTTCTTGCTGTAGGGCAAGTTTTTATAGAATATTATTCTTTTCTCACTTCAGAATATATATATATATATAATTATATATACATATATATGTATATGTATAATTATATCTGCATCACTCCTTTAAAAACATTCTCTCTCGTGATACTAATACTATAACATTTTAGATATTGTTATAAATGAGCAATTTCATTACTTATAATAGTGTTCAATGGTATATAATGTGTTATAACCATTGAACTTCAACCACATGTATCCTTATATATGGAACTTGCTAGGATCAACTGATAAAAAGCAAACATACAGAGAATGCCTATGATTGGAAAATAGCTCTGTCAGTAACAAACAACATAGAAGACAAAGTCAAATGAAAATATCATTATTTTTATACGAATTTTATGAACCATATAAAACAGTAAATTTGTAAAGCTAGCTACAAGCATATTTTGATACACTGCAAATTTCAAATTTAGTAAAATTATGTAATAATAGGGCTTGGGAGACGGTCTATAATGTAGTGTTTGTTTCATGAGCATAATGACGTGAGTTTGGATCCCCATTGTTCACATAAAGACTGTGCTAGTCTGTAATCCCAGTACTGAAGGATTATGTCAGATGAATCCTGGAGGCCTGATGTACAGTCAGGCTAGCTAAAATGAACCACTGAGCTCAAGATTCCCAGAGAGACCTTATCTCTTATCAAATATAATAATAATAATAATAATAATAATAATAAATTAATAATAAGTGGAGAAACAATTGGGGAGTATGCCACAAAGCAAACTCTGACTTCCATATGCACTCATACAGATTAATACATTCACTTACATACACAAACATACATATACCACACATATGCATACACACATATTAAAAACTGTGGAAAATATTGATGATATAAATTAATTTTGTATTTAAAATGCTTATAATATAATAAGGATAGAGTTTTTAACATGTCATATAATTTTAGATAATTAAATAAATAATCTCACTGATAAATAATAATGAAGAAATAGAAATTAGAAACAACATAGTGTACACATTAATATTTTTGAATTGAGGAAAAATCTTCCATGATTTTTAGTGAGTAATTAATGTTCCTGGATATCAGTTTATTTATCTACAATGGGAGCATGGAAAAGTATATAAAAATGAGTTTGATAGAAAAATTATATTTGTAACAGTGATAAACACATAATTAATATACACAGATGTTCATTAAATAGTTAAAAGGTAGAAAAGTACAAGAAAGATTTTATCAATAATTTTAACCAGAACAGGGCCATTGGAAAATGATTTCAACAGACCAAAGGAGTAAATCTGTCTCTCTGAACAGAGTAACATAAATATAGCAAACTGCTTAGACATTCTTGCCACCTGCAACCATGCCAATCACAGAAGAAGATGGAGCTGGAAGGCAGAATGGAATTGACAGGTGTAGCTCAAGAAGGAATAGTTACCATTGTTCTTATCCTTTTTTCAACCATTGAAGGTGGTAACACAATCTGTCTCTTTGGTCAAGATTGACCAGAAAGAAATGAAAATCTGGTATCAAATTAAATGAATTTTAATAAGAATTTATTTTAGTAAAGAATATTGGAGTAGCTATGGCCACGTGTGTAAGTCCTGTACAAGATCAAACCAATCAGGATTGTTCTAAGGTAATGGGGAGCACTTAGGAGTCTGCGTACCTAGCTGAGGAACTATAGTAGACAGATGATTGCTTCTTAGGTAGGAAAGTCAGTTTTCTTTAAGAGTATGGCCTCTGGTAGGTTCACCATGTTCCTGTGGGTGGTCCTACACCCACAAATATATGAGGGTTCCTTAACTTGTGAACTAAAGAGAAATGCCGTTACCCTATATCACCCACTATTCTATATCATTCTGCTCTGATGGAACTTTTGCAATGAACTATGAACATAGAATTTGAATGTTGGCACGATATATGGATTTTCTGCAAAAAAATTAAGAGAATAAGGTAAGTGTTCTGTGCTTCTGGCTGAGTAATCAGCACTGTGCTGAATATCCTAAGACACATCTGTGACATGTAAACAAAACCATTCTATGAAAGAAACAAGAAGAATGTGACTCTAAGGGCTGAAAATGATCATTATTTTCTCTTCATCATCTCATGTGTACACTCAACTATTAACCACTTAAAAAGACATGAAAGGAATGGGAAGATTGGGAAAATTAGTTCATTTCTTTTCAATCTCTCTTATTCATTTGTCAATAGAACAGGAGGATACATATATATCAGGAAGTGGCTCTAACACAGGTGGAAGAGTTATGATTATGTCCCGTTTAATACCATAATTTACATGCATGTGTGGATTTTAAAATAAAAACTTAGGAGTTCCATGATTCTGCATATGAGGCAATTGTCACATTTAAAATTGCTATTGTACACTCAAATGATGATTAATGTTAATAATATAGAAGTTTAATTTTCCTTTATTTAAAGCCATCAAAAGAAAATTAAAAAGAACAAAAGAGTCAAACAAAAGAAAAGCAATAGAGAATGCAGAAGCTATATTTGGTAGTCTTAATGACATGTGATCTTTCTTTAATGAAAATTGCCGTAGACAGTTTTTCACTGGACTCAGAACATTATTTGTCAGTTCTGCATTTCCCTCTCTAATGATGCCACTCTTACCCAGCTGCAGGAGCTACCTTGTTCCTCCTTGAACACGCCAAGCTCCATCTATTTCATGGTTGTTGCGTTGCCCTTCCTCTCTCTTCATGCTGGTCTCCACAGGTCCATATGCCAAGCTTGCTCATACCCCCCATGTTGTTTCTTCAACTGTATCTTTCCAAAAACACTTTCCCTGACCACCATATTAATGATTCAATCTCTATTAGATTTTTTTGATTCTTCAATTATTTTTTGTTTTTAGAAATGTTGTGGTAACTGTCTCTCTGCAACTTCTCATGTAGTTAATATAGTTATATTGGCTCTACCTCATGAATAGTTGGAAAAATGAATGGTGAACTATTCAGGAACAAAAGTCTCAGTAATATAGACTAAATCAGAGTTTAGTTTTCCCTTCAGAAATAATCTTTACCAAATATAAAGCTTGTTGTTCCTTCGCTTCTGAGTTAATATCCAAAATGAGACTAAACTTGGTGACTAAACTGGATCTAAGGTGTAGTGTTTTTTTTTAGCAAGAGAATGAATTCATCTTACTTCTGCAATAAAATATTATTAAAACAAATGTATGTTAGTATCAAACTTTATTTTATATTAACTCCTCAACCACTACAAAGCCTTAGTTTAACTTTCCAGATTTGGCTTGTAATTCATAAAAATTCTGAGTAGAGAATGGCAGGTGTTCATCCTAATTTAACAAAGCAGGTGTCAAATATTGTTTGTGGGGCAACTGCTTCTCCTTCTGGGGAGTTTTAAACTTTGTTGTTTCTCCTAATTAAAAATATCTATCCATCTATCCATCACCTGTCGATGCTGTCTCAAAGGGAAAGGGAAACCTTCTGGGAATATGACTTGAGGACTTGTTTAAGTCAAAAAATAAAAAAGAAAGAAAGAAAGAAAATGGGGAATTACTGTTACTCATATGGAGATAATTTTTCTCTACTGTCAAATTAGAGCTGAATAATATAATTCACCCCTTTTGCAAAATATTGTACAAATTATGAAACTAGTACAATTTGGTAGATAAATGAATTTCCAAACATTTTATAAAGAAGCTACAACATGTTGCATTACATAATATGTTTTTATCTTATATGATTCTCCAAAATTTAAATACTTACATATAATTAATATTTTCTAAAATATGAAAATACATATAAAATGGTCAAGTGTGTGATTATGACATTTTGTTCTTCCTAATCATAAATATCATTTAGCATTCACAGAAAATAATACAGGTTTTCTAGTAACTACTGCAGTTTGGTTTTGTATTAACTAAAGTATTGTGATATTTTAAAAGTTATATACATATATATATATATATATACATATAATGATTTGCGTTACAAAACATAGTACAAAATTTTATCCTTTTACTATAAATCTTTGTTATCTATACCATTTTTATAGAGTATAATGTTAGTCATCAAGTAAAGATGGTTTTGTTTTCAGTGTCTGATAAACATTTGTAAAAGTTACATTTATGACTTAGAAGTAAGTCTTTGTCTTTATTAATTTTGACACAGATAAGTCTTTGAAATCTTTTCTATATGTATCTTCACCATGAACTGCTAGCTTAAAGATAAAAATGTCATGTGCTGTGCTCTAGCAATATGAAAAAGCCAGATTGGTCACACAGAACTAATGAAATGAATGTTGGCTGTTTAATGCTTGAAATAATGCATCTGTTGTGCAATTGGATACAAGAAATATGTCTTCCTCTTTCTGTTGCTGGGTCAGGGATGGGAAGCATGATTAAAGGTGATGGGAATGGATCTGAATGTCTGTCTTCAAATTGAATTCAAAACAACATTGTCTTGAAATCAGTAAGAATACATATGAATCATGGCAACATATGCATTTTACCCTTTATTTTTACATAATATCATATGTTTGACATTTAAGGGTTTTCTTTTGTTGTTGCTGCTAGACAAAAGCATTACATATACCCATAGCATATTTTGTAACAAATGTAGGAATCATACACAGAACATTTATGCATGTATACAAATCAAAGTTCTAAATTTATTTCAACTCTATGAAATTAATAAAAACATCATATTTTCAAATCATATTGAGGATGTAAAAGGCATTTAGCTTTGAAAATAGACTAAATTCAGTTTGAAAATATAGATTATGAAACATTATGTAAGGTATTTCATTAGCATCTAACACTCTTTTTTTTTAAATTTTAGATTCTCCATTTTCTTTGTTGGATAGATAGTTGCTGTACAGTAGACATTGTCAGTTCCATAGTTCAATTGTTATTTTTTAATTGACCCTATACTGTAAAAGCAGCAATGCTGTAGACTTCAAGTTACTCTGAAAAGCACAGGCTCCAAGCAATTCAATTTTACCTCTATTAAAGTGTACACATGGAAGGAAACAACAGAATTTGAAGATCATTGCTATGGTATATGTATCGTGTGTGTGTACTTATGTGTATATGTGTATGTATATGTCATACAGCTAGCATCATTGGTGTGGCAGATTGGTTTTCATTTCATTTCTCTGCTCTTCTGTGTTTCTGACTCAATTTCATCCAGGGCATCTGTAAGTGACAGCAGCAGTGAAGTATATCCTTGGTCATCTAAAACATTTTTGATTAAATGGTCATTCAACTTGGGGCCGAATATATTCTACTATCCTTAAAGTTAAACTTAGAAGAATTGATAGGCTCATGTACAAATGACTATGAGATCACACCAAGGATTTCCTGATTCAGCTTTTGTCATGTATTTTGAACTACATATCAACTGTGTCCACATAATCTGGGAATCAAATCAGGTTAATAATTCTTTTATATGGCTGGTGAGATTTAAAATAGATTAGTGTTAGAAAAACGTGAAAAATTTCTTTCTCTAAAATTAAAATATTTAAATTCAAATAATGATTTCACCTCATTTTCACTTATAAATAACTAATTGCCATTAGTCAGTTTTTGAAGAGTATAAAAATATAGGATTATGTTTAATACAATGGGCTTTTATTTAACATAGTGGGATCATATTTGCATATTTACATAAGGAAAGTCTTTTAATAAAGAAGCACATATGATTATGTACGCCTAGATGCTTCCCAGATATTTGCAGATAACTTTGTTCTCTGTTTCAGTAAAGACTCTTATATAACAGAAGTCATTGCAACAATTTTCTCAAAAAATATCCACTGCCTCATATTTACTACTTATTTGAGCTGTCAGAATGAGTAGCTAAGTGGGCACCATCAATTTATTTTAATGCGCTGTTTTCACAATTTATATTGTTACTCTAATTGTATTAACATAGATGTGACAAGCATTTTCTTGTTTGACCTATTTGAATTTAATTGTTACCAAGCTAGGAAATATATTCCCGCTCCTGTTAACTATTTTAATTAAGCAAGGAAGCTTCCACAAGATATCATGTTATAATTCTGGAAATGAACAAATTGAAGCCTTGATATTCACTCATGAACAAATTGATTCACCGAAGAATTTTACCCTTGAGTATTGAGACAAGAAACAGATGTGTTTTTTTTACTGCATAATAAACAAACAATACTAATGTCCTGTTGTCACATAGGAAAATTTTAATGACATCTGAATTGCAGCAACTCTGCAAGACTAAGTCTTGCTAGAATGAGAATCTTATTTTTATGTTAGTTGGTTGTTTTCTTTCAGCCAGCTGATCAATCTTAATTATGTTTAACTGGTCACCTAATTTTTAAAGCAATATTATATCAAAAGTTGTAAGAACATGACCCAAATTTAGAAAAAATTTCAAAATTCATCATTTTCTTAAAGACAAATCCTCTAGATTCTGAGACTGCCCCTTTCAGAAATTTGCAATATTTCCTAACACTGAAATTTGTACTTTATAGTGTTATATAACACTGAAATTTCAAAATGAAACAAATTTGTGCTTTTTAAGAAAAGAGGAAAATGAATTATGTATCAATAAAAACAAATTTATAGCAGATTAAAGAAAATGGTCAATTAACTTGGAACCTAAGAATCATATAGTAACAAAGCAGAAGTAAAATTTATGAACACATTCAGAATGGGGTTAATATATGTTCATAGAAAATTCTTATGAGAGTAATTTTAAACCCACTATCCTGTTAAACATATACATTAATAATCATAAAATACTATTTCAAATAAAATTAACATTCATTTGTCGTCTGTAAAATTGGTCCAATACTGAAGTTCACAAAGGTGTAATTTCATCTAATCTTATCTTCTCACTGTCGACAAGATTATCAAGTCATCTTACTCATTTAAATATTAGATCTATTCACTTGAATCCTGTGATTATAATAAGATTGAGTGCTTAGTGTTTGACGTTAAGCAGCAATTCATTTTATTATAAAGTCCCTGCTTTAGATTATCCTTAGAGTGATTAAAATTTAACTACTTTTATTATTTAGGCAGTGAGGAATCTGTTTAATCAGTTGTAATAATTTCAAGTGACAGTGTTTGACAAGCAGACCTTTTCTTCTTTCAATTAGTCTATAATATGGATAGCCTAATCTGAGTATTCAAAGTGTGTGTGTGTGTATGTGTGTGTGTGTGTGTGTGTGTGTGTGTGTGTGTGTGTGTGTGTGTGTGTGTTATGTGATATGGTTTGCTACATTGGCCAAGTTAATTGAAAAGTTGCCAGACATACACTTCATGCTGTGCTGAGAATACAGAGCAATAATATGTTTTATACACTTGATGGTTTGATGGAAAACAAGAAGTGAGTGGTATTCTTTAATGTGTTATGTATCTCTAGTCCTTCAAAGTGATACAACTGGAAAAATCCAGCACATCAATTTGATTATTATTGTGATTATTACCACTTTAATAATGAAATGGATATATTAATGATTTACAATTTTGATCTAGAATAAAATAGTTCATGAGTTTCATGAAAGAAGCATAGTACCTTAAAATGTATACTTAATGACTAATTTTCTATTTATTTATATGGATGAAAGTGTTTCTTTCTTATAACCTCAGATTTGGATGACAACTACTTCCTCCAGATAGCTCATCTAATTTACAGTTTCATCCTATACATTCAAATTTTATGGGTTCATTTACATTGTCATTCCGGGGTACACAAAGCCCTTTCATACAAATAGGTAATAGATTTTGAGCATCTCTGCATCTTGACCCCCTTCTTCCCCTTACCATAGTCTACTTTGTGCCATGGGACACTTTCACTTTTTACCTAGCTCCAGTACATTTATGCTCTTTTGGCTCTATAAACTCTTAGACTGAAAAATGAATTAAAACGTGAAACTGACTTGATTCGTTTAGTATAATTATATCTAGATATAGATTTTGGCTTTATTATTTCCTCTGGTTGAAAAACATTTACAATGTTTTAACATTTTGTTTGTAAAGCATTTCAACTAATTATTTAATTTTAGTTATAGATCCTTTTGTTTCCTTTTACATCATGAAATGCATGAACTTTCAATTTTATTTCTCAGCATTACTTTTATTGGTACATAGGAAGGTTAGCAATTTTTTTCTAGTATAACTTTTTTCTTAATCCCAATCCATTACTCATTAAAGGATGAGCTTTTTGATTTAGTCTATGGTTTTTCTTAAATAGAATCACAAATTTACCAATCAATATACTTTGAATTTTTCCTTTTTCATATGCAGCCTTTTTATTTCCCTGTTTAGCTTTTTGTATTAGCTAATATGTCAAGTATTATAGTGAATGTGAGTGGAGTAAAGGCATATTCTTGCCTTGATCCTGATTTTATTGGAAAATTATTTTGCTTTCTCTGTACTTTGTATAATATTGATTCTACCTTTATGACAAATAGCCTTATTTGGTTGAGATATGTTCTTGTATTACCATTTTCCTCAGGGAATTTATTATTAAGGAATAATGGAGTTTTTCCTTACCCATTTTCTTTATCTTTTGATAGTTTTATGATATTTTATCCTTGACTTTCTCTATGTGTAGCATATATGTTAATTTGCATATGCTGAAACAACCATGCATCTCTGGAATGTCGCCAACTTGATCCTTTTAATGATATTTTTCAGAGGTTACAGAATTCTATTCACAAGTGCTTTTTTGAAAATTTTGCATCTATATTCATCAGAAAGATTGTGAGTCCCCCTCCCCTCTCTCTCTCTTTCTTGTGTCATGATCTGGGTGATATCAGTGTTATACTGGTCATTTGTAGACATTTTAGTGTTCTTTTCTATATTTTAAAGTTTCAGAAGCATTGTGTTAGCTGTTCTTATTTCTTACAAATTATATTGTGAATCTGTTGCATATAGATGTTGTTTTTAATTTAGAAGACAAGCCAATCTCATGTTAGAAAATTGCTTCCTGTAAAATGACAATGGGGCCCCACTGACAAGGACAACATTAACACAACTCATTGAACATAGAGAAGCCAACCTGGTGCCTTCATGGGGCCCTCATGCCCACTTTGTCATCTCTCTTTTGGGGAATAGACCTCTGATGGCTGCTGAAAGAGAAATAGAGAGTCAAACCCAGCCACACCAGCCAAATATGCTAAGGCAAAGGTAGCACATACCTTGTGGGAGTGGCAAACAATTTCTGATTTGACTGAAAGCCCACTACATGGGAATGAACCCAAACCCAACACTGTTTGGCTAAACAAGAAACAGAGACTAGACAGCCTAGGGACCTAGTGTAAAACCAAGCATGAATGGTCTCAAAAAATCAATAAAATGATTACTAATAATATTTTTCTATACTCATAGATCAGTGCCATGTCAAGCATCATTAGAAGGACTTCTTCCTACAGCAAATGAAAACAGATGTAGAGAACCACCCCCAAACAAAATGTGGAGAGAGAGTCTAAATTTGAAGCCTACATCAAATCCTCCCCGTCAGTGCTCAGAGAATCTTGTGGAGGAGGAGGGGGAAAGATTGTAAGAGTCAGAGGGGATGAAGGACACCAGAATTACAAGGCCTTCCGAATCAACTACTCAAGGCACTGATGATCTCACAGAGCCTGAAGCCGCAATCACAGGGCCTCTGTGAGTCTGCACCAGGCCCTCTGTGTATATCTTATAGTTATCAGACTGGTTATTTTCCAGAACTCCTGACTATAAGAACAAGTTAGCCTAGTCTCTGACTCTTGTGCCTGCTCTTGTTACTCATTTCCTTCTGTTGTGTTTCTGTGTTCAACTTAAATATGAATGGTTTTGCTTCATCTTAGTATACTTTATTTTATGCCATTCAGTACTAATCTCTTAGAAACCTGTTTTTTTTCTAATGAGAGACAGAAGGGGGCATATCTGGAGGGGAGGGAAAGAGTGGAGGAAGTGAGACGAGTAGAGTGAGGAGAATCTATAATCAAGATATACTATATGATAAAAGACTCCATTTTTTTTCAAAAGCTCCCACAGAAGATGACAAGTACAGGCTAGGCATCCACTATTGCTATGAGTCTTTGCTGGGCTCACCTTGTCAATTCCCAAGAGATTTCCTTGCACCTGGTTTTTACCTGACCCCCAAATGTTCCCCCTTTCCAATAGTCTCTTTTATTATTCTTTCCCTCTGCCTCCCCCTAACTTGATGCTCATGTTCCCATTCCCACCTTCATTCTATTAACTCACAAAATTTCTCTATTTCCCCTTCCCAGAGAGATCCAGACAATCCTCCATGAACCCTCCCTATTATCTAGTCTCTCTGGGTCTGTGGATCGTAGCATAGTCGTCCTAGGGTTTACAGGTAATATCCACTTATGTGTGAATACTTACCACGTTTGTCTTTCTCAGTCTGAGTTACCTCACTCAGGATGATTTTTTTTGTAGTTCTATCAATTTGCCTTCAAATTTCCTGAGGTCATTGTTTTTTTGCAGCTGAGCAATACTCCACTGTATAGATGAACCACATTATCCATTCCTAGTATGAGTGGCAATTAGATGGATTTCAAGGTCTGGTTATCATGAATAAAGCTGATATGAACATAATTAAGCAAAAGTCCTTATGATTAGTATGATTGAGCATCCTTTGGATATATGCTCAAGAGTGGTATAACTGGAACTTGTGGTTTTCTGAAAAACTATCATACTGAATTCCAAATGGCTATACACATTTGTAGTCTCTTCAGAAATTGAGGAGTGTTTTCCTTGTTCCACATTCTCTCCAGGATAAGATGTCCCTTATGATTTTGATCTTAGCCAGGTATAAGATAAAATCTTAGAGACATTCTGATATGCAATATTTCTTTCTATAGGTATTATAATTTTAAATTGTTTATTTCCCTATGATGTCCCATGTAGCACATTGTGCTATGGTTGAAAGTACAATTATCAATTTCATTTATTTTCTCTAAAATAAGATTTAGGGTATGTGCTGCCCCAGTGGAATTTCAAGGAATTCCTTTTGTTTTAGATTGCTGGTATAGTTGCAAAGATTGAATGTTCTAGTTTTCTGTCCCCTTCTTTTAGGTGTTGTGTTGTTGGTTTTTGCTACTTTGTAAGATATTCATTAAAACATTTACCAACACCATAGATAAACAAACAGACAACAACATGTCAGGGACTCCAAGGAGAGTTCTTTCTCGCACAGCAGAGTCAGGGTCTGGTATTAAACATTTTCAAGGAAGAGGCAGTTCTATTGCACATCATTGTTGTATAATCCAGAATTCCTATTTATGAACAGGCTGACTCTGATTCCTCTTTGGCAAAGGAAGAAACAATTCTGTTAGCCTGGAGACTTAACTGTTCCATATCAATGTAGAATTATCTACATAGGGGAGAGCAAGAAGCTAGAAAATAGTCAGGAGCTTTGCAAACTGGTGTGGCCCTGAGCCTTACTAACATTCCTGATGTATTATTATTATTATTATTATTATTAGTAGTAGTAGTAGTAATAGTAGTAGTAGTAGTAGTAGTAGTAGTAATAGTAGTAGTATTTGCTGAAGAATGGGATGTAGCTTTCTTCTTCCTAACTCTTTTCTGCTAAACCAGAGAGGTGTCCTCTTAAGGTGCTCTTATGGCTACCTCTGGTATCAGAAATCTTGGGAAAAAAAGATGTAGTGAAGGTGTGTTCTCCCTTAGTGGCCTCCAAGTAACAACGGGACTCATCTTTGGGTGAAGTTAAATCTTCTCCCAGTAGTCACTATGTACTTCTAGATCTTTGTCTAGGGGTAGGATCCCATGAGATTCCCCCCCTTCCATATTAGCATGTCTAGTGATATTGCCGTTGTTCTGATCTTATTAGTGAAGCCATTTCTAAGAGACACTCACCAAAGACTTTTTTCAATCCTGGTTTTTAGCTCACTTCCAAAATGTTCCCTGATCTATCAGTGCAGGAGCTATGATGTAGATTGTTCATCGAGGATGAGCTCTCCACAAGCTGTTGATCTCTGCATTGTATCCAGTTTTGGTTTTCTTTGATGTTATTCATTTTGTGCAAAGAGAAGATTCTGTGATGAGGAGTGGTAACTATACTTATCTGTAAGTATAGAATATAATTTAGTAGGTGATTATACTGTTATTGTAGTATATGTATACATAAATAACAGTATAATAGCAAATGGTATTAATAGATTGTTTTTGTTAAGTCCACGATCACACTAAGACCAAGAAACTAGGGTTTCAACATTAGGAAGATCTTTCCTCTTATTGAGTGGATCTATTTAAACAGTTGTTGGTTGCCACTGACATGTGAATGGCCCTTATTTCATCTTTATGGGTATCTTATCATGCTTGTAATTGTTATGATTCATAGATGTTGCAGTTAAGTAGGTCTGCATAATTGCTTCCTTCCCTTTGCAGCTTATTTTCTGGAATCATGGAAACTAAACCACAGGGAAGAGGGTTTCAGGTCAGATCCAGCTCAAGACATCTGAATCCTCTGTTCTAAGTGTAATATGTCTTTAGCAATTGTGGCCCACCCTCAACCATTGAGAGATAACCAAATGTTACATTTATAAACTGTACTGTTTTTTGAGTCACTTGCACTACCATGATCAACCATTTGAATGAAAGTTTTGTGTTCTCTCAAATTTTCTTATAAATACACTTTAATTTAGACAAGTCTTGAATTGAGAGACATTTTAATTTACTATTTGAATATTCTTGCTGATTTATAGATTTAACTTATTTTTGTATTTAAAAATGTTTAATAAAATACAGTTTAAACATGCATTTTTTTCTTTTAGATTTTCAAGGAATATATTTTTAAGATATGTCCTAATAATCTATTTATTTGCAATATTTCTGTTTTATTTATGGTGGTTAAGTTCTATTGCTAAAGACAACGCTTATGTATCTCATCAAAAGCAGAGAAATCCAGCTGATGTCCAACTAAAGGTAAGCATTCAGCATACCTTGTAGTACTCTCTCTGAATACCAGATGAGAAAGGCAATTATCAACCCAAATTACAGTAGTGATCTGTAATAAGATATGCTGGTGAAATAGTGGCACAAGTGTTATATTAGTAACCAATACTCTCCAAGTAGACATAAGGCACCAGTCTATGAGATGCAATCCTTGCCTGTCATTCCTTAGACCAAGAATTTAAGAATTAATAAACTAACCACCTAGGGAAAAACCACATACTATTGATCTGAAGAAATGCAGCAATAAAATGACTCCAAATGACATTTTGCTATACCATTATATCAGTTTATCATTTAACCATCTAGGAGGATGTGGTTTTTTTGTTGTTTGTTTAAAGAGAGAAAAAGAGCGTGGAGTTGGATGAATTGGTGAGGATCTGGGAGGAGCTGAGGGAGAGGGAAGTTTAATCAAAATATACTAAATAAAAATTTCTTTTGGTTAAAAAAATCAAATATATACTTACTATGCATAATATTAGGTAAATATAAATAATATCATGTTATGTAACTTTATCATGCAATATGGCTCTCTTTATTGTTTCTGTATTTCATTTTCTTTCTTTGTTGATGATCCTCCCACCTCTCCATTAGAGCCCCACCTAATGAGGGGCTCTGAAAAGTTACCCCATTTCCTACTCTGTATCATCCATACAGTGTTATTCTTTTTTAAAGCCTAACCCTCACCAATGGTTCCTTTATTCATCTTGGTGTCTGTGGCTACTACTTGCTGTGTACTTACACGTGAGGATTTGAAATAAGGAACCCAGATAGGTATAACATACAGCATTTGTTTATGAATATTGGTTACCTCATGCAATAGCTTCTTCTTTTTGGGGTCCATTCATTTACTGGTAAACTTCATGATTTTATTTTATTTTTTTTACAACTGAATAATAGTCCATAGTATGTATCTGTCAGTATATCCTTAACATTTATCTGTCAAGGGATATTTTGATTGCTTCCATTTCTTTGCTATCTTGAATTGCATGGCAATAAACATTGCAGAGCATGAATATCTAGAGTATGTTGTGTCATTTGAACTTAGGCCAAAGAATGGTAAAGCTGAGCCATGTAGTGGATTTAGTATTTCTTTGTTGAGTATTCTCCATAATGACTTCCAGAGTGACAATACCAATTTACATTCCCACTAACTTCTCAAATGTATTTGTCTTTATCATTAACTTTACTGTGTTACTTGTTAGTTGTTTTGAGGATCTTAGTAATTCTGACTGAAGTGAGAAGAAATTAGTTGTTTTACGTTGTATACTAATTGTTATGAGTAAAGAATACTTTTCGAGGTATTTCTCAGTCACTTTCATTTCTTCTTTTCACAATTCTCTGTTTAAATCCAAAAATGTTATTTCTTGGTTTGTGCTGGTTTGAATAAAAATGCCCCCTATAGCTCATAACTGGAATACTTGGTCCCCAGTTACTGGAATTGTATGGAAGGATTAGGAAGTGTGCCCTTGTTGGAACAGATGTGGGCTTGTTGAAAGAAGTTTATTACTGGAGGTAAACATTGATATTTAAAAAGTCTATACCAGTCAAGTCTCTCTATCTCTTTCTCTATGTCTGTTTTTTTGTTTCCTGCAGACTGCAGACCAGGATGAACTCTCGGATACTGTTCTAGCACCATGCTGGTCTTCTTCACATCATGACGACCATGGACTCATCCTTTAAAAACATATAAGTAAGCCCTTCAATAGTAACTTAGAGAAATTATATCAGTTGTTTTCTTGATTTTATTTTAGTTATTTTTGTATCCTGTATATTACTACTCTGTCAGATAAATACCTGGCAAAGATTCTCTCCCATTCTGTGAATTTCTTTTTTTCGCAGTTGTTTGTTTCCTAACTGTACTGACAACTTTTAGTTTTATAATATCCCAGTTGTCAAAAGTTATCTTTAATTTCTTGTCAAGTGGATTTCTGCTCAGGAAGTTTTTTCTTACATGCATCTCTTGTAGAGACTTCCAACGTTTTCTTCTAGAAGTTTTAGTGCCTCATGTTTTAAATTGGGGTCTTGGGTTCATTTGGATCTAATACTTGGGAGTGGTGATAGATCTGGACATAATTTTATTCTTCTGCATGTAAATATCCATTTTTCTCAGCAGCACTTGAAGATGCTGTGCACAAATGGCTAAGCAAGTTCTAGAGCTTGACAACTGTGAAATGAACAACCGAGATGAATTTGCAAATATCTCTGTGATAAGACTTTGATGCTGTGACTATGTACCTAGGATTGATATTTGTAGGTCATATGATATTTCTAGTTTTCTTACTGAATTACAGAATTGCTACAACAGTTTATATCCCAACCAGCATTGGATATAGCTGTTTCTATTTACACATCTTACCTAATCTTTTGTTATGTGTGTTTTTTTGGTGTTAGCGCCAGACCTATCTAGGCTACATAGCAAGACATTGCCTCCACATTAAGCATAATAAAATAGTCTGAGGTTGTGGTCTACTGGTATCATTCTTATATAGAATATGTGAGGCAATATATTTAATTCCTATTTTTGTAGATACAAAATAAATAGTTTATGAAAATAGAAAAGGACCAAGGAAAATATTGATAATTACAAAAGTATTTACAATAAAAGTTACCAGGTAATGATATTATTATTTAAAAGAAAAGAATCTCCTTAAAAGTTTATCAATAAATTTTAAATCAGAAAAGTGTGTTGTTTGAAAGAAAATAAGATCTTATCTTTACACACAGTACTGAACACTGAATTCTGAGATTAGTCCAAAAAAGACAAAAAAACAAACAAACAACATTTTATGTTTCTTTTAGGAACAGTTATTCAAAAATTTTTTTTTGCTGTTCTGACTCAGAACTGACACAATCTTGTGCTATGTTATTTACTTGAGATTTTGTTATAGCACAATTTACTGTAGATGAGAAATAGATGTTTGAGTCTAAATGAGTAAGGAAGTATTTTGTTATCCAATAGAAAGAAGAGTGATGTCATGCAGAGAAGTCATATAGACTTGGCTAAGACTACTGAATCGGTTTGGATTTTCTTAGCAAAATATTCTATTGTGATGTCTACCTGCAGTATGAGTGGAACTGAACTTAGTGCATGTCACCAACATTGCCATTGGCTTTGGTTGGAAGGGGATTCAATGTTAATATCAATGTAAGTCTCATGAGAAATAAACCCATTTGCCTATGACCTAGAAATCTCCTGACTGCCTCCTGTATACAGGACTCTGTGGTAAGCCGAGTGATCAGCTTGCAAAACAGAATATTAGTACACCCCTTATAGCTTGATACTTTTCATTGAATGAGATATATATTTAAGACCAGGACAGGTCTGGAGAACAAAGGAATGTTCCAGAAAATACTAAAGTGTCACAAAAACTATAATCTCTGAAAAGATTTTGGAAATAATAAGAGTAGAAGCCTCCCATACAGGAAATTTCTGAAGCCATTTTCAAATTGAATGGACTGGTTAAAGCAGAGAAGCAAACTATTCTACAAAGTACAAGTAATGGAATTAAGTTAAGTAATAAAAGAGAATTTTTTAATGAAGCTGACTTTATTAAGTGACATTATTTAGAGGAGAAGTTTATAAGGGGGACTCCAAGATGGTCTGAAGACTTTAACACATTTAGTAACATTAATGGGTAATCAGTATAAAATATATTCAATATTTGTGAGCATCTAAAAGACACTAAAAAGGAGAAAATGTGAAAACATTCTCAAAGGAAAAAAGAAAAATATGAAAATAAAACAGAGAAACCACATTAATTTATATAAAAGAAATATGAATGAGCTGTTTGGCATTGGTGAGAAGATGGGTCAGTTGGTGAAGGTACTTTCTACTATGCTTGATAACTTCAGTTCAAGACACATAACCCACATGATAGAGGGAGAGAAACAACTCCCATTATTTTTTTGTTCTAGCCTCCGCAGGTGCCCCTTAACATACAAAATTCCACTCTCATTTGCAAGCACACAACCAAACAGATAAACAAGTATAACAAAATGATAAAAAGAATTGTTTAGATGTACTGAATAATAAATGCACACGTTAGAAGTATATGTAGAAATAAAAAGCTAATCAATTTATTTTTAAATGAAACTTCAATAAAAATGTAAGAATATACATTGAGATAAAATCAATATCAAGTCATAAGACAGATGTGTTTAATACTCAAACAACAAAAAGACAATAAAAAGAACATTTTTTTAATAGAGATACATGGAAATTTTCTAAAACACTTCCCATACAAACTAACCTCAACTGTTACACATCGAATAAATAAAAAGAAAGCCATACTTTTTTACACTGAAAACCATTGAAACAAACAAACATTAAAAAATAGGGAGACAAAAAAATAGGGAGGCAGAAATAATCTGAACAAAATAAAGTAAAGCAAGAAAGAGAATATTATACAAAACTTGCAGAAAAAGTAAAATCAGGATATAATTATCTATTGTGAAAAGTGATACTCAAATTAATTTAGAACTAGAGCTGTAGCCCAGTGGTAGACCATGTGCATACTTATGTGACATATGCAAATCCTTAGTCTGGTGTCCAATGTCTAAAATGTACTTCATCAAGGATTACTGGTACCATATTTTGGTCCTATTCCTTAAGAGACTGATGCAGAAAAATCAGGAGTTCAACATTACCTCTGCTGCATATTTAGCTTTAGGAAAAGTCTGAGCCATATGTGAACTGTCTTTAACACAAGCAAAAATATAACATGACAGAGAAAACTTAAAAAGTTAAAATATTCAGAAAATTTCTCTAGAAAATATGTATTTTCAGAAAAGATAAATATCAACTTCAAGCTGGCAAAAGTTGAGGGCATTTAGAAGTCTAATTCTTCAGCAATTAATTCCATATTGTAATAGGGATAAGAAAAGAAAAATTGTACACTACAAATATTTAAGCAATAAAATAATATTTTATTTTTATTGATAATAAAGGTATTTTTCCATGCAATATATTCTAATCTTGTTTTCCCCTCTCTGATATCCTTGAGATCCTCCCCACCTTCTTACCATTCCTTTTTCATCACCTTATTTCTCTCTCTTTTTTAAAAAGTTTCCATTGTGCTATACATTTATCTCTACTCCTCTCCGTCTCTCCCCTCTCTTCTTATACCTTCTCTTATGACCCCTACACTCCCAATTTGCTCAGAAGTTCTTGTCTTTTTCTTCTTCCTATTTATATCCGTGTATGTCTCTCTAAGGTGCTCTTTGTTGTCTAGGTTCTTTAGGGTTGTTGATTATAGGGTGACTTTTCTTTGCTTTATGTCTACAAACCACTTATGAGTGAGTACATATTATACTTGCCTTTTTGGATCTGGGATACCTCACTCAATAGGATTTTATCTAGATCCATCTGTTTGTTTGCAAATTTCAATATACTATTTTTTTTTTACCACTGAGTAGTACTCCACTGTGTAAATTTACCACATTTTATCCATTCTTTTGAGGGAAAGGAGGCAATGAAGGATATTTCATATTTGTCATAGGAAAAATCCATCGGGGGAAATTTCAATTCTGGATATTTAAACCCAACTGCAAGGACACCCTTATATGCAAAGGAACATTACTAAAGCTTAAATCACACATTAAGCCCCACACACTAATAATGGGAGGCTTCAACATTCCACTCTCAGTACTGGACAGGTCTACCAGACAGAAACTTAGTAGAGAACTAAGAGAATTAACAGATGTTATGACTCAAATGAACTTAACAGACATTTATAGAATATTTCACACAAACATAAAAGAATATACCTTCTTTTCCGTTCCTCATGGAACTTTCTTAAATTTGACCACATACTCAGTAACAAGGCAAACCTCAACAGTTACAAAACAAAACATAACAAAACAAAATGGAATAACTCCATTTATTTATTGGGTCACCATGACTTAAAGTTAGAATTCAATAGCAAAACTAATTTCAGAATGCCCACAAACACATAGAAATTTAACAGTGTTCTCTCTCCTTCTTAAAGAAACAAACATAAAAATAAATAAATAATAAATAGAAACAAACAGTAAAATAAAAATTACAGTCAAGCAATAATAAAACAAAACGAGAAAACTAGCAAAAATCTTAGTTAAAAAAAGCCAAGATCACAACAATACTTAAACAGAAATTTATAAACACACAAACATGCACATACATACCACCTTAAAATTATAATATACAAGCAAAGATCAGGAACGTATAAAAAACAGAATAAAAGAAGAAATCCTAAAAAAAGATAATATGAAAGTGAAAAATAATCTAATATTACCCTTGAGTTTATTTTTTTATTGTCATTACTTCTGGGTAATATCTCTGCCCTTAAATGTGGTTTGCATACACAATGAGACTCCCTTGGAGAAATTGATTTTTTTTCTTTGTAAAGCTTGGTCAAGAGGGAATAACTTCCTGGTTACTAATGGGGATTCATGTCTACACCCTTATGTCAGTTCTGGACATTTGTCTCTTTTAAACTTCTGTTGGCCTGTATATTCTGCCAATTTCTATAAGTTCATACATATATCAGTCCTGTTGTGTCTAAAGGACACTATTTCTTTAGTACATCTGTTCCTTCTGACTTTCACAGTCTTTCTGCCTTCCTGTTAGCTTTAATTCCCTGAGTTTTGAGAGGAGAGATCTGTTGAAGACAACCATTTTGTGATGAGTTTAAAAAGTGTGTTGTGAAAGAGTCAGTGTTTGTAAAAATGACCAAAATGAGTGGGACTGTTTGTGTTTTTTTTTTTGTTTTCAAGGTGTTTACTATATTCACAGCATATTCTCTTCCATAGTATTATATACATATTTTCTTAAAAGGCTTTATTCAAAAGAATTCCACACTGTTAATACCTTCAAATTTTATGTTCAATTAAGTTAACAAATTTATCATCATCATCATCATCATCATCATGATTATCATTTTAAATAGTTCATAATTAAGATCAATAAAAATTAGAGATTTTATGGTAATATAACATGTTGTATTATGATAAAAAAGTCCTTATACCTTACAATACATTGAAGAGAATGCTTTCACAGTAGAAGGGGCACAGTGAAAACTAAATACTAGTTAGAAAAATATTTCCATAAATGAAACTACAACCACTGTTCTTTCATTATAAAAATCAAATGAGACTTGATATCTTCATTGGTAGATGCCATAACTTATTATGAATATGTATAATCTGAGAAATCACCATACTGATATTCAAAGGTGCTGAGCCAAATTGAAACAACCTTCCTCAAGACCCAGCAATACCACTTCTGAGTATAACCCCCAAGGATGTTTAATCGTACCACAAGGACATGTGCTCACTTATATTCATAGTAACATTGTCATAGCCAGAACCTAAAAACAACCTAAATGTCCATTGACTGAAAGTGGATAAGGAAAATGTGGTACAAATACACAGCAGAAAAAAATAATGGCACCTTGAACTTTGCAGGCAAATGGGTGGAGCTAGAAAACATCATACTGACTGAGGTAACCCAGACCTAGAAAGACAATTATCATATGGACTCACTCATAAGTGGTTTTTTAAACATAAAACAAAGAAAAACAGCATAGAAATCATAATCCCAGAGAACCTAGACAACAATGAGGACCATAAGAGAGACAGACATGGATCTAATCTACATGGGAAGTAGAAAAAGACAGGATTTCCTGAGTAAATTGAGAGCATGGAAACCATGGGAGATGATTGAAGGGGAGGGGAGAAAAAGAGAGGGAAGCAGGAAAAATGTATAGCACAACAAAATCAATAAAAAAGAAAAAAGAAAATATAATATCAAATGTATATAAAATCACATAGAAATAACAAAAATTGTAAATGCAGTCATAAGTTTAAGGCAAGTATAAATAACCTCAAAACTAAATCCATTATAATAAAAGTATAAATTAACTGACTAATGAATATGAAATGTATCTATGTATGAGCTAAATTAATATAGAAACGAATTTATTAGTAAAAGTATAATTTATAAGA
Source organism: Arvicola amphibius (assembly GCF_903992535.2). NCBI lineage: Eukaryota > Metazoa > Chordata > Mammalia > Rodentia > Cricetidae > Arvicola > Arvicola amphibius. The sequence goes on from NC_052054.1 coordinate 92,036,258, forward strand.
ACTTAATTATGTCCAGAAAATGTATTTAATAACTGAAAATTAGTCATGCACATTAGTAAAATAAAGGAGACAAACATAATTTAATGCAGAAAGACAAAGTATTTTATTAAATTTCACATATATTTATTATTCAAAATCCATGTTTAATAGTGGTGATAATGATGATGATGATAGAGCTACTCAGTTCTGAAATGAGTCATCAATAAAAGAAATAATAAACTAAACTCTAGTTTTGAATATTTTTTGACTGAGAATTGGAGCAAGAGAAAGATATTTCTAGAACCATTCTGCTCAATATTGCATTGGGTATTTAGTCAAAATGATAACAAGATTAAAAGAGATAGATGGAATCACAGCTTGAAAGAAAGAAATTAAATTCTCATTATTCACAGAGTAAAACTGTGATCAAAGCAATTAGTGAGCAAAAATCCAGCTATTGATGACAACGGAGAGAACACATAAGACAATACAAAATCACATACTTGGGAATTTGGGGGTATAGTCCTTCAGTGTTGAAACAAAGATAAATTCATCATTAATACTGAACAACAAATTATAATGAATAACTATTTATAACAAGTATGAGATGTAGTTTGGTGATAGCAGGTACAAGGACATGAGTCTGAACTCCAGAACAGCAAAGAGTTTTTAAAAATCATTAAAATTGAATGATACAATTTGTCATAGTGAAGAGATCAGCATATTTAAGGGAGCTATACCAGAAGGGAAACATACAATACACCTCTTGCACCTAAGGCCGAGTGCTGAGTGAGTGCTTGACACACAAACACATCATATTAAAAATAACATTTTCTTTATTTATATTCTCCATGACCTCTCATTAATATCAATATCCCAATATAAAACATGTTCCAACGTTTAGTAATTGTATCATATTTAAAAGTCAAGTGCTTCAAAAGTCAGTCTCTTTAAAAAATAATCTAATGTATCTTTCAAAGTTCAAAAGGCTCTCTTTCTAATATACACAGTCTCTCTTCTATGGGTTCCTGTAAAATCAAAAATAAGTGGCCCAGGTACATTCAAGGCAGAGCAAAATCAAAGTCCGACAGTATAAGAAATTCAGATCCTACTGTTGGAAAATCGGGGTCATCTTTTGTTGAGGCCAAAGGTCAGAGTTAACTTGTTTTTAGTTCATTCAAGGTTATTGTGCAACTTACTCAAGCAAAGGTCCCACCTACTTGTAAACAAGAATTCTGCTCTCTCAAGACTATTGTCAACAGGTGTGGCTAGTTGCCACACCTCATGCTCCTGAAATAGGGAAGTAGTTGGTTCAAACCTAAAACTAGTCTAAGGCTCCAACTAAGTTTCAGTTCCCTTTATGGAAATAACTTGGGATTCCACCCAGGGAGTGGTTTGCCTAGTGTTTGGTCTAGGGCATGAGTGATAAATGTAGCCTGTGGCTTTCAATTTGTATATTAATGCAGTCTTTTGTCTTACTCCTACCTTTGGAGGTCAGGGGTATATTAACCAGTTGAAAATTAAACACAGGTGAATTTTCAGTACTCACTGAATTTCCCTCCCAATACTATCCTATATCTTTCTGTGTTTTATTATTTTTGTTCACGTCTTCATATTCTTTACTGTATTTCTAAATTCTCACACCTCCACTCTGGAAGAAAGGTATTTTTGTCGAGGTTGGCCCCCAACAATCTTTGCTCCAAAGGGCTGAAACAATCCTACACTACTGTTTCTATCATCATCAACAACACAGGTAGCTTAAACCTTTGCTTGAACTGGCCCCGTTCCATACCTGCTATTTCATCCTTGGTCATTGTAATGATCTGTTCTGTCACTTTAAGAGACAAGCCTGGCCCACCCCCTCCCTGTCCACCAAGGCAGGCAGATATTTCTTCCTGCTTGCAGCCTGAGCCTCTTCCTTTTTCTCCTCTCCCCAAAGAGGCAGCTCTGCCTTGCTCCATGCTCCCCACTTCTCCCCTTTCCCTTTCTGTTTCTCTCTCTCTCTCTCTCTCTCTCTCTCTCTCTCTCTCTCTCTCTCTCTCTCTCTCTCTCTCTCTCTCTCTCTCTCTCTCTCTCTCTCTCTCTCTCTCTCTCTCTCTCCTTATCTTCTCTCCTCCCTCTCTCTTCCCTTCCATAACCCACAAAATAAATATCCAACCTCACTATTCATGGAATGCCTATCCATGTCTCTGTCTCTCGCCCACCACCGTATGTCCCCCTGACGGAAACCAGCCACCTTTGGACACCTGCAGCATGGTCTAGCGGCATGCCTATCTGTCTGTTACTACTCATGGCCTGCTGCAGCTACCCATGGAGCTGTGCCATCCTTGCCTAGGACTGGCTGCTCTCAGGAACTGCTGTTAGTGGCCTGCTGCTGCTTGGGGACCTGCAGTAATCCCTGTCTAGGACTGGGTGCTCGTGGGAACACTGCTCACTACCACCACTTGGGGACCTGCAATATTTCTGCTGCTGCAGCTGCCGGGGTTCCGCAGCATTTTCTCTAATCCATTACAGCGATGGTCCCATGGTCCTTCCCATATTCAGAATGCTGGGATCTATATTGTTATTTGGCTGTACCTTTACCAATAAGCCTTTATGGGCCCTGACAGCACCAATCCTCTACTGCTCCCCATGACATCTTAATGCCTCCGAAGCCTCAGAATAACCTCAGAATCTCTCACACATCATATTCGGCTGTCAGCTTTAGATACATCCCTGGACACCTACGTATCACTGTTTCTATGTGCTGACTCTGGGAAAATTGATGATAATTGTGAGTATTTTTTAGAGAAATAATAGTATACATATAAGTCATTGAGAAACATCATCAAAATCTGTTCTAACCATACTAAAAGAAGCTATCATTCAACTATATCACCACAAAAAGAGAAGCTAGTATCTGACTATGTCACCTCAAACAGAAAGATTAAAATAAAATGAATCAGGATATCAGAACTAATTCAGGATAAAAACAGATCGAAGATATTGTAAGAAAAGTAACAGAATTTGAGCAAATTGCTACATAGATGGGAAAAAGTGATTTTTTAATGGATAAAACAGTGTCCACAAATGTTGTGAATTTTACATAGAGTAAATCAACTAAAATAAAGCACATAAATTTGAAATTGCAGAAATAATGTGAGAAGTTTGTAGGAAAAGAAAAATTATTATGTCAAAAATAGTAAATGTCTTCTCAAGATAGTACACATAGGATCATAATAACTCTTTGGATTTCCAAATTATGTAATGTGAATATTACAATCACATATTGAAGGAAACACACTCTGAGACTAGTGGACTGGCTCCTGTATCAGTTTAGCACTTGGCAGCTTGGTTAAGAAAATTGCTGATTTTGGGCTTAGCCTGGTATACATAGAAAGAGACAGTCTGTCAACAAACAAAAGAGACACACAAAAAAAAAAACAGGGAAGAAAGAAAAGGAGCAAATTATCTTAAGATAGAGATGTATATTGCAGGCAAAAAGGAGGAAAGATTAGAGCCCTCTGAGTCCTTTGACATCAGAAATGTAGTTACAGGATTGGTACTTTTCTTCGTGTGGTTCAGTCTTGTTTTGGCACAGCATTTTGCCACACAGCATCTATACCTTTCTTTTAAAATGGCAATCAATATTCTTGGGCTACTCATATTGGAAATTATTAATTTGCTTTTGGATATTACAGAGGTTTATAGTCAAGAGACTTACTTGAATCTCAGAAAAAAATGAACTTTGAAATTTATCTAACCAATGTTGAGATTGTAAAATAATATGGAGACTGTAGTAGATACTTTGACAAAACACTATGACCAAAAGTAATTTTCTTATGGAGTAAAGGTTGCATTTGGTCTCACTTTCCAGAGGAGAAAGCTATAATGGTATGGGGATCAGAGACCTGAGAAATCACATCCTAAAGCAAACCATAAAGCAAAGATAGCAAACTAGACATGGATCAATGCTATGAACTTCCCTGTGCCACCACCACCAACTCAGAGACTTCCTCCAGCAAGGTCACAGCTCCCTACAATCTCCCAAAAACAGCACCAACAACTGGGCACCAAAAATTCAAATGCCTGAGCATAAGGGACCATTTTTAATTCAAACTAGCATATGGAATGTACATTTAGATTAATAAATTTTGCATTATGCTATTACAATGAGCCTATGGGATCCAGGAATGTGAACATGTTATTTTGAATGAGAAATATGCTCTAAGTTCAGGTATTTATACCTGAGCCCCATTTGGAGAGGTGTTGGAGCATTGTTAGACAAAATAGATCAATAGGGGTGGGCTTCAAGTATTTATAGACTAATTCCCCTTGTATTTCATAATCTCTGTTTTCTGATGTGCTACTTGATACCACCTTCTAGCCATGATAGACTCTTATTTGTCCCTCTTGAGCAGTAAATTGTTTTTGATCCTGGTGATCTTTTCCAACAGACTATTAATTCATCATATTATAATAAATTGAGTTGGGAGGACCTTGGACTCAACATAGTGTAGAGAACCCTGATGGCTGTTTGGCCTCAAGAGGGAGGGAGTGGGGGTGGGGGTGGAGGGGAGGGGAGGGGAGGGAAGGAGGAGGGGGAGGGGAGGAGATGGCAATTTTTAATAAAAAATAAATAAACTGGAAAAATAAATAAATTTTTTGTTTGAAAAGCATTTAAGAACAACCTTAATGTTTTGAATGGTGGAAGTATGAGATAAGACCTTAAAAGCACAGCTTTTATTTTGAACAAATTATTTCATTACCAAAAATATTTAATGAAAAAAAGAAAAGGAACATTATAAACAGCAGAGGTGATCCTGGACATAAGGGTTTATCTTTGAATTAGCTCTTATCAGTGGAAGAAACTGTGCCAAATTTCCCTTGTACTTGAACTATTAAAAGTCAAGCTTGTCAAGACTGCACACTGCAGTGTCAGATTGTTCTGTTTCCAACCAATGTGTTGGATCCCCTGACTCTGGGGTTACAGGTCACTGTGAGCTGCATGATCAGGTTCTGAAAACTGACTGTTTTGAAGAGCACTGATTCATTACTGAACCATGTCTTTATCCCTCAACACCCCCTCCCCTTTTTTGAAGCAAGGTTGAACGTAAACAACACTGGCCTAAATTGTGTTATAATCATTGTTAAATAAAATCAATTTGGTATAAAGTCCCATGAAGGAAACACTAGAAATTTGTGAGTAAATGCCAGGTATTCAGTATTGATATTTAGTCTAAATACAAATAAATCAATCTTCCTACCTCATTTTCATGTTAAAATAACACCAAAACATTGTTATGATTTCTACAGAAAAGTTCAAATTAGTTTTAGAAAATATTTATCATGTTTTAGTTTATGAGCACTGCATAGAGAAGTCTGTTTTAGTTAGCCTTCATCAGCCCCTAGGTGGCTATTGCATAACTCCATAAACTTATTTTTAAAACACAGCAGTTTCCCACAGTTGTGAAGCCTGGACAAGGAGAAATCAAAGTGTTTCTTGATTTAACTTCTAACTAAAACTTCACTTTTGACTCATTAATGATTGTCTTCCTACTGTCACCTCACACAGGTTATAGAGAACAGTCTATGTTTTTCATTTTAAGGTCAGAAATCTTACTTTATAGTAGTGTAAGAGGTCCTTCTGTATTTGTGTTGCTTTCATTGGTTAACAAAGAAACTTCTTTGGGCCTGGTAATAGGGAAGAACTTAGGTAGGTGGGGAGACAGAAATGAATTCTGGGAGTAAGAAAGCAGGGTCAGAGAGATGCCATGGAGCTCCTGCCTGAGACCGATGTTGGTTAGAATCTTGCTGGTAAGCCACAGTCATGTGGCAATACACAGATTACTAGAAATGGGTTAAATCAAGATGTAAGCATTAGCCAATAAGAAGTTAGAGCTAAATGGGCCAGGCAGTGTTTAAATGAAAATAGTTTCTTTTTTTTCCAGTTTATTTATTTTTTATTAAAAATTGCCATCTCCTCCCCTCCTCCTCCCCCTTCCCTCCCCTCCCCTCCACCCATAGCCCCACTCCCTCCCTCTCCAGGCCAAAGAGCCATCAGGGTTCTCTACACTATGTTGAGTCCAAGGTCCTCCCAACTCCCTCCAGGTCCAGGAAGGTGAGCAACCAAACTGACAAGGCTCACACAGAGCCCATCCTTGTCGTAGAGACCAAGCCCATCGCCATTGTCCTTGGCTTCTCGGTCAGCCTCCACCATCAGCCACTTTCAGAGAGTCCGATTTGGTCGCATGTTCCATCACTTCCATTCCAACTGGACTTGGTGGTCTCCCATTAGTTCTGTCCTGCCGTCTCAGTGGGTGAACGCATCCCTCATGGTTCTGACTTTCTTTCTCATGATCTCTCTCCTTCTGCTCCTCATCAGAACTTTGGGAGCTCAGTCCAGTGCTCCAATGTGGGGCTCTGTCTCTATCTCCATCCATCGCCAGGTGAAGGTTAAGGCTCACAGTGAGCCCGTCCATGCTGTAGAGTTTACGTTCATTGCCGTTGTCCTTGGTTTCTCAGTCCTCCTCCACCGTCAGCCACATTCAGAGAGTCCGGTTTGGTCCCCTGTTCCATCAGTTCCATTCCAACTGGACTTGGTGGTCTCCCGTTAGATCTGTCCCCGTCTCAATGGGTAAACGCACTCCTCACGGTCCTGACTTCCTTGCTCATGATCTCCCTCCTTTTGCTCCTCATCAGGACCTTGGGAGCTCAGTCCGGTGCTCCTATGTGGGGCTCTGTCATTTTCTCCATCCAATGCCAGGTGAAGGTTCTATGGTGATATGCAAGATATTCATGAGTATGGCAATAGGATCTGGACATTTCTGGCACCCTCTCCTCAGCTGCCCAAGGACCTAGCTGGGGGCGTCTTCCTGGACACCTGAGAACCCCTCTAGAGTCAAGTCTCTGCCAACCCTAGAATGGCTCCCTTAACTAAGATATATAATTCCTTGTTCCCATATCTACCCTTCCTATATCCCAACCGTCCTATTCCCCCAAGCTCTTCCCATCCTCCACTTCACAATTTTCTCACCCCATCCCCCCTCCCCCATCCCACCCCACCCCTATGTTCCCATTTTTTGTTCGGCAATCTTGTCTACTTCCAGTATCCAGGAGGATAACTATATGTTTTTCTTTGGGTTAACCTTCTTATATAGCTTCTCTAGGATTTTTACGAATTATAGGCTCGATGTCCTTTATTTATGGCTAGAACCCAATTATGAGTGAGTATATCCCATGTTCATCTTTTTGGGCCTGGGTTACCTCCCTCAGGATGGTGTTTTCTATTTCCCTCCATTTGCATGCAAAATTCAAGATGTCATTGTTTTTTACCGCCGAGTAGTACTCTAATATGTATATATTCCACAGTTTCTTCATCCATTCTTCCACTGAAGGGCATATAGGTTGTTTCCAGGTTCTGGCTATTACAAATAATGCTGCTATAAACATAGTTGAACAGATGCTTTTGTAATATGATTGGGCATCTCTTGGGTAAATTCCCAAGAGTGGGATTGCTGGCTCCTGGGGTAGGTGGATCCCAAATTTCCTGAGAAACCTCCACACTACTTTCCAAAGCGGTTGCAGAAGTTTGCATTCCCACCAGCAATGGATGAGTGTACCCCTTACTCCACATCCTCTCCAGCAAAGGCTATCATTGGTGTTTTTGATTTTAGCCATTCTGACAGGTGTAAGATGGTATCTTAACGTTGTTTTGATTTGCATTTCCCTGATTGCTAAGGAGGTTGATCATGCCCTTAAGTGTCTTTTGGCCATTTGAACTTCTTCTGTTGAGAATTCTCTGTTCAGTTCAGTGCCCCATTTTTTAATTGGGTTAATTAGCATTTTAAAGTCTAGTCTCTTGAGTTCCTTATATATTTTGGAGATCAGACCTTTGTCTGTTGTGGGGTTGGTGAAGATCTTTTCCCAGTCAGTAGGCTGCCTTTGTGTCTTAGTGACAGTGTCCTTTGCTTTACAGAAGCTGCTCAGCTTCAGGAGGTCCCATTTATTCAATGTTGCCCTTAATGTCTGTGCTGCTGGGGCTATACGTAGGAAGCGGTCTCCTGTGCCCAAATGTTGTAGAGTACTTCCCACTTTCTCCTCTAACAGGTTCAGTGTGCTGGCATAACTGGATGTCATCCTGTAGAAGAATGAAAGTAGATCCGTGTCTATCACCATGCACAAAACTCAAGTCCAAATGGATTAAAGGCCTCAATATCAATATGAAAATAGTTTCTATGTGGTTATTTTGGAGGCTAAGCTAGCCAGGCGGTAGGGATAAACAATCCCCCTGTCCTTCCCCCCCCCCCCCCCATTTAACAATTGCCCCTGGCACCAATTGTTGAAGGGGAGAGCTAGGGCCCCTTTTTCAGTTCCGCATGCCCAATGAGCTTACAACCAAAATGACCACACAGAAATTTTATTAATTAAATCACTGCCTGGCCCATTATCTCTAGCTTCGTATTGGCTAACTCTCACATCTTGATTTAACCCATTTCTGATAATCTGTATATCACCATGAGGTTGTGGCTTACCGGGAAAGATTCAGCATGTCTGATTCTGGCAGTTCCATGGCAGTTCTCTCACTCTGCTTTCTTCCTCCCAGAATTTAGTTCTGTCTCCCCGCCTACCTAAGTTCTTCCCTATCACCAGGCCCAAAGCAGTTTCTTTGTTAACCAATGAAAGCAACACAAATACAGGACCTCCTACACCATTATAGGGCCTTATGTATTTAAGAGGATCTCATTAAACTTTAATTATTTTGTCCAAACTCATCAAAGGTAGTTATAGCACTAGTTAGCTAGATATTTAAAAGATAAATCACCCCAATGTATGTGACAGAATAATAAAAGCAAAGAAACTGGAAGCCTATAATTCCAGTACAGAAAAAAGTTAAACTACCCACTTCTTCATTGCCATTTTAATACATAGCTCCACCAACATCCTTATTGTCTCATTGAAGACAGAAAACATGAGAAGAGAGTGACCAGTGATTGTAGTTCTTACTTTCAGCTTCATACATAACATGTATGAGGACCTAAATTTTTAATGTATGAAGAAAAATAAATGTACTGAACTTCACAGATGCACATGTTAAGCTATAACAAGACATATCCTTACATAAATTTTGTGATATATAATTAATTATATATTAATATATGAACATATCCATGTGTCTTCAGATATTTGACTTACCAACAATGAAAAGACAGGTTATTTATAAATACTATCATCTACCTTTCTTCAAGACTGCACTATTTTAATAGATGAGAGAAGGGGGGGCCCGAGGGATCAGATATCATCCACTTTAATTGTCCAATGTTTTTTTTTTTTCCAGTCTATTTTTGTCTTTATCAGGGACCTGAACAATCTAGATAAGAACTTCAAACTGAACTACACCCTGTGCCTACCTGTCCAAGGGGCTCAGGCTGGCTTTGAGCATAAGCTATGTCTGCCACAGCTTCCAGAATAGCTGGGGCCATAAGTCTGACTCCAGAACCAGTTCTATTCAGCTATAAAAAGTACCTGCAGTAGCTCTGTGAGACTGAGTAAACTTAAGAATATTTAAATTTTATTTTAACTATGAAATATTTTGGATGTCTTCATTCATGGTTGTAGTGAGGAGCTGTGGGCGGCTTCCTACCACCCTGCTCCCGGCTGCCTGATAGATTATGCCCCAAAATAACAACACACAAATTGTATTCTTTTAAACACTGCCTGGCCCATTAATTCCAGTCTCTTATTGGCTAATTCTCACATCTCTTGCTTTAACCCATATCTAATAATCTATGTAACACCATGAGTGGTATCTTACCCAGAAAGATTCAGCACATCTGACCTGGTGGCTGGCTTCTTCACAACTGTCTCCCTGAGGAAAGGCACCACGGTCTGGCTCAGAGAGCAGAGGCATGGCGATTTATTAACTTCCCTTCCCAGCATTCTGTTCTGTCTACTGCGCCCACCTAAGGGCTGGCCAATCAAATGAGCCAGACAGGTTTTTTAATTAGCCAATAAAATCAACTCAAACATAAGACTCTCCCACATCACATGGTCTTTCTTATAGGGTCTGTTATTAAGTGTCTTAAAAATTTTGATAAAATCTAACTCAGTTAATTTTCCTTTTATGTATCATTCTTTGGATTAGATGTTAAAGAATGCTTCGCCAAACTTTTAAGCACAAACATTTTCCCCTAAATCCTCTAAATAAATTTCTTGTCTCTACATTTGATTCTTTGCCATGTTTTGAGTTAATATTATGTATGATATGGGAGATAGACATCTTACAGTTGATATCAAGTTGGTAGTGTCTACAAGCAGTGAGGACACAAATCTCTAAGAAGGGGTATTCATATTGTGTCAATGGAATTGGGAAATAGTCAATACATGCCATAATTTTTGGAGCTGGAGGCCAGAGTTGAGTATATTCATTCATCCCTTCCTGTTCTTTGTATTTCTAATGCAACAAACTGTATCTAAAACCTGTTACCATGGCTTCACTATTCTAGTAAATTGGACATCAAAACCATCAGGCAAATAAAACCTTTCCTCTTTAGTTAGTTTTGTCATGTATTTTATAAGGACTAGGCAAAAAACTATTTCAAGAAAGTATTGAACTCAGAGCCACATGAATATTAGACAACTGGTCTACCAGTAAGCTTCATTCCTATTTCCGTGGTTGTTTTTTTTCTAAAATAACAAATCCTCAGAACCATTAGATGAAAAGCCTTTCTTCTTCATTACTTTGTTTTGTCAAATGGTTTTTGTCAAATGGTAAAAATTAACCAGTCTTCTGTAAGATATTTTTCCTTTCTTTAGTCTATTGAATTGCTTTTTGTTTTTATACAGCTTTTAACAGTAGTGACAATTGTGCCTATATTTAACTCTTAAACTGATATATTGATATGCCTAGATAAATTTGTATAGCAACTGGATTTTGTCCTTATGTAAAAACTCACAATTTTCAGACATGAGTAAGGAAAATTCATACTTAAATGGACCTTGATGGATTGTTTGGTGTAAACTAGTGGGGAGTATAGTTATTCTTTTAACCTTGATGGAAAACTGGGCCTCCTTATTGAGAAAGGCCATTCTCCTCTACTCAGCATGCCATTTTTTGTGGTGGTGGAGTACATATGGATTAGTGAGGAGCAATGTGGAAACTCACCAAGACAGTGATATCAGCAAAATCAGCCATGGTGATCAACAAAGCCTGATCACCCTCATGTAAGCTATATATTTAAATAAATAATCTACACAATCAATATTTTATTTGCCCCATATATCCATATGTCAATTCTTCGTTGCATTAGGTCTCTATGTATTTAGCTTAGATCTACTATAAAATGAGTAAAATTGTATTTAGTCTTCTCTTTATCAATACATAATAAGTAAAGTTAAATATATATTTGGTATTGATAAGTATCTTTGAATAAATAGCCTGTTATGTGCAGTGCTAACCAATCACATCAGAACAATGTAACAATAGCTTACTATATGTTATGATAAATGCACTTTTATACCAATTTACAACACAGTTAACCATAAAGAAAATATCATATGCATTGAGGAAGTGATAAAGGTGTTAGAAAACTTTTGAAGTATGATAGGAATATAGTGCTGTAAGCAATAAATAAAAGTGAAAAGAGGCTTATCAACATTGATATGATTCAGTGATTCATTTAAGTATAAATCAAATCATTATGGAGATTTACTGGAAAAAAACATTATCTATTCTCTGGATAAGGGAAACTCAGAAAGCAACTTTCTACTATTAGATAATATATTTATACCAAGTTATTTCCTATAATGGTACAAAGAAATTGCCACTTTATGACTTTCATCAAATTCTTCTTATTCTTCTATATCAGCTGTTTGCAATAGGCACCAATATTTTTCACAGGTCAGTTATTATTGGCAAGAAAATTACAGTAACTCATTTTTTTTCTGTTTACACATTTTATGTATGTTAAAATCCTTCACTGAACAAACATATGTTACAGGAATATAAATATCTCCTTCTGTGCAGCATCAGAAAACACAAATCTACTTTGAATAAGAGTAGCATTGATACTGCAGCTCAGTAGAAAGATTATGTCTTTGAAGATCTAGGCACTCGTGTCTCAATGGTACAAATACACTTTTGTTTCCCATCATTATAAATCACCACTGTTTTAAAATGAGTATTGATATTAAAAGGTCTATGGAGATAAGCAACATTTCATAATTAAAATTATTTTAATGTTTTTGAGTACCTCAAGAAGGAGAGTGACAAGTTTGACTTAGATCACGCACCAACATTCATGAAAACAGAAGTATCATGGTGGAAAGTGCTAACAGATGTTTAATTATGTTTCAATTTTACAGATGAGAATGATCAGATTGAACAAGTTAAATACTGAAGATGACTTCAAGGTCATACAAAGGAGAGTTCTAGTTTATTGGAAAAGATGAACATTTAGTGAGGGACAAAGAAATAAGAATTTCTATAGGACCTAGCGAGCATTAGAAAAGGTCAGATGAACATTATGCCACCATTTTGAGTGGTATGTTGAAATAACAATGATTTGACATTTTGTTGCAATGTTTCTGAAAAAATTGGAATACTGAAGGGATGGATAGGGACACATATAGTTTGACACAGAAAAATCAAATCTATATAGATATTCCTCCTTCCCAATAGTATTTTATAGTTCATGACAAAAATGTAGAAATTATATTACTTATTTACCTTTTTTTTTCACTAACAATGCTCTTCTCCATGTCAGAAAGTGCATCAGTGATCTGCAAGATGCAGTAAATCTACTTACCTGGTAAAGTCTTTGCACTGTGATGACATTTGAAAACTCTCTGTGTCACCAATTGTTTAATATTTCCATTAGTTAACATACACAGTGACAAGATATTTATTGCAGGAATTCTCAGAAATTAAGATACCAATATTCAATTGGTTACTTTACAAAAGAAATATGTTTTTGTAAATGCACTAATTTACAATAGCCACAATGGAAGGCCATCACATTTATTTTCAACTTAAATGAATGTTTAATGTCATCATTATGGCACTATATATAGAATTTTAACAAATTGTTTTTTCCTAATATATATATATATATATATATAACTATACACATAAAAATAGTGAATTATATTTAGAATCTTCTATGCTTGTAAATAGCAAGACTCATTGAAGTGTGAGCGCCTCTATAGAAAACCACAAATGTAGTGGAGACAGAGTCCTCAAGTAGAATGTTTTGGAAAGCACTGTAAAAATAAGGACCTTTGAAGCCGGGCGGTGGTGGCGCATGCCTTTAATCCCAGCACTCGGGAGGCAGAGGCAGGCGGATCTCTGTGAGTTCAAGACCAGCCTGGTCTACAAGAGCTAGCTCCAGGACAGGCTCTAAAAGCTGCAGAGAAACCCTGTCTCGAAAAACCAAAAAAAAAAAAAAAAAAAAAAAAAAGAAAAGAAAAAAAAAAAAAAAAAAAAAAAAGACCTTTGTAACCATCCTGTTTAAAACATTTATAATGGATTTGAAAAACTCAGGGGAAAATGTGGCACAGAATATTTTATCTTCAAGCCTTCTGTTTCTAGGTAAAATGAAAACCTTGCTTTTTAAAAAAATTTATCTATTTTTTCAGTTATTGAAGACATTGAGTTTTATAGGCCTAAGCCTAAATTGAGCTGAACTGATATCATTTAACAAAATTTCTTATTAATATGAAAAATTTTTTTGAAGTCCTCCCTTATCTAAAAAGATATATTTGTATCTAAAGAAATGAATGTTATAAATATATTATATTCCAGGAGCATTGATTTTCACCTTTAAATTTTTACTTCCTCTCTTGTGTCATTAGTTGTGAGTCTACAGAGAACCTTTTTCTGATATTTATTGAGATTTGAAGAAATAAATTTTTGTGAAAGGTCTGTCTGGGATCTCTCATAGTTATTTAAAAGTTTCTCCCTATTACTATTCTTTAAAAACATTATATTGAGAAAACTGAAGATTCTGTTTTGGATTCTTAGTCATCAACCCATGTCACCTTGACAAGACAGTGTTTACAATTTACTCTGAGTTGAGGAACAAAATATAGTATTGCACTTTCTGTTTTATGTTTTTTGGCACTTCTAGTCTCCTTGGGAAAAAGAATTCAGCTCCTTTATGTCATTGTGTATATTGTTGTAGCTTCTTGAAGACACCACAAATATCAGAATATGCCTCTATTCTTCACTTTGTTATTATCCAAGTTCAAAAGTGATCTAGTTAACAAATTGCTATCTTTCTATGCCCTTTAATCTGTATCAGTCGGTTTTCCTCCCTCTAATTATACTGACAGGTAAATGAATCATGTGATACAAGGTGCAAGTTTACTTAGTGAAAACAAAAATCAAACAAAAAACTCTTAAAAAAAGGTTTGTGTTTTGTGATTTATGTGTGCATGTGTGCCTGTTCGTTTCCTGTGTTATTTATTTGTTTGGTTTGTTAGTTTGACTGTTTTACTTTTAAAGTGGGAGAGAAGGAAAGGATATGGGAAGTATCTGGGAAGAGTTAGGATAAGGAAAAAGAAAATCAGAATATACTCTATAAATATACCTTTTCCAATGGAAGAAAATAAACCTTCAAAAAGAAGAACTTACTAAATTTTCTGTATCCTGATTACAGGTTTCTCCACCAAAGCAAGAAGCCAAATCAAGCAGAATTTAAAAAGTAAAAGATCTGATTTATTTGTGCAAAGCAACTTCTGGGTGAGTTTTCTAGTCCCAACGATTGAGGCTGGAGAAGTCACATAGCCAAACTAAAGCAGGGAGCATATATATCCTGTAGGTGAAGGGTGATGATGTGTTTTGCACAAGGTGGGTTTGTGCCCAAGTATGGTCAAAAACTGAACCCTTCAGGTAGGGACTTGCACTGCTGGCAACTTAAAGGGAGGAGTTGCCACAGCCACAACAAATGTAGACATCAGCATTTTGGTGGCTTTGCTGAAAATTCTCTGAGAAAGTGGGGTTTGGAGAGAGAGTAACACAGCTGCTCATACCATGCTGAAATGAACAGGAGGTTCCAACTGAATAGGATTGCAAAAATAAAGTGGTTTAACATTTCTCAGACATTTACCTTAGTCATCGAACAGCTTGCATAGAATTTGTAGATGAGTCTCTCCATTAGCCTGAAATGAAAGAACTACTCCAGTGCCCATTTGTGGTAGAGTACTTCCCAATTTCTCCTCTATCAAGCTCAGTGTGATCAGATTAATATTGAGGTCTTTAATCCATTTGGACTTGAGTTTTGTGCATCGTGATAGATATGGGTCTACTTTCATTCTTCTACACGTTGACATCCAGTTATGCCAGCACCATTTGTTGAAGATGCCCTCTTTCTTCCATTGTGTACATTTGGCTCCTTTATCAAAAATCAGGTGTTCGTAGGTTTGTGGTTTAAGATCCGGGTCTTCTATACAATTCCATTGGTCAACTTCTCTGTTTTTATGCCAATACCAAGCTGTTTTCAATACTGTAGCTCTGTAATAGAGTTTGAAGTCAGGGATGGTAATGCCTCCAGAAGTACCTTTATTGTATAAGACTTTTTGGCTATCCTGGGTTTTTTGTTTTTCCATATAAAGTTGATTATTGTCCTCTCAATATCTGTGAAGAATTTTGATGGGATCTTGATGGGGATTGCATTGAATCTATAGATTGCTTTTGGTAGAATTGCCATTTTTACTATGTTGATCCTCCCAATCCATGAGCAGGGGAGATCCTTCCATTTTCTGGTATCCTCTTCAATTTCTTTCTTCAAAGACTTAAAGTTCTTGTCAAATAAATCCTTCACTTCCTTGGTTAGAGTTACTCCCAGATATCTTATGCTATTTGTGGCTATTGTGAAAGGTGATACTTCTTTGATTTCCCTCTCTGCTTCCTTATCCTTTGTGTATAGGAGGGCTGATTTTTTGGAGTTGATCTTGTAGCCTGCCACGTTACTGAAGGAGTTTATCAGCTGTAGGAGTTCTTTGGTGGAGTTTTTGGGGTCGCTTATGTACACTATCATATCATCTGCAAATAACGAAAGTTTAACTTCTTCCTTTCCAAATCGAATCCCCTTGATTCCCTTATGTTGTCTTATTGCTACCCCAGCTGCACAGACCTTAAGGGCAACATTGAATAAATGGGACCTCCTGAAGCTGAGCAGCTTCTGTAAAGCAAAGGACATTGTCACTAAGACACAAAGGCAGCCTACTTACTGGGAAAAGATCTTCACCAACCCTGCATCAGACAAAGGTCTGACCTCTAAAATATATAAGGAACTCAAGAGACTAGACTTTAAAATGCTAATTAACCCAATTAAAAAATGGGGCACTGAACTGAACAGAGAATTTTCAACAGAAGAAGTTCAAATGGCCAAAAGACACTTAAGGTCATGCTCAACCTCCTTAGCTATTAGGGAAATGCAAATCAAAACAACTTTGAGATATCATCTTACATGTGTCAGATTGGCTACAATCCAAAACACCAACGATAACCTTTGCTGGAGAGGTTGTGGGGTAAGGGGTACACTCATCCATTGCTGGTGGGAATGCACACTTGTGCAACCACTTTGGAAAGCAGTGTGGCGGTTTCTCAGGAAATTCGGGATCAACCTACCCCAGGACCCAGCAATTCCACTATTGGGAATCTACCCAAGAGATGCCCAATCATACTACAAAAGCATTTGCTCAACTATGTTCATAGTAGCATTATTTGTAATAGCCAGATCCTGGAAACAACCTAGATGCCCTTCAGTGGAAGAATGGATGAAGAAACTGTGGAATATATACATGCTAGAATACTACTCAGCGGTAAAAAACAATGACTTCTTGAATTTTGCATGCAAATGGATGGAAATAGAAAACACTATTCTGAGTGAGGTAACCCAGGCCCAAAAAGATGAACACGGGATGTACTCACTCATAATCGGTTTCTAGCCATAATTAAAGGACATCGAGCCTATAATTTGGGATCCTTGAGAAGATAATAAGAAGGTGAACCCCCCAAAAAAGATATAGTAATCCTCCTGGATTTTGGAAGTAGACACAATCGCCAGGCAAGAATTGGGAACTTGAGGGTGGGGCGAGATGCGGCCAAGGTAAGATGCGGAGAGAAAAGCATGAAGGGGAGAATGGGGGGAGCTCGGAGGAATGGGATGCTTGGGATACAGGAAGGGTGGATATGGGAGCAGGGAAGCATATATCTTAATTTAGGGAGCCATCTGAGGGTTGTCAAGAGACTTGACCCTAGAGGGGTTCCCAGGTTTCTAGGGAGATGCCCCCAGTTATTTCCTTGGGCAACTGAGGAGAGGGAGCCTGAAAAGGCCAGTTCCTATAGCCATACTGATGAATTTCTTGCATATCACCATAGAACCTCCACCTGGCGATAGATGAAGAAAATGACAGAGCCCCACATTGGAGCACCGGACTGAGCTCCCAAGGTCCTGATGAGGAGCAGAAAGAGAGAGAACATGAGAAAGAAAGTCAGGACCGTGAGGGAACCTCCACCTGGCGATACATGAAGAAAATGATTGAGCCCCACATTGGAGCACTGAACTGAGCTCCCAAGGTCCTGATGAGGAGCAGAAGGAGAGAGAACTTGAGAAAGAAAGTAAGGACCGTGAGGGGTGCGTTCACCCATGGAGATGGTGGGACAGAACTAATGGGAGATCACCAACTCCAGTTGGAATGGGACTGATGGAACATGCGACCAAACCGGACTCTCTGAATGTGGTCGGCAGTGGGGGCTGACTGAGAAGCAAAGGACAATGGTGCTGGGCTCTGATTCTTCTGCATGGACGGGCTCTCTGGGAGCCTTCTCAGCTTGGTCGATCACCTTCCTGGACCTGGGGGGAGTTGGAAGCACCTTGGTCTTAACATAGAGTAGGGAACCCTGATGGCTCCTTGGCCTGGAGAGGGAGGGAGGGCGGGTATGGGTGGAGGGGAGGGGAGGGAAGTGGGAGGAGGAGGAGAGGAGATGGAAATTTTAAATATAAAAAAAAATAAACCATGAAAAAAAAAAAGAAAAAAGAAAAAAATTTAAAAAAAATAAAAAGTAAAAATAAATAAAAAAAAGAAAGAACTACTCCAGACTTCATAGGGAACGTACTTATCTCAGTTATGCATTTACCAAATTACTGCTACAATCATTCTTTTTCTTCATAATAAACTGATCAATTTCCACATAGTAAAACTTACTTTAATTTGAAATTTTGAACTCTCACTGATATTTGTCATTCTCGATGTATTAACCGTGAAATCTGAGATAATTATATAGCAAGTACTAAACATATGTACTTTATTTTTTGTTTAGTTATCATATTCCATTAATCTGTGTTTATGTCATCCTGCTGTTATTGTATAAACTCTGTATCATCTTAAGAATTTTTTTGAGTTAATCCTGTATCCTGTCACATTAGTGAAAGTGTTTATAAGTTGTAGAAGTTTCTTGGAAGAATTGTCGGATTCTCTTATCTAAACTATTATCTCATCAAAAAATAGTGAGAGTTTGACTTCTTCTTTTCCAACTCATATCCCTTTATCTCCTTTTGGTGTCTTATTGCTCTAGCTAGAACCTCAAGGCCTATATTTAATAGATATGGAGAGAGTGGATAACATTTTCTTGTGGCTGATTTCAGTGGGATAGCTGTGAGTTTTTCTCCATTTAATTTGATGTTGGCTGTTGACTTGCTGTATATTGCCTTTATTATGTTTAGGTATGTTCCTTGTATCCCTGCTCTCTCTATGACCTTTATCATGAAGGGATGTTGTATTCTATCAAGGTATTTTCAGCATTTAGTGAGATGAGCTGTGAATTTATTTTTCAGTTTGTTTATATGGTGAATTACATTGATAGATGTAATTTTGAACCATCTCTGCATCTCTGGGGCGAAGCCAACTGGATGATGGTGAATTATTTTTCTGATGTGTTCTTGGATTTGATATGCCGGTATTTTATTGAGTATTTTAGCATCAATGTTTATGAGGGAGATTGGTCTGTAATTCTTCTTGTTAGTAATGTGTTATGTGGTTTGGGTATCAGATGGATCTAGAAAATATCATATTGAGTTAGGTAACCCAGACCCAGAAAGACAAATATCATATTTCCTCATAAGTAGCTTTTAGACATAAAGCATAGAAAACCAGCCTGTAATTCACAATCCCAGAGAACCTAGACAACAATGAGGATCCTAAGAGAGAGATTAATGGATCCAACCTGCATGAGAAGTAGAAAAAGACATCTCCTGATGTTGGGAACATGTGGACCATGGGATAGGGTAGAAGGGGAGGGAAAAGGAAGGGAAGGGAGAAGATAAAAACATATAGCACAATAAAATCAATTTTTTTAAAAAAAACGATCAGAGTGGGATTTCAGTGAAAAGTTCTGCCAGATATAGTGGTGT
This sequence comes from Arvicola amphibius, assembly GCF_903992535.2. Lineage (NCBI taxonomy): Eukaryota > Metazoa > Chordata > Mammalia > Rodentia > Cricetidae > Arvicola > Arvicola amphibius. Next base: position 92,055,631 of record NC_052054.1, read on the forward strand.
ACAACGAATGCATTTAATAGTAAAAATAAAAGTTACAGAAGAAACTGAGGCCAGCCTGGGCTATACATTAAAAAAAAAGAATTTGACTTCACAATCAAATTTAAAGGATGTTAGACTCCTCTGTGGAAGAGAAGTGACAAAGGTAGTTTTACCTCTTCATAAAGAAACAACTATGTTCATGGAAAGTCATTCTTTTTCAAATACACCCACAGCTCACCAAAACTCTCCATAATACTTTTAGATATTACTGATGATGAGCATGTTGCTTTGCTTCCGACTTTATTTTATGAGTCTAAATTAGCATTTAAGATGATGATATTCTAACTTTGGGAGTTGTAGTTAGGCACACAAAGAGAATGTGTCTTTATTAAGTTTTTTTTTGTTTCTTTCCTCAGTATATTATTTATTATTGGGAAGTTGAATTGAATCCAGCATTCCTGTAAATGTATGATATGTATTTCAGCAGATAAAAGGGAAACTACCCATAGATAATTCTGGCATTGTCAATTTTTTCAATTTTTATTTTCCATTCAATTATTTACACTAACTTCCCTCCTCCCAATTCCCTGGCGCTCCACCACACCTCTCCTGCCCTTCTTGAGAGAGGGCCAGGTCCCTCCTCCCTACATCCAGGCCTAGGGAGCTGTGCATCCATATAGGATAGGGTCCCCAAAAGCCAGAACATACCATACAAACAAGTCCCAGTGCCTTTATCAATAGCTTCTCAGTCAGCCCCCATTGTCAGCCACAATCAGAGAGACCACTTTGATCACATGCTCATTCAGACTCAGTCCAGCTGGAATTGGTGAGCTCCCATTAGGACAGGCACACTGCTTCAGTTGGTGGACCAACCCTTTGTGGTCCTGACTTCCTTGCTCATCTTCTCCCTCCTTCTGCCTTTCAACTGGACCTTGGGAGCTCAGTCCATTGCTCTGATGAGGGTATCTGTCTCTATCTCCATTGGTTGCAAGATGAACATTCTATGAATATAATCATATTCAAGATAATCATCAGTGTGACAGTGGGGCAAGGACCTTTCAGGTACCCTCTCCTCTGCTGTCCAAGGACCAAGCTGGGGACATCCCGTGGACACCTGGGATCCTCTCTAGATCCAAGTCTCTTGCCAACCCTAAAATGGATCCCTTATTGTAGGTATCTTCTTCCCTGCTCCTATAGCCTCCCTTCGTCCATCTCCACCCTCCCACTCCCCCAAGCTCTTGCCAGTCCTACAATTCTCCCTTTCCTCTCCCTCTCTTCCCTTCCCCCAAATCACCCCCACCCCTGCTCCCACACCCATGCTTACAGCTTTTGCCCTGCAATCTTGTTTGCTTCCAATTTCCAGAAGGATCTATATATGGTTTTCTTGGGTTCATCTTGTTATTTGACTTCTCTGGGCTTGTGAACTATGGGTTTAATGACCTTGGTTTATGGCTAGAGTCCACAAATGAGTGAGCACATACAATATTCATCTTTTTGGTTCTGGGTTATCTCACTCAGAATAGTGTTTTCCACTTCCATCCATTTGCATGCAAAATTCAAGATGTCATTGTTTTTTACCTCTGAGTAGTATTCTAACATGTATATATTCCAGAGGTTCTTCATCCATTCTTCCACTGAAGGGCATCTAGGTTGTTTCCAGGTTCTGGCTATTACAAATAATGCTGCTATGAACATAGTTGAAGAAATGCTTTTGTAGTATGATAGGACATCTCTTGGGTATATTCCCAGAAGTGGTATTGCTGGATCCTGGGGCAGGTTGATCTCAAATTTCCTGAGAAACCGCCACACTGATTTCCAAAGTGGTTGCACAAGTGTGCATTCCCACCAACAATGGTTGAGTGTCCCCCTTACTCCACAACCTCTCCAGCAAAAGCTATCATTGATGTTTTTGATTTTAGCCTTTCTGACAGGTGTAAGATGGTATCTCAAAGTTGTTTTGATTTGCATTTCCCTGATCACTAAAGAAGTTGAACATGACCTTAAGTGTCTTTTGGCCATTTGGACTTCTTCTGTTGAGAATTCTCTGTTCAGTTCAGTGCCCCATTTTTTAATTGGGTTAATTAGAATTTTAAAGTCTAGTTTCTTGAGTTCCTTATATATTTTGAGATCAGACCTTTGTCTGATGCAGGGTTGGTGAAGATCTTCTTTCATTCAGTAGGATGCCTTTTTGTCTTAATGATAGTGTCCTTTGCTTACAGAAGCTTCTCAGTTTTAGGAGGTCCCATTTATTCACTGTTGCCCTTATTGTCTGTGCTACTGGGTTATACATAGGAAGTGGTCTCTAGTGCCCATGTGTTGTAGAGTACTTCCCACTCTCTCTTCTATCAGGTTCAGTGTGGTCGGATTTATATTGAGGTCTTCAATCCATTTGGACTTGAGTTTTGTGCATGGTGATAGATATGGATCTATTTTCATTCTTCTGCAGGTTGACATCCAATTATGCCAGCACCATTTGTTGAAGATGCTTTCTTTCTTCCATTGTATACTTTTAGCTCCTTTGTTGAAAATCAGGTATTCATAGGTTTGTGGGTTATTATCCGGGTCTTCGATTCCATTGGTCAACATCTCTGTTTTTATGCCAATATAAAGCTGTTTTTATTACTGTAGCTCTGTAATAGAGTTTGAAGTCAGGGATGGTAATGCCTCCAGAAGTTTCTTTAGAGTATACGATTGTTTTGGCTATCCTGGGTTTTTTGTTTTTCCATATAAAGTTGATTATTGTTCTCTCAAGGTCTGTGAAAAATTTTATTGGGATTTTGATGGTGATTGCGTTGAATTTATAGATTGCCTTTGGTAAAATTGCCATATTTACTATGTTGGTCCTACCCATCCAAGAGCATGGGAGATCCTTCCATTTTCTGGTGTCCTCTTCAATTTCCTTCCTCAATGACTTAAAGTTCTTGTCAAATACATCTTTCACTTCCTTGGTTAGAGTTACCCCAAGATACTTTATGCTATTTGTGGCTATCCTAAAAGGTGAAGTTTTTCTGATTTCCCTATCTGCTTCTTTATCCTTTCTGTATAGGAGGGCTCCTGATTTTTTTGAGTTGATCTTGTAACCTGCCATATCACTGAAAGTATTTATCAGCTGTAGGAGTTCTTTGCTAGAGTTTTTGAATACCAATTAATATCCTTATATAGAGTTTAATCTTCATTTGATGAATGGAATTTTCAGTATTTTCTTATATGCCCTCTGAACTGCCTCATCCATTAAAGAGTGTAGAATTTCAGCATATTTGCAATTATATGTGTGAAATTTATTTAAATATAAAGCCCTTACCCCAGGATTGTACTCACTTCATTTCTCTGTTTAGTTAATCATTGTTGCTTATTTCATTATTTTTACTTTCTACAGATGCTGTACACTGTATGCCCTACATTTTACTTATAACCTTAGCCAAAATGTACTATAGTTTAACATTAAAACATTGTCAAAGTTGTTTTTTGTAAGGTAAATATTTTTTCTTTTTTGAGTATTCACTCAATATAAAATCTATATATTTTATTTTGCTTGAGGAGATAACAGTATTTCAGAGTTTTTTATTGAATTACAAAATTTTCCTCTATAACTTACTGACTATTGAACCAAAGTTCTCATTGTTGCACAGTAACAAAGCAACTGAACTTAAAATTGTTAATATCTTTCCCTTTTAGAGTTTCAGAATTTTGAGGAGAAAAAAAACATTGATACTAAAGCAAGAAATTTAGGATATATATCAACGGGAGAAAAAGTTAATTAAACAGTTCAGTAGAACAGTTACTCTACTGAGCCAAGGTATATCCTCCATCCAAAAATACTCAAGGGCTATGTTTGAAATTCAATGTCAGAAAACTGACCATTTCATGAGCATCACATTTCATAATAAACACCAATAGGAATTCTTGGAGAAATATTGGAAAAACAAATTCTAGGAAAGAGTCTCATCCTGTCAAGTAGCTATAAGTTTAATTCTATTTTTAATTTTTACTCTAAAGTACATTTCTAATTTCTCATCAAGAATACCAATATTGTAAAATATAGTTACTGGACTTTCAAAGTACCATTTTATATTTAGTTTCACTTTTGATTGAAATAAATTATTTGCTTAATGCTTTGTTGTTTAATCAAGTTATTCATTTCAACATATTGAAAAATACTTTGTGAAGCAAATAGTTCCTGAAGACTTTTAGAAATATCCAACAAGTTCAGAAAGATATGTATGGCCAGAAAACTTTTGTAAAAGTAGGAATTTTGTCTCATATAAATTTATGAAATTCTAATTTGGTATGCATAAATAAAATTTCATTTTAACATGAATATGTTCCACCTTTAATTGGAAGTTATATTAGTTATATGAGGGAAAGTTGAGCCATAAAAATGAAGATCACATTGTCACTTATGATTTGACTTTGCAATAATAAAGGAAGGCAGAATTTGGATTTACCTTAATTGGTATATATTTTCATCCTTTTGACCTCTTTCTTTTATTTGTCTAAAAGTTCAACCAACTCTTTTTTATTTTAATGTCATCTTAGCCCTCATTATGGTTACTTTTGTGACTATGATTTCTTTAGCTCATAATTTAATGATAATTTAGCTGATATTTTTAATGAAGCATAGAATGTAAATCCATTTCTTATATTTAGCATAGCTAAAGTATATCTGCTGATGGAGGAGTGTCTATGTGTTAATTGCATTGGCTAATAAAGAAACTGCCTCGGCCCTTTAATAGTATAGAAAATTAGGTAGGCAGAGTAGACAGAACAGAATTGTGGGAAGAAGGAGTGGGCAGACAATTCAGGCAGTCGCCATAGTGAGTCTCCATGCTTCCCCTCTCCAAGATGGATGCAGGTTAAGATCTCTCCTGGTAAGCCACACCTCGTGGTGCTACACAGATTACTAAATATGGGTTAAAGGAAGATGTGAGAATTAGCCAATAAGAGACTGAAACAATGGGCCAGGCAGTATTTAAATGAATACGGTTTCCGTGTAATTATTTTGGGTAAAGCTAGCCGGGTGGCGGGACGCAGCCCGCTGCTCCATCTACAATCTGCCATATCATTTTGTGCATATTCTTAATTAACATAAAATCAATGAATTTTATAAGTGATCAGATGTGAACAATCAGCTACTCCTCCAGTACTATACACATTTTGTCTGCTCCCATGTTCCCTACCATGGTGATAAGAACTAATTTTCTGCAACTATAAGCAAGTCCCAAATTAAATGCTTTATTTTATAAGATTTGCCTTGATCATTGTGTCTTTTCATATCAATAGAACAGTAAAAAAAGAAATGAAGGTTTTTATATTGATGAAGACATTTGTTATCATTATAGATTTTTTTAAAATCCTCAAATTGAAAGAGATAATAAGTTTCCTGTCCAGTTTCTTAGTTAATGCATAAATTTCCTTCTTCAATTAATGCTCATTAAAACAAATGAGTATAAAAATAACTTTCTGAGCATGTTAATGAGTGCTCAGGATCTGTAGTGTGCTCAATGAACTAGTGTGTGTGTGATTATTCTTTGATGACCCTTTTGATTACTCTTTATTTTCTCCTTGAGCTGAAACAAAAAAAAATCATTCTTTCCAATGATTTTACTTATGATCTTTTACTTATGAGCTTTTACATATGATCCTGAAAAAAAAAAATAAAGAGGTTTTTGTTCATGAGAAGCTCTTCCTTCTGTGACTGGCAGAGCAACCGTATTGTGGTCAGGAAGCACAAGTAGGACAAACTTGCAATAGATTAGCCCAAAGAATTCCATTTTTTACTCAGAATGACTAGCCAACTAAACAGCAAGGAGACTAAGATCCTCTCCCAATTTCAGATACTCTAAAAAGTGAAATGATTTGAACTCCAGACATTCATATTGCCTTTAAAAGAAGTAAACAATGATAATGATCGAAATTTCTACTTTTGATCTAAAGATCATTGTTTTTATTTCTTTGCATCATTTTAAAAAACAAAATTATCTTTAGATTTGAAATTGATAATTGGTGCATCTAGAGCCAAGTTACACATTGACGCCAAAATTAAGACATGGCTATAGATAAAATAAAATGAATATTAAGGAAACAATATATTTATAAACTGAACAACAGGAAATGTAAAGAAATATTTTTGATGTCTTGTAAAAGAAGACTATAGTGTTAGCAGAGAGAATGATGCATGTTAAATCCTTCTATTAAAAGTTAGCAAATAAGAAAACAACTTTAAATGAGTTATCTTACTTTTCTTTCACAAAGTAATCAATAACAACACCTTCTCACTAAAGATAATTAAAGTTGATCTAATTAGATTGCTTTCACTTATAAACTTGTCATGTAAAAAAAGTTAATTTATTATCCCACCCAGTTCACCTCTGGGACCTATTATGGTATAATAATGGAATTATTGTTGCAATTCTTAAAGCAAATTATGAACACATGTCAACAATTTTTTGCTTGAGATTTCTTCCTTATTACGAACTATAAATCATAAATGTAGATCATTCTCTGTCACACCGGGTAAACATGGATAGGCACATGTAATTAAAAGTCATTAGCACACATCTGATGTTTTTCATATAAGGAAATCATGTACAGATTTGAGATTGAGTTTCTTCTCATCTTCTATAGCATTTTATGTTCTTATGAACTTATAGGAATTCCTATCACTTAGTGACTATCAATTAGTTACTACAAGAGGAGAAATATGCTTGCTAAACTTTTCCTTTGCATTCTTTAAGACTTTCAATCATTAATCAACTAATTCTTGAGATTTATTCTTGTTTAAATTTGTTTATTTTACATACCAACCACAAGAAAGATAAATGAGAGATTCTTTTTTTTTTTTCTTTTTTTTCTTGGTTTTTCAAGACAGGGTTTCTCTGCAGCTTTTTTTTTTTTTAGAGCCTATCCTGGAACTAGCTCTTGTAGACCAGGCTGGCCTCGAACTCACAGAGATCCTCCTGCCTCTGCCTCCCGAGTGCTGGGATTAAAGGCGTGCGCCACCACCGCCCGGCTAAATGAGAGATTCTTACAAAGGAAATTCAAGGCAGGATGAGCAACATCTTCCATGGAACTGGTAACAGGAGCCTTGACATTTTTACCTTTCAAGATTTGATTGTGACAAAATACCCATAAAGCAAATTTCGCCACTCTTAGTGATCCCCAAATGTACTCTCTATTGGCCATAAGTATTTGCTTTGGAACCACGAGCATACACGACAATACAACATTTTAGCCATGCATCCCTAAAAAATTCATATTTTCCTCAATAAACACTTCCTTTCCTCATGCAACTTATTAGACAACTATCAGCAGCCAAAGAATATTTATTGACTCTGACCATGTAGGGTAGATTGCATATACAATTATGTATGTATATATATATGCATATGTATGTGTTTATGTATATATGTAGTCTCTTGAAATATATTTGTGTGCATCCTGATTGTGTGCACACACACACATATATATATATATATACATACACACACATATATATATTCATATTCTTTATTTCTGGCTTCTTTAATTTGGTATGCTTTAGGGGTTTACCACATGACAGCATTTACCTAAAATTCATGGCAGAATAATATTCTTTTCTACAGATATACTATACCATACTTATCCATTTTTCTATTTATATATTTTGAGCCATTTCTACTTTTTTGTCCCATAAACAGTGATATTTCAAATATACATGAGAAAGGATTTTTCTGAAAAACCTAGTGTTAATTATTTTGGACATATGATTTGAGTTATTTTGCTGAGTTATTTTTTAATTTTTTAAAAGGAAAATTCATTTTTACATTCTCACAGGCACCTAATAAGTCTCACAGCCTTTCTAGTGATACAGTTATATAACTGTGGTTTTCACTGGCATTTTCTTAAAGGACAGCATGTACTCATGTGCCTATTTGTTATTGGTACTTCTCCTGTCCAAATCCCATTTTTGAATAATATTAATCATGACACGTAATAATTTTGACCTAGCATGGAATTATGTATTTCAGTATAAAAATCTATTTCTTGATATCTTTTAACACTGTGTTTTTATGGGGAGAAGGGATTGAGTGGTAGTTGGAGTAAAATTTTCAGAAGTCACTTCTTGCATTCAGCCACGTGGGTTCCAGGGGATCCAACAGGGGTCCTTGGCTGTGGTGGCTGGGATCTTTTTTCACTGAGCCATCTACATTGACAGCCCCAAATAGCGTATTTTAATTTGCATTCAAATAAGTGCATGAGTGTGTGTGTGTGTGTGTGTGTGTGTGTGTGTAGATGGATACTTGCCATGTAGTTCACCTGATTTAGAACTTACTATATAATTCAGAGTTATCTGGACCTTGTGATCCTCAGCACCCATACCACTAAGACCCCAAGGAAAACTGAATGCTTTCCAGATAAGTTGGTGCAAACATGTGATCTCAGCATTTAGATGCTAGGAACCAGACTTGCAGGGAGCTTTGTACTGCAATGTGAATACTGTGAACAAAATTCCAATCCTCTGCAAAAGTAACCCCTTCACTAACCCCTCAGCCCTCTCCAGAAAATACTATAGGTTTGAATTTTCGAAGTTATAAGAAAGTATTTTAGGAAAGGGATATAACTCAGTAGTACTTACTAAGCAAGTCCGAGGCCCTAAATTGAATCACTATAACTGAAAAATCATGCAAGAAATAATTTTTTAAAAAAGGCTTTTTTTTTAAATGAAAAACTTTGGGGGCAAGATAGTTTTCATTAATCTTTCACTTGAGTTTGGGTAATTGATTCATTTCTACAAGTATAAAGTCCTCAAAGGATAGTTTATAATGTTTTATCTACTTTTTTTCCTTGGGGGTGTTTGGCAACTATTTTTATGTAAAAATTTTAAAATTCTTGCTTTATGAACAGCTGTTCAGTTTAACACTTTCCAAGACTCCCAAGAAAAGCATTTAAATATTTCTAGGAACTATGGCTTGGCAAAAATCCTTACATACTTTCTCATTTTTTTTCTTACCCATTTTTTTCTGCCAACACAGAGGTTAAAGGGGAGGATGCCTGACACATGTCTAATTCCCACTGTATTTCCTCCTTGTGCAGGTAAATTTGACCTGGGAAAAATGGTTCGATCTCTTAATTGAAACAAGTGATAGAGGAAAAGGGAGTTATAAGCCAGGGGACAGCAAAACATCATGTACAGATACAAACAATAAACTTCTAATGGCCTGACCATCAAAGATCAGAAGTGATCATACTGAGAATTTTAATTTAAATGGGTAGGTAGAACTGTGTCAAAGGTGATGCACATTCATTTCCTGGCATCCCAGACTCAAATAACCACTCAGAAACTATTTTAGGCTTCTTACTAACTCTTACATCTTAAATTAAACCATTTCCTTTAATTTGTGCATCACCACTAGACTGTGGCATACTGGTAAGGATCTGATGTCCTCCTTTGGCAGCTACATGACATCTCCCTGACTCCACCTACTCTTTCTATATATCTCTGCTCTGATTTCTCACCTAGCTTTACTTTGCTAAGCTATTGGCCCAGACAGCTTCATTCATCAAGCAATAAAAGCATCACATATACAAAAGGACGTCCTTCATCAGAAGTGAAAATGATTGTGAGGAGAAAGGGAAAAATGAACAAATGAAAAGGAACTGTTACTAGCCATAAAAATGAGGGGAACTGTTATAGAAATTCCAGGTACAAAATTAGATATTGTATTCTAAATGTGATAAGCAAATAAAGTAAAAAGTTGGAAAATACAAGAAAAAGCGGTTATCATTTAAGTACTTTTTAAAACGTAATTACATTTGAATGTTATTTCTACATTCTCTTAATAGGGCTGTTGGTTGAATGGGCAATTATCCACAGGAGAATCAGACATATTTTTAATTAAGGGTTTGGTCAGTGTCCTGCAGTGCATGCCAATGAGGCATATTGCATATATTGAGACTTATTTTCATTTGGGCATCAACTTTCTTAATATCACTACCTAATTAGGCATTCATTAAAGGTCTATAATGCTAACTTAATGGGGGAAATTCAGTAGAACTCCATTAGGTTTTCCTTGTTACCTTAAAATTGTACAAGTTTAAGAAATGTCTTAATTAGTTGGTAAAGAAAAGTAATAGAATTAGTGCATAAAAACATGTTCTAGCACAAAAACTCTACACATTGCTAATGTATAATATGGGAATACTTTAAAATTTTACTGATTGAGTTCTTCATATATCAGCAGAACAAATACCTGTGTAGGACACAGGAAACACAATGAACAAAATAAGATCAAAGGTCACAATAAATAACTCACAGCAGTGGTTGAATAAGTAGAATCCTCCTTATTTTGCACAGTCCATAGTATTAAGTCCAAGTTGATAACAGATATTTTGCTTATTTTTCAGAGGCCGTTTGCCTTATCCTGCATGAAAATATAGAACAAAGCAAAAAATTTCCAAAAGCCAATGATTTGTTTTACATTAATAGATATGCTCACCATGCTTTCAGGCCCAACTATAGCTGTAGTTCTAATTTTTTCTTAATTTAAATTCTATGTTTTTCTTTAATATATTTAACCTTAGTCTTGAGTGGTATTTTGACTAATCATATATTTTCAAAAATAACAGTCATATTACTATTTGCTTGTAAGTAGCCTACAATCAAATATTTGACACAGTTCCATAGTAAAAATTAAAGAGTTGAGAAAAGGCATAGACATGGAAGCTGAAATTTAAATACTTATCAAAAATCAAAATTTTCTGTTTCATTAATACCAAATTAAAAGAAAATATTAATAAACAATTGTACTTAGGAATTTATCTTTTCCTTTTGAGGGAATATTCAGTTTTTACAAAAATGTCAGAGGAAATATTTCTTTAAAAATATTTGTTAATATCTAAAATAGTGTCTGCAACATGATTCCACTTTGGGTAATGCAGGGTTTTAGCCTGAATTACTAGGTCACTTCTCTGGACGGTTTGAATGGTTTGCTCTACAGTAAGTAAAAATATCTGTGTTTGGGTCAGGAATTTTTGTCAAATAATTGTCCCTGGAAATAAAGCCTGAAATATGAACTGTTTGGTGTCATGAGTTGACGAGAGTGAAGGGAGCGTGGAGCAAAACAAAAAGAAAGAAGAAACATTCCTTCGTCAGGCGACGAGCTACAGCAAGATGACATGGTGGTGTTCCGAGAAGACTGCTCGGTTCAAAGTAACTTTAGGTAATTGCTCAGGAACGTCTTAGTAGGGCAGAAGGAGGAGATGGACATAGAGAAGTAGCCTTCAGCCAACAAATGGGTTGACTGGAAAAGTAGAGAACTGAGCTACTGAGGTAGAAGATGCGCTGTGTCGATCTTGTTTGTTTATCTGTTTCTCAGCCAGTTTTTTTTTTTTTTTCTTTTGCATCAACGACAGATGGAGTAGTTTATGTTTTAAGCCAAAGTCTAAATCCCACAGTGGTATAAATTAGCCAGTGAACTATCAAGGTGCTTCTGATGGAGGACTCCTCAAAGTAACAAAGTAGCAGAGAGCTTTACATGTTGTGAGTCATGCAGCATGCCTTTCAAAAAGTCTTATAATCTGGAGTGGGCAGAACTCCCCAAACTGCTGGTGGTGGATGCAGTTGAAGCAGGGCAAGAAAACTGCTGCTGAGAACATCCTCATTTTCAGCCCTGAGCTCACGCTTGACGACACTCAATCCATCCGTACAGTTTGCTCCTGAGCAGGACTGCTAGCAGTTTCCTAACCTTGGAACCTGCCCCTAGCTTTGGTGGAAGAAGTGGGTAAATTGACAGAAGTCTCAGTTAAAGTCCGATACAAAATCTGGTGGTTACGGGAACAAGCCCTTCAAGAGGAGCTTAATGATGTCCTCATCTACCTGGTAGCAAAGGTGGCCCATATTCATGTGGATTTACCTAGAGCAGTGTTCTCCAAAGGGACAACCAATCCAACTGTCCCGAGGTTCTGCCTTTAAGTACACAGGCTTGTCCCGTGACACAATCTCTGGAAACAGCTGTGACATCTGAAAACCCTACCGCTGAGTTGAAAAAAAAAAAAAAAAAAAAAAAAAAAAAAAAAAAAAAAAAAAAAAAAAAAAAAGCCTCCACCTAGAAACAGCTGTCTTAACAAGAGAGATGTATTTTTCTATACCAGTCTTACTAAATCATTGTCTGAGGCCCAAGAGTTTCCAAAGATAGTCTATGGGTTGTTTCTTTCTCAATAAAATGATAGAAGGTGAAAAGAAAATCTTTTAATCCTATATTAAAACCATTAGCCCTATCGTGGGTGCACCGTTCATAGGACATCATAGAATCCCAAATAGTTTTCAGAAATCTCAGCTATATTTCATCTGGGTATGCATTTTTAGATTGTTTCCAAAAGTTTGGGAGATACTTAAGCTTTATTTAAGTATTTGTTTGTTTCTTCACTTTCCCCTAGATTTTAAGAATAATTAGAAATTGTATTTGAATATTTTAAGTGCTTGTATATTTCTCATATGCAGTATTCATGAAATTAAACTGTGATAAAATATCAAACTGTATTATTATTCTTATTTTCTGAAAAAATCTCAACTCAGCAATTTTGATCAAATGTTTATTAAGTCACAGATTTAGACTAAAATATTTTATTTGTTCTGAAGAAAAAAAATCTGCCAAGAACATTGCCAAGGCAATTTTACTGCATTAAATTTTTATTAAAATAAGAAATATAAATGTGGCAGAAAACCATAAATAGCCTAGACAAAAGAAATATTGCAAACTCATTATTTTCTTCAGAATAATAAAATAATTTAAAATAGTGGGTAATAGACTAAAATATTTTCTATTATTTTTAAAATATACTGTGATGCACAGTTTGTCACATTTCTAGTAAAAATTACTCTGCATAATCTGTATAGCAAACTACTTAACCAGCTGCTACCATGGGCCCCAGAGTCTGTTTACTGCTGTCTTTTATTTTGGAGGAAGCACTCAACTTTTAATGCTGGAAAGGATCAGAAAATTTATGTAGAGTCATTAACTAAGTAAAAATGCTTTAGACGTCAGTAGAAATTTTAGTTATGTTTAGTAAAATATATATGGTAATTCTGAATTGTGTATGTTAATTGAGTAAGCAAAAATAACTGTAGACCTCATACGGAAGAGACTAAAGTTAATGATTCATATAGAAGCTTCATAGAAAAGGTGAAAGAGACTATAAGCTTGGAAACTGAGGGATAAAATTTACACTTGGATGGTCAAAGAAATAAAAAAAAAACCTCAGTTCGAGCCATGATGATACATGCCCATTACATAAACTATGGGAGCTTGCTTATGAAACACATGCATGTAGAAGCCAGGTATGAGCTGAAGTTGTCATGTGACAATTCCATACATCAGTATAAAGTATATTGATCATGCATGCACTCCATTGCCCTCCTTTATCCCATTCTGGACAAATCACTGATCCTTCAGAACATCCCATATTTCTTACATGTTTCAGTTTTCTTTGTGACTAACTTGAGTTTAATTAGAATTGCTTGGATGGGGAGTTATTCACCGAAGCTGGGGTTAAAGTACTGTCTACATAGCCAAAAATACTACCTACTGTACTAGTAACCCTCAATTGCCAGTGACTCCTGAGGGAGACATCCTTTCTATCCTTGCACTGGTGCTGAAATGTTCATCAACTTCATATGATACATGTGCTGTGCAGATAGACACAGGTAAAATAATCGTGTCATGTCAAGAAGGTAGGTGCATAGGAGGCAGCTGCATACAGGACGCGTCCCCTCCTCCTCACCATTACATTCTTTCTACTTCTATGTCCACATCCACACTGTTCCCTGAGTCTCCTGGAGAGAGGGGTGAATTCGATGTCCTATTACTGAACACTCTATAATCACCTGTGCTCAGCATGTTGAACAGTTCGAAATCTACATTCACTGCAACTCTCTGCAAAAGACCAGTACTGAGCACTTACCTTATTTGTGGATACAGATATAAATATTAAGAAGACAATTTGATAATGCATCCATTTAGCAAAAATAATTTAGTTTATTTCTCACTAGGACTTAATTATGATGTCCCAATTCATGGGCTTTATAACATGCTCACATCTTAAGAGAAAGACTTCCTGTGTGGAACAGGCCTCAAATCCTACCACAAAGTGCTTAGTTTCTTAGAAACAATGTCAATATATGTCAGTGTGCACGTGTTGCCTGGAACATTGGTATTTTTGAATGCAGACTCCATACTTAATTGATGCTACTGATGGCATTTTACACCCAGAAGCTTGCAAAATAGTACCTCCTGACGATGTAAACTAGCTGAGCAGGACAGAACTTCTATCAGCTCCACTTTGAATTCTCTGTGTTTTTCTCCTAAAGTGTGTAATGCTTTTGGAAATAGGGTCTTGACATCCAGTTCCTGGGTACAACCAAGGGCAATGGTAATAAACTGTCTTCTTTCAGTGTTCTGTGTACATCTCTTGACCAACAACTCATAAATATTCCTCATCAGACATTGGGATTTTTCTAGTAATAACTATTAGTTTCTGAAAACAGCACTATGTGATCACACAGAGAATGTCCATTCATAGTCAATATTAGAAGAGAATCAGCATATTAACAAGAGGTTTCCTTAGAGTTTTTTTTTTTTTTTGGCTCATTTTCTCAGCTGTTTTAACCTTGTCCAACCATCCCTTGCGTCTTCTCATCTCCCACCACTAAATCCTTATCCAAACATTTCTAGCTCCTATATTCCTTGTTTCTTTTATAGCATTCCATTTCAACTTTTCTTAAGGCCAGTTCTCCCACCCTCTCATAGCCCCTCTATACTTTCCAGTTTTCCACAGACACTCCAATTTAAACATTCAAATGTAAAAACTTACACATAAGAGAAAACTTTCAAGCATTGCCCATTTTGGTCATGAGTTACCTTGCTCTGCATATCTTTTCCAGATTCATCAATTTTGTGCAAATTTTCTTTTTCATTTTTATCTAAACCTGATAAAAATTCCATTGTGTAGGTGCAGCATACTTCCATTTATCTTTTCTTCAGTTGATGAAAATCTGGTTGATTCTATTTCCTAGGTATTTGTGAGTGGTAGAACAATGAACAGGGATAAGCAAGGACCTCTGTACTAGGGTATTTTTGTTATATGTCCAACAGTGGTATAGCCAGGTTATAGGGTAGTTCTATTTTTAGCTTTTCAGAAACATATTTAGCGATTCCCATACTGGTTGCATTTTTATTTGGACACTAGCATTTGAGTTCCTTTTTTGTCACATTCTTGTCAACATTTTTGGTATTTTGCTTTCCAGATGATAGCTACTCTTACAGGGGTGACTAGAATCACAAAGTAATATTAATTTCTCTCAATATTAAGCATGTTAACAACTTTTAAAATGTTTTTAATCATCTGTTTCATCTTTTAAATGTCCTGTGACCATCTCTACAGATTGTATTCTAACTGACCAATCTTAACTACAGAAGATGAATTTAGATATATAAGAGTTAAAATTTATTACTATTTCTACCCCATTATGTAGGCAATATACAACATTAATTGGTACACCAATTGGTCTGAGTTGATAGTTTAATATAACACAAGAAGAGAATAGTTTATATTTATGTCCAGTCAACTGCTTAGTCTATCAACTTATATTTTTAAAATAATGATTTTGATTTTTGAAAAATCTCATTTATTGACACTTCATATATTGATGATGATCTACTCACTAGTTTTAGTAGAAGATCACTTGTTAGTTCCTGGCTGCTCAGTCCTGAAATAGTCACACAGAACCTATATTATTTGCAATACTGTTTGGCCAATAGTATAAATGTATTTCTGGCTAACTCTTATATCCTAAGCTAACACATGGCTGTGGCTTACCAGGTAAAGTTCCAGCATCTGTCTCCAATGGGGCTACATGACTTCTGACTCACACCACCTTCTTCTTCCCTACAGTTTAGTTTTCTCCCTTCTAACTCTGTTCTTCCCTGCTATAGGTCCAAAGCAGTTTCTTTATTCATTAATGGTAATCACAGCTTACAGAAGGGAATCCCACATCAACTCTCCTTTTCTGTTTAAACAAAAAGGAAGGTTTTTTAACTTTACCATAGTAAAATTGCATATAACTAAACAGGTTTAAAGCAAGAATTATAGTTACAATACTTATATCTACTTCATCTTTTAATAACTAAGGAAAACTATAATTATAACTATCTTCAACTCCATCAAAGACATCAGAAGGATATAATATTAATATTACTACCTAAGTTAACAGAAAGTACATTGTAAGCAACTTCCAGAACTCTAGAAATGACTGAGACATCTCACTACCTTGGACAGTCACCCAGAGTTTTTCTGTACCATTAGGGCATCCATTTTCAGCCTGCAGACTTTTCCATGAAGCAGGAAATTTCAAAGACAGTTCCGCCTATATTGCCAGTTTGTCAATCACTTTCTCTGTGTCCTGAAGAATGTCTGGAGGACTCTTTCATAAAGCAGGAACCCTGAAGGACCATCTCACCTTTAGGCAATTTCAGCAGTCATTTCTCTGTGGGTCCTGCATGTCTACTTCACACAGCATACCATCAAGCAGTCCAGGCAAGAGCAGTTTCTTGCTCAAATGGCTAGCAAACTCTATAATGAGCCTCTTCAATGGCCATCATCTTCTTGAAGTAGATTGGTGCTCTTTTTCATTGTCATGAAAGGTCTTAAGATTTTAAAACATTTTAAATGCCATATTCTGTAGTCTTTTGGGAAATCTTGATACATCAACCCACATTAGTCTGGAAGGATTCCACAGGTTCTCATCCTCTGTGGACTCTAAAGAAGAACCTCTTTTCAAAAGCAACAAATCCTTAAACTCAAGTAGTGAAGTCAAGCTACCTTTAGAGTATATATGCTGGTTTATCTTAGCAGTCCCCAGAATAAACTTGTGTTTCTGCAGTCAAAGAATTTAAAGAAAACACAATAGTAAGCATAATTCAGACACTCTGCATATATTCCATCTTATGTGGCTTATTTTTCTTTACTCCTTTTATCTATGACTGTCTGAACTCTCTCTCTCTCTCTCTCTCTCTCTCTCTCTCTCTCTCTCTCTCTCTCTCTCTCTCTTAGATTTTTAGGACAGGGTTTCTCCATAGCTTTTGGTTCCTGTCCTGGAACTAGCTCTTGTAGACCAGTCTGGCCTCAAACTCACAGAGATCTGCCTGCCTCTGCCTCCCATGGGCTGGGATTAAAGGCGTGTGCCACTACTGCCTGGCTATATACTCTGTCTCTTTAAAGACTTTGTTTTATTTTTATAAACCATTTACTTCCTTATATAACTCTCTACTCGTTTCCTTCTTTCTCCCACATCAACTACTACTTCCTCTATCTGTCCCTACGTTTCCTCACTCTTACTGATTGTCAATTTCACACCCTCAGTTTTTATTGCTATCACAACTGATGGATCAATTAATTCTGCACATATGCACATGTGTGCATCATACAATAGCATTAGCAACCACCAGCAACAACATCTCCAAATAAGGATAGCTATCTTTTCCCTAGAAACCTTTAACTGTCAGTAGTACCAGAAAATGGGGGAGGTCTCAGAGGTCCCTCCACACCAATGTTGAAATTTTCACAGGTTTAATCTCTGGTAGGCAACCACATGTGAAGACCACAAGATTATTCAAATTATCTTTAGGTGAAGTTAATATATACTAAAATTTGTGAGTATGTTAAAAATTTATATGTCATAAATGTTTAATTTTAATGATGAACAGTGTAATTCAATAATGCAGCTCTGTGTTAAGAGAATAGAATTGATATTATAACAAATTTAAAAGTATTGAACTATTGGACTTTTAAAATAATTTTTGGCTGTCATATTTGCAAAGATATATTATGTAATACAACCTAGTAATGTTCGTTGTTTGTCACAAACTTCCACAAAACTTCTGCCCTTGGGATATAAAAATGTAATAATAATTGTGGAAAATAATTAAATTTATACATAATAAAAATCAGGATATAGAATAGTCAAAAAGTGAGATTACTTGTCATTTATGATATGTGTGTGCATGTTTGTGTGTGCATTCACTCACACATGTATACATGTTAGAACATAATTTTCATGTTTTAAGAAGACAACCAATTTAAATAATACTAAGTGCTATGAAAAGAAAGCCTAAAATATCACACTTCACTGATTGTCAAAACAGGAAGCATTGCCTAACTAGATGAATATAAAGACTGTAAAGGGACTTAAAGAATTAAATTGTTTTGATTTAATATGTCCTTGTACTTAGTCTCATTTTCAAGGATATAAATGAGATTAGATTCACTAAGGGCAAAGAGGGTTTGTTTGCAACCATGCATCACATGCTATGCACAGAGTCTGTAATTAGCATGCTCTAAATGGAATTATTAATATTTAATTGAAAAGGCCAAGGATAAGAACAAAAGGCAGAAACTTATTCAGGGATTGGTTCTCTAAAATCTTGTGAAACATTGGCCTAGAATGTTAAATACATTCATAATTTCACTTAATCTTAGCAGTGCTAGGAGATAGTATAAGTTTTTTTCTCATTTTGCCAGTTAGGAGACAAACACAGAGAGGTGAACTGGTTTTCTCAAGAATAACAAGATTATGAACCTTCAAAGAAAGATCCATCAGTAATGGGCCACAAAAGCAGAAGGACTTGTCTTGTTAGAAGTAGCAAAATCTGGCTTCATTTAGTTAAGTTACTCATTTCAAACACTGTGGATTAAGTACATGCTGAGTCACTTTGTTAAATGCCACTAATAAACTCTTAGAAAAAAATGGCATCAGTTTACATAAAATTCATCTTTTGGAGGTTGTTATAGAAGAAATATAATATAAGCAACATAGTTTGTCATAGTTGAAGTAGGAAAGTAATGACAAAGTTCTTTTTTAAAAAACACACACTAACTTAGAAAGCGTTATGAGAAAAAATCAGTAAGGCAAGATTCTTGGAATGTCAGGGGTATATATTGAATGCAGGATAGGAAAACATAATTTATCAAATAAAGAAATCTATAGAATAATATGGGAAGCTAAACATGATGTATTTGTACAACAAAATTTTATCATAAAGCAAAGTGCCGTGTGCCTGAATTTTGGTCTAAACAGTATTAATTGCACAACATACATGGAGGATATAGGAAGCATTGGAAATTGTTGTGCTTCAAAGGAGAAAAGTGTAAAAAAGCAGAAAGAAATTAGAAAGATGAACTCAATTTTTATTTTGGAAACAACATACCTGAGTAAATCACTTAAAGGTTACCAATTCTCTTGGCTCACTGTTACAGAGGTTTCAGCATATCTTTTGTCATGTTGCTTCTTGACCTGTGCTGGTGTAAAACATCAGGGTGAGGATGATACAGTGGAGCAGATGCACGGAAAATCGGTAAGTTCCAAAGCATGCCTTAAAGAACCCACTGTGGTTCATGAGGTCTTAACTTTTATTTCACATTACTTTCCAATAGTGCACAAAAATGGGAACACTTCCAATGGGTTAATATGTTCATGAGGTTGAAGTCTTGCTAACACAGTACTTTTCAAGAGCCCTTTCCTGAGGATTGTTTCAATGAGGACCAAGTCTTCATTATATGAATCTCTTTGGCCATTCAATGGAAAAAAGCAGGAGTCTATGCAATTGACAGTGTCTTAATATTGGAAATATGAAGCAAGGAAATAGTAGTGGATAATGTGTTATCGATTTTGTTTTTTTGAGACCTTTTAGTTTTTTTCCTATTTTGTATTTCTTTTATAACTATGAATTTTTCTATTCCTCTTTCTTCCCCCAAGCCCTCCCATATACACCCACTCTCTCTAAATACAGCCTCTCAATCCACATGATATTTCCTCTATGCACATTTTCATGGATTATCATTTGACGCTAGACAAACGATTGGCATGCTCTTCCCTATGAACCGCCACTTCTCCTTCTCCAACTTTCCTCAGTTACCGCTGGTTCTTTGTGCAGAGTTGAGGCCTTGTGGTCTTTTCCCCTTCACTTTGGCATGTCCACTTTTATAATTGTTAAGACACATTTGCAAAGCCATACTGCCAAAGTTTTGTGAACATATTTTGATATTATTAGGAGATATCTTTTTTTTGCTTTTTTATTATCAGAATTACAGATTTTTATTCACAGAAATTTAAGTACACAGAGATAAAAACACAAATCACATATAATGAACATATGTTATTCCTTTCAACATAGAGAAAAGTTTTCTGAAATTTTTCCAAGTCTTAAAAATCTGTCCTACAGGAGCAGTGTCAGAAAAATGTGATGAGGAGTTTAGCTCACCTCAAATTAACTGCTAATTGAGGATTGCACGAATGACCATTATAATTATAAATAGACATTACAATTGTCTGATGTTAACCTGAGGAGAGTGTGGCCATTTCTGATTAGAACGGTATGAATTATGGTTTATCTGTCAGGAAGACTACATGCATTGTCAGAAATGTTTTAGTCATTACCATTCTTTTCTAATATTATCTTTTTATTTCTTAATTAACATTTTTTATTTATTTCACATCTCAACCACAGTTTTCTCTCCCTTCTTTCCTTCTGACTCCCCCCCCCACACACACACTTAGCCTTTACCCTTCTCTGTCTAATTCAGAAAGGGGCCAGCCTTCAATAGGTGTCAACAAACTGGCATATCAAATTGAGACAGAACGAAGATCTTCACCCTGCATTAAAGATGGATGAGGCAATCCAGCACGAGAAATAGGTTCTCAAGAACCAGTTCAAGCACCAGGGACAGGTCATGATTCCACTGCTAGGTATGCCACAATGAAACTAAGCTACACAACTGTCAGACATGTGCAGAGGTCTGAGGTCTGTCTTATGCAGGCTCCCTAGCTGTTGATCTAGAATCCTTGAGCTTCCATGAGTAGAAGTCAGCTGAGGAGACACAGTTTAACTACAAATTCCCCCATCTTCTAGCTCATACAATCTTTCTGGTCCCTCCTGCCCCAATGTTCTCTGAATCTCAATTGCAGAAGTTAGGCAGAGAGCAAAGAAGAATGGGATATAAGTGATCAGAAGAAGAAATGAGAAAATGGGCATTGTTATTAAGAGAGAGAGAGAGAGGTGAATGCAGAAGAAGAAGTGAAGTGGTTAAAGCAATAATAAGCATGTCTGAAAAAACCACAAAGAACAATACTATTAAACATTTGGATAAAATCCTATAGCAAGTGTAATTTGCTGTTAAATATAGATATGTAAGTTTGATGAACTTTCTCATTTGAACTGGCAGTGCTCCTTCCAAGAGCCAAAGATCACCTGACTGAAACCTCAAATCCAGACAAGAAAAGCCCTCTTTTGAGTTTTTGTCCAGGTCTTTAATAGAGGCTCCCCAAACATACAGACTACCAGTGTTTCTTTTGTTTGACACTTAAAAGCAGATGACAAGTCCCCATTGTTGAATACAGCATGCAATTCAGGAACATGATCCAGAGGCCCCTAAGCTGGGACTGACATGCATGTTCCGACTATGAAGACTAGCTTTATACTAAAAATGTCTATTTTATATCCCTTTTTATTTTCTTTTAAAAAGGAAACCAAGCTATATTTTTTTTCATTTTACATACTAATCCAAGCTCCCACTCCTCTCCCTCCTCCCATTCTCTCTACCACCATCCCCCAAAGGTCAAACAACATTGCTCCTAGGAAGGAACAAGGCCCTCCTCATATATCCAGACTGAGTAAGGTATCCATCCAAAGAGAATGGGTTCAAAAAAAAAAGTAAAAGCAGCAGGGACAATTCCTGGTACTACTGCCAGTAGCACCGCAGTCTGTCCCAGCCATACAACTGTCACCACATTCAGAGGGTCTAGCTTGGTCCTATGCTGGTTCCTTCCCTGTCTGGATGGAGTTGGTAAGCTCCCATTAGCTCAGGTGAGCTGTTTCAGTGGGTGTCCACATCATGGGCCTGACCCTTCTGCTCATATTCTCACTCCTCCCACTCTTCAACTGGATTTTTGAAGCTCAATCCATTGCTACACTGTGGGACTCTGCCCCTGTCTCCATCATTTGCTGGATGAAGGTTTTATGCTGACATTTGATATTCATCATTCTGACTACAGGGCAAGGCCAGTTCAGGCACTCTCTCCACTATTGCTTAGGGTTTTAGCTGGGGTCATCCTTGTAGATTCCTGGGAATTTCTCTAGTGCCAGGTATCTTGTTAGCCCCATAATGGCTCCCTCATCCAAAATATCTGTCTCCTTGTTCACTGTCTGTCCTTCCCCCAACTTGACTATCCTGTTCCCTCAAGTCATCCTTCCCCCTTGCCTCCTCCAATTCTTCTCCCATTTCATTCATGCCCCAGCCTCATGTTCCCAATTTTGTCAAGAGATCTTGTCTATTTCCCCTCATTATTTAGCTTCTCTAGGGTAGTGGAATGAATATATGCTTGTAATCCTTTGCTGTATCCACTTATGAGTGGGTACATCAGGTTCATCTTTCTGAATCTGGGTTACTTCACTCAGGATGATTTTTTTCTAGTTCCATCCATTTTCATCCAAATTTCAAGATGTTATTGTTTTTATGACAGATATGTAACCCATTGTGTAAATGCACCACATTTTCTTTATTCATTCTTTGGTTGAGGGGCATCTAGGTTGTTTTCATGATCTGGTTATTACAAATAATGCTTCTATGAAGATAGTAGAACAAGTGTCCTTATTATATGATTAAGTATCCTTTGGGTAGATGACCAAGCATAGTATTGTTGGGTCATGAGGTAAGTTGATTTTCAATTTCCTGAGAAATCGCTATACTGATTTCTAGGGTGGTTGTACAAGTTTGCATTCTCACCAGCAGAAGAGGAGTGTTCCCCTACACTCCAAGAATGGAACACAGGGCCCCTCCAGCTCCTGCTGCAGGGGCTTTTCTGTTCCACATGACCCTGCCTCCCACAAGCCTACCCTATTATCTGTGAGGTCCTTGGCCCACGAACACTTCCTACTCCTGCACTGAGGAGATCCACCCAGAGAGTCAGTCATAGCAAAGATTAGACCAAGATGCCAAGACTCTCCTAGCTGCATTTGAAGGAAGAGATGGGCAGGCACCAATGCAAGAATTCCTGCAACAACCTGAAAGGCAACATGACAACATGAGAATCTAGGGATCACACAACAAGAAGACTTAAATGCCCTGTTCAAGAAGAAGTAGAAGAAATCAACTTTAAACGTAACATTATGAAAATAATAAAGGACCTTGAACAGGATTTGAAATACTGCTTTAAAGAAATGGAGAAGACAAACAAAAAGGTAGAATAAATGAATAAATCTCTTAAAGATACCAAAGAAAACCAAGAAAAAGCAATCAAACAGGTAATGGAAACAGTTCAAGATTTGAAAACTGAAATGGAGGTAATGAGGAAAACACAAACTGAGGGAAGGCTGGATATGGAAAATCTGGGTGAATGAACAGGAACTATAGAGACAAGTATAACAAACAGAATATAAGAGATAGAAGAAAGAATCTTGGACTCTGAAGATATTATAGAGGAAATAAACTCACAGATTAAAGAACAAAACAAATCCAACAAATTCTTAACACAAAACATCCAGGAAATCTGGGACACCATGAAAAGACCAAGCCTAAGAATAATAGGGGTAGAAGAAGGAGAAGAATTGCAGCTCAGAGGCTCAGAAAATATATTCAACAAAATTATAGAAGAAAACTTTCCCAACCTAAAGAAGGATATTCCTATGAAGGTACAAGAAGCCTACAGAACACCAAATAGACTGGATCAAAAAAAATCCCCTTGCCATATAATAATCCAAACACAAAGCATACAGAATAAAGAAAGAATATTAAGAGTTGCAAAGGAAAAAGGTCAAGTAACATATAAAGGGAAACCTATCAGAATTACACCTGACTTCTCACTGGAAACCATGAAAGCCAGAAGGTCTTGGATAGATGTGCTTCAGACACTAAGAGATCATGGATGCAAGCCCAGACTACTACACCCATCAAAGTTTGCATTCACCATTGATGGAGAAAACAAGATATTCCAGGACAAAAACAGATTTAAACAATACATAGCCACAAACCCAGCCTTACAGAAAATACTAGAAGGAAAACCACAAACCAAGGAAGCCAACAACACCCATAATAACATAGGCATCAGACAACTCTCCACTAGCACAAATCAAAGAAGGGAAACATACAAACACTACCACCAAAAAAAAAAAAAAAAAACAAAACAAAAAAAAAAACCAGAACTAACAACCACTGGTCATTAATATCACTTAATATCAATGGACTCAATTCACCTATATAAATGCACAGGTCAAGAGAATTAATATGAAAACAGGATCCAACATTTTGAGATTTACAAGGAACACACCTCAAACACTAAGACAGACACTACCTCAGAGTAAAGGGTTGGGAAAAGGTTTACCAATCAAATGGACCAAAGAAACAAGTGGGTGTGGCTATACTAATATTTAACAAAATTGATTTTAAACTAAAATTAATCAGAAGAGATAGAGAAGGACACTTTATACTTATAACAGGAACAATTCACCAGGAGGAAGTCTCAATTCTGAATATCTATGCCCCTAAGATAAAAACACCCACATATGTAAAAGAAACATTAATAGAACTCAAAGCATACATCAAACCCCACATTCTAATAGTAGGAGATTTCAACACTCCACTCTCACCAATGGACAGGTCAACCAGACAGAAACTTAACAGAGAAATAAGAGAACTAACAGATGTTATGAAACAAATGGACTTAACAGACATGTGTAGAACATTCCACCTAAACAGAAAAGAATATACCTTCTTCTCACCATCTCATGGAAGCTTCTTGAAAATTGATCACATAATTGGTAACAAAGAAAACATCTACAGATACAAAAAAATTGTATTAACCACCTGTGTACTATTGGATCATCATGGAATAAAGTTAGAATTCAACAACAATTCTACCCCCAGAAAGCTTACAAACTCATAGAAACTGAATAGTCAACTACTGAACCACCCCTGAATCAAGGAAGAAATAAAAAAGAAATTAAAGTCTTCCTTGAATTCAATGAAAATAAAGACACAATATACCCAAACCTATGGGACACTATGAAAGCAGTGCTAAGAGGAAAGTTCATAGCACTAAGTGCCCACATAAAGAAAATGAAGAAAGCTCACATTAGAGACTTAACAGCACACCTGAAATCTCTAGAAAAAAAGGAAGCAGACTCACCCAGGAGGAACAGAAGACTGGAAATAATCAAACTGAGAGCTGAAATCAACAAAATAGAAACATAGAAAACAATCCAAAGAATCAATGAAACAATAAGCAGGTTCCTGGAGAAAATCAACAAGATTGACAAACCCCTAGCCAAACTAATCAAATGGCAGAGAGAGAACACACAAATTAATAAGATTAGAAATGAAAAGGGGGACATAACCACAGATACTGAGGAAATTCAGAGAATCATTAGATCTTATTATAAAAGCCTGTATGCCACAAAATTGGAAAATGTGAAGGAAATGGACATTTGTTAGATAAGGACTGTATACCCAAACTAGATCAAGACCAGATGAACAATTTAAAAAAGACTGGGGAGAGCTTGGGGGAATGGCATGGTTGAGAAGGGAGAAGGGTGGCTATGGGAGCAGGGAAGAAGATATCTTAAATAAGAGAGCCATTTTAGGGTTGGCAAGAGACTTGGCTCTACAGGGGTTCACAGGTGTCCAAGGAGATGTCCCCAGCTTGTTCCTTGGGCAGCTGAGGAGAGGATGCCTGAACTGGCCTTATTCCAAAGCCACACTGATGAATATCTTTCATATCACCATAGAACCTTCATCCGGCGATGGATGGAGATAGAGACAGAGACCCACATTGGAGCACTGGACTGATTTCCCAAGGTCCAGATGAAGAGCAGAAGGGGATGAGCTACCATTAGATCAGTCACACCGTCTCAGTCACTGAGCTCATGGGAGCTCACCAAGGCAAACTGGACTGAGACTGAACAAGCTTGTGATCAAACCGGACTCTCTGAATGTGGCTGACAGTGAAAGCTGACTGAGAAGCCAATGATAATGGCACTGGGTTTTGATACTACTGCATGTACTGGCTTTTTGGAAGCCTAGTCCGTTTGGATGCACACCTTCCTAGATCTGGATGGAGGGGGGAGCTTGGACTTTATACAGGGCAGGGCACCCTGACTTCTCTTAGGACTGGAGATGGAGGGGGAGGGAGAGGTAGGGGAGGGGGAGGGAAATGTGAGGAGGGAAGGAGGAGGAAGTCTGCTTCTTTTTGTTCCAGAGCTTTTAGGTGTGCTGTTAAGTCACTAGTGTGAGATTTCTATGTAGGTAGTGTTATGATCTTTCCTTAGCACTGCTTGCATAGTGTCCCATAGGTTTGAGTAAGTTGTGTCTATATTTTTGTTGATTTCTAGAAAGACTTTAATTTCTTTCTGTATTTCTTCCTTGGCCCAGAAGTGGTTCAATAGAGCACTGTTCAATTTCCATGTGTTTGTAGGTTTTCTCTGATTAGTGTTGTCATTAATTTCTAACTTTAAACCATGGTGAGCCAATAAGATATAGAGGGTTATTCCATTTTTCCCCATCTGTTAAGTTTGCTTTGTTACTGAGTATGTGGTTAGTTTTAGAGAAGGTTCCATGGGGTACTGAGAAGAAGGTATATTTTTTTGTGTTTGAATGAAATGTTCTGTAGATGTCTGTTAAGTCCATTTGAGAACCTGTTAGTTCTCTTATTTCTCTGTTAAGTTTCTGTTTGGTTGACCTGTCCATTGTGGAGAGTGGAGTGTTGAATTCTCTTACTATTAGTATATGGGGTTTGATGTGTCACCTAAGTTTTAGTAATGCTTGTTTCACATATGTGGGTGTTTTTGTATTTGGGGCATAAATGTTCAGGATTGAAACTTCATCTTGATGGATTGTTCTTGTGATGAGTATAAAGTGTCCTTCTCCATCTCTTCTGATTGATTTTTGTTGAAGTCTCTTTTGTTAGATATCAGGATACCTACACCTGCCTGTTCCTTAGGTCCATTTGATTAGAAATTTTTTTCCCAACCCTTTACTCTGAGGTAATGTCTCTGTTTGAGGTTGATGTGTTTTTCTTTTATGCGGCAGAAAGATGGATCCTCCTTTTCCTTCCTTTCTCTTAGCATGTGTCTTTTTATAGGTAAATTGCGTCCCTTGATATTAAAATATATTAATGATCAGTGATTGTTAATTCATGTTACTTTTTGGTGGTGTTGTTTGTTTGTTTCCCTTTTCTGGGATTTGCTGGTTTGAGGTTATCTGTTACCTGAGTTTTTGTTGATGTAGTTAGCTTCCTTGGTTTGGAGTTTTCCTTCTAGTACTTTCTGTAGGGCTGGATTTGTAGATATGTATTGTTTGAATCTGGTTTTGTCATGGAATACCTTGTTTTCTCCATCGATGCTGATGGGAAACTTTGCTGATGGGAAAATTATAATCTGGGCTTGCATCTGTGGTCTCTTAATATAAACAGCACATTTGTCCAGGATTTTCTGGCTTTCATGGTTTACATTGAGAAGTTGGGTGTAATTCTGATAAGTCTGTCTTTATATGATACTTGACCTTTTTCTTTTCTTTTTTTTTTTTTGGTTTTTCGAGACAGGGTTTCCCTGTAGTTTCTAGAGCCTGTCCTACTCTTGTAGACCAGGCTGGCCTCGAACTCAGAGATCCGCCTGCCTCTGCCTCCCGAGTGCTGGGATTAAAGGCGTGTGCCACCACCGCCGGGCTTTGACCTTTTTCTTTTGCAGCTTTTAATATTCTTTTTTTATTCCGTATGTTTTTCCTTGTGATTATTATATGGAAAGAGGACTTTTCTTCTTTTTTAGTCCAGTCAATTTGGAGTTCTGTAAACTTCTTGTATTGTTATAGGGATAGCCTTCTTTAGGTTAGTAAAGGTTTTTTATGATTTTGTTGAATATATTTTCTGAATATTTGAGTTGGATTTCTTTTCCTTCTATCACTATTATTCTTTAGATTTGGTCTTTTCATGGTGTCCCAGATTTCCTGGATGTTTTATGTTAAGAATTTGTTCAATTAAATGTTTTCTTTGATCAATAAACAAATTTCCTCTATAGTATCTTAAACACCTGAAATTCTCTTCTGTCTCTGGTAATCTGTTGGTTATGCTTGCCTCTGTAGTTCATGTTCATTTACCCAGATTTCCCATTTCCAGAATTCTCTAGGCTTGTTTTTCTCTTTATTGCCTCTATTTCATTCTTCAAGTCTTGAACTGTTTGTTTCACCTGTTTGATTGTTTTTCTCTTGGTTTTCTTTAAGAGATTTATTGATTTCTTCTAATTTTTTTTATCTTTGCCTCCATTTCTTTAAGGAAATTTAAATGGCTCCAGCATCCTCATAAAGTTACTTTTAAAATAATTTTCTTCTGCTTCTCCTGGGTTAGGATGATCAAGTCTTTATGTTGCCAAAAAAAAAAAAAAAAAAAAAAGCCCAAACTAAAACCAATAGCGATGGTGGTGCACCTTTAATCACAGCACTCAAAAGGCAGAGGTAGGCAGATCTCTTTGAGCTGGAGGCCAGCATGGTCTACAATAGCCAAAGACATTAATTACAGGACAGGCCCCAAAGCTACAGGAAAACCCTGTCTCAAAAGAAAAAAAAAGAAAAAGAAAAAGAAAGAAAAAGGAAAAGAAAAAAGAACAGTAAAAATGAAGAGAAAAAGAAACAACAAATAAAAACACAAGTCTTTCTGTTGTATGACCACTGGGTTCTGGTCTTACCACTTTTATTTTTAGGTTATTGAATGAATTCTTGCATTGGTGCCTACCCATCTCTTCCTCCAATTGGTGCGGACAGTGTTTTTGTATCTTGGCCCATAAGTTACTGCCTATGTCTATGGAAACTGTTCTACACTGTACTGTTGTTGCTGTCTGTGTCCCAGTGATCTGTTGAGGTCTCCCTTGGTCCACTTTCTTGGTCCACTCTCGGTCTGCTCTCTTGGTTCATTCTATGCAGTTGCATCATGCGCGTCAGAGTTCCTCTCTTGGTCCTCTCTGTACAGTTGCAGCCTTCTGGTCCTGTCTGGGTAGTTTCAGCCTGTGTTTTAGAGCTCCTCTGAGGTCGCGGGGAATAGGATGGTTTGGTAGCTGAGTGGGATTTGTACTTTGCAAGGTCCAGTACAAAGTGTGCATTTCTTTATAAAAGGAATTAAATCAAAGTGTTCAGAAACATTGAGGACAATACCCAAGATATTTCCCTTTCTAGATTGTATGCTGGACTCACTAGATACATTATTTCATGCCAGTCTACATAGTTTTCTTTTATCTCTAGTATTACCTAGATATTACCTAGATATATTCTGATATTAGTTCTGACTCCCTGAAGTATTTATGACAGAACCAAGGAGAAACTATCCTAAGACTCTATAACCCTGTCTCAATGGTGAAAACATTGGGTAAAGCAATAATGGAAAAAGGAGAGGAAGAAATGGGCATAGCCATCCACTTTCTGTTCCCACGGTGAAACATAATTAAATGAAGCATATTTATCTCTATAGATCCCTTTTCTTCATCCTTTATGTGTTGTAGACAGATTTAAGAGCAGAAGCTATTTTAGAGCTATTGATTGGCTTTAGGTTATGCTTCATCTCACACAGATAGCAAAGACTTTTTTCTACAAAAGAGCAGCCTAAAACTTTAAAATTAATGCAAGTTCTCAGAGAGGAAGTGATCTTTTTTATCAAGGACTACTCCCATATATAGGTAAGTGAACCAATGGAAGTAGAAAGGGTAGGGATGGTTGCATGGGTGGTATGGACATAGAAATACCTTTGAAAACCAGCTTTCTTTCTCATTTTATATTTTTGATTCATTTATCCATTTTAAATTTAAAGGCCTTAAAATTTATAATTTTAAAACAAACACATGACCCAATTAAGTTTTATAGTGTGAAAACATGTATCAAGTATTACCAAAACAACCACATTTATAGTTAGAAACAAAGAAGGAATTGATATGAAAATTTATTTATATGAGAACCAGAAAATATGTCTTTTCTTTCAAGTATAAGCATTTTGTATATTAATAAGAATGAATTAATATGTAAGAAGTTACATGCTAACATCAAGAAAACAAAAGAATTTTTATGATTTTTCAAGCCATGGGTGCTTTTAAGAGATGTGCATGGTTAATCACATATTGGTATATAATCTACATCAACTGTTTATTAGCTAACTTCAAACATGATCAAGGTAATATGACCTTCCTAGACAGATCAGTATAAGTGTGGTTGTTAAGTTTTGCCCATGTGATTCATTTTTATTCTCTAACCTCTCATATTATAAGTGTGGTACAAGTTCCATGCAGTTTTGTTTTTTATCAATACACAGCTAACTGGACAATGTATGGTTCTACTTCATTTTCTTCTAAACCACCACAGAATCCTGCTCAGGAAAATTTTTTTCCTATATTCATATCATGTAGGATCTATGTATTCTTCTAGTGTTTTAATTTTCTATTGTTTTATTACTTTAAAATAATACCAATCAAAATTTCTACTCCCTCCACTCTTCTCATTCCCTCCCCACATCCTCCCACCCCTCTTCCCTTCAATCCTAAGAGGGGACAAGGCTCCCTGCCCTGAAGTATGTCCAAGGCCCTCCCTACTATATCTAGGTTGAGCAAGGTATACATCCAAAGAGAATAGGATCCCAAAAAAGCCAGTACACACAGTAGAGACAAATTCCAGTGTCACTGTCAGTTGCCCTTCACTCTGCCCCAACTGTCAACCACATTCAGAGGGACTAGTTTGATCCCATGCTCGTTCATTCCCAGTCCAGTTGGAGTTGCTGAGCTCCCATTAGCTCAGGCACATCGTCTCACTCCTCGCGGTCTTGACTTTCTTGCTCATACTCTCACTCCTTCTACTCTTAAACTGGACCTTGGGAGCTCAGTCCAGTGGCCAAAGTTTTATCAAAACAGGGTCTCTGCCTCTGTTTCCAACTGTTGATGGATGAAGATTCTATGGTGATATTTAAGATAATCATCAGTCTGACTACAGAGCAAGGCCAGTTCAGGAACCCTCTCCGCTATTGCTTAGGGTCTTAGCTGGAATCATCCTTGTGGATTCCAGGGGATTTTTCTAAGGTCAGGCTTCTTGCTAACACCATTATGGCTCTCTCAATCAAGATATCTCTTTCTTTTCTCTCATATCTGTCCTTTATCCATCTCGACTATCCTATTCCCTTAAGTTCTCCTCAACTCTCCCCTTCCTTCTACCCAAGCCCCCATGCTCCCAGTTTTGTCAGGCGATCTTGTTTGTTTCCAAATCCCAGGTGGGTCTATATATGTTTTTCTTTAGGTTCACCTTATTACTTAGCTTCTCTAGGATTATGAACTACAGGCTCATTGTTCTTTGTTTATGGCTAGTATCCACTTATGAGTGAATACATACCATATTAATTTTTTTGAGTCTGAGTTACCTCACTAAGGATGGTGTTTTTAAATTCCATCCATTTGCATGCAATATTCAAGATGTCATTATTTTAACCACTGAGTAGTACTCTAATGTGTAAATGTGCCACACTTTCTTCATCTATTCTTCAGTTTTGAGGGGCATCTAGGTTGTTTTCCAGGTTCTGGCTATTACAAATAATGCTGATATGAACATAGTTGAACAAATGCTTTTGTAGTATGATTGACCAACTTTTGGGTATATTCCCAAGAATGGTACTGCTGTTTTCTGAGGTAGGTGGATTCCCAATTTTCTGAGAAACTGTCATACTGATTTACACAGTGGGTACACATTTTGCATTCCCACCATCAGTGGATGAGTGTTCCCTTAACTCCATGTCCACATTAACATAAGCTGTCATTGGTATTTTTGATTTTAGCCATTCTGACAGGTATAAGATGGTATCTCAGAGTTGTTTTGATTTGCATTTTCCTGAT
Source organism: Arvicola amphibius (assembly GCF_903992535.2). Taxonomy (NCBI): domain Eukaryota; kingdom Metazoa; phylum Chordata; class Mammalia; order Rodentia; family Cricetidae; genus Arvicola; species Arvicola amphibius. Next base: position 92,087,532 of record NC_052054.1, read on the forward strand.
AGCTAAGGAACTTGAACATGTCCTTAATTTTCTTTTGGCCATTTGAAATTCTTCTGTTGAGAATTCTCTGTTTAGTTCTACCATTTTTAATTGGGTTATTTAGAATTTTAATGTCTAAGTTCTTGAGTTCTTTATATATTTTGAAGATCAGTCCTTTGTCTGATATAGGGTTGGTGAAGATTTTTTTCCCATTCAGTACGCTGCCTTTTGGTCTTATTGACTGTGTCCTTTGTTTTATAGAATCTTCTCAGTTTCAGGAGGTCCCATTTATTTATTGTTGCTCTTAGTGTCTGTGATACTGTATCAACTCAAAAAAAGAGATGGCTCAGAGGTTAAGAGCACTGAGTGCTCTTCCAGAGGTCCTGAGTTCAATTCCCAGCAAACACATGGTGGTTCACAACCACCTGTAATGAGATCTGGTGACTTCTTCTGGTCTGCAGGCATACATGGGGGCCAAATGTTGTATATATAATAAATAAATCTTTAAAAAAATCAGTAGCCCTCCTATACACAAAAGATAAAAAAGTTCAGAGGGAGATCAGAGAAACAACACCTTCCACAATAGACACAAATAACTTAAAATATATTGGGGTAACACTACCAAGGAAGTGAAAGACCTATTTGATAAGAACTTCAAGTCTTTGAAGAAAGAAATTGAAGAAGACACCAATACATGGAAAGATCTCCCATGCTTTTGGATAGGAATGATCAACATAGTATAAATGGCAATCCTATAGTCTATATCAATCTCTAGATTCAATGCAACAATCCTTCACAGACGTTGAAAGAGCAATAATTTACTTCATATGGAAAAAAAAAACCAGAATAGCCAAAACAATCTTATAGGATCTCTGAGTTCGAGGCCAGCCTGGTCTACAAGAGCTAGTTCCAGGACAGGCTCTAGAAACTACAGGGAAACCCTGTCTCGAAAAACAAAACAAAACAAAACAAAACACAAAAAAAAACAATCTTATACAATAAAGGAACTTCTGGGGGCATCACCATTCCTGGCATTAAGCTTTATTACAATTCTATGGTAATCAAAACAGCATGGTATTGGCATAAAAACAGAGATATTGACCAATGGAATCAAATTGAAGACCCGGATATTAATCCACACACCTATGAACACCTTATTTTTGACAAAGAAGCTAAAATTACACAATGGATAAAAGAAAGTATCTTCAACAAATGGTGCTGGCATAACTGGATGTCAACATATAGAAGAATGAAAATTAATCCATATCTTTTGCAATGCATACAACTCAAGTTCCAATTGATTAAAGACCTCAATATAAATCTAAACACACTAAACCTGATAGAAGGAAAAGCGGGAAGTAGCCTTCAATGCATAGACACAGGAGATCACTTCTTCAAGTATTTTCAATTTGAGACTTCACATTGAGAGTTTTGAGGAATTTGGAGTTAGGTATTGTGAAAAGTGATAGGTATCCTATGGATATCAAGTACCCTTTGCTGAGCATTGTTTCTTTTCAGTAATATTCGCTTTTGGCATGTTTGTCACATATTAAGTGGTTGACTGTGCATTATGGAGAGTATAATCAAGGAGGCTCAGTGGGCTGTACCCTAATGAAGCACATACAGGATCTGTCAGAGTTAGGATTTGGTGTCATAGTTAATGTATTTTGAACACTAAATCAGTAACATTCTGGTTTCCCCACTAGAAGAACAATGTGTTTGCACAAGGAACTGATGCCATTGATGTGAGTCATGGGCTAGTTAAATGGATACCAAGAGGGAATTGTGGAGTACCATGTAAATAGCAATAGAATAAAACTTCTGATTGTACTATCTCCACAAGAATACAGAAAAATCAGACTTCCCAGAACATAGGAAATGGTTTAGCAAATTTTAGAAAAAGGCAAGAAAAAAAAAAAAAAAGAACCATAAGTAGAGAAATAGGAGCATTGCTCACCCAGATGGCAAGAAGGGAGTGACTAGGGAGACACAAAAATTATTTCTTTCTAGTCTTGCCCTCAGTTCAATTGGTATCTTTGTGTATTCACACCACACACACACATATACACACACACATACACACACACACACACACAAACACACACAAAACAGAAGTCAGAGAATAAAGATGCCCTACTGATATAGAGCAAACACTTCAACTTTTCTAACCCACAGAGACTCTTGGAAAAGCAGGAAGAAAGAACCTGGACGAAAAAAATAGATAGTTGGTTGTAATTGTGAGAGCAATGCCACAGGAAAAAAAATTCAGTCTGATCTTGCTTTAAGATGGCATGTAGCTGCCAAAGGAGACAGTCGTGGGAACCTTATTGATAGGCCACAGCCTAGTGGTAATACACAGATTAGTAGAAATAGGTTAATTTAAGATTTAAGAGTTAATCGGAAGCCTGAGCTAACAGGACAAACAATGTTGTAGTTAATATATTTCTGCGTGTTTATTTGGGTCCGAGAGGCCAGGAAATGAACGAACAGTCTCCGCCTACAAACCATCAATAAACTGATTGGAAATATTAAGATAGCTTAGTAATAATAGATGAAACTTGAATTAAATTGTAATAATCAAACTTATAACTCATTTAATGTTACATGTTGTTACTTCTAAATATGATACAGTAAACTATCTTACTATATACTTTATTCCTAAACAGTTAAAAAACAATCTGAAATTTCATTTATTATGTTCTATATATTTTTATTTTTATTGTTTTATTCCAGTGGGAGTGTAAGAGAAGGATAATTACAGATAAAGAATAAAATATAGCTATGTAAGAATTTCCTTTTTCTATATTTTCTCCAATTCAATTAATGTAATGATGTACTATAGATATAATACAAATTAGCATTTAGAAACAAAATATAACGTTATTTCAATATATTTTACAAAATTATAATTGTGCCAACAAATTTGCTTCTACAAATACCTTTTGTAAGATATAATTTAATCTGGCAGAAAATATAGTTTTAATTTGTATGTGCAACAGAAGTTAAGACATTGTCACTCTCTTGCTATATAAAGTGATATATACAATTAACAAGTTTGTAAGTAGAGATTTTTCAAGCTTTTCTCCTAAGTAGAATGTGAGAAAAGCAAAGTTTATGTAGCAGTTTTTTAAAAAACAAAAAAATTCATCATGTTATGGTATAACATAGACGTGCCATGGTTTAAAGATCCTGTGTTTTCTAAGCTTAATGAAGTACAAAAGACAAGAATGTCTGTTGGCTGATAATACATATATCTATTCTTGGGAAAATCCACAGTAGGCAAGCAGGCACTATGAATAGCATGAGATGCTGTCTGAACAACCAAAGTTGCTATAGTCTCTCTGTGTGATTTACAAGGAGCAACTTGGTAGAAAACCAATTAAAGAATAACATACGGAATGAAGATAATTAAAAATGTTTAACTTAAATATCATTGCAGCACGTTTTGTATGGAGTGTAATATTTGTGTCTTTACAAATCTCTTGTATATTATCCAATATAAACTTTTACTGAACTACATGCACACATAATTAGCAGAGTTATTTATTAAAAAAACAGACCAGATAATTTTATTTATATGATTGAAACAAAATTATTAGTGAGCATTTTAGTTCTTTAGAATTAATTATAGTCTGATATACTCAGTGAAAAGATTAAAAAGTGAAGAAAATAGTGAAAAAATAAAAAGGAATAAATGAAAGGAGAAAAGAGGAGAGAAGGAAAGAAGGAAGGATAAAAGTAAAATAGGGAAGAATTATGGCAAAACACAGTCCTGAATTCCAACATGTGAAATTCAACTTTTCTTACATCTATTTTTCTTTTTTTTTCTAAATAGAATAAGAGGGAACTCAATTTATCAAAAGTAAATAAATTTACACTGGGAAGTAAATCTGCATCTTAAAACTAATGGTAAGAATTTGGTGATTTAGTTTGGTTCAATGTACTGCCATCCATATATCTGAATAACTAGTTCCAAAGAGATTAGTCTTGCAGAATAAAATTTTACTTCAAATACTTGTGTTCTGACTAGATTTGTATATGATTAAAAATAGCTCCTTTTGATGCCACTTGTTTTCTCTTTTGTACTTGTTTGTTTTTCTGAATCTTAACATTGCTTCCAGTAAGTAACTAAAAGGCAAAGAGAGTGGAGAAAAACCAGACTAGCCATTTTAATTTCCAATGAATTTTCTTGGTGGACAGAATGTGAAACAGTCACCAAACTGTCTATGTTGGTTTGCTGAAGTGTCCGACGTCTTGATGTTGTGCTGCTTTGGTACATTTTTTAGTCTATAAAGCACTTTATTCTTTCCTTTTCTAATAAATCATGTGTTTTCCAAGTTAAATGCAAAGTATTGATTCCTTGCTCTTATTCCTCTTTGTTAAGTAAAACAATTTTGGGTGAAAAAAATAGCTTAAGAAGGTATGTTTTCCTAAAAGACTAAAGAAAGATGATTTAAAAGATTCACATTCCCTTTTATTATCTAATAGCAAAATAGTCTTGATAGGTCTTTCTTCTCTGTTTTTTTAAATTGGGTAAAGAAAGAGTTTAAAACAAAGATAAGTTAGAAGAGTCCATCAATATTATCATTTAATATATCAGGATATATAGGAATCTGTGAAGATCTAATGAAGGTTCAAATCTTAGTAAATTAAGGAGAATTTTAAGAGCATTCGTCTACATTTTACTGAATATGACTGAATTTGAACAAGTTATGTTTAAAGGACATGAAACATGTAATGAAACCAGAAACCTCAACATAATGTAGCTTTGATTTCTAAGACAAATGTGTATGTGATTTATTCATTTACAGAATGTATTTAATGTCTAATGCAGTTTACTACGTTTTATATTGAGGGCATAAAGGGGTAAAAGTCTACTTCTATTGTATTTTCAATCCTTAATTATGCACATATGCCTATATGCAGGTGCACATGTGTGCATGTATATGATATCAACTTTTCAATGACCTATAGGTCTCTGAAGTCCAAAAATATTGAGCACTCAGGGATGCATCAACATTTTCTACTTACTAATGATGTGAAACATCCCAGATGTGACTTGAACCTATTCCCACATCTCCTTCTTGTTAAGCAATCAAATATCTAATGAATTGTAACTTTATAAGGTGTGTTTTTTAAATTAGCAAAGCAAATGGAGTGTCACAAAGATTCCTTAGGAAGTTAGGAAACATATGTTTGCTTTAGGAAAACTTTTGGATATGTGTGAGGTCAATAGAACTTCCAAACTTCCATTTCTACCATGATTTTCAATGCTGTTATCACATAAAGCTATGGATTTTGGTATCTCTTGGGTTCTGTGCGGAAACCCAGGTGAAGACGGTCACGCTACAACTGTGCTGTTTTAACTCAGGAATATTTTTCAAAGCCCTATCATCAAATTACAGAACCTCATTTTATGTATTAGTCTTACCATTTTGTAAACGTCAAAAATGCCTCATATTTATGTTTGTATGTGTATGCGTACTTATTTTAACCACCGTGACTCATTTGACTATAAATCAGATAATTCAAAGTGTACTCATTTTGTAATTCATTAGATCAGGTGCTCCCGGATACACGGTCTGTTTCTAATGAAATGTTATAGTGGTTCTGGACTTCATTCCCAGAAGACCCTTATGGTGATGGAGACAATCACTTACCTACTGAACTGATATTCCCTTGGAGAACCAGAATCCTCCACATTTATCACATTTGGAAAAAATCTCAAGCCCAAGTGACAAATAAGGAGAAGAAACATTGCTTAAGCCTTCTTGGTCTGTTTCTTGGTATGGTTGTAGCCTTTACATACACATGCAAATGCCAGACTATAGCTCAAAATGACTCAAACTATTCATCATCATTGACTAGAATCTTTAGTTGAAATCCTTGGTAAATTTCAGTACCTCAAAAAGATAGTTCTTATCAGATCATAAATATGATTTGTGTCTCTTGAAATGAATATGATGTAATACTACAGAAAAAAATTTAACATTATTAAATACTAAAAACACAACTTCTAAAATATGTTTCCATTTATTAGAATTTTTTGGATATTCTAGCTTTATTATTGAAATATATAGCTTGTGTCTTCATGATAGCTTTTAGATGATTCTAAAATTATTGCTAAAATATTGCTCAGTTCAAAGTGAATAATTTGATTCACAACGGGGATTTATCTGGAAAGAAAATTCTAATAAATCTTCTATCCCACTGAGTCCATTTTGACAAGTGCAATAACAAAAGCTGTGGTTGGCAGTATCTGCAAGGGATATCTTGGCTTGTCAACATCTTTCAGGCCATAGGACATAAATTAGATTCTACAACGCTTAATAATGAAAGTTACCATCTTTGACCTTTGAACAGACACTCATGAACAGTTAAACACTTGTGGTTATATAAATTATACATTTTTAAGTTCTTTCATTATTTTAAGAATTTACAAAGTTAGTGTATATAATGAAAACTCTGTTAGATGATACTTACATTGTTGAATTCTTAGATGGCATAAATAATTTTGAATGAAAAAGTAACCACTATTCTTTTGCACTGTGCATTTGTGTCACCGGCCTCTATGAAACTTGTGCAAAGTGCTATGAGGTATTTCACAAGACTTCCATGACTGAAGTAATAATATGAGATGCATGAAGTTCTCTGTAACTTCATAAATGTCCATTCAATGTTCAGCAATATACAGAAAAGAGATGTAAACAGTCTATGGGTCACTGGGAAATTCCGAGAGAGGTCTTGTTCAAAATAATACTAGGACTTTTGACTAGCCTGTAGGCAAGATCTACTCAGGAATATGTGGAAGGAGTAATTGTCTTCAGAATATTAAAGATGCAAAACCTGTTTGTGATTACAAGACAATATTTTAGCATACATATACATCAAAATTCTCAGAAATACAAATATTGACCCTGTCCGAGGAAATAGACATTGCTTTACTGGAAATTTCCCTTTAGATATTTTCTGGGAAAACATTATAGTGCAAAATAATGAATTCATTTCAGCATATAACTATGAAAAACACACCCCTACTCATTCTATATTTTGTGGCAAACATTTCATCCCTTTAGTATATGTTCAGTTATTGTCATGTTTAAGAACTTACATGTTAAAGCCTATATCATTTCAATACCATATATTCTCCTATATGGTTTATAAAATATTAATTGGAAGCTATATAGATTTGTTTATGCGTTTAATTTCGGAACATGGATTTTTAAAACATGTCCTTTACCGGAGCACTGTTATATCTGAGAAGTGCAAAACCCCAGGTTGAAACAGTATGAATACTTGATACCTCACACAGTGTTCAGGAAACTGAAACACAATGACAGTGAGAAGTAAAAACAAGAGGATTCGGGGTAATCTATTCACTTCTTATTGTCAAAAATAGATTCTGATGCATTTCAGTGATGTCCTGATTTCTTCAATAGTCATCCTGTGAATACTTCTTCAGGAATGTTATTCATCATTGTATCAAAAACAATGTCAGAAATGCCCAGAGTTAACATTATTTCCATATGTATGATACTTGATGCATGGTCATTTTATATTTTATTCTGGACATTATTTAATTTTCTAACATGCAAGGCATTAATAGAGGAGTCACGTTTAACCTAAATCTGTAAGTTGACTTCCATCTGGACTTACCACCTAACTGTAGCCTTGTATTTCCATCCCTTTTATCTTATCTGCTGATTTCCTAATAAATGCCTAAGCAATAAATATTATTATGCTTTTCATCAGGAACCTTAGTAGAATTTTGTTATTGACATTAACTATATGACATTAACTATATAAATTTAGGGTGTTCTAGTGGTGTATTGTGTCCTGAGAGATACCTTCTTTAACATTTATCTTTTGCACCTCAGAATGTTATGTATTTTGTAGTAAGGTTGTGGCAGCTATGACTGGTTAAAATTACTCCCTTGGATGATTTATAATTCACTAGTATCCTTGCTGAAAATCATAAATTGAAATGGAAGCACAGAGACACAGAAAATGGCATGTATTTAAACTGGTCAGAGATACAAATGTGTGAACATGATACTGCTTGTCAATCAGAAACTAAGAACAGAGATATGGTGGATGTAACTTCAAACACGCTGGCCCTACTAGTCCCATCTTATATAAATAAAATCTTCTTTGTGCTGAGAATTTGATGAGTGGGTGAGTACGGTGAGTTTGGTGCCAACTCTGAGGTCACTTCAGCTAACTCATATGAAGAACACTCAGAACAGAACACACCCACACGGACACCTTGGTTTTAGAATCCTGCTATGGAGACAAACACATGGTGTTATATCGATATTAGGTGGTATTTTACTCTTCTTTGTTGATAGTGAGGTGTGTTTCTTAGAGTCAGCAAAACATTAGATTCTGTTTTCCTTCCCACTATGCTAGTCTGCAGCTCTTATTGATTAACTGATATTACTGCTATTCAAACTTAGTTTTGAAGGACATGTATGGTATTTCTCTTGTTGTTGTGGTTGTTGTTATTGTTGTTGGTGGTATGTGTGTGTGTGTGTGTGTGTGTGTGTGTGTCCATCTGTGTTGTTTTCTGAGACCATTTCTGATTAATACTCCTGGTTAGCCTGATTTATTTTTCTCCTACAATTTTTTGGATTTAATAATATTCTTTTCACTCTAAGATATTCCTTTCAATCTACTTTTTATAGCTAACTTTATGTTCACTTAGTTCATTTCTATTATGTAAACGTCAAAGAAAATTTGGATGGGAATAATAGTTTGGGAGAGTAGGTATGTTTTTTGAACTTTCCTATCATTAACTTTTAAATAATAAATATGCAATATTATCATAGACTGTCATTGGCTTAAGATACTCTCACATTTCATTAGTTCTTAGCAAAATATATACTATTCATGTTTTAAGTACATAATTATGTGAATATTTTTTAATTTATAGCTATTGTAAATGGTGCCTAAGTTAGGGTTCAGCTTCTAAATATTTATTACAAATACTTAGATATAAATTCTTTTGCTTAAATTTGTCATTATTGTTATTATATGTATGTGTGTGATGTATGTGTAAGCATGCATGACCTAATGTATGTTTATTGTGCATGTGTTTGTGTGTGTGTGTGTGTGTGTGTGTGTGTACAAGCACTCAAAGGACAAGCTTGTTTTCTTCTACCTTTGCATAGGTTCCAGGAATACAGATCACATTTTAAAAATTACATTATTGCACTGGTCCCACTCCCAGTTGCCCCACAAACTGCCCAAGTAACGTAACTGTCACCCACATTCATAGTACCTAGTTTAGTCTCATGCAGGTTTCCCAGTTGTCAGTTCAGAGTCAGTAAATTCCCCCTAGCTCTGGTCAGCTGTCTCTGTGGGTTTCCCCATCACGATCTTGATCCCTTTGCTCATATTATGGTTCCTCCTTCAGTTTGACTGGACTCGGGGAGATCAGACCAGTGCTTAGCTGTGGATCTCTGCATCTGCTTCCACCTGTTACTGGATGAAGGTTCTATGATGACAATTAGGGTAGCCATCAATCACTGGAAGTGGGGCCAGAATTTTTCTCGGGTGCAGAAACTGGCTTTTTGGATACCTTGCTCAGCCTAGACACAGGGGAAGGGCCTTGGTCCTGCCTCAAAGTGATGTGTCAGACATTGTTTACTCCCTAAGGGAGGTCTTACCCTCTCTGAGGAGTGGATGGAAGGTAGGTTGAGGGAAGGTGGGAGGAGCAGAAGAAGGGGAGGGAGAGAGAACTGGAATTGGTATTAAAAATGAAAATAGATTGTTCTTAAATAAAGAAGGAAATTGAAAAAAGATAAAAACTTACATTATTATTAAGGAAATGCCATTCCTCACTGAGCCGTCTTGTAGATTTGGAAGTACTTTCTTTTTAATACTTAGGATTGAGTCAAGGACTTTGCATATGTTAAGCAGGTGCCTTACTGCTGATTTATGTCCAGCAAGTGCCTTACTGCTGACCTGTGTCCTTAACGAAGAAATGCAACTTTCATATATGTTAATTTAAGTAAATATACATAAAATATTAGCACTTAAAACATAAAATTCTTTATTTCGAAAGTAGTATGCTCACAAAAATTTGCAGTCATTTCCACTTGCGCAGTTTAAAATATTTTCATCATGTCACAAGAATACTACACCTGCTAAACTATCGTTGACCTTCTAATCTCACATCTCTAAATTCATCACAAGGCAAGTAAACACTTTTTTTTGACTCTAGATATTGTCCATCTGGACATTTCTCAGAAGGTGTATTGTACAGCCCATGGTGGTTGTTAGCAGCTTTTTCATTCTCCATGATGTTCTCAAGGTTCATCCATGTTACAAGATATCACAATAATTCATTGATTTTTATGCTAGAATACTATGCAGTTTTGTATGTTACATTTTGTTTAATCATTTTATGTGTTTGGGCACATGTTTCCATTTATTCAGTTATTAGGAATAATGCTGCTAACAACTTCCACATACAAGTGCTTGTCTAGATATGTGCTTCCAATTTCTTTGGAAAGATATCTCAGAATGGAATTGCTAGATTTTATGCTAACTCTATTCAAATGAATTGCATAACTTTGAGAATGATTTGCAAAGTGGCTGCACCACCATACTATGCCACCAGCATTGTTTTGATTTCTTCATACCCTTTCCAATTATGGCAGCACACTAACATATGGCATATATTACTAGTATCTAATTATGAATTTCATGGCTAGGACAATAATATATCATTTTGAATTTCATGACCAATGAGTTCATAATGAAATTTGCATGTGTTCTTTTTTTTTTTTTTTTTTGGTTTTTTGAGACAGGGTTTCACTGTAATTTTAGAGCCTGTCCTGGAACTAGCTCTTGTAGACCAGGCTGGCCTCGAACTCACAGAGATCCGCCTGCCTCTGCCTCCCAAGTGCTGGGATTAAAGGCGTGCGCCACCACCGCCCGGTGCATGTGTTCTTTATAAAATTTGTACATGTGGTAGAATATAACTACTTGTCTCCCTATTTACATCAAAGTCCTCATTACATCACTATATCTATATATGCACAAATCTGCCTATTCACCTACCTATCTAACACTGTCAGTGTGTAATTGGTTTCCCCATTTTGTTTTAGTAGTTTTTCTGGAATTTATTGAATTATATACTCCTCTAAAATCACCTACAAGCTTCTTTTAATTTTCTTCTCATACATCCACTCTTGTCTTTGACTTCAAAATGTTTCCACAGATTTGTCTTTCCCTGAATATCATAGTTGGGATCATGTAGTGTGTAATGATTTCTGATTAATTGCTTGCAATTAGCAAGAATACTTCAAAGTTCGTGTTTGTCTTTTCATTGGTGAATAGCTTATTTGAGACGTTGAAGAATATCTCGTGGATATCTCTGTGGATATACTATAGTTTATGGATTTGTTGAGAATATGTCAGCATGTGATTATAAAGATGGCTAAGCAGTTCAGAGCTGTAGGTGCTCTTCCAGACGAACCCAGCTTCTTTCCAAGCATGTACATGTGCCTAACAATCTGTAACTCCAATTTCAGGTAACTTTATGTCATCCTATGGCTGATCAAGGCAAGGTATACAGATGGTGTATAAAAAACATGCATGAACACAAAATAAAAATACATAGACCTCTGAAAAACATCTATCAATGATTTCTAGATTTTTCAAATAAAAATCATTTGTTATCATGTAACAAAAAGAATTTTTGTGAATGTAAATTGTTTTCAGCTTATTCCGGTAAAGTACTCTTTAGTCAGCACACAGGGCTGAAAGAGGCAGGCTACATCCTCACTGCAAGACTCAACATAGTTCTTTCGGCTGACTGGTGAACACCTTTCCATTGTTGATTTGGCCTTGAAACCTAGCATTTGTCCAAATTAGTACAAAGAACATATTCCATGTTCCTTGCCCAAAGATCGGAAAGCATCATATGATAGCTGAAACACAGAAGACATAGGATAGAATCTGTAGCCCTTAATACTAGATAAATAAAAGAGATTGAAATCCTATTCCTACTACTAATTAGTGCCATTCTAATATTTTACACATTCCACTTAAAAAAGAGAAAGGTGACTTGAATTTAAAGTGAGAGAGAAGGAAACATATTCAATCAACAAATTAACTCCAAATGCATTAAAACAAATAGAAAAATAAAAGTAAGCAAAAATTAGCCTTTCTCCTTAAAATATTATATCCTGCAATGATGTCTTATAGAAAATGACATGGAAAGCTCCCAGACAAATAATTTTATAAAAAATAAGCATAACTATTGACGAATAACTGAAAGAAGTTAAAGACAAAAAAAAAGAAAAAAATGAAGTAAGGAAATCAATTCAAAACATGAAAATTATGTTTGAGTTTTTAAACAAAACCAATTTTGAAATTTTTTTGGTAATGAAAACTTAAATAATCCAATTAAAATAGACACATCTAAAACACAGTCATTATAACTCATTCTAAGGGAATAGAAAGATTGTAAAATCCCAAGAACCAGGAAGTCTGCAGTAGGATTGTCTTCTGAAAATGACCTGGAAACTATGCCCAATGAAATATCAACAATATGATTACTTAAGAAGACATCAACAAAAATAGTATCAGTTGACATGCCTACACAGATGGGAGACAGCATGGCCTCAGCCCTATATAAAGAGCTCTAAGCAATTAATAACTTTTGAGAGGAGAATTAGTTTTCCCTAGTTATAAATGGTTATCCAGTTTCAAGTAGTCAGTTTTAAAACATATATACCCAAGCATGCATAGATATAATAAGACTCAACAGGGTTCATTTGTATACTCCTTGGTATATATAAGAACTGTAACTAAAGAAAAAAGAAGCCTTTAGTATGAGATAGAGCAGCAGGAGGGGTAAGGGAGGAGATATGGGAGGGGAAAAAGATGTAAATGTGTTTTAATTGATACCACAAAATAGAAAATAGAAAATACTGGCAGAAGTCTTCACAAACAGAATAAATAATAGAAAAAACATACTTCGAGGCCAGCCTGGTCTACAAGAGCTAGTTCCAGGACAGGCTCTAAAAAAGCTGCAGAGAAACCCTGTCTCAAAAAACCAAAAAAAAAAAAAAAAAAAAAAGGAAAAAAACATAGAACTGGGGATGAGAGATGTAGAAGAATTAGCTCTGTTGAAGGGGCTGCTCATTAGTTCCCGACTTCCCGACCACTTAGCTCTGAAATAATTACACAGAAACTGGCCCATTAGCTCTACTTTCTTATTGGATAACTCTTACACATTACATATTATTTTAACTCATTTCTAGTAATCTGTGTATCGCCACATGGCTGTGGCTTACCAGGTAAAGTTTCCAGCATCTGTCTCCGGTGGTAGCTCCATGGCTTCTCTCTGACTCTGCCTCCTTTCTCGCAGCATTTAGTTTAGTTTTCCCCACCTCTCTAAATTCTGCCCTGCTATAGGTCCAAAGCAGTCCTTTATTAACCAATGGTATTCACAACATACAAAAGGGAATCACACATCATAGATCATTCAAATAAATTAGTGGACAGTTTAAAAACATGAATAGAACATGGAGAATTTGGGAATAATATGAAAGCCACTAGCTCCTAAATTATGACTGTGGAAAAATTGATATGGATAGTCTGGTGGAAAGCCACTAGCTCCAAAATTATGGCTGTGGAAAAAATGATATGGATAGTCTGGTGGAAAGCCACTAGCTCCTAAATTATGGCTGTGGGAAAATTGATATGGATAGTCTGGGGGAATTTAGGAACATCTTCAATAAATAATTAAAAGAAATTGTCCAGTCTCTGCCATCCATAGAATGGCTCCCTTAATTAAGATATATAATTCTTTGTTCCCATATCCACCCTTCCTATACCCCAACCATCTCATTCCCCCAAGCTCTCCCCATCCTCCCCTTCATGCTTTTCTCTCCCTATCTCCCCTTACCCCCATCCCACCCCACCCCCAAGTTCCCAATTTTTGCCCGGCAGTCTTGTCTACTTCCAATATCCAGGAGGATAACTATGTTTTTCTTTGGGTTCACCTTCTTATTATCTTCTCTAGGGTCACGAATTAAAGGCTCGATGTCCTTTAGTTATGGCTAGAAACCAATTATGAGTGAGTACATCATATGTTCATCTTTTTAGGCCTGGGTTACCTCACTCAAGATGGTGTTTTCTATTTCCATCCATTTGCATGCAAAATTCAAGATGTTATTTTTACCGCCAAGTAGTATTCTAATATGTATATATTCCACACTTTCTTCATCCATTCTTCCACTGAAGGGCATCTAGGTTGTTTCCAGGTTCTGGCTATTACAAATAATGCTGCTATAAACATAGTTGAACAAATGCTTTTGTAATATGATTGGGCATCTCTTGGGTAAATTCCCAAGAGTGGGATTGCTGGATCCTGGGGTAGGTTGATCCCGAATTTCCTGAGAAACCGCCACACTGCTTTCCAAAGCGGTTGCAGAAGTTTGCATTCCCACCAGCAATGGATGAGTGTACCCCTTACTGCACAACCTCTCCAGCAAAGGCTATCATTGGTGTTCTTGATTTTAGCCAATCTGACAGGAGTAAGATGGTATCTCAATGTTGTTTTGATTTGCATTTCCCTGATTGCTAAGGAGGTTGAGCATGCCCTTAAGTGTCTTTTGGCCATTCAAACTTCTTCTGTTGAGAATTCTCTGTTCAGTTCAGTGCCCCAGGTATCCAGGAAGATGCCCCCAGCTAGTTCCTTGGGCAGCTGAGGAGAGGGAGCCATAAATATCAAGATCCTATTGCCATACTCATGAATATCTTGTATATCACCATAGAACCTTCACCTGGCATTGGATGGAGAAAATGACAGAGCCCCACATTGGAGCACCAGACTGAGCTCCCAAGAACCGGATGAGGAGCAAAAGGAGGGAGATCATGAGCAAGGAAGTCAGGACCATGAGGGGTGCGTTCACCCATTGAGACAGTGGGACTGAACTAACGGGAGACCACCAAGGCCAGTTGGAATGGGACTGATGGAACAGGCAACCAAACCAGACTCTCTGAATGTGGCAGACGGTGGAGGAGGACTGAGAAACCAAGGACAATGGCAATGGGCTTGGACTCTTCAGCATGGACGGGCTCACTGTGAGCCTTGCCAGCTTGGTTGCTCACCTTCCTGGACTTAGGGGGAGTTGGGAGGACCTTGGTCTTAACATAGTGAAGGGAACCCTGATGGCTCTTTGACCTGGAGAGGGAGGGAGTGGGAGTATGGGTGGAAGGGAGGGGAGGGAAAGGGGAGGAGGAGGGGAGGAGATGGAAATCTTTAATAAAAAAAATGAGGGAAAAAAGAGAAAAAAAAAGAAGACACATTTTAATTCCAAGGTAATTGGTTACTATACTTAGTCTGATGATAAAGACACACATTACTTATGTCACTAACCAAGAAGTAATTGAACTGGTGCTCAATAAAGTTTTCAGTATTTATTCCCCCCCCCAAAAAAGAAATTGTCCAATACTAGAGAAAGTGAGAAAGTGATGCCCATTTAGGTACAAGAGTCCTACACTATAACAAAGAGTTAAGGTGATGTGTTGTGTGGCACAAATCTTAGAGGGATGTGAAATGCCTATTTGTTATAAATAGGACAAAATAGATCAAATACTGATACCATCACAATTCAACTTGGTGAATCAAAGAACATTAATAAGGCTACTGATAAAAATTTAAGTGAGAGATCATGTACAGTGACAGAAATAACGCATAAACAGATGAGTCATAAGAATCTGCTCAGCATGGTGAGAACTCAGAAAAACTGGAAACCTGAAGGCCATTGCACAACTCGCAGGTCTATCAATAGGCTGGAGACTGTCTGTCAAGATGCTTGGTGTTGTGAACAACCTTCTGATTGCTTAGCTGATGTCTGCTTCTTTCAGACCACTAGCTTTATAGATTTGGGAAGGAAAGGTCTTAATGTATCTGGTCCCTTCCAGTGACTTTTGGTTGAGATGTTTATTTCCTAACCTTAAAGATCTTTCCTGCAGGATGGAATATTCCACCTCTTTTAATAACATTCTGTTGTCCTTTCTAAAACTTCGTGACTTAAGGAGTTTACTTCCAAGATGAAAGATTTTAATTTTAAGGAAATTGCTATGCAATAATCATAAAGAACTTCTCTATGACATATTAATACAAAACTTTAAAGGCACAGAATAAAGAAAGGGCACTGAATCTGCAAGAGACAAAGGTCAAATTTCCAACAAAGGCATCCCTATTAGAATAGCACAGGATGACAGGACAGAAACCTTTAAAGCCAAAGGGACCCAGGAAGAGATATATACAAGTCCTAAAGGCCACTTTTATGTCACTGGTTTTTTTGAAGTATAGTTTTGTCAGAGCTTTCTCTTGTCAAACTTGCTTTTGACAGCTATTTCTTTCACTATATAAATTTAACTTTTTTGGTCGCCAAATTTCAAAAGCCCACTTCACTATCCTTTTAATTTTTATTTTCATATAGATAAGTTTTAGAGGAATATTTTTTCAAATTTTGATTCTCACCTTTTATCTGTTAACTATGTTTCATTGTTTGTTTCTGTTATCTTTTACCAAGCAAGAGATGTCCCAGTCTTTCTGTTTTCTAATAGTCTGTCATTCCATGTTTCAACTCTTCCTCAAATGAGGTTCTATGATGTCTCTATACAGGTACCAATCTGTTTCTGTTCCTTGAGTGTTTGAATATTTGTCTAATTTTAATTCAATTGTTTCCCTCTATTTTTAGACTTAAGGCTCATTGTCCTACCATTGCACTTACTGGAGACATCTGTAAAGTTCACTGTACTGTCCTATCCACTAAGTTTAATGTTTCTATTATTATGCTTCCACCTATATATTTACATTGTTTTTATTTATGTCAAAGAAATTTTTTGATTGATCAAATTTATTTGTATGATAAAATTATATATCTATTTCTTCATCTCTACTCATCTATCTTTCTATGTAATATAATGTGGGTCTATAACATATGATATATAATATATAACATGTATTCATTCTAAGGAAATTTTTCCTTTCATTCTTCCACTGCTATTATTTTCTTGTTCAAATTATCATTCTTCTAACATTTAATTTTGAAGTATGGTTAGGTTTTTTTTTTCTTGTATCTGTAGCATTTTGTCTATCATGACAAGCAAATGGATCTTACAAAGATTTTATTTTATCAGGCAGTGGGTTTTTTTTTTTTTTTTTTGGTTTGTAGCCTATAGATTTTTACATAGCTTATCAGCAGTAGTTCTAATTACAGTTGAAAGTTAAAGCTTTGTTCTGGTTTTCTTTCATTCTTATTTTTGGTGGCCAATGAAATTTTATTACTTCAGAATATAAAGGACAAATATTTAGTAACACAAAATGCTCTTTTAAAACATTAAGTATGTGATCTACTTATTGCCTAAACTATGTTAATAGAAATGAGATTTTCTGCAGAAAGATACAGAGACAAATCTGATATCTAAAGAAGTGAATCAATTTCACATACAGAGGAGACACACAGAGTTGTTAAGATGACATATTACTATAAATAATGTCAATGTGACTGAACAAAAAGAGGCAGTGGTGGAGGATTATTGGTCTCCCTAAATTTTATTGGGATATATAAGTCATAAAAATATTGAATATAAATGTATACATTTAATAATATTATACACACAGCAGACACACACACACACACACACACACACACACACACACACACATTGTAGTCTGAAGTGCTGCAGAGGTCTACATTTAATAAGTTCTTTAGTCCTTAAAGCAAATGTGACTTAGCTGGCAGAATTTAAAGTTATTTGAAACTAGTATTTCCTTCCTTTATGGTTTCCCTTTTAAGTAGAATTGTTCATAAACAATTTCCTGTACCCACACTGTTATTGTATTCCCCGTTAGAGCCATTTCCCCATGGATTGGATGAGTTTTTAAATAAGGAAGGAGTGTCTTAGATAATATATAGTAACAACATTATCGTAGTTGATGTATTGGGAGAGTTAGAAGTCTTGAGAATATGAGGGTTACAAAACATTTCTAGACTTTGATTTATAATGTATCTAATTGAATATTTTAAAAAAATTTTGGGTAAACGCACTCCTCACGGTCCTGACTTCCTTGCGTTTACCCATTGAGATGGTGAGACAGATCTAACGGGAGACCACCAAGTCCAGTTGGAATGGAACTGATGGAACAGGGGACCAAACCGGGCTCTCTGAATGTGGCTGACGGTGGAGGAGGACTGAGAAACCAAGGACAATGGCAATGAATGTGAACTCTACAGCATGGACGGGCTCACTGTGAGCCTTAACCTTCACCTGGCGATGGATGGAGATAGAGACAGAGCCCCACATCCCCACATTGGAGCACCGGACTGAGCTCCCAAAGTTCTGATGAGAAGCAGAAGGAGAGAGATCATGAGAAAGAAAGTCAGAACCATGAGGGATGCGTTCACCCACTGAGACGGCAGGACAGAACTAATGGGAGACCACCAAGTCCACTTGGAATGGGACTGATGGAACATGCGACCAAATCGGACTCTCTGAAAGTGGCTGATGGTGGAGGCTGACCGAGGAGCCAAGGACAATGGCGATGGGCTTGGTCTCTACGACATGGACGGGCTCTGTGTGAGCCTTGTCAGTTTGGTTGCTCACCTTCCAGGACCTGGAGGGAGTTGGGAGGACCTTAGACTCAACATAGTGTAGAGAACCCTGATGGCTCTTTGGCCTGGAGAGGGAGGGAGTGGGGGTATGGTTGGAGGGGAGGGGAGGGAAGGGGGAGGAGGAGGGGAGGAGATGGCAATTTTTAATAAAAAATAAATAAACTGGAAAAAAATTGTAGAAATTTCTATTATTAAGAAAAATGGAAGGCCAATCTTAATAATTGAATAGCTATTCTTATAGTCAGAGTAATGTGGTAACTGTTATGACCACATCTTGTTTTTCTGTATTTGTTAATAACCTGCATGACAAAAGAATTCCAGATATGAGTAGCTTAAGTAGCTTATTGTAGGAAAATAGTGTGTTTTTAAAAAAAAATTTCAAAGAAAATGTGAAGTGAACTATTTATGTTTGAGGTAAGACAGAACGAGAACATATGTCAGAAGTGGTAGCAGTTATAACACAATGATCTCAAGGGTTCAGGAACATTCTCAAACTGACAAAAGGGAAAACATATTGCTTCCTATTTTCTGAAACAAAGAGAAGTCTCACATTTCTCACCTGCTTCTTCCTTGTAAGATCTTTTTGAATTTTTGACCTCCAGGGTGTAAGAACCTAAATCTGTGCAGGTTAAAGCCAGCAAATTCCTGGGAATTTGTTACGACACTGGAAGGAAACTCATGGGCTTTCCTATTTTGCTTTTTTAATTGTTGTTAGTTTAAATAATTATAGTTTTGTGGATTAAATTTTCACATTAAATCTGGAAACTTTGTTTAATTTGACACATTATGTCTAGTAACAGACATACGTTATTGCTGATAACATTTATTTTAGTTTTCCTCTTGCACTATTATCTCGAAGTGGGCAAATGTCCTACTGCTTTTCTTCTTTTGCTACTTATGTAATGAGCTAACAATGCAGTGTAATGTTGAAAAGAATTAGAAAGTATGTACATCCTGGCTACTTCCAATCTCAGGAGAACAGAAGTCATTACATTCTCTTAAACTAGAGAAAGTCATTCTTAGGACCCTCCTCATTTTCCTCTGTGGGAGAAAAGTTTAAAGGATTTTACTTACTCACCTACTGTTCTATATTACTGAATCTGTAATTTTCTCTAATTTAATTCATTTAGTATCATTTATTGTATTGCTTGATTTTCAGGTGTGAATATATTAATTTAGGAATAAATTCTGCTTGACCATGACATATTATTCATTGATGTGCATTAGATTAATCTTTATGATATTACTTCCCTGCATGCTTGTAAGATGAGCTTCAATTCCATTGGATCTCCATATTGTGAGTCCACTAGGCATAGAGTCTTATGTCACCTGAGTGCTAAAACGTCTACACTGTGCTGTAAATGATAACCACATATCTTACAAACCAAAAGAGACCTCTGTTTGTCACCATGTCCCTCATTATGAATGACTGATACACAGAATCACAGCTAGAAAGATGGACTATAATGATGCCTAATTCATGTGAGCTTGATAATTGAAATATTTCACCATTATACTTATGTGACTCTAATTAACTTTGAACTTAGTGATACTGTGGGAAGTAAGGGAAGGGTTAAAATGCCTTGGCAGCATCCAGTAATTATAGATATTGATTACTTTAAAACATCATTGAGCTGACAGGATAAGAAAAGCCCACTTGTCTCACTGTTTGGGCCTTTTATTTCTCACAAGATGGATGAGTTAATAAACAGGGAGCAAGCACTCCCATAAATTCAGCATCTGTAATATTTGTCACCTTCGGAATTACTAGAATGAAAGTAACATCCTTTATGTGGATTCACAGGAGAGGACTACCAGACTTTCCTGTGAATCCGGGTTTCACACTGTGATTAATGCTATGTTGATGTTTAAAGAGGCAGCATCATTAGCTGAAAACCAGATGAGAAAGAAGCTTGCATCCTGCATAGTGAGTACTAAATATGCTAAATGTCTTCACACAGGTTTTACTTCTGCTTGGATCATAATTGTGTGTAAGTGTATGTGAGTGTGTGTGTGTGTGTGTGTGTGTGTGTGTCTGTGTGTGTGTGTGTGTGTATCCAGAAGTGATGCTTAGGAAATTAGAAGTTGAACTGACTATGACACAGAGAAACACAAATACACAGACACACACACACAGACATGCACACACACACACACACACACACACACACACATGCACACAATTTCTTGATATAGGATGTTCAACTAATTTTCTCCAAATCTAAGAAATAAATTCATCGAGGAGAGAGAAAGTCTGTTTTCTTTGTTGATGTGATCTCTGGCAGGCAAATCAAACTTTATTGCAAGTCCAACTCTAAGAATAGCATGGCACTACAAAACTGAATTAATGGAAGAAAAGAAGAAAAGAGAAAGAATAAAGAATGAAGGAAAAGAAGGAGGAGATACATGTAGGTAGAAAAGTAGAGAGGGAGAAAAGTGGGATAGGGAGGAGGTTTGTGATAACTATGATAGAAATACATTGTATGTGTTAAGAATTAATAAAATATTATCAAAAATTTAATTATATGTGTCTCAAGTTGCAACTTGATATCTCAAAGCCATCAGATTGCAACTCCTCACCATACAGAGAGGAAAACTGAAAGTTGTAGAGGAGATAGTAGCTGTTGATTGACTAGAGGAAGTTTAGAAACTAGACTCTAGATAACACCAAAGATTATTTAAGAAATACTGAAGGAAACCTCCAGTGTTCGACAGTACACTTCTTTTCACCTCATAAATATCTCATGCTAATATATCTCTAAGCTTTAGTTTATTGGGGTGAACCATGGTTTTTGATTGCTGCTGTTGCTTTTACATTTTGTTTTTTTATAAATAAATACCCTTTCCTTCTGAACCTTGGAACTGAGAATTGCCATATGTAAATACCAAGGTATATTTTATTATCCTAATACAGGAGTGAGTGCAGTTGAAATGTGTATGTAAAATTTAAACAATCTTCATTTCTCCTTGTAATACATTACATTTTAACAGTGAAAGAAGCAAGATACCAATCATAAAAGTGTGTTTTTCTAAGAGAGACAAATTAAGCTGACCAAACTAAATTTTTGTTCTGCACTATTTAACAAAGTGTTGACTTTTCTTGCTCCTCTAATATAGACCCGGGCTTTCCATTTCCAGCCAGAAGGGCGTGTATACAGATTTCTGGACCCAATGAATATGATGCTAGCTCTATTTGACTGTTCACTGCTAAAGTCTATTCAGTAGTTAGCAAGAGTAGAGACAAACACAAACCATCATTAGCTCATGGAGAAGCCTGGGATGGTGTAAAAATGGATTGGCAGGATTTTAGTACAGTATGCCTTTTGTGACATTCTGATTTGAGGTTTCATGATGGCTTTTTAATGAGGTGCCCAGAAGATAAACATGTTTACTTTATTAACTGTAGAAGTTCAATTAAACTATCATATTTATCAATATTTATCATAAAATGTAACTGAATTTCAGTTATTAAAATATCTCTACTTGTGTGAGATACTGAAATTTTTTGTTTATAGGAAGTATTTTTTCCCATTCTACGCTTACTTTTCTTATTTTCTGGAGGCTACACATATGCAGTAGAGATATAATAAAAGAGGGAGACCCTCACCTTCCATATATTTTTCTCATGTCTCTCCCATAGCTGGCACTTTTTGTTCTTTCCACCATCACACTGAGAAAATAGCAAAGTATGAGTGGGCATGAATAAGGGAGTTCTTTATGGCTAAAGGAAGTATGGGTTGTTTAAAATCCACTTTCTGTTTATTGTGATTATATTTGTTTTTAAGACAGAAAACCCAAACCGTGGACTCTATGAGGTTAAAATGTTACTTCAGTCTAACTGGGAAAAGAACTATTCACAAAATCAAAAAGACATAATTTTTCACTACTAATAAACTATATCGACGAGCCTATTAGAAATCTGCAAGAGCACGCCAGTCAATATTCTTCTAGCATGAATTGGGACAGGCTTCATGTTTCCTACACCTAATTGATGTGGTGTCAAGAGCTGATAGCTTCTGAAAAAGGAAAGTTTTTAAGGATGCCACTTCTAATAGTCAACCATTTTTGTCTAGTGGATAACCTCACACCCTAGTGTATATGTACATCACAAATTCGGGGTAACAGATCATTTTTTTTTGAAGTGGACATAAAGGTCTTGGGATTTGGAAGTTGAGGTGCATTTGGGAAGAATCTGAGGAGGAGTGGAGATATTTATGATAAAAAGCATATTGCATGAACACATTAAAGATTCAACAAAATTTTTGAAGAAGAAAAAGGAGGAATAGGAAGAGAAGAAAAAGGAGCAGTAGAAGAAAAAGAAGTCAGTGTATCAGTATTCTGGTGATTCCTAGATGCTCAAGCTGTGTCTCATTTAGAAATGGAAAAAAACAGTTATTAGTCATGTATTTGTAAGGAATTTTATTTTTCTGGTTATTGTGATAACCTCAATAATCACTTAAGATGTTCCTAAAACTTCCATCTACAAAAATGTTTATATGTAGAAAGAGGCTTGTTTTGCTAAATAAAAATAAATGACGCACATGA
This sequence comes from Arvicola amphibius, assembly GCF_903992535.2. NCBI lineage: Eukaryota > Metazoa > Chordata > Mammalia > Rodentia > Cricetidae > Arvicola > Arvicola amphibius. Next base: position 92,110,706 of record NC_052054.1, read on the forward strand.
TGGAAAGATAAAGAGGAAATTTAAGAGAGTGTTTTCATACTTGATGTTAGTTTTCCAAGAGGAAGTTGTATTTTCTGGAAACCCTTGAAATTTTTATTCTTTCTCTGAAAGTCCTGTTCCTTCTGGCAGTTGGTCAACACTTATATCCTGCCTTTTATATGGGAATAGTATTGCTATAACAGTCTATACCAACATTCATCCCTCTATCTGGCAATAATGAGTACATTAGTACATGATGTTAACGCTCCCGTGAGCTCACCAGTTGCAGAACCAAGAACACTAACGCTAGTATCTAGCCCATGAAAATGCCTTAAGAGTATTTAACCTTTGGTAAAATATCATAGATGGGGACACCTGGTTTTTTGGTTTTAAAAAAGGCTAACTTTGTAGAGATGATTCAGAGTACCAAGAGCTCTTCCTAGAGACGCCAATCTTCAGGGAATGCCTTCTACTAAAAGCATCATAAACATTTGGGTTATTTTTTAAAAATGCTCTTTTTACTTCAGTCTTCATGTACAATTTCATATAGCACACTGGCATTTTATTTCCCTATTAATAAATTAATAATTCTAAACTAGTATCTGTAATTGGACTTATAAGTAAAAGATTTATTTAGATTAACAACATATTCAAGAAATCCAAGTATTGATGTGCTAGAAGTAGCTTATTTTTTCTGTCATATATTAAAGAAACTAACAGGTATTAAAATTTTAATAGCCGTCTGTACCCCCTTAAATTATCTCATGCCACAGCCTCAAAAAATTACATTCTGATTTTGGAAACATGACCATGTCTTTCCTTCCGGCTATTGGATTTCATGGTTTCTAAAATTTTACATTACATATGCAGTTTTATTTGTATATTTTATGGATTCAGACTTTCATATTTATAAGCATAATTATGTATGGCATATGTAAAATTGGTGATTAATTTTTAGGTCTGAGTATGGCTTCCTCTGTAACAGTGTTTGGTAATAAAACCATATCTATTTCCTCTCCTATAAACTGGTATAAACCTGTTTTGCAACACTTCACTTTCTTATAAATTAAGCCCAATGGGCATTTCTGCTTTAAGCAATGTCTTAGAGGAGTAAGATATATCGTCACCCAAGTTTGTTAACCTTCCAGAAAACAACTCTCCTTACCAACAGCTGCACAATTTATTCCATGCTCACAGCCTTTCGGGGACTGGCTGTCTCTAAACCGTTTAACCCTATTAACCCTTTTTTGTCTTTTTTTTTGTTTTCATTTCCATTTATGTTACAAATATGCTGATTTTCTTTGAGGTTTTCTGAACTTTCATACTTTCATGAAATTTCCATGTGTCTCTGGATCACATTCCTTCTCCCACACAAAAAAACATCTACTCCTCACTGTGTTCTAACTAAATACATTTCTCAGACAATGTTTGCAGCAAAAGACAAGTAATTCTTTTCAGCTAACAATTAATCTTCACTTTAGATCTCAGTATACTAACAAAGCTTTCAGATTCATGCATGTTTTATATGCATCAATGGTACATATTGTTTTGTAACACATTACAGAATGCCACAATGCCACGATTTGTATCCATCCCATTGAACGACACATGTTTATTTCCAAGTTCTCATGATTAATAGTCATGGTGTTAGAAGAATGTATGTACAGGCTTTATTGTGAGAATCAGTGTAATATCCTGGAGTGAGCTTCTTAGTAATATTTTAAATAAATATGGATTGAATTTCAGAAGCAACTGACAAATGATTTTCTAGAGTGGGAACTTGATTTATTTTTCATTCTATATTGCTTCCTTTCCAGCAAATTATAAGGATTCTTAATGCTTTGTAACCTTTCAACCTTTTGCGCTCTCAGGATTGTTCAATTTAATCATTCTAAAAGGTGGGCTGTGGAAGCTTTGTTTTGCATGTTCTTGGTATTACTGATAACAAGCAACTTTTCAACTGCTTATCTGACATCCACATATTGCATTTAATAAAGCAGTTTTAGAGTTTAATTTTTCCTTTTTACATTGAGTGATTTGTGTTTTTCACTGTTAAGTTTCAGAAAATCTTTAATAATTTTAATATATGTCTTTGCTGGATAATGGTTTATAATGTTCCTTCTGTGCAGATATATTTTTCTTTCATCATGAACTTATTGAGGCAAAATTCTGAGGATTATGAAATTTTTTTTCCACACGAGACAAGTTTTAAACTTATGAGAACTTAAGGAGATAGCCTGGATCATCTTAATTCAACAAGTACACAGTTTCCTATTTTTATTTTATGTAACTATTGTGACTTAGCCACTGTTCTCTTGCTGTAAAGAGACACCATGACAAAAGCAACTATTACAAGAGAAAGAGTATAATTGGATGTTGTAGAATATTAGTTGAAAATGTGTTACTTTGTTTATGCTGTGGAATGTTTGCTAAATGATGCAAAGATGTGTTACATTCTCTTTTGTTCCATTTCTTTAACTCTGTGAAGCTCTATTACTGTGCCTGTCTAAAATACCTGTTTGGTCGAACAAAGAGCTGAATGGCTAAAAGCCAGGCAGGAGCAAGGACAGCAGGGCTGACAGGCAGAGAGAATAAAAAGGATGAGAAATCTGGAAAAAGATTATCATGGAGTGAGAAAGGAGGAGATGACTCCAGGGGCCAGGTACCCAGCAACACAGCAAAAAAAAAAGTACTCCATGTACTTTTTACATGGAGTAAAAAGTAAAGGAAGGTAGATGGAATAGACAGGATAATTTACACTAAGAACAGCTGACTAGAAATAAGTGAAGTTAAGTTCAGTCATTTTTAGGTAAAAATAAGACTCCGTGTATTTATTTGACAGCTGGGTGATGATCTCCAAATGTGAAAAGAGCACAAGTAAAATTATATGATAGATAGATAGATAGATAGATAGATAGATAGATAGATGATAGATAGATAGATAGATGATAGATAGAGATAGAGAGATGATAGATAGATGATAGATAGATAGATAGATAGATAGAGAGATAGATAGATAGATAGATGATAGATAGATGATAGATAGATAGATAGATAGATAGATAGATAGATAGATAGATAGATAGATAGATAGATAAAATTACAAAGCCACCTCTCCAAATCCTTTCAAACATTTCTGCTCCTTGGTGACCAAGCCTTCAAATACACGGGCCTATGAGAGTCATTCTCTTTTAAAGCACCACATACGTTACATTACAAACTGTAATAGAAATAGTATTGACACAAAAACTGAAGTGCCTGCTGTTCACGTGATATTGACTTTTCTAAGAAATTTCCTCTTCAAAATCTCATCAAGGAAGTCATGTTACATTAACCCTTCATGTTTGCTCTGTGTCCCTTGTTTTTAGTCACTGCCACACAGGGTTATAATTCCATGGTTTCAGAGGTATTAGTGTCATGCTACATATTGGAATGAAACTCTTAATGACTCAGTTATTCCAAAGGGATGTGTTACATCTTATGCTGTTTGGTAGTTTCTTAAGACTGGAAAATTTATAATTTATAGCCCCTCATAGTCCCAAAAATTGATCCGATGAACTAGATTCTGTCCTCTCCAAATGTATAATCAATATGGCCACTGAGATTGTCACAGATCAACTAGCTGACTGAAAAAGGCTCAGACCAACTGTGGGGACTGAAAGATGTATTCTGACCTATTGCTTTGCCTCCAAGTTGTTCGTTGGCCTCAAGGTTTTCAGCATCCCAGCTTTTCTGATCTTCTTTCCACGCTGGACCGCTCTCTAAGTGTTGCAAATAGATTTGAATCATCAGTTAGAATATTTGTGGCCCTTCATATATTCTACTGTTAATAATAGTAATGAAAACTCTTTGGTTGTACACATTGGAATTCCATAAAATACAAAACAAAAAGTCATTTTCTATATGCAAGAAAAAAACCAGTAAAGTTTTTTAAAAAGTGTTCTGTTGAAATATCATAAGACAAAGAAATCCCCACGATGTCACTGAGTCCATTTGGTGTTCGCCATCTATTGCATAATGTGGGGTTTTGTCTTAAGAGTGGTTTCTAACTCCAGAGAGATTTGCTTGGTATGAAATAGTTTTCATTTGAGAGCCATTATCAACAAGAGATAGTTCCTGGGTCAGGTATAGGGGCTGGTTACCACGTCTCCTCTCATTAATGTACCTCATCTCACACATACATATAAAGAGTCTGTGTAGTCTCGGTGAGTTCATATGTGTCTCATCAATCCTTGCCTTTCAAATATGTTGTGCTAGACTGCTATACATTAACTAACAACAGGAATACAAAAAAAGAGATTTCCTGTTGTAGGGAGCAGGGACCCTTGTTTGTCCCGGCTACGCAGCTAGCTTACACCCAAAATAATCACACAGAAACTGTATTGATTTAAACACTGCCAGGCCCATTATTTGTAGCCTCTTATTGGCTAACTCACATCTTTTTTTTCCTCATTTTTTATTAAAAATTTCCATCTCCTCCCCTCCTCTTCCCCCTTCCCTCCCCCCCCCCTCCACCCATACTCCCATTCTCTCCCTCTCCAGGCCAAAGAGCCATCAGGGTTCCCTACTCTATGGTAAGTCCAAGGTCCTCCCAACTCCCCCCAGGTCCAGGTATGTGAGCAACCAAGCTGTCAAGGCCCTCACAGAGCCCGTCCACGCCGTAGACGTGGATCCAAGCTCATCACCATTGTCCTTGGCTTCTCAGTCAGCCTCCTCCTTCGGCCACATTCAGAGAGTCCGGTTTGGTAGCATGGAGCAGGGAAGCATATATCTTAATTAAGGGAGCCATCTGAGGGTTGTTAAGAGACTTGACTCTAGAGGGGTCCCCGGGTATCCAGGGAGATGCCCCCAGCTAGTTCCTTGGGCAGCTGAGGAGAGGGAGCCGGAAAAGGCCAGATCCTATAACCATACTGATGAATTTTTTGCATATCACCATAGAACCTTCACCTGGCGATGGATGGAGAAAATGACAGAGCCCCACATTGGAGCACCGACTGAGCTCCCAAGGTCCTGATGAGGAGCAGAAGGAGGGAGAACATGAGAAATAAAGTCAGGACCGTGAGGGATGCATTCACCCATGGAGACGGTGGGACAGAACTAACGGGAGATCACCAACTCCAGTTGAAACGGGACTGATGGAACATGTGACCAAACCGGACTCTCTGAATGTGTCCAAAGGTGGAGGCTGACTGTTATTCCAATTTAAGTATGCACCCCTGCAGAGAAACCCTGTCTCGAAAAACCAAAAAAAATTATAAGTATGCACCCCTTTTCTGCTTCACAACAATCTTCTATCATTTTAGTCCTAATCTTTATGTGGTAAGTATGTTTTATTCATATATTTTTATATAGCAGACATATGAAAAACTCTTCCTTTGTCCTATGTATTTCTTGTTCAATAGATTAATTGGTTTCATGATTCATTACATGAAAAGTTTAGAAACTATGTATTTATAACATTTTATTTAAAAAAACAATGTTTCTCTGTTCTTATTCAGTAAGAGGTAGCAGCTATCAAAAGTCACCCCATAGTCAACTAATCCCCAGTGCTTCTAATTCTGTTCTGCAAGGATGGAAATATAAATCAGGTTTGCAGGGAATTGAGGAGCGTGCAAAATTGATGAGATTACTTGTTTTATGTTAAATTTATCAGGGCACCTACAAATGCATCCTCAACTTGAGGTCCCCAGCATTTCTAAAGAAATGGAAGAAAGACAGATCATAACCTGTGCATTATTTTTTAGCAGAAAGAACACATTTTATTGAATTACTTGATTTTATACTTTAATTTTAATAATATGGGGAGAAGGCACCAAGTTGTAGTTCGGTGGCTAAGTTTTTTCCTCCCTCTTTGGCTAGCAGGCACAAAACCTTGGGTGCAGTTCACAGAACCAATTAGCATGACATGGTGCTACACACCTGTAATTGTAGTACTCAGGCATCGTGACAGGAGGATCCCAAGATCAAGAACATCCCCAGCTACATACAACTAGTAGCATGAGTTCAAAGACAACTTTTACAAACACAAGACCTGTCTATTCTGTGGAATTTTGTTGGTTTACACAGGCATTTTCAGGCTTTAATTTTGTTATTAATTTATCTATTGTCAACCAAAAGCCAGTAAGTAACATAAAAATAAATCAGTGATAATATCCATAAAAAAGATTTCAGGGTCTTCTTCAAAAGATATGTGATATATTGAAGAGAATATGTGATCTTTTAGGAAAAATTTTGATCATTACTTAGACACGAAATTTGTAAAATGTAAAATCAGCATGGATTATACTAATCTTTGCGATAAAAACACAATAGAGATTTTAAAAAGCTTCAGGTTTTTTTTTTATCAGAAAACAAGAAATGTAATAGCATAAAATATTATTAAACAAGTGAACAAAAGATCAATGTTAATAAATATGCTAGCTGTATTTCAGTAGCTTTTTTGGTGGGGGGGGGAGACTGCTCTTGGGACTAGAATGCAAAATGAGGAATTAATTTGAAAAGATTCCCATCGCTAATGCAAATATGTACCATCAGAATCTGCTTCATTTTTGTTGTGAATTTCTCCATGGAGTAGCATTTAATACTTACAATAATGAAAATACACTTAGCACATCCCAGTGGGCATATGTATCCAGTGTGAAAGGAGAAAATGCATATTTCTTCTAGCAAATATAGTGGTCATTTTTGCAATTATAGGACATGAGAAGGATTCCTGTCTTACATCTCATTTAATGCATTGTACCTAAGGAAAAAAGTCCTGTTTTTTTCTTTGATTTATAACTCTTTTTCTGCAATATTTTTCTTTAAAGGAGCTGTACATTATATATAAAAAAGTACATGTTTCTCATATTGCTAAGTATACATGGGAACTGTGCCTTAAAAGACAAAAAAAATCATTTTAAAATTAATTTAAATGTAACCAAATAAATTGCACCAAAATGTCTTTACAGTTTTACTACCATGGAATCTTAGAGTAGATATAAAATCTATAAATAATGCATGTGATATTTGAATTTCTCAAATAAAATTTCGTTTTCATATTTTAACAACTTTTTAGAAAATGTACCACTAATAATATCAAGTTAACTAATTAATGTAACTTTTCCCACATTTCTACTTGAAATAAATCCCTCAGCATTACATACAGAGCTCCAGACAAGGCTTGTCCTACTTGAACTTTTCCTTTACCGAGTGAATAATTTCTTTTTCCAAATGCATAGTGACCTCTAGGGAACAACATTTTTTCACTTGATAATCAATAATTTAATTTTTGGGGGGAATCACACATTTTATGTAGAATATAGTACATATACTTTATTTTATTTTAAATATTTATTTATAAAGTTATGTATAGCATTTGCATAAATGCAAGTATGTGTAGCATACGTGGAAGTGATATTTCACTTAAGCCGGAAGAGGGCATCATAGCCTGGATAACTGTAGTAACACACAGTAGTAACACATGGTAGTAAGCTATCTTATGGGTTCTGAGAAATAAACCCGGATCCCTTGTTAGAGAGTGAATCCTCTTTAATGCTGAGACAACTCTCTCTATATATATCCTTTATTGGGATATTTTTAATTAATGTAGTTAAATTTGAAATTAGAATGTATTTATAATACTGTCTGTAATTCCCATTTGTACGAATCTGGTAATGTAGAAATTACAATCTAATGTTAACTTATTTCATTTGCTTATGGATATTTGACTTGGCAGAGTAAATTGGTTGCATACAGAGACAAACCACACACACACACACACACATAGCACACCCACATGCAAATGCACAGATACATACGACATATACACAACACACACAACATACATACAACAGATACATAACACACACAACATAGACACACACATACACATTCATGTTCCCCTTTGCATATTACAATTCAGAGCTGAAAATAAAATTGCTTATGGCTCTGCTTATAATGAAGCCTCCTTCCTAAATATGTGCTCTTTTCTAGAGTCAGCTACTAAAGATAAGACTAAGAATCCTCTTTGCAGTTGTGATGGCTTGTGGAAGATGTGGCAAGAAAAGTTGAGAGGGACCAAAATGTCTGATCAGTCTGCTAAGAACACTTTCTCCTTTGCTGTCTTGCTGTCTGCCTGTGACTTGCAATTCTTCTACAATTCATTTGTTAAATGCTGGAAGTCACCCTACAGGCTACCACTACAGCAGTAAGTATCCTACTTCCTAAAATCTTTTCAATTAGTGTAAGCCATCACGTCTGATTTCTGTTCTTGACCAACATACTACAGTCATAGATTACTTTATTAAAGTTAGAATAAGAACTTGCCTTTGCCAGTTTTCTTATCACTCATGGCATTCTGTATTGAAACCAAGTTCTATCACAGTTCCTCTTTTTCTACAAAACTTTATTCAGTTTGTGTTTAATTATGCAACTCGTTTTCCTAAAGTCACATTTTTCATTAAAAGCGAAGAGGTTTGAATATCACACTGAAACTGGCCTAGATGTACTCATGCTCAGAAATAGACATCTCCTGCAGTATAAAACTCTCTCCTTGGTATCATTGAAGGTCTATTCCTGAGGCAAACCCACTCCCTCTCTCTCCACGACCTCATATAGAATAGAGTTTAAAATATGTTTATCTATATGTTATAACTTCTTGTAACAACAATCTTCTTATAACCCCTGGCTTTGATGTATAAAATGAGTCAGAATGGAAAAGAAAATGCTGGATCATTTCTCTTCGATACACATCACAGGACTAAAGACTTTTCTCACATCCATCATAGCACGGCTCAGGAACTGCCAGAATGCACATGGGGCATGACAGGAGAAACAAAACAAAGCAAAACTAAACAAAACGCTGTCCCCAGTGAGTGAGGAATTATAACAAAACATGAAAATGTACAAATTCATCTGTTTTAAGTTTTATGCAACAAGAGAATTCTCACCAGGAACTGGGCGTGAGCAAATGGGAAAACCTGTAGATCTTGCATCAGATGATGAAAGACAGACAGCTGTAGGGAAGTATGTCTGGATAACAGAGTATATCCAATAATGATAAAGGAGAAAAGACAGAAATCTCTGTTTGTTCAGATCTTTTCTTTGTCCCCTAGTCTTCCAGGAGAGTGATGTTGCTCTTCCCGAGTGATGAAAGAGGACTTTTAAAGCCCAAAGCATAGCATGTGCTCCAGGGGGAAAGGAGAAAGGAATTCTGCTAATGAATTTGCTGTTTTTCACATTATTGCTTCATGGAGCTTGGGAAGAAGAACGGGACTGTGACTTTCTGCTGGATCCTGATCTTTCAACTGTGGAAGGCAATATTTCTTGAGATAACAGGTACTCAAGATCAATATCATGCGCCTGTTAGAGGAACGGTTCAGATATTCTTATAATAACTCTAGAAAAAACTGTAAGATTTCTGTTTTTCCTATGAAAGTTCAATAATTTTAGGTTCTGGAATAACCAGTTACAGAAAGATTGGCATTAAAAGAAAAACACATGCAAATGTATTGGCATAACAGAAACATAGGAAATACACACTAAGCATAAGACAAAAGAAGAGCCTGGTGGTACAAATGTAAATCCTGTTTGCTCTAGTGAAATGACAGGATCCTGATTCTTATGAGCTGGTAAGGGCACTGTGGAAGAATGCAGTGAAAACAGGAAAAGGAATTCTCTATTTAGCAGATCAATTCTGCTAGACAGCAGACAACATAGAGCTAGCTACTTGTAGTCATCGCTGTCTGGACCCCATATCAGACCTACAATCTATTCTTCCTGTGACACTATCTCTCCAGACAGAGAGAGGGTTATTAGATAGAAGCACCTCTGCTTGTTGTTGTTGTTTTTTTTTTTTTTACATAGCATGTCTCAAAAAATGCTAAAGAATCATGTTTGTGAGTGGTCCATTTGCTCCTCCAAAGAGTAATGAAAGCACAGTCCTCAGGGATGTTGTGATAAAAATAGAAAGGGGTCATTTTCATTGTGCAGTTATTCTCTGTAGTTTTCATTCAATTACATAAAATAATTAGTTAACTTCTGCCTCACTAGGAATCAATCTCTCTAACTTTCACCCTTCATATTTGCCTATTTATGCCTATTGTGCCAGTTTGGCCATTCCAATTCCTTTGGTTGAAATTTAGAGTTTACTGTACTTTATGAGTGAGTTAGCACACTGCTATGTGGGCAGAAAGGAAAACAATGTTACCAAGGAGTGAATTTCAACATAATTTCCACATAGGTTACAACATTGCTCTAAAAGGAAAAAAAAATTGAACTATCTGTATGTTTTCCAGGTTTTTGATATTCATTTTATGTAAGTTAAGTAAATCATAAGAAAATGTGCATTAAAATTGAGAAAAAAATCATTAAATTTAGCTAATCATGATTATTTAAAGATTAAGACATTAAACATCCTTGTTTCTTTTAACAGACTGATACCAAGTTTATTATTGTTATAAGCTTGACACATGTTGTGGTCACATGCAATCAATTAGGTTTCAAAAGCATAAAACAGAATACATAGTAAACACTACATGCACAGACATATCTGAGATTGAGAGAACAGGCTAAAGGTCAATTCATTTAATTTAATAGATCAGTAAAATATATTGCAACAATATTAACATTATTCCTTTAAGGGTGAGGAAAGAGGACAGAATGGGCTAAATTGAGTGTTTGAAGTGAAATCCAATTACATTTTACAATATCAGACAAATGGGACACATCTGTGAGGGTGATTTTGCTTCTCAGTCATTAGAAACCATAGTCTTATTGGAACACTGAAGTGCCAAACTCTTACGTTGTTTCAGTTGCTTTTCTGGATCCTCTCGCTTAGAGAGAATAGAAGTCATAATGGGAACTTACCAAAGTCATAATTCACAACTTGCTTTCTCAGCAGACTGTCTAGGCATGAGAGATAGATTTGAAAAATAAATGTATAGTGTTGTCATCAAAAGTTAGTTTTAGTTGCTGAACCTGAGGCTTTCGTATCCCACACATTGCATGAAGTAGAGTTAGGGTGGCCTTTAGCTCTCTCACGCCTAATAATGACTTTTTCTTGTTAAATGATACTGGCCCCAAACTTCTTAATGGCTCACAAGGGTCATTTATAATAACACTATTTGTCTTTTCTTCTCAACTTCAGCAAGAGAGGCGTAAGGCATCACACGTGCTGGGTATGTTTGAAAAGCCATAGACTTTATGTGGAAGAGTCTGGTAGAAAAATCAACATCAGTTTCTTAGGGGGAAATTAAGCAAGGAGGGGAGTAGTCCTTTACAGGACTACTTTGTGAAGATACTTCACTTTGATGAAACAGCTCTCATCTGTGACTTTTTAAGGTACTTAGCAGATCCCATCTCAGGAAACCCTCATTGCCCTGTCCGCTAACTCAAACAGTATACAATCAAGAGTCTCAAAAGAGTATTGGAAGTTTTATTACCTATGTCCTTCATTCTGAAGAAGAAAGTAAAGAGGGAAAAGTCAGAGGGAGATGATCTTTCTTCAGGTCTATGTATTCAGCCTCCATTGGGGACAACTGTCAATAGCTCACTCTTTTCAGTACATCCTTATCAATGGGAGGGAAATCATGCCCTACTTCAAAACTCGGATCTAATACACAGACATCAGACGTGAAGACATACATACACAAGCAACACAAAACAGACATAGTAGGAGAGGGAGAAGGAGGGATGAATCTTATTATAGATATTTGAAAAAGGCCTAGAGGATATTATTTTATGTTTACTTAGCAAAGCATGTGTGTGTGTGTAAATATAATGTGTATATTATATTCATATATATGTGAAAAATGTTTTAAACAAAATTTTCCTCTTGGGGCAACTCTAATCAATTAAAAATAACAAAATAGCCAATTTATGGAATTAGCCTTTAAATAAATTAATGCATTAAGGGATTAAGGGAATTTACACAAGGTCTATATGAACAAGATGTCATCACATTGCTGAGTTAGCCATCGGTACTAAGAAGGTAGTCAAGTTTATATTAATTGTAGTGAATCTATTTTAACTCCCTAAAAAGGGTTAGGAGACCATTACTTGAAATTCTACTTATGACTATCTTCCCTAAACAAATTCAAGGGATAGAACACTCTGTCATAGTGAAAAACTTATGACATTGTTGTGGGGGTGGCAGCTGTATCAAATTTAAGAATACCTTATAAAACAGGATAATCCAGTTTAACAAATTACTACCATTTTCTGTTATATGGAAAGATTGGAAAATTAAAATAGAACATAAAAGTAAAAGAGAGACTATTACAGTTATGAAAGAATAGAAGTAGAGAAGAGAATAAGAAAAAATCAAATTAGAGTATGACCCAGGAGTAATATATGTATAGAAATGTTGTAATTTTGTTTCTTTGTATGAATGAATGGATGACAGCTAAAATACCCTGTTTTGGTCTGAGCACTCAACTATTCCCTAGTCTCAGAACTTTGAATAACTGAGATTCTGTCTCTCTAGTCACCACTGTTCACCGAGAATTAAAGATTATCTGATTATGTCTAAGAATAAAATTTTCTCTCAATACAAATTAAACTGTTTAGAAGGTAGCTTGACACCCTGTACATTTAGATAAACAGTACTAGTAACTCTTCCTCTATGGCCTGTTACCTTCCCAGACGTGGATTTATTTGCATATATTTACAATAAAACACATGATTTGTCTCTTGTTGTATGGGCAAGAGCAGTTGGTTCCCCCATAAAAGTCATGCCAAAATTTCAGTAGCAGAAACATCTTTCCTAGCAGATTGATACTTTAAATCCTAGGGATCACAGCAGGAAAAAAAAACTACTGTTTCCCCTACCCAATCAGTGGTTTGGGTATCACTTTCCAGCAGTGTGGAAACCAAGAAGGAAGTAGAAAGGAACATTCAGGTAGGTTTCCAGCTCAGTTCCCATGTTTCTAAAATGTTATTTATCTGTAATTGTGTGGACTTATCCCTTTCTTTTCTTCTATTCTAAATGCCTTTTGTCTGTGTATGTTCCACAGCTATGATTTTTTTTTCTGTAGTATAATGCGAGATCAGCTGTGTTGATGTCATGAGCAAAATTCTTTTCTTTTTCTTCAGGGTATTAGATGACCTAGGTTTTTGTGCATGTGCATGTGCGTGTGCATGTGCGTGTGTGTGTGTGTGTGTGTGTGTGTGTGTGTGTGTGTGCTTCTATACGGATCTTAATTTTTTATGTTTCTATGAAAAATATCATGAAGCCGGGAGGTGGAGGTGCACACCTTTAATCCCGGCACTCAGGAGGCAGAGGCAGGCAGATCTCTGTGAGTTCAAGGCCAACGCCAGCCTCTTATAGAAGAGCTAGTTCCAGAACAGGCTCCAAAGAGACAGACAAGCCCTGTCTTGGAAAACCAAAAAAAAAGTGTCATTAATATTTTGTCGATACAGTATTTAATGTAGAGGTTGATTTTCATAATGCCATCCTTTTCTATTTTTGGGGGGGTGGTTTGCATTAGCTACCTTTTAATGTCTGTAACGCAGTACCTGAAAGAGACGACTCAGAAGGGAGGGCTTCAGAGGGTCTCCTGACATCATGGCAGGGAAGGCATGGTGGGTCAGCTCAAGCAGTAGTAGAGCCATGAAGGCAGGAAGAATAGATCTGGATAAAAACTAAGGCCTGCCTCTACTGACTTACTCCCCCAGCGAGGCCCTACTTTGTAAAGGTTCCATGGTTCCATGGCTTCCCCGCAAAAGGCACCCTGTTCACAGGACCACACGCTCCCAACATGAGTCTGCAGATGCATTAGTTTTCAGCTATAGCTGGACCTATGTGCAGTGACAGGTTCAAGGAATTTGGCTGGATCAGCAGTGTGATGTCCTTCACCAGCAGGGAGAAGCCCAAGTGTCCTTCCCCAGCAGAGAGAAATTCAGACATCCTCCAAGCTTCTCAGGATCGTTTTATTCTGCAGTCTTTAGGGATGGCACTTCTTCAGTGGCGAAGGAGGAGAGCCTTCCAAGCAGGATACACAGTCATCACAGAGAGCCATATCAACCTTGAACAATGGTCACTGTTTGCTCAGCTTGTGAGGTCCAGGGACACAGGTCACCACATTCTCTAGTGGATGAGACTGGGAGCAGTTTCAAACAGTGCCTAGTGTCGCACAGATGCCGAAGGGAGGCTGAGGCCTTCCTCTTTCCTTCTAGAGAATGTTTGACACTTTGCTGAAGTGGGGGTTAATCCCATACCTATGCAATGCTCCTCTCTTAACTAGAGAAGCCATTCTATGGTGTCATGGATTTGACAATGAATTACATGGCCAAAAATATATATGAGAATTCTATCAATAGCCAAAGGTAAAGACAATATTTTTTTTTTGTTTTTAGTTAAAAAGAAATTCAAAATGATTCAAAATTCACCATTTAATTAGTTTGTTCAAAGTCTCCTGTATCCTAGGCTGCCCTTGAACTCACATGTAGCTAAGGATGGCATTGAACTCTTTCTCCTTCTGCCTGTAACCCTAAATCCTGTGATTCTGGGCATGTGTCACCATGGTGGGTTTATTCTGTCCTGGGGATGTAACCCAGGGCTTTGTGCATGCTAGGCAAGCAATCTGTCAACAGAGCTATAGCCCCAGCCCCGATTTACCATTTTGAAGTGTGCTATTTGGTGCCATGTAGGGCATTCTCAGCCTGCGATTGTCGCTCTGGCTCAGTTTTCAAGCATTTTTTGCAACCCCCTTGGAAAGCCCTGTTCTCATTAGCAGTCCTTCCCTCATTCCCTTACTCTCCAGCCTCTGAATCTGCTTCTCAACACCCCCCCTCTCGCTGGAAATGGGACTCAGCAGAGCGGTCCCCGTGGTTTGGAGCTTCCAGACCATTCTGGCAGAAATCTCTTGCTGGCTTAAGCCATTAACATCCTGAGACATCCTTTTCATAATATTAGTTCTTTTAACCCATGAAAGATTGAGTCTCTCCACATTCTCTTGTCTTCCTTGATTTCTTTCTTCAGAGTTTAATAGTGTTATTATTAGCTCAGTTGATGAAAGTATTTTCTGGCCACATTGTAAACCTGCATTCGATTCTCAGAATTCAAGGGCACAACCGGTAGAAGATGACAACCAACTTCTACAAGTTATCCAGTGATTACCATTGAAGTTCTGTGGTTTCTGGGTGAAAACACATACACACAAACACACACACACACACACACACACACACAAACATACACACACACATTTTTCAGCTGCTATATGTGGGATTATTTCCATGTCTTCACCCTCTGTGTTATTTGTTATTGGTATATGGAACGGCTACTGTTTTTATTTGCTAATTTTTAGATCTTGATATTTTTCTGAAAAGTTCTGTTGTAGGAGTAATCTTGTGGGACATTGAGTAGGATCTAGATAATCATAACATCTGCTGATAAGGATGTTTTGTTTTTATTTTCATATTTAAGTCTATTTTATTTTCTTCTCTAATATAGTTAATACTTTAATCACTATATTTAATAGAAATATGAATAAGGAAAAGCTTTTACATTTTACATAATTAAATGAGATTGATTTGAGTTTTATTTCCACTTAACATGATACTAGCAGTGGATTTGTCATATATAATTCTTATTGTGTTGAGATATCTTTGTTCTATCCTTATTCTCTCCAAGATTTTTTTTCTGTGAAAGAATGCTATATTTAGAAAATTTCCTTTCCAGGATTTGTTGAGATGATTGATAAATTTATGTTTTTGAGTTCAAATAAAGGCTTATTACATTTACGATTTTTTCTGTGCTGAAACATCCTTGTATTTTTGTGATAAAGTTGTTCATGGAGATTGATCTATTTTGTGTAGTCCTGTATTAAGTTTGTAAGTTTTTTTTCATTAATTTATTCTATGTACTTTCATCTGGAATATTGACCTACAGTTGTCTTTTATTGTTGTATCTTATATGTTCTACTTATTAGAGTAATAATCACTTTGTAAAATGTGTTTGGAGGTGTTTTATTTATTTATATTTTAAGTAATAATTTGAGAAGCATTGACTGTAGTTCCTTTTTAATTTCTTTCTTTTTTAATAATTTATTTATTCATTTATTTTAGATCAAAATTGTGGTTTCCCCTCCCTTCTCTCCTTTCAGTTCCTCCCGTCATCCCTCCTCTGCTCCCACTCAAGTCACTCCTTCTCTACATCTGTTTAGGAAATGGCAGGTCTCTCATGAGTATGAGCAAAACATGGCATGTCAAGCTGTAGTAAGGCTAAACACCTCTCCACCTATTAAGGTTGGACAAAGCAGCCCAGTATAAGGAGTATGGTCCCAAAAGCCTGTTCAGAGTCAGAGACATGCCCTGTTCCCAATGTTAGAATTCCCACTGGAGGGCCTACCTTCACAACTGTAACTTACATGCAGGTGCCTGGAGGTCCTTGGTTGTTGGCTCAGACTCTGTGATCCCATATTAGTTTAATTTAGTGATCCAGTGAGTTTACTTGTGGTGTTTCTGACCACCTTTGCTGCAACACTGCTTTCTCCTTCTATTCTGCAAGATTCCCTGAACTCTACCTAATATTTGGCTGCGGGTCTACATCTGTTTCCAACAGTAGCAGATGATGTCACTATGATGAAAATTGGGCTAGGTCCCAATCTGGTCAAAGGAGATGGTCATTTGAGGTTACTTTTCTAATATTGCTAGGAGTCTAAGCTTTCACCTTCCTTATAGATTCCTGGGAGATTCCCATGTGGCCGGGTTTTTACCTAACACCAAAATGCCCTTCATTTTCTGTAGTCTCTTTCAGTAATCTCCCCTTCTGCACCCCCACCTTTTCACTCATGTTCCCATCCCCACCTGCCCTCAGACCACTCATGAATTCTCCTTCCCAAAGGAGATCTGCACACCCCCTCACCATGGACCTTCCTTGTTACCTAGTCTCCCTGTGTCTGTGGATTTTAGCATAGTTATCTTTAATTTTTTTTCCAGTTTATTTATTTTTTATTAAAAATTGCCATCTCCTCCCCTCCTCTTTCCCCTTCCCTCCCCTCCCCTCCACCCACACCCCGACTCCCTCCCTCTTGAGGCCAAACAGCCATCAGGGTTCTCTACACTATGTTGAGTCCAAGGTCCTCCCAACTCCCCCCAGGTCTAGGAAGGTGAGCAACCAAACTGACAAGGCTCACACAGAGCCTGTCCATGTCGAAGAGACCAAGCCCATCGCCATTGTCCTTGGCTCCTCCGTCAGCCTCCACCATCAGCCACCCTCAGAGAGTCCGATTTGGTCGCATGTTCCATCAGTCCCATTCCAAGTGGACTTGGTGGTCTACCATTAGTTCTGTCCTGCCATCTCAGTGGGTGAACGCATCCCTCATAGTTCTGACTTTCTTTCTCATGATCTCTCTCCATCCGCTAATTTTGCACGCAAATGGAGGGAAATAGAAAACACCATCCTGAGTGAGAACCTTCACCTGGCATTGGATGGAGAAAATGACAGAGCCCCACATAGGAGCACCAGACTGAGCTCCCAAGGTCCCGATGAGGAGCAAAAGGAGGGAGATCATGAGCAAGGAAGTCAGGACCGTGAGGAGTGCGTTTACCCATTGAGACGGTGGGACAGATCTAACGGGAGACCACCAAGTCCAGTTGGAATGGAACTGATGGAACAGGGGACCAAACTGGGCTCTCTGAATGTGGCTGACGGTGGAGGAGGACTGAGAAACCAAGGACAACGGCAATGAATGTGAACTCTACAGCATGGACGGGCTCACTGTGAGCCTTAACCTTCACCTGGCGATGGATGGAGATAGAGACAGAGCCCCACATTGGAGCACCGGACTGAGCTCCCAAAGTTCTGATGAGTTATCTTTTATTTTATAGCTAATATCTACTTGTTATTAATTACATATCCTGTTTGTCTTAGCAGTCTGGGTTATCTCCCTCAGAATGAATTTTCTAGTTCCATCCATTTACATTCAAATTTCCTGGTCCCTTTGTTTTTAACAGCTGAATAATACTCCATTTTGTAAATGTACTACATTTTCTTTTTCTACTCCTCTATTGAGTGACATCTAGGCTTTTCGATGTTCTGGCTATTAAAATATATCTAGTATGAGCATAGTTAAACAAGTGTTCTTGTGGTATAATTGAACATCCTTTCAGTATATGACCAAGAGCAGAACAGCTGGGTCTTGAGATAGGTTGATTCCCAGTTTCCTGAGAAACTGACACACTGACTTCCAATGTGACTGTACAAGTATCCACTCCCACCAGCAATGGAGGAGTGTTCCCCTTGCTCCATATCCTCTCCAGTGTGAGCTGTCACATATATTTTTTTACTAATCCATTCTGAGAGGTGTAAGATGGAATCTGAGTAATTTTGATTTGTATTTTTTGCAATAGTTAAGGATGTTAAATATTTAAGGGTTTATTGGCCATTTGATGTTCTTCTGTTGAGAATTATCTGTTTAGATCTGCACCCATTTTTTTAAATTAGGATATTTGGTTTGTTTATATCTGGTTTCTTGAGTTCTTTATATATTTTACAAATCAGTCCTTTGTCAGATTTGGGGTTGGTGAAGATATTTTGCTATTCTGTATGTTACCATTTTGTCCCATTGGAAGTATCATTTGCCTTACAGAAACTTTTCAATTTCATGAGATCACATTTACTAATTGTTGCGTTTAGTGCTTGTGTTATTGGTATCCTTCTCTGTATGTGGTTTCCTGTGCCACTACATTCAAGATTATTTCCTAATTTCTCTTCTGTCAGAATCAGTATATCTAGATTGATCTTGCATTTGATCCACTTAGACTTGAGTTTTGTGCAGGATAAAAGATATAAATGAATTTGCATTCTTCTACATGACAGCATTCAGTTAGACCAGCACCATTTGTTGAAAATGCTTTCTTTTTTCCAATTCCATAATTTCAGCTTCTTGTCAAAAAATCGGGTGTCTGTAGCTTTGTGGCTTTATATCTGGCTTTTCAATTTCATTGATCCACCTCCATGATTTTATTACTATAACTCTGTTGTAGTTTGAAATCAGGAATGGTGATATTACTGGAAGTTCCATATGATCATCTTGTTAGATGCTGAAAGGCCTTTGACAAAATCCAGGACCCTTTCATGATAAAAGTCTTGGAGAAATCAGAGATAAAAGAGATATACCTACACCTAATAAAAGCAATATATAACAAGCTGATTGCCAACATCAAATTAAATGCAGAGAAAATCAAAGCAATTCCACTGACATCAGGAACAAAACAAGGTTTTCCACTCCATAATCATTCAGTATAGTCCAAGCAGTAAGATAATTTAAAAATCATTGAAAAATTGGAAAGGAAGAAGTCAAAAACCATTATTTGCAGATGATAAGACAGTATGCATAAATGACCCCAAAAACTCTACCAGCGGACTCCTACACCTTTTGTCAAGTGGCTGGGTATAAGATTAATTTAAAAAAATCAGTAGTCCTCCTTATTACAAATGATAAATTCTCTGAGAAAGAAATCATAGAATCAATACCCCTTATAATAGCCACAATAATATAAAATATCATGGTATAAGTCTAATCAGACAAGTAAAAAACCTGTATGACAAGCACTTCAAGTCTTTGAAAAAATAAAGAATATGTTAGAAGATAGGAAGATCTCACATGCTCATAATAAAAATGACCATCTTAACAAAAGCAATTAACAGATTCAATGCAACTCCCATTAAAATTCAAAACAATTCTTTATAGATCTTGAAAGAGAAAAACTCAACTCATATTGAAAAACTAAATGTAGTTCCTCTTTTAAAGTCTGATATAGTTCTGCTGTGTGTTCATCTAGAATTTTGGAGGACAGTGGGGAGTAAGGTCTTAGAGAGTACCTTGGAAGATGTGTAGAAAGAATGTAAAAAACAAACAAAGAGAAGGAAAACTTTGGGAGTTGCTAGTTCTTGGTCATGATATAATCAAAGAAATCATTAACTCACATTTTTCTACATCTGGCCTACATCATATTTAAATTTTAAATAATCACTTATAAGCTGAAGAAGGACTCATGGAATGCTCCCCTCCCCCACTGAGCTGTTAGCTACTAATGGATTCTGAAAGAAAATGAGTTACTCTATCCAGATTCATATCCTTTGGTGAGGCCACCAAGCTCCACTGAATAGTTTCAAATCCATTGCAAGACAGATAGCCCTAGTTATACTCAGTGAACCACAAGACAAACAAAAAGAGGTGAACTTGAAAAAGAGGCCATTAGAGAGAAGGGTGATTGGGAGGCTATAGAGGATTTGTCTCAGAATGAGCAGATAACTTACAGGCATTTATGAAATTGCCAAAACTGGATTTAATTATTAATAAAAATAGTAACAACAAAACAAGTACCAACAATCTTAAGTTACTTAATCTTCTTGATCTTGCTGTGTGATGGTGGAGCACACCTTTAATATCAGCACTGAGCAGGTAGAGGCAAGCAGATAATTTAGTTGGAAGCCAGCCTGGTAATGACTTAATTCCAGAACAACCAGAGATATACAGAGAAACCCTGTCTCAAAAATAGAATAAAAATTTTAAAAAGCAACAATTAAAAAATCTTGATCTTTGCTTCTCAGTCAGCCCCCGCTGTTGGCCACATTCAGAGAGACGGGTTTGGTCGCATGATCCATCAGTCCCATTCCAACTGGAGTTGGTGATCTCCCATTAGTTCTGTCCCACCGTCTCAATGAGTGAACGCACCCCTCTCGTTCCTGACTTTCTCCCTCATGTTCTCGCTCCTTCTGCTCCTCATCAGGACCTTGGGAGCTCAGTCCAGTGCTCCAATGTGGGGCAAAGGACAATGGCTCTGGGCTCTGATTCTTCTGCATGGACGGGCTCTGTGGGAGCCTTCTCAGCTTGGTCGATCACCTTCCTGGACCAGGGGGGAGTTGGGAGGACCCTGGTCTTAGCATAGAGTGGGGAACCCTGATGGCTCCTTGGCCTTGAGAGGGAGGGAGGGGAGGTATGGGTGGAGGGGAGAGGAGGGAAGGGGGAGAAGGAGGGGAGGGAAGGGGGAGGAGGAAGGGAGGGAGGGGGGAGGAGGAGGGAAGGAGATGGAAATTTTTAAATATAAAAAAAAATAAACCATGAGGAAAAAAAATCTTGATCTTTTATTTTTTATTTTATAGTAATTTTAATTTAGTTGATTTTTTTAAAAAAATCAATCCAAATTCCCAATCCTTCCCCTCTTCTCATTCCCTCCACAAACTCTCCCACTTCACCCCATCTAATCCTCAGAGAGGGTAAGACACATTGCTTCCTGGATGATCCAAGTCCCCCCTCTACTATATCTAGGCTGAGCAAAGTATACATCCAAAGAGAATAGGATCCCATAAAACCAATACATGCAGTAGGGATAAATCCTGGTGCCACCACCAGTGGCCCCACAGTCTGCCTCAGCCATACAACTGTCAACTACATTCAGAGGGACTAGTTTTTGTCCTAGTTTAGTCCTTAAAGGGACTAGTTTATTCCTTCACAGTCTGATTAGAGTTGGTAAGCTCCTATTAGCTCAGGTGAACTGTTTCAGTTGGTGTCCCCAACATGGTGTTGGCCTCTTTGCTCATATTCTCATTCTTTCCACTCTTCAGCTGGACTTTGGGAGCTCAGCCCAGTGCTCCTATGTGGGTCTCTGCCTCTGTTTCTATCAGTTGCTGGATGAAGGTTCTATGGTGATATTTAAGATAATCATCAGTCTGATTAAAGGGTGCAGACTCTCATTTCAAATTCAGGTTGGGGAAAATAAATTCATTGCACTTTTAAAAATAACACCTAAATATTTACCATGCAGTATCCTGCTTAGAAACTTGATCTTCTAAATAAGAAAACATGAATGTAATATGTAAGCTTGATATCGCAATATTTCTCAAATGATGTATTAAATAGTCCTATCCAAGTGAGATTTGGTATGACTGAGCTATCCTGTGATTTTTTTAAGGTGTAGTTCTAAGGATGTGTGGGGAAAAAAAAGGCACCAAAGAGGTTTAGGCAGTGAGCAAGCATTCATGTTAAGGTCACATACACTAAATTTCCACAGGTAGAATGAAATGAAATGTTGATGTTTGATGCTCCACAAAGGCTGCAGGTTGGTCAATAATTCAAATGGAGGACAAAATACATGTTTACACACTGAAAGCCATCTGGTGTCTAAACAAGAGAGGGATTCCAGTTTCTTAAAATCTCATTATTCTTTAGACATCACTCATAGACACAGCACAACCATTATTTTAAAAGGTTCTGCTGCTCATTTCTTCTGCTTTTCTCATCATAGGCACAGTAGGGTTTATATTTAGAGGACATCTATATGGGTCCTTTCAGATATTCCAGCCAAGCACAATGGTTCTATCATGTAAAGAAGGAAATGTAACTTTCAAATGCCATTTCTTTTCATTTCCCAGAGAATCATTAAAGTATATTCAATGAATATATACATTTATAATATTTCAAGATACTATTTTGTCATTTTGGCTATGTATTTCTAAACACCAAGGTGTCAGAAGAGGTCTTTAATAGGAGACAGTCATGGAACTCCTGCAAAGAGAGATTATTTTCAGCTTCACTACTGTTACTGAAGATAATTCCATTTCCATTAAGCTCCCAGGGTATGTGTTTAGCAATTGTGACACCATTGAAAATTTAATTAAATAATCGTAAATACATGTACTAAAGATTCAGATGAAGAAATTTAGTTCCAGTTGTTCTCTCACAACTGATTAATTTATTCTGAATTCTACCTTTTCTTTTTATTTAATTGAAAGTCAATAACCTGGAATAAAAAAAGAGATATTCACTTGATATTGTATTAGAACTGTACACCTTCTTTAATTGCAAGATTAATTAGGAAGTCAATTTAATATTTCTCTTAGGTTCAGATATAGTGATACATATCAAAATATGTTTATAAAATGTATATGTTTTCATATATATGTTCAAAATGTACATGTTTTCAAAAAAGTGATGAATTTTAAATTATAATGTGAGATACCTGTGTATCCATAATATCTAGTATGCTTTAATAAATATAAATTTGGGCTACCAAAATCAATCATATTAAGTCTACACATATTTCAATTATAGATTCAGCTACATTTTCCTATTCACATATAAAATGTTTGAAATTACCTTCACTCTAAACTCATTTTAGAAGATATAATTAAAGTTAAAAACTAGCAATAATGTTGGCAAATTTCCATGCATATCATTGTATATTTTAGCATCATACTTGTATTTGATTTTTATATTTTGACATTTTATTATTTTTGTTCTCTCAAACATGACTGCATATCTTTGATCTAAATGTGTGGGCTCTTAAGCCATGATTTAAAAGATGAAGATTGAAGTACTTGCGTTTATCTAAAAAATACGGTATTCCAAGGTCTGAGGATCGTTTATGAGCTGGAATAAAAAGCAAGATCATATTTAAAATAGAATGATTGATAGAAAAAAGAAATAGATTACTATTTGTATTTCTGGAATTTTCAAAAACAATGGTATAATAATGATAATGACATTTTTATCAAATCAATAGAAGCCTAATTGAGTGAGCTGAAATAACCTTCTTACTATGTTACAATAAAACTTTATTCAACCTCTCTATATCTCAGTGTTCTCTTATGAAAATTGACATGGCTTTTATACTATATTGCTGCCTTTGTATTTGATATGTCTTATGAAATAGTACCTTCGAAACAGTAAAAAATATCCAAGTAATCCATCATAAATATGAAGCAGAGTAGGAGAATTGAAAAACCACAACTTGTGCATCCACGTATTTTTTTCTTCTAAGATTATTTATATGAACATATATCTACCTACCTACCTATCCATCTATCTATATGTCTACCTTTCTACCTATGTACCTATCATCTATCTATCTATCTATCTATCTATCTATCTATCTATCTATCTATCTATCTATCTATCTATCTATGTATCTATCTATCTATTTATCTATTGAACATATGTATCTATATGATTGTGTATACATATATGTATATATTGGTGTGCATACCAATGCACAGTAAATCCAGAAAAGGATGTTGGATCTACCAGAGATGCAGCTAAACGCATATTTTAGGATTCTTGGTCTCATCACTTGTTACTGGGTTCTGAAGTTCAGAATTCATAATTATTTAGCAAATGCTCTTAAACACTGAGCAATCGCTAGACCCAGATATGTTTCAACAGTTTATATTAACAGAGATGAAGAAATTTGATATTTTTCATAGTTTTTATTCATTGAAAATAGGTTCTTTTCTCATATAATTATTCTGATAATAGTTGCCTTTCCATCTACTCATCCTGGTTATTCACTACCTATCTTACTGTGTGGAGCCACTCCCTGACTTTCATTAGAAAATGACAGGTTCGCAGAGATAGCAACCAAACATAAAAAAGTAAATTTATAATAAGATGAATCAAAAACTATCATATCAAAATTGGGCATGGCAACAGAAGAGTCACAAGTTCAGACACAAGTGTTGGAGACTCACTTGTTCTCACAGTCAGGAGACTATTAAAATTACTAAGCTAATAAGTTAGATATGTAGAGGAGTCAGATCTGAATTCTACATTATAATAGGATTATTTGATTATGATATATCTAGTTTCTTTAGTTTGTTATATAGTTTGGATATTTGTCTGCTATCAGATGTAGAATTAGTATAAAACTTTTCCCCGTTATGTAGGATGTTGTTTTGTCCAGATTACAGTGTCCCTTGCCTTACAGAATCTTGTCAGTTTCTTGAAGTCCTATTTATTGTTGACCTTAGTGCCTGTGCTAGAAGTGCTCTGTTCAGGAGGTTGCCTCCTGTGTCAATGTGTTCAAGGTTGTTCCCCACTTTCTCTTCTGTCAGGTTCACTGTATCTAACTTTTTGTTGAAGTCTTTGGTCTACTTGGACTTGAGTTTTCTGCAGGGTGATAAGTATGGATCTATTTGCATTCTACTGCATATAGAAATTCAGTTTGACCAGCACCATTTGTTGAAGATGCTCTTTTTTACAGTGAGTATATCTGTCGTCTTTATAAAAATCCAGGTGTCCATAGGTGTGTGGGTTTATTTAAGGATCTTCTTTTCTATTCTATCAATGAACATGTCTGTTTGCATGCCAGTACTATGTGGTTTTTATTGCTGTAAGTCTGTAGCACAATTTGAAATCAGGTAAGTTGAGACATCCTGCAGAAAATTATCTCAAGAAAATATGCACATTATTCCATCTACTTATGTTGAAATGAACTTATCTGGTAAATCTATGATAATTAAGCTCTTTTTCATAATAATTTTCCCAATAAACTATTTATTTGTTCTTTCAAAAGTATGGCCATGTAACTTGTGTTAGGGCTACAAAGTATCCAAAGCTTTAAGCAAATCTAATAGGCATTTTAAAATCTATAACCTGTATAAGATGAGATAGGTTAATTGATTTTGTGTATAATAAATCTGTCGTAGAGGTCAGCCACTTATACTATGTGTTTTTATTAGTGATAAAGAATAGCAAGTATGAGTCAAGTTGTAATGTTTGCCTTATATTGCAGAAATGATTTTCAATAACCAATTTTGTTCTAGATGGGCATCTGAAACAATACAGAGTACTTTCTCAGTTTTCAAGTGAATGAGTTTTGTAAGATTAGTACTTTTCCTCCTCATTTTTTAAAAAGTGGACTTCCATTATTGTAAGATTTTGGATGATGAGCGGAAAATGATACTTTACAAGATTACAGAGAAGAGGAAGCAGAACGCTGGCTTTGAATTCTCAATCTCCAGTAGAAAACTAAAATGTAGAGGTGAAATAGCTCCTAAAATAATAAGGAAAGTCATATTCAATTTAAAGGTATAAAGAGAAAATTATAACAACAATGTAGTATAATAACACTTTAAAGTAGCCTAATATTCACTATTCATTGATAGTTACATTATTTCATGCTGGGAAGTAATTGGATGACAGACACTATTAAGTCAAAGTAAGTCAAGGAAGATGGAGTAGAGAAGAAGCAGTGTGGCCTACTTCTCATGAGTTTGGTCCCAATTAGAGTTATGGAATATAGTGATAACATTTCAAAAATGTTTAATTCTCTTTTATTTAGTTTCTCGTACATGTTTGACTGTTTTTATGGGAAGCGTGCAGGTGCTCCTGAAGGCTGAGAAATGGTGGCAGCTTCCCTGGAGCTGAAGTTCTACACAGCTGGAGTCTCGCTATCTGGTTACTAGGAACAGGGCCTGCCTGCTCTGCCAAAGCAAGAAGTGCTATTTCCCCTACTCAACTGTCTCCAGTCATTATTTCACCCTTTTATGGCTAAAACATGTTCTCATTGTTCAATGCCCTACCCTAGCTCTATTGGTATGTAGATGTTTATCAGCTTTTTATTTTTTGAATCAGTAATTTGGAAAACACAGGAAGTTAAATTAAGTATAGAGGCAATCTGTATACACACTGCAATCAGTGAAATAAAATATTTCAGGTTTTGTTTAAAAGCTGTGATAAGTTTTTAGTAGACTTAATATTTGAGAAATGGAGTTTTAGAAGTAGACAGTACAACTGAATTAGTAATAACTAGAAATATAACGTTTGGAAATAGAATATTTACTGATTAGATGATAAAGTAAAATTGGAGAAGAAAGGATGCTTCTTAAACTTTGCTAAGTAGCTCACAGATCAATGAGATGTTGCATGACTAAGAAGAGTATTTTAGAATATAGGATCAGGGCGTTGTGAGATATACACACTCTTCCCCACAGTAGCACAGTAGGAAAAGTAAATTCATGAAACATTATCTGGCACAGCCATATCTGATGGGCATGACAGAAGTCAAAAGAGAGCACAGTTGTTTGGCAAAGATCCAGCAAAGCTGGGTCACATGATGGCTACCCTGCCACCTTTGGTTTACATCATCACCTGTTGTTTACTTGGGAGACTTAATCTTGTACAATTGGAAAGGATTGCAGTGATTGAAAATTTCTATATTATTATTATTATTTTATTTTTTCACTTTTTGTAATTTTTTTAAAAGAAAACAATCTTTTTTCATTTTACATACCAATCCCAGTTCCCGTTCCCTCCCTTCCTCCCATTCCCTCTACCTACTTCTCCTCACCCCATCCCCATCCCCATCCCCATCCGCTCTTCAGAGAGGGTAAGACACATTGCTTTATGGAAGGTCCAAGACCCTCCCTACTATATCGAGACTGCGCAAGGTATACATCCAAAGAGAATAGGTTTCCAAAAAGCCAGTACAAGCAGTAAGGACAATCCAGGTGCCACTGCGAGTGGCCCCACATTCTGCTCCAGCCATTCAATTGTCAACCACATTCAGAGGAACTAGTTTGGACCTATACTGCTTTCTTCCCTGTCTGACTGAGTTGGTGAGCGTGCATTAGCTCAGGTAAACTGTTTCAGTGGGTGTCTTTATCATTGTCTTGACCTCTGTGCTCATATTCTCACTTTTTCCACTCTACAACTATCAATGATTGGTGGACAATTTTAGATAAGCAACAGAAACAATAGGCATGTTTTTATTAGTTGGTGATTTTCATATTGAAACCAAGTCTTTACATGCGACATTCAAGCTATAAACAATCAAGTTCAGTATAAAATCCATAAGAAATAGAATTGAGAGCTATCTATAATTCTATGAGATGAATATAGGATACGTATTGTTCTCAGAAGCCTAAGCTACATTATGCATCAGGCCCCAGCATGATTTGTTGAGCAGTGACTATTTCTACCTTATTTTATGTTTTATGGCACTTTCTTGTGAAATTTTTTAGATATCTTTTAGTGCTTTAAACAGAAAATTCCTTTTATCTGATGAAATGTTAAAGTCCTCTTCAGAATTTAGAAATTCATCAAATTTGGAACCTAATACGTACACTGACTTAGCATGTTACTTTGTATTGGAAAGGCTGAGAGATGCAATGTATCAGAAGTCATGATATCAACCATTTCTCTAAAGACATGGATGATTTTATGTTTAGTTGATATTAAGATTTTTAAACTAAAATTTTCCCACCTTACCTCACATATTATCATTCTCACCATTTTTGTTTTTATGTTCCTGTGGTTAACAGTGATGGTAACACTTGCCAGCTGATCACCCATTAGTATGCATTTTTATACCAAAGAACAGAAAGAAGATATCTACATTATTCACATAATAGACAGTTTACCTTTCATTTAAGAAACATTCATTTGACCTGCACAGTGGCTATGTTTTTTTTTTTTTTGACTCATTACTCAAAATAGGCAGGCAAAACCCACACATCTTTTATTGTTAGTTACAATATTTTTCATTGAGTGAAAAACTACAATATGGTTGTGTGCACTATAAAGCACTTTTGTAGGAACCATGGAGTGGTCTTTTTAGGAGTCAAAAGATTAAGTTTTAAAACATTGTAATAAAAGTTAAGCTGTTTTATGTCTTTTGAGATTAAAGAAGACAATGAAAATTTGAGGATTTTATTAATTCTATGAGAATAGGGAAAAACAAACTTAATTGGAGAATAATATAAAATACACTCAGACGAAGTATTGCCATCAATAGAAAATACACTTTGACTGAATAATGTGTGCTATGATTTCTATTCTAGACATACACAATTCTCACATCTTGCTCATTGTATTTGTTTCTCCTCTTTCCTAAAGAAATTTTATAAACCCCCTTTAATTTTCTGAAATTCTCTTTGTTCTTGTACTTTTTCCTCAAAGTATAAAACATGGATTCTCTTTGCCTTTTGTATTGTGAATCATCTAGTTAGTATTGGTTTTCACTCAATAGAAGCTGTAGTATAGCTATTAATTTTGCACAAATGTGAACTAATATCCAACCCAAATTATAGAATATTTGAGAAAAATTGCTCTGAATATAAGTAGTAATGCATATGGTACTCCAGTAAGAGTCATGACACAGTATGAGGAGTATTTATAGACTTGACATAAAAAATAAAAGCTATGTTATTTATTTTATTGGTTTTTTATGACAGAACTTTGTGTAGTTGAGGATGGCCTAAAAATTGCTATGTATCTAAGAATGACCTAGGATTATTGGTACAGATGATTCAATAATCTAAATGCCTCCATTCACATCAGAGAACGAGTTAACCTAAAATCAGTCATAAATAAATCTATTCAAGTCCTTTTTTAATTATGACAATTTCCATTCCTTAACCGAGTAGATTTCTGTTGCTATTGAAACAATGTTATTTAATTATTTAAAGAAACCATACAATATTCTTGTTCAAAATAGCAAATATTTTTTTATTTTAAAGGCATTTGAACTTAGAAGAGGATATTATTTAGAGTATTATGTAGAATACATTTGAAGTTTCTAAATTAGTCTTAAAATTATTTTTTCTATATACATTAAAATAGGTATTTATAACAATATGTATTTAAATATTGATTATTTCTTATTTCTGGCTGCTTTTCAAATATCTGTTTGAATTGTTCATTTCCTGATGATATTCTAAACATGAACAATTGTAGTTGATTTCATGAATATAATAATTTATTCCACAAAAATGACCTCATTTTCGGAAATTTTTTTCTAAGTAACCTTTCATTCAAATAGGAATAGGAGATAAAGGTTTAGGAATGGTTAAGTTTATGCATAACTCTGTAGTATTTGGAAAAATGGGAGATGGAAGAATAATGTACAAGTGACTGAGTGCAGACACTTAAAAATCTTGAACTGCAACTGTCACTAAGGTAGAGAAACATCCTTCAGGGATAAATGATCCTTGATCTGTGTTGAAAGGAGTTTCTAAAAAGGACTGAGAGAGGTAAGCTTTCAAGCTAGAAAACTCATTATTTCCTGGCAATTTAATTGGAGAAAGAAGCCTTTACAGTCCATGAAGTCTGGAAAAAAACCACCATTGTTTTTCTGTTTTTGCCTCTGATTCAACTTTCCTGTTTACTTTAAAAGAATGAATTATGGTTGGAACAGAGAAAACTAGATTACCAAGAAGAAAACATACAAATTAGCAAACCAAAGGTTTTCTGTTCAGAAGACTAGAATGGAGTACTCATGTACATAGAGTTTGAAGGAAATCTTGAAAGAACACTGCATTTTTAAAAGATGAGGTATATCCTCCATAATGTCAGTCATTTGAGAACATTTTCCAAGCTTGGTTATGGTATCTGGAGAGGCTGTGTGAAGAAAGGGCATCATGAGGGGCACTGCTTTAAAAGATTAAGAGTCTTGCACTACTTCTAATTTATACTCCCCTTTTGGTTGTGATTGTGATATAGAGATTTGCATTGACATGCATCTTGGTTTATTTATACAAATTTAAGGTCAATTTTGTTAAATGTATATTTATTTCTGATCTTGATTAAGGCATTATGTTTGTGTAGTTCATTTAAAATGTATAATAATTAAGAAATATTAGCTAATAGATACTCAGCTATAATAGTCAAGATTGTAGTCATGTTAAATTTTTCAGATGTATGGAGATATATTTCAGTTAGATAGGTATTCTTCAAATCTTTTAGATACCATCAGAATATGGCATTTAAAACGTTTAAGAACTCAAGACTTTTCATGAAAGTGAGACATGTCTGTCTCTGGCAGTTCCATGGCTTCTCTCTAACTCTGCTCTTCTTTCTCCCAGGATCGAGTTCCATCTTCCCTGCCTACCTAAGTTCTTCCCTGCTATAGCTCCTTAAAATTTTAAGACTTTTCATGACAATGAGACACATCTGCTCCTGGAAGCTCCAACCTACTTAAAGAGGAAGATGGGCATCAAAGAAGCTCCTTATAGAGTTGGTTAGCCATTTGGCAAGAAACTGCTCTTGTCTGGACTGCTTCATGGTATGCTGTAAATGCTATAAAAAAAAAAAAAACTGGACATGCTGAACTCACAGAGAAATGACTGCTGAACTTGCCTAAAGGTGAGATGATCCTTTGGGGTTCCTGCTTCATGAAAGAATCTGTGAGAAATTCCACAAAATACAGAAGAAAGTGAATGAACTCTCTTTGAAATTTCCAGCTTCATAGAAAAGTCTCCTGGTTATTATGGGCCTGTGAGCTGAAGATGGATGCCCAATGGTACAGAAGAACTTTGGGTAACTGTCCAGGCAGTGAGATGTCTCTGTCAATTCTTGAGTTTTGGAAGTTGCTTACAGTGTACTTCCTATTTACTTAGATAATATTATATCCTTCTGGCATCTTTGATGGAGTTGAACAATTTATATAGTTTTTTATAATTATAAATATACAGTAGATATCAATATTTTAAGTGTAATTCTTGATTGATAACTGTTTTGTTATATGTAATTTTACTGTGTTAAAGCCTTCCTTTTTGTTTAAACAGAAATGGAAAAATGATGTGGGAGGACCTTCTGTCTATGTGTTTTCTTTTATTACTGGTTAATGAATAAAGAACTGGCTTGGCCTATAGCACGGGAGAAGGAGGGCAGAGTGAGGTGATACCACAGAGTTGCCAGCAGAGATAGACATGCTGAAACTTTATTGGTATGCAATGACCTCATGGTGATATACTGATTAATAGAAATGGGTTAAATTAAGATGTAAGAGTTAGCCAATGAGAAGTTGGAACTACTGGGCCATGCAGGGGTTTTCTATGTGATTAGTTCAGGCCTCAGTTAGCCGGGCAGTCAGGACAAACAAGTGACCCCTCATCCAACATAGTTAAAAATGGAATTTCTCAGTTTCTTGCTCAGAATGCCTCAACTTCAACATTATCAACTTTTTTTCTGGAACTATAGACCTAAATAAAATCTTCCATTAGTTGCATTACATCATAGTAATTATCAGAGCAACACAAAATCAACAAGAACAAAGAGACCCAAAGAAATTAATAATCTAATTATGCCCACAGATTTATCTAAGTCTGAAATTACAGGGTATTACGAGGACAGACAGGGAAGTGTAGTGAATTAATCTGATTTTTATAGGGCTGTGGCAAAACAGCATAGCTAAGAAACATTACAAAAAGAAGGGTGGCCAATAGTTCCAAAGTGGTAAGAGTTTATCATAGCAGAGAAACATGGCAGCAAGTAGCAGGCATGATTACTGGAGCAGCATGCTGAATGCTCATTTCATGAAACGTAAGAATGAAGTAGAAATAGAGCTAATATAAATGGTAGAAGTCTTTAAATTATCAAGGGCTACCAACTATGAAATATTTCCTCTAGCAGGGCCACACTTCCTAAAATTTTCCCAGCACTGCCATCAAATGGTAATCAACTATTTAAATACCCAAAATTTAGGGGAAATATGTCACACAAAGAATGTTTGGAAACTAAGCCAGTTGTGGTGCCTGCCTTTAATCCCAGTACTTGGGAGGCAGAGGCAGGTTGATCTCTGTGAGTTCAAGTCCACCCTGGTCTACAATAGCTAGGTTCAGGAAAGACTCAATAGCTATAGCAAAACCCTCTGTTGAAAAACAACAATAACAACAACTACTACTACAAAAGCAAAAAACAAAATGAACAAACAAAAAAATAAGGATTTTGGAAACTAAATTAATATTTTGACTTGCTTAGTGATTGTCTTGGATTAATTGCATGTTACAAACATCTAACCAGGCTATAATAAAGGGAAATAAGCACTTCAAAAAAGTTTTCTCTAACTGAAAAATGTGTTATTCGTACATAATTCAAAATAAATTATTCTCAAAGTAAATAAATTAGTAAAGAATATCTAAAAAAGATAAAGTAAATTTTTCAGACTAAAGATAATTCTGCAAAAAATTTTATACCTCATGGAAATGTAGGACTGGAGTGAACAAAGAAAAACTTTCAAACAATTTCTCTGGCCACATATAGAATGATGAAATTATATCTCCAAAATTCTCACTAGCTGGGAATTACATAATATACTTCTAAGTTTGTTGTGGGAGTTCTAGATTAGTCAATGACATTTAGAGGAGGCTTGCCCTATTTGTGTGGTTTCTCTGAGTACTTCACCAGATAAAGCAGAGGAAAGTGTCGAGTTTTCTCTTGGTGTGGTTGGAGCTAGAACAAGTGGTAAAGAAACAGCTGTGTTCTACTCCTCTTGGGTGAATCTGCTTTTTTTTTTGACAAGAAAATAATCAACTCAATACCCTTGTTCTCTCACACAGATCCTTGAATAAATTTAGAAGTCTTCCCCCCTGTAATTATCTTCCTTGGCAGACAGTTGGTCAGTGTTAGTATTCAGGCTAAGGGACCTCATTTGAGACAGCCACAGACATCCAAGGAAAAGAATTACAGCATGTGTAAAGTTGGTGAACCATACCTCTCAGAGAGATACAGAATAAGAGCATCCTGGGTTCACTTGGCCAGCAGACAGGAATGTGCTGCCCCAAGCTAACCTCACATTAATCCTAAAGCATCCCTATTCTTTGTTTGCCAGTCTGTTAAGTCAAGACGTATGTCTCAAAGTTTATCTTGCTGTATCCCTTGCCATCTGACCAGTCTCACCTCTATAACATTGGACCCTTATGTTACCATGGCAATGGCTCTATCCTTATTATTTAGCCTAGGAACATGTTTCTGACCAATGAAAGCTATTCTTTTTATTTCAGCCATGAAGAGATTTTTTTTTATTCTGTCACAAGCTTGGCTGTCGTCAAATCTACTCAACAAGTTCATTTAACTGCTTTTCCTTGCAAATACATCTCTTATTGCCATTCGAAGCTTGACCGTTGATGGTTAAGTAAAAATCAAAAGACCAGTTTCTTCTGATTTGTTTTGACAAATCCTTTGTTGGCTGTGTAATTTTTTTTTCGGAACTGCATTAAAATGAAGCGAAGATGGAACTGAGTCATCTGTGGTGGTGCTAGACTCCTAAGAATTTTCATTTTGTTGTCGGTCATCTTAACTGCATTCATAGCAGAGCTTTCAAGTTAACGAATCATTCGATGTTTGTAAGCTGTTCCTATGGTCTACTAATTGACAAGATCACACGTGTTCCACATTTCCTGATGATAAAAACAGGAAACTGAAGAATATATATAAAGGGAAGCTTAAAGCTATACCATCTAACTTCATTACAATTTGTTCCTCCTTATGTTCAAAGGTAACGACTTTGCGGCCCGTTGTTTTACTGAACGTTACTTTCCCGTTGGAATCAAAACACACCAAAGTTATTTTGAACACTACGTTTCGTATATGTTTTAAACAACAACCATTACATTGCTGACGACACTGCCTGAAAATAATGTAACGGTTGGTGAAGGTGATGTGTATAGGGAAACTAAACCTAAAAGCTGACCACTTCCAGGAGTATTTACCATCTCTGCTAATCATTGTGCCACATCTCATGCCGCATTCTTCGAGTTCTTCACTGATGATTCGTGGCCCTATTTCCCTGTGCTCTTGTTCTTGAAGTAAAGCCAGCCATTGCTGTTTATAAATGGGTGTCAACCATTCTAAAGGTATTAGACGATCTCGTTCAAGAGTAGCTGTGTCACTCAGATCACAGATGATATGTTGAAATCTCAGTTTTTTAAAAAGCGGCTGATATATTAGTCCTTCTTCACTTTCAAGAAAACTGATGCTATCAATGCATTTCATGTGCTTGGAAAGCCAGCTGTTGGCACTAGTTAAAATCTGCTTCACTGAGCCTTTCCAGGAAGGATTATGACAAAGGAATATCCACTCCTTCAGGGTGGTGTAGATGTCCATTTCCTTTTGCATAACTAATAAATCAGGTGAAGAGATAAGAAGATACATGAGCTTTGTATCAATTTCCCTGTAAAGTTCAACTCTTGGGTGAGTCATCAAGTTGCAGAGAAGCCAGTCAAAGCAGCGTGTCTTTACAGATTTCAGTCCATATGTTTCTGCTGCTGTGTAGTATGAGCACACGGTTTCCCTAGTGATGCTGTTGTTCATGGTCTCTTTACATTGCTGGATGACATGCTCCACCTGAAGCAGGCATGCTGCTGCCAAAACGTGAGGAACTCGACGGGGTATGATTGGCAAGTCCTCGTCCCTGTACAATGACCCAAACACATAGTGCAAGGAGCCGACATCTATATCCTCGTTCTTAATTTCCAGGTCGACAACATTACTGTGGGATTCTTTCCAAGTACCTTTTAGCATCTTAGCAAAGAACCCTGACTGACATAAAAATGCTTTGTGTAGAGGCCATTCTACTTCAAGTGCCCGGATTCTAATATCGCTATCCTTTCCATCCAAAAATAAAGTTTGGTAAGCATACTTAGATGATAGCTTCGGTTTTTTCCTGTAGATGATGCCAAAAAGTTGCTGTAGGTTGACTGCCTGGTTCCGAGATCCGTGGATGTTAGGGGTTAAAGCCACACAGTCCCAAATGCCCCATTTGCGCTTGCGACTGCCAGAGATGTAACTGGTACCTGCGTTGTCTTCTGGCTGCATTGGTTCTGCCAAGCTGGAATCACTGCATCTCAAGCTGCTGTGGCTGTTTAGAAGCCCCATTGATGAAATTACCCAACTCCTCTCAAAGAGACTCGCAGAAGCTTCTCTCTCATGGCATTGCTGTATGGTCTGTGTCAGCCAGTACTGCCTAGGCTAGCTGGATTTCTCTAGCTCAGCCTCAAACGTCACAGAGAAGACAGCCATTCAGTCATTAGTCATTGTCTACTACTGCCCTTCTGGAGCAGGGGCCCCGCCCTCTGGCCACAGGCCCCTTTAAAACTATTGAAGTGTAATCTAGCATCTTCCCTTCTTCCCTTTACCTCCTGCTCCTTCCTCTCTCCTTCCCTCCTCCCCTCCTTTCCCTTCTACCTAATTTCCTTCTTTCTTTCCTTTCTTCTTTTCCTTTCCCCATTCTCCTTCTCCTTTCCTCTGCCCTCTCCTTTCCCTCCATGGTTTCTAAAGGGGTAACACTATGGTGCTGAAGATGACCTCACTCAAATAGTCAAAACCACCTGCCTCAGTCTTTTAAGTAGAATCTTATTTTTCATAAAGATAATAACCAAGTCAAAGCTATCATGATGAGTGTTAAAGTTTGTACATATTCCAACTTCCACCCCTGGGGTGCGATAGATCACTCCCTGTCAGTAGTATTGAATGTAATATTTACCAACAGCTCTTAGCAATTCAAATGGTATCCACTGTTATTGTTTATTTTATTAGTCTTTTTGGATTATTTTAAAATAAGAGTATGGGGGCTGGAGAGATGGCTCAGCGGTTAAGAGCACTGCCTGCTCTTCCAAAGGTCCTGAGTTCAATTCCCAGCAACCACATGGTGGCTTACAACCATCTGCAATGAGGTCTGGTGCCCTCTTCTGGCCCTCAGGCATACACACAGACAGAATATTGTATATATAATAAACAAACAAACATAAAAAAAGAAGAGTATTAGTTTCATGTATGCAATAGTATATATACATATGCCCAAAATTTCTGTGTATGCTTTGCTTTGTCTATGTAGATTTAAAACATTTTGTTTACTTAAGGTTCCTTATAAACTAGTTATTTTATTAATGTATATATGTATGCATTTGCCTATTAAGTGATTATGGGACTCTTTTAAATAAACTGCAATTCTTTCAAAACCAAGCAAATTTTTAATTATTTGTTTTTATGTTTCAGACAAATATCTGTCATGTTTCCTTGCTGAATTTTAGTAGTAACACTGAACTTATTTTCTATAACTAAATATTTTTTTCTCATTTTTTATTAAAAATTTCCATCTCCTCCCCCTTCCCTCCCCTCCCCTCCACCCATACCCCCACTCCCTCCCTCTCCAGGCCATAGAGCCATCAGGGTTCCCTACACTATGTTAAGTCCAAGGTCCTCCCAACTCCCCCAAGGTCCAGGAAGGTGAGCCACCAAACTGACAAGGCTCACACAGAGCCCGTCCATGCCGTAGAATCAAAGCCTATCGCTATTGTCCTTGGCTTCTCAGTCAGCCTCCACCGTCAGCCACATTCAGAGTCCGGTTTGATTGCATGTTCCGTCAGTTCCATTCCAACTGGTCTTGGTGATCTCCCGTTAGTTCTGTCCCACCGTCTCAGTGGGTGAACGCACCCCTCACGGTCCTGACTTTCTTGCTCATGTTCTCCATCCTTCTGCTCCTCATCAGAATCTTGGGAGTTCAGTCCGGTGTTCCAATGTGGGTCTCTGTCTCTATCTCCATCCATCAACAGGTGAAGGTTCTATGGTAATATGCAAGAAATTCATCAGTATGGCTATAGGATCTGGCCTTTTCCGGCTCCCTCTCCTCAGCTGCCCAAGGAACTAGCTGGGGGGCATTTCCCTGGATACCTGGGAACCCCTCTAGACTCAAGTCGAGATGGTGGGGCTGATCTAATCGGAGCTCACCAAAGCCAGCTGGACTGGGACTGAAAAAGCACGGGATAAAACCGGACTCCCTGAACATGGCGGACAATGAGGGCTGCTGAGAAGCCAAGGACAATGGCACTGGATTTGGCTCCAACTACACATTCTGGCTTTGGAGGGGCCTAGCCTGATTGGATGCTCACCTTCCTTGACTTGGATGGAGGGGGGAGAGGAACTTGGACTTCCCTCAGGGCAGGGAACCATTACCTTTCTCTGGACAGGAGAGGGAGGGGAAGTGGAAAGGGGAGGAGGAGGTAAATGGGAGGCAGGGAGGAGTCGGAAATTTTTAATAATATAAAAAAAATAAAGCTATCAAACAAAAAAATTAAATGTTGATATATGCCACAACATGTAAAAGCCCTGAAAATATCATGCTAAGTGAAATAAACCAGATCACACAAATTAAAAAAAAAGAATATAGGAAAAAGAAGAAGTAGAAAAATGAAGAAGAAGGTTGTAGAAGAAGTTAGGAGGAATTACAAGTAGGACAGGATTATTAGAGTAGAAACAGCACAACAAAGAACATGACCATCAGATTTTGTGTCAAGTTACTATAATATCTTTTAACCTTTTCCTTCACTCTTGAAACATTTCACCTTTGGAACATAGTGTAGGGACTAGAACCAGTCTCTTAACCCATACAATCCAGTAACTGATGG
Source organism: Arvicola amphibius (assembly GCF_903992535.2). Classification (NCBI taxonomy): domain Eukaryota; kingdom Metazoa; phylum Chordata; class Mammalia; order Rodentia; family Cricetidae; genus Arvicola; species Arvicola amphibius. The sequence continues at coordinate 92,148,576 of NC_052054.1, forward strand.
AAGCTGATGCAGCGATCCACAGCCAAGCACTGGGATAAACTCCTGGAGTGGTTGAAGAAAAAAGGAGGAGGACTCATATGAGCAAGGAAGAATCAAGATCATGATTGGGTAAACCACTGAGAGAGCTGACCCAAGCAAGTTGCAGCTCACAGACTCTGGACTGATATCTGGCAACCTGCATGGGAATGAACTAAGCCCTATAAATGAGGGTGACTGTTATGTGGCTTGATCTGTTGGGGGGTGCTGGCAAAAGGACCAAGCCTTATTCTGGGTGCATGCATTGGCTTTTTGGAGCCCATTCCCTATGTTGGGATATCTTGCTCAGCCTTGATATGGGGGAAAGGGCTTGGTCCTGCTTCAACTTAGTATACCAGATTTTGTTGATTCCCCAAGCGAGGCCTTACTTCCTTTGAGGAGTGTATAAAGTACTGGGGAAGGGTAAGTTGGGTAGTAGGAGAAGAGGATGGAAAGGGAACTGGGGTTAGTATGTAAAAATTTAAAAAATTTAAATAGAAAAAAGAAATATAGATTGATAGTCACCTATATTTATCATACTTATGTCAGTTATGTTATTAGATTTTTAGAAACACAAATATATACTCCATATAGATAGATAATCTTCAAACCCTTCAACAACCTATTGAACATGATATTTAAATGTTTTAATAACTTAGAATTCTGTGGACATGAGATACAACTGCTTTTGGCAGTACCAATCTACTCCGGAGAGTATGATAGGCACCAAAGACACTCCATATAGACCTTGTTTCCTTCCTGCTAAAACTGACCTATTGTGCAAAGAACTGTCCTTGCCTCAACTGCTGACAGTAAGCATACTGTCCAATCTAGACAAACCGGTTACAAGAAAAAGCAACTACTGAACATTGCCAAGACAGAATAGGACAGTCTTTTAAATTTTCTTGCTTCTAAAAATAATTTGTCATTTTTCAGAAATGATCAGATATTCTAGGCTTTTAGCCAAAGTTGGATGTGCCAACATTACAGAGAAACATTGAGAAAGGCAGCCGACTCCTTCCATCATTTTTGTAAGCTTTGGAAGTCACTTGTTTGTACTTCCTGCTTATGGTAATGCTATTTTCCTACTCAGATTTTTTGATGGGTTGAAGGCTAGATGGTTACAGTCCTCTCATATCTTTACTAAGGGTGTATTAGGTACAAGACTTGGACTCTTCAGGATAGGACAGCTATTAGAGTATTTCCTATGGTGGACACGCAAAATGTGTTTCCTGCTTGATGTTGTTCTTGTTGATTGCAGTTTAACTTTTTGTGTGTTACTACCTTTTATTTCTTATGGACAATACTTGATAGTTCTTATTCTACACAGTGTATGTTAGGATTAAAACCTTCTTAATTAGAACAAAAAGGGAAATTAAATTAGCCAATGATATTTGGGGTTTATTTGCCCTATGGACATGATTTTCTCTGAGCAGATGATTAGATAAAACTGAGGAGAAGATCCTGTACAGTCTCCTTTGGTGTGGTCAAAGCTGGAGCAAATGGCAAAGGAGCGCCTTGCCGTTGGTGCTTTTCACCCTTGGGCAGAACTGATGGACGAAAGAAGCTACATTAGCAGCAGCATCTGCTTTGTTCTGTATTCGTGAGTTTGTCTTTTCATTGTACTCCTTAATAAATTGGTAAATAGACTTTTGTGGGTTCACACTTCATAACTTTTATGATGAGCCATAGGCATAAACTATTTTAAAATAAATGAAAATGAAAATTACATTAGCATTTTTGGTAACATCTGAAAAATAGTTTGAGGGAAATAAATAGCATTAAACCTAAGAGAGTAGAGAGATCGTAGTATTAATCAGAGCAGAGACTGATATAGAAACCAATGGCATGTGAAAGAAACAAACCAACAAGATAAACAGTATTCTATAACTCAAGAACACAAAAATCTCTAGAAATAGTAAAGATGAAAATAAACAGATTATTAACAATTCTAGTGACAGAAAGGTCTACACTATATTCTCCTCTGATTGGTGTTAAAAAATTATATGATGATATTACAAAAATATTTTGCACATTTCTCAGATTATAAATAGGGTGAATAGACATATAAAATTCTCAAAACCTGTGAAGGTTAAAATAATATTATTTAGAAATAAAGTTTATGAAAAATGTTTAAGACCATTGATGATTTTGGTGGTGATCTCTATAAAACATATTACATATATACAATATTGATTGTGCACAATCTCTTCCAGAAGAGAAAATGGAAATGTATATGTCTCAATTTATTTAATAAAATCAGTATTATTGTCACATAATAATAAAAAAGATCACTAATATAATGAAAACTACAAATATCTACCAGTACTATAGAAGCATAATCTTTACTACATCTCTGAAAATATAAACAAATGAGGAATGCAGGATAGGATAAGTATCTCTAGCCAGAAGGCATGCTATCTGTTATAATTCTGATGCTAAAAGCTGGTAGTTGTTTGGACCATGAATGTTTAGTAGAATATATCTATAAACAGTGAATCAAAAATTTCTGTGATATAATTTTTACCATATATATATATATCAAATATATCTGATTTAAAGTATAGACTCACAGACATTACCATGTACATGAATGTAAGATTACATGCATACTTGCACACATACATATAGACAAACACACACATGAGAGAGATGAAGAGAGTGGTTTATATACATGAAGTTCTTATACAACTAATATCAAAAAGTAACAGAAATCAGTGAAGACCCAATCAGTGGTCATTAAGTGTGTTTGTGCAAGAGAAATCTTTAATCAATTAATTTAGCCAATTAATTAATTAATTAATATGAAAGAGGTGTGTGGACACACATGTGTTTCGGAACATTAACGGAGCTCAGCAAACAACTTTTTCAGTTATTTCCCTCTTTCCACTGAATTTAAGTTGGAGTTCCTGTTGTTTTCTGTCTGTGACTTGATCCAGATGAGCTAACTCTTGAATTTCTCATCACTTCACCTGTCTCTGCTTCCCAGCTCACATTAGGAGCCCCGGAATTGCAGCTGTGCATCATCATGTCCAGCTTCCATCTGGAGTCTTAGGTTGTAACAGATGTTCAGACTTGCACACCTGGCACTTTGACCCACCTTCAGTCACTGTGAGAGCTTTTAAAATAGCAGATTTTTTTTGGATACAGTTTGATGCTGTGGATATTATCTTGAAAACTATCTTGATTTTGCTAAGAAAAGCATATTTCTCTAGTTGTTAAACCTATGTTATGATGTAAAACTGTTTTTATAATAATAGTCATCAGTGGGTAACTTGATAGAGTTTGGAAATGACCAAGAATCATTAAGAGTTTTATTTCATTGGAGTGCCATGAGCCGTATGGCAAGAGAAATAAAATAGGAAAACTTACTGAAAATTTAATCTTTTAATTGTATGAGGCATACGAGTAAAGCTGTAGGAAAATGTTTGCTTTCAAAATATGGAGAGAATTTAAAAAGATTTATTCAAGTATTTTTCTCTGTAGGAGCAGGTAGTTTTACCTTTAGTGACTGTACTAATTGTTATACATAAACATATACACTTTTCTGATTTATACACATTGACGTTCACCTTTTAATCCGATATTGAAGAGCATTATGTACTGCTCCCATTTTTACAGACTCTCATGATTTTTATTTCCTTAACATGGTATATTGACCTTAAATATAATCTGTTGAGTAAATGAATAAATAAATAATTAACCAACAAAGCTACTTGTTGCAAAGAGCTAAAGAGTCTTGTTTATTGGAGCTAGGATGTATTTCCAAAGCTTATCACACATATATTGTATTGTGGTTAGGAGTAACATCTGTTTTTGTTGTTGTTGTTGCTTTATGTTTTGTTTTGTTATTGATTTTTGAAGCGAATGTCCTTAAGGTAGATTTTATTATGGGCCAAAGGTATATATCCCACTGAGAAGGCATATGGATAAATGTTTAGTTTATGGTACCAGAAGGAGATGCACATCTGAATTAAAGATTTCTGTTCACCTTATCATCATCTGGGTAAAGCTCCATATGCTTCAAACACCATCTAGTTAAAGCTTTACTTAACCTTACATCTTCCCTCTTGATTATTTCAAATTGTGTTCACAAGGTCAAGAAAGATTTGAAATTTTACTTTATATGTGAAATGCACAAATTACATCTTTAAAAATTACATTGTTCATTTTAACTATCCTTGAAATTTACTTTTTCTTTTTATTTCTACATCAGACATGGTAAAGTAGTAAAGGTTTGTAGAAACATAGTTTTAAGGAAAGTGCAATATTGCATAGGCATCAGATACCAAAGGAAATATTGTTGGGATTATTTTATGATTCTGATTATAGAATTTTCCATACCTTCCTCTGTGTGTGTATTATGCCTACACACCTCATTGCACAAAACATGAGCTAATACTAAATGAGATGGTGGGATGCTCGGTTGTGTGATGTCATATGGTTTGCACAGCAGAGGCAGCTGTTGGTGCCAATTATGTAGTAATAAGTTTGAGCTGCTGCCAAAAATGGAAGCCAAGTTTGACTTAAAAGCAAGAGGGACATGATGCTTGTGAGCTTCTGTGTCCTAGGAGAAGTAGGTTCTGTCTAAACTCTGTATATCATAATTGGAGCCATTAAGTTAAACAAAGTCACTCTGTCTTCATAGGTCATTATTTTAGACGTAATGAAATCACAATCTTAAATTCATTTGTAAAGGTTCTATCAACTTTATTAATGACTGCAGTATATGATTCAAATGTATAACACCACTTACATAAATCACTATGCTCAAAGTACATGTAAGGAATAGACTAAATATAGAATAGCTCAAATGGCATAGCCAATACTTCGCTGGAATTAAACAGATGTTTACATTTTCAACACATTTTAAAAATGACTTAAGACAGGAAATGAAGATTATGCCTAATTTGAGCACAGTGAAATATATGGACAAGGTATAATCATCTATTATTAAAGCATCTAGTATAAAGGTTAGCAAACTTCTAGACAAGAATGCGTCTTCCAGTTGCTGGAAATTAGGAACTGCAGTGAGTTGACAGATAAGGATGGATTTACAGTCTGTGTTCTTCCATGTCTTTTTAGGTATGGCTATTTTTTTTCACTCATTCACTCAGATTAATTTGAACTGTTACATACTGCAAAATAAAATTTCTATAACATGGACTGAGGCTTTTGAACCTCTTCAGATGAAATTGATGAATGGAAAAACAAAGGAAGTAATGATTGAAGTGTTCTGCCAAGGAATATTCAGCATCAATTTATAAATTAAAACACATTAAGTATTTTATGTCATACATTACTAATTCTGTAAGGTAAACGAAACACTAAAAATTTTAATGTTCAACTCTTCTCAATATGGAAAGGGATAGTTTTATGTTGATTTGATTGTATCAGGCTTTAATTTTCCAGTTATGACATGGAATTTTTTGAAGAAATTGACAAAAAGATGGTTTACACTTTGTCTCCTAGAGCAGGGTAGCTTTGAAAGTTTGAGGTTTTAACTACAGCACAATTTTCAATGTGAAATGTTGTGTAATAATAGTAAACATTACAGATTCCCCATAGTTTTTCAGTAGTTAAAAATTAGTGCCAAATTTCCTCATATTCCCTCTGTTTTATTTTTTAATTTTTTTTGCTTTCTTTTTTTATTTATTTTTATTTTTTTCTCATTTTTTTATTCAAAATTTCCATCTCCTCCCCTCTTCCTCCCCCTTCCCTCCCCTCCCTTCCACCCATACCCCTACTCCACCCCTCTCCAAGCCAAAGAGTCATCAGGGTTCCCTTCACTATGTTAAGTCCAAGGTCCTCCCAGCTCCCCCTAAGTCCAGGAAGGTGAGCAACCAAACTGACAAGGCTCACAGTGAGCCCGTCCATGCTGTAGAGTTCATGCTCATTGCCGTTGTCCTTGGTTTCTCAGTCCTCCTCCACCGTCAGCCACATTCAGAGAGTCCGGTTTGGTCCCCTGTTCCATACGTCCCATTCCAACTGGACTTGGTGGTCTCCCGTTAGATCTGTCCCACCGTCTCAGTGGGTAAACGCACTCCCCACGGTCCTGACTTCCTTGCTCATGATCTCCCTCCTTTTGCTCCTCATCAGGACCTTGGGAGCTCAGTCCGGTGCTTCTATGTGGGGCTCTGTCATTTTCTCCATCCAATGCCAGGTGAAGGTTTTTAATTTTTTAATGAAAAAAAAACTATCATTCTTTGCTTCCTCCCATACACTCTAAGGTAGTAATATTTCCTCTGTACTTTAATAAATAAAGCTTGTCTGATTTTCACGAAGTAAAACAGCCACACTGATCAGCTTTACAGGCGAGGCAGTGGTGGCACACTCCTTTAATCTCAGTAGCCATGATAGTTTGCCATAGAAACAGGGCAGTAGTGGTGCACGCCTTTAATCCCAGCACTAGAGAGGAATAAAAAGCAGGAAGAGACAGTTCCCAGTTACAGTATCATGCTGAGAATCCTGGAGGCAAATAGCAATTTCAGATGGAAGTAAAGGTAAGAGCCCCTATAGGCAACAGAACCACCTACACCAGGTTGAAGGACAGATGGGTAAATGCCATTGTAGGAGTACATTCAACAACATAAAGGGAATATAGCAGCAACAGGATCCAGTGGTCCTACAATAGCAATACTTGAATGTCCTACTGAAGATGAAATAGAAGAAAATGACATTAAACATAACTTAATGAAGATGATAGAGGTTCTTAAAGAGAAAATTTAAAATTCCCTCAAAAAATTGAGAAAATGTCAAACAAAAAATTGGAAGAAATCCCTGAAACAAAGCCAAGAAAGCCAAGAGGAAAAAAAAAAAAAAAACAATCAAACAGGCGAAGAAAACAGTTCACGACTTTAAAATTGAAATGGGGCAATAAAGAAAACACAAAGGAAATTCTGGAAATGGAAAATCTGGGTAAGAGAAGAGAAACTACCAATGCAAATATTTTTAGCAGAAAACAAGAGATGGAAGATAGACTCTCAGGGACTTAAGATGCAATGGAGGTAAAAGATTAATTGGTCAAAAATGTTAAATCCAATGTTTTTTTTTTTTTTTTTTTTTTTTTTTTTTTTTTTTTTTTTTTTTTTTTTTTTTTTTTTTTTAACAGAAAACATCCAGGAAATCTGGGACACCGTAAAAAGACCAAACCTAAGAATAATAGGGATAGAAGGAGAAGAATGCCAGCACAATGGCCCAGAAAATATATTAAACCAAAGCCTAGAACACTTTCCCAATGTAAAAAAGACATGCCATGCCTAAGATGGTACAAGAATTTTGCAGAACTTCAAATAGACTAAACAAACAAAAAAAAAGCTCCTTTGCCACATAATAGCCAAAACACTAAACATACAGAATAAAGGAGGAATATTAATAGGTGCAAAGAAAAAAGGCCAAGCAACACATAAAGGCAGACCTATCAGAATTACAACCAACTTCTCAATGGAGACTCTAAAAGACAGAAGGTCCTAGGCAGACAGTTTACAGAAACTAAAAGACTACAGATGCCAGTCCAGACTACTATACCAAGCAAAACTTTCAATGACCATAGACAGAGCAAAAAAGATATTACATGACAAAGCCAGATTAAACAATACCTATTCACAAACCCAGCTCTACAGAAAATACTGAAACTTCAACCAAGGGAAGCTAGCAACACCAGGAAAACACAGGCAATAGTTAGTCTCTCACTAGAAAATGTCAAATAAAAGAAGCACACAAACATACTACTACCACCACCACCAAATAAATAAATAAATAATAACATGAAATAACAATTACTGGTTGTTAATATGCCTTAATAGCAATGGACTCCTTTTGCAAAAACAAAAAAGACACAAGATAACAAAATGTATTCGAAAACAGGATCCATCCTTCTGTATACAAGAAACACATCTCAACTTCAAAGACAATTATTACTTCAGAGTAGGTTTGGAAAAAGATTTTTCAATTAAATGAGCCTATAAAGCAGCTGGTGTAGCGATTCTAATATCACACAAAATAGATGTCAAAATAATTGATCAAAAGAGATGGACATTTCATAGAATACTACTCAGCGATAAAAAACAATGACATCTTGAATTTTCATGCAAATGGATGGAAATAGAAAACACTATCCTGAGTGAGGTAACCCAGACCCAAAAAGATGAAAATGGGATGTACTCACTAATAATTGGTTTCTAGACATAAATAAAGGTCATTGAGCCTACAATATTTGATCCTAGAGAAACTAAATAAGAAGGCGAACCCAAAGAAAAACATATAGTTATCCTCCTGGACATTGGAAGTAGACAAGATTGCCGGGCAAAAATTGGGAACTTGGGGGTGGGGTGGGATGGGGTAAGGGGAGATGGGGAGAGAAAAGTGTGAAGGGGAGGATGGGGAGAGCTTGGGGGAATGGGATAGTTGGGATAAAGAAAGAGTGGATATGGGAGCATGGAAGTATATATCTTAATTAAGGGAGCCATTTTAGGGTTGTCAAGAGACGAGTCTAGAGGGATTCCCAGGTGTCCAGGGAGATATCCCCAGCTATTTCCTTGGGCAGCTGAGGAGAGGGAGCCAGAAATGGCCAGATCCTATAGCCATACTGATGAATATCTTGCATATCATCATAGAACCTTCATCTGGCAATGGATGGAGATAGAGACAGAGCCACACATTGGTGCACCGGACTGAGCTCCCAAGGTCCAAATGAGGAGCAGAAGGAGGGAAAACATGAACAAGGAAGTCAGGACTGCGAGGGGTCCACCCACCCACTGAGATGGTGGGGTTGATCTAATGGGAGCTCACCAAGGCCAGCTGGACTGAGACTGAAAAAGCATGGGATAAAACCGGACTCCCTGAACATGGCAGACAATGAGGGCTGCTGAGAAGCCAAGGACAATGGAACTGGGTTTTGATCCTATGCATGTACTGGCTTTGGAGGGGCCTAGCCTGTTTGGCTGCGCACCTTCCTAGACCTGGATGGAATGGGGAGGACCGTGGACTTCCCACAGGGCAGGGAACCCTTACTGTTCTTTGGACTGGAGAGGGAAGAAGGAAGGGGAGAAGAGTTGGGGGAGGGGGAGGTAAATGGGAGGCAGGGAGGAGGTGGAAATTTTTTTTTCTCTAAGAAAATGAAACATTTGTTTATTTAATATAAAACATATTACAGGTATACTGTACAATCCTACAGAGCAGACAGTCATAGAAGGATCAAATCAAACTTTAAAGGATATGTTAAATAAAATAATAATTAAAAAATATAAAATACAATGTATGCCACAGAATTTCAAGGTTATGTAGGGCATGAGTTTGGTGAAAAGAATGTACCATATCTTTCAATACTCAAAGTAAAGTAGTCCTGAAAATTTCTTCAAACACTGAAGTCTCAGAGAGCAAGCTTTGACATTGCAAACACAGAAATTAAAGTCAGGGCAGTACACATTCCAAAGCAAATTCCCTCAGATGTGATGAAGTAATATTAAATGAAAAAAAAAATAGTTGGTCCTTCTTTTTCTTCAGTGATTTATTTTCAGTTGTTGGCACTCAGCAGAACTCCAATTTTACATGACAGAACTTTCACAACAGAAAATGTATATTAAGACAAGAGTTTTTTTAATATTCAAGTAGCTGTCAGTCAATGGGTATCCTTAATGGAGAGGCTCTGCATCTTCTATAAATTCCATCTCCATTTGTGATTTGAACTATCAGAACATTTACAGAATAGATAAATGAACACAACAGAAGTGTTGTGAAAATGTGTAAAATTTTGAATACCAATGTCTTACTGAGTAGCAAGGGGAAATGGTATGGGATCTTTATTCCCATCCCTACCCCTTTGCTGAGCTCAAGCTATCAAGAAAGCATTGCTGAATAAAATCAAGTCAATATCCTAATCTCAGTTCTTAAGTTGTCCTATTTTATGTTTGTTTTTCCTGTATATTAACCAAATGTGAAAGTGTATTCAAAAGTGACTTGTTTAGCAATCTTGGATGGATTAATTTTTAAAATAACATATAGTTACAAGATCAGCCTTCCCTTTATTAGAAAACATATAATTTAATATTATGAACACAAATATATAAAGAATTATAGAAACTGGAAGAATTTCTAGGGAGTGTCTCTAGATAGCTAGGATATTTTCTAACTAATTTTGAGAATCACCCATTAAAGCAATATGCATGTTAAGAACACATTTGATGGCTTACTATACTGCTGTCCCCAGATAATAGCTCACCTTCTCTTCAGAGTTACTTTATAAGTCTTCAATTTTGGTATCAATGACAAATAAGAGAACTAAACTAGAGAGATTAAATTATTTTAATAACTACTGCCCATAAACGAATATATATGAGAACAAACTTCTTATTCTAAAATATTTCAAATAGTCAATATGAGACTATAAATTTGATTTATTGATACTTGTTTTTGTCTTTTGAAGCAAACTAAGCTGGTTAGTGTAATGGAAGTCATAAATAAAGCTATACAAATCGGCAAATTTTCATTATTTAGGATGAGAGAACAAAAGAATATAATCTCTTCTGGGAAACAAAAAGAGAAACTAACAGAGCTAGCAATTTAGTGATAGCGCATGCAACTCAGTTTCCCAACTGCTCAAGGAAAGTATGGATTCTGCTGATGAAGACTCTCACTTGCCAATGAACATAAAATCCATATTCTCAGACATTTAGCTGAACGAAAAAAGTATGTAAAAACACAGCTTTATAAGGTTTTGTTCAGAAAAGTCTATGCATTTCTCTCAAATACTTAAATTTTAGAATCTGTATTTTGGGGTTTGCTTTAAGATTAATTTTGGGCTTACTGAATAGTCTTAAAATTAGTAGCAAAATCAGATTTAAACTAAAATTTCCATTGAGATGAAGAAAGTACTCACATGGTTGCTTGTGCCTTTTTTCAGCCTTATGATTATTATACATGAATTTATAAATGCCACAAAACCAACAATATATTAGGATTAATTCATAAAGTGTTTTGTATATGGTGTCTGTTAAAAGAAATGAGGACAAGTAAATATTTATAGCTTCTAGCAAAATCAAATTAAACCAAATCAAGCAAATGAAAAGCCTTTGATTCCTTAGTGGCGGGATTACAGATCCATGTCACTAATAACTTTGTTATTATTTCTTAAAAGTACTGTTTACTTACTATTTCTAACTCTTTTGACTTGTTTCTAGATCATTCTTTACCATGCCTTTGTCTGTGCTGCTTTGCCAGACTGCATTGTATTTTTTGTGTGGGGTTAAACTGCATGATTACACACACACACTGTTCCATGCCACTTTCATGGCACTGTATCCATGTAAGAATAAAAAAGTCCCTATATTAGCTCTACTATCTTTTCTCATGAGAATTTATATTCCATTCTGGTTGCTTTGCCTTTAAGTGGAATTATTTCTTTGCTATTTTTGATTATTTTTATCCAAATTGGAAGAAACATCTCATGGTTTTCCCCCACTGAAATATAATTTATGATATTTGTGAAAAATAGCTTTGCAAACTAGTATTAGTATTTGGCTATAGAATTTCCCTTTAGTGCTTCAAGTTAACTCTCCCATTGCTTTCTGGCTCCCATAGATTCTGAAGAGACATTTGCTCCTAACTACACAGAGAGGACCTAGAGGTGAATGACCACCCACCTGGCAGGACAACCCACTCTGTAGTCCCTCCATAACAGGGCAAAACCCCAGGGCCCCTCTCGTACCTGCCTCAGCTTCTCTACCAAGCCGACAGGCAAGCCTCCTGCAGGTAATCTATCCCAACACCCCAAACTCATCAAGCGTACCCTATAAGCTACAAGGTTCCACTCTGCCCCCAAACCTTTCTATCTCCCAACTTCAGAGGAACTCTAAAGCACAGGCTGCAACCAAGAGAGCGAACCAAGAGAGGAGACTAAGAGAACAGACCAAGAGAGCAGGCCAAGAGAGTCCTCACAGGCTCCCTGAGACACAGACAGAAAAAGCACAGAGAAAACCAAGAACCAAGATTGTTTTATCCATTTGTGACAACTTATTTTATGAGAAATGGAAGGGTTATTTTATCTCTTTCTTTGAAAACCCTTTATTCATCCTAACCCCAAAGACACATCAGAAACTACAATGACTGGACTAAGAGGCAAAGATACTGCTGGCACCAATTGGAGGAAAAGATGGGTAGGTGCCAATGCAAGAATTCATTCAACAGCCTAAAAATAACATGGTAAAACCAGAACCCAGTGGCGGTCATACATCAGGAAGACTTGATCATTCTAACCCAGAAGAAGAAGAAGAAAACAATTTGAAATGGAACTTTATGAGGATGATGGATACCTTTAAAGAGGAAATGAAAAATTCTTGTAAAGAAATGGAGAAAAAGAGACATCTGCTCCTAATATAATTGGTTTGATTATTGTTAACAACCAATTTTATTCATGTCACTTTCAAGATTTCCTCTTCATATGTGACACTTGGTATTCTTATTATGTAGTCAGGTACGCATTTTTTGGCACCCTTATTAGAGAAGGCTATGTTGTTTGAGAATGTAGACTAATGATTTTAAAATTTTATACTATATTAATTTGACATTTAAACCATAATTTCACTTAATTTTCTTTTAATGCCATTATATCTCCATGGCAGTATGTGATCCACATTGGTCTCCACTTTGGCCACCAATTATGTAATTTCCAGAGATCTAACTTGGAGTTTGCCAGTCATTTTGAACAGTTCCATTATTTTATTGATCTCTTTGAGTGTTTTTTGACATTCATTTTCAAGAATCTCAATGATTTGTACAATTTTAAAGATTGTTTTATCCATTTGTGACTACTTATTTCATGAGAAATGAAAGGGTTATTTTATCTTTTTCTTTGAAAACCTTTTATTCATGCAGTTATTTTTGATACTGGGGCTCTCACATTGAACCCCCCATGGCTGGATAAATGGCATAAAGTTTTATGTTGGAGGCAGGCTGCTTGTTGGTTCCGTACTGCTCAGCCCCAAAATAATCACACAGAAACTGTATTAATTAAATCATTGCTTGGCCCATTATCTGTATCTTATAATTGGCTAATTCTTACATATTAATTTAACTGATTTCTATTAATCTTGTATCACTGTGTGGCTGTGGCTTACTGGCTAAAGTACCGTCTGGCTCCAGCTGGGCTACATGGCGCTGCCTCCTTCTCTCAGCATCCAGCTTAGTTTTTTCTTGCTTAGCTTTGTTCCCCTATAGCTCTGCTATAGGCCCAACGCAGTTAACCTTATTAAACAATGATAATCACAGTATATAGAGGGAAATCCCACATCAGTTTTAATCAGTGTCCTGGTGTAAAACTTGATCACCTGTGGGTCTGACAAAATTTAGATAAGGTGATTTTTCAAAGTCTACCTTTGAGATTTATTTCAACTCCAGAAAAGACCTTTTTTAAAAAAGTATTATCTTTGACTTTTAGCCCTTTCTGGTTTAGACTCTTATTTTTGCATAAGACACACTATTTGTTTTAAGTCTTCCTTTAAGTGTGAATTTCTCCAAGATTTATTTCAAAATAAATTATTTTGATTTACGGGGAATCTAAATTTTTGGTGAACTTTGTTCTTTGGAAAACTTTCGGGCCATTTATGTTCTGCTTCATGTGATCATCCCAGGTAGGAGTCCCTGTTCTGTAAGCAAGATTGAAGATGGTATTTATAAACTTGCATGCAGAGTGAAGAATGTTTGTGTCATATGGACAACTAGTAGAAAGAGATTACTTCTAACTTTCTGAATGGAGGCAATAAGAATTTAGCCTCTTAATGTTTGGCTGGATGTAGTTAAGCACTTCGATATCATTCCCATTGCAATGTGGTTTGTACCACACTTTATGAAGAGAGGAGGCAGCTGTATCTTATTCCCCACACCTTACCATTCCTGGCCTTCATCAAACTGAACTGAAAGGTAGAAGAAGTTTCTTTTTTGTAATGCCAAAGATTCTTGCTGTTCTTGAAAAATATTAGATTTTCTTGTGGTTTCATCACTTTCTATCTTCCCTGAGGACAGTTTCCAGAGACTTTCATTATCTTGTTTGGTCTTGCCTACATAATGCTATTATAGAAGTGGAACACCAAGCATTTAATTTCTAAACATTCTTTTATTTATCTATTTCACTAATATTAATAACAATGTCCTTCTTCACTAATGTGAGATAAATGAAGTATAACTATAAAAGTTCAGAAGCATTTTAAAATGCTAATTATATTACTCTTCATCAAAAGATAAAATGAAATAAAAGCTGTTATAACAGTTTAATCTATTTTATTACTGCCAGCAATTGTGTCGCATATTTACAAATCTCATTTATAGGTTCTACATTGTAACCCAGACCATGCTTTACTTTGTTATAATTTGAACATGATAATGACATATACTTTGGCTCCTCTGCTCTCCAAGTACAAAACGAATATATTTTTGCTTGTTTGTTTTGAAAACAAAGTGCATCATTCTCTCTCTCTCTCTTTCTCTCTCTCTCCTCTCTAATCTCAGCTTTTGCTTTATTGCTAAAATACATTAAAACAGGAGCAGTTTAAAATTCTCAGAATATTTCCTTTCCCAAATATCTTCAAAAATCCCAGAGATACAAAGACTAAGAAGAAGATGTGTTTTGTAACTCTTCAAAATGTGAATGAAGTTTGCACCAATGGAACAATAGAAGGTACATGAAAGAGCAAGGAAACAAACATACTCGTGACAGGACAGGAATTGAATTTCTCTCAAGTAGATTACTTTAATATTATTAATATTTTTCATTATAGTAATGGGTTGATTCACTGCTACTATCCAGACTAGCATAGCTATTTAAGAGTGATAACACTGACAGAATACTATTGTGATTCTTGGGATGGGGTATCAGTGCTGGCGACAGGTGGCAGAGCCCGACTGTTCTCCAGAGCCACATCCCAAGCACTAAAGCACATTTTAATAAAGGACCTTGAACACCATTACCAAAGGTGTCAAAACATTTAGAAAATCATTGGTAATAATAACTGTATTTTAACTTTAGAGGCTAGACATCTGAGCTCTACCAAATGATGTTTGGCTATTCTGTGTTATCTATTTAAGTTGAATTTAGAGGACTATTAGAAGGAGAGTTTTAGAGGAACCTTGAATTTACATCCTTTTTTTTCTATTTATGTATCAGTAATTAGCAAAGAATGTCCCAATTTAGGAAATTCCTAATACTGTATTTTGGTGGGAAACACTGCAATTCTGCGTGATAGAAGTTACCATTCTGGTTGAAGCTTATCCCAGAGTCCCATATCAAAAGTTAAAACAATTTGAGACTATTTCACATCAAATCAAGCAAAAACAGTTTGTCTTGAATTCTACTTAGGTTCTTCAGACCTTATGAAGTATACCAATTGTATTTTAACTGTAAAATAGAGGATTGTCATGATACAATCCACAGACGCAGAGAGGTTAAGTAGTAAAGGGGATATTATTGCTTCTTATAATATTATGCTCGGGATGTAGCTCTGGAAAACAGGTGGACTCTGAGGCCTGTCCTCAGCACTGATACCCCAACCCAGGAATCACCATAGTATTCTGTCAGGCTGAAGGGGAAAGCATGCATGTCCCTAGGTAAGGGGAAAAGAATAAATTTCACAAATGACCTAGAGGCAGGTGGGGATGGGAACGGAAGGAATCAGAATAGGGTGGGAGGACAAATTATTGGGCAAGGTGACTGGAAGTGGGCAACATTCAGGAGTGAAATGAAAATTTAGTGAAATGGAAATTCCCTGGAATCCACGGGGGTGAACCTAGGGAAGATTCCTAGTAAAGGAGAACTGAAGCCTGGATTGATCATCTGCTATAATCAGGCAAGGCCTCCAGTGCTGGAACTGGTACCTCAACCCAATCATAAAACCACCTATCTATAATTTGTCCTGACGTCAAGATGTGCTGGAATAAGGAGTGAGCTGATCTTGTAGAAGTGGTCTGATGGAGGAGGGTCATCTGTCTATGTGTTACTTTCATTGGTTAATAAAGAAACTGCCTTGGACCTTTGATAGGACAGAAAATTAGGTGGAGTAAACAGAACAGAATGCTGGGGAAAAGGCAGTGAGGCAGATGCCTCAGGCAGTCACCATGATTCTCCTATCCAAGACAGAATGGTGCTACACACATTAATAGAAATGGGTTAAGCAAGATGTGAGAATTAGCCAATAAGAGGCTGAAACTAATGGGTCCAGGCAGTTTTTAAATGAATACAGTTTACGTGTAATTATTTTGGGTAAAGCTAGCTGGGTGGCAGGAAGCAGCCCTGCGCCGCTCCCTCACTACAGTGGTCAATTAGTGACTGGCCCAACCTGACAACTGGAGAATGCATGACTGTGTGACTTCACTGATAATGACTTACTCAAGGAAAATATATTTTAAATAAAAATTAACACAGTAGTTGTGATGATTCTATGCTGGTAACTATTTGCTATGCCTATAAGGATACTGACACACAGTTCAGATATAAAGTGACAGATGTACCTCCAAAATAATTATTACATATGGAACAGTATAGTAAATTCTTGAAAGAGAGAAAAATCTCAGTTTGAAAAGTCAACCCTTGGAGAATGTGCTGCAGCCAGTTGGTGCAGTATCTGCCTAGACGGTGTGAAGTTTTCCTTCCTAGCATCTAACATGGTAACAGATTCCTTTAATCCAAACACATGGGTGATGAAAGAAGGAAGATTCAAATTCTTGTTTATCCTTAGAGGCGTAGTGAACTCAACATGTGACCCCAACTAAGAGAAGGAGAAAGATAGAGATAGATAGAGACATTGTGTGTGTGCGTGCGTGTGTGTGTGTGTGTGTGTGTGTGTGTGTGTGTGCACGTGTGCGAGAGAGAGGTGGGGAGAGAAAGAGGAAGAAAAAAAGTCACATTAGATGAATGTTTAATGGACAGGACAGGAAAGTCACGTACCTTTTTATATTATTAATCATGTAGGTTCATTTTTTAATTGTTGACTTATTAAAATATAACAATAATTTATTTAATGCAGATTATTTATAAGATAGGTTGGTTGTAGAGAATCATAGTGATACATTCATGTAAGCAAATATTTCAAAAATTATAACATGAAAACTACCACATTTAACTTGAAAGACAAATTACAGGATAAGAAGTTCTTTAGAAAGAATTGTAAGTGCATGTTTCTCTCTATGATTAAATAGTTCTAAAAGCTTTCCTAAATGAATTAACTCATAAATCTAATGCATTTACTAAGCTGTTTTAGAAATGACAGTTAATTCTCCTAGATAAATTAAGGCATATGCTGCTTTTCATTTTTGGTCAGTTATTGAATCATTGGAGATGAATCTCCTTGTATTTTTTACCATGTTTTATCTGAAGCGATTATTCAAAAATCTTATATAAATTATTATCTGAAGCCATATAATTAAGCAAACTAGCTTTTCACATTTCTCCACAAAGTAACAGTTTTGGAGAAGGTTTGATTAAAGAAAAGTATAAGCCATTTGTCTGTATACTATATACCTGAACTGTGTAAAGGGCCATGTTTATAACATAAATTTATTGGTGAAACCATGCAAATCTGTGAGAATTTTTTTTTCAATTTTAATATGCATCTCTACTTTAGAATTCACAAATGAAAGTGTTTTACTTAGGTTCAAAATTCTGGTAAGATAATAGAGAAGATTTAAAGCAGTGATTACTGACTTAAGCTTTACTCTTTTCCTTCAACAGTATTATATCATTTCTGCAAGTAAACTGGTTCTGGTTTAACCCTGAAAAATGTATACACTCACACACATACACACACACACACACACACACACACACACAATTTAAATAACCTTTAAGTATAATGACCTGTGATTTTTCCTAACAATATTTTCCCATTCATTTTACCCTAACCAAATAATTTTTTAGCACCTACAAAGTGCTAGATTAAAATTAGCTAGTACTTAGAACGTAAGGGAGGAATATATATCCATATATGAACATATTCATACACATACACATGGATTCAAATGTGGCTGAATATACAACTCTTGCTAAGCACAAGTAAGTAAATGTTCAATATTTCCTCCCACTGATTTTCTTTTACCCCATGCATTTCCTTTGAATAAGAAATAAAACATAAAACACGCTCTTCATAAGAAGACATTTTAAGTAATATAAAAGATAAAGTGAAAAAATAAGGCAGAAGAATCCAATTTTTTTTTCCTCTCAAACCTGGGCATTGTTGTCAGCCTGTCCCTCAGTAATCAGGTCTAAGTCTCTCCATTATTACTTTGGTAGAGTAGCAATGTTCTATACTAATATACATACATTACCTTAACTGTGCTTGTTTTTCTTACTGGTTTTGCCTTCCACAGAAAACAGTGGCAATGCTAGGATGATTTCAATATAACTTTAGTAATTCTCTACTTTTAAATAGAGATAATTAAATAGAACTAGTCCAAAGAGAGCCCTGTGTATGTAAATGTATCTATGTAACTCTGAGACAGCCTTGTGTATGCACATGCATCTGTGTAACACTGAGACAGGTTGCATGTGCAAAACTAAAAACTGCTGCAGCATATCAAATGTCCCTATACATTCGCAATGCCTTGCAGCTGTGAAAATACAGCTATAACTAATTGCCATGCAAATATTTGAAATGTTGCTTATGTATGTGGGATGTTCACCAAAATCATCATTGTTTTTGTTAAAGCAGACATCATGACTGAGTAAAGGAAATGTCATGTTTTGATGAACACTCTGTTTGTCCTACAATACATGCTACGCTCCTGGATAGAGCACTTGGATGGTTGAACTTTAAACCATAAAACAAATACACTTAAATTACTGAGACTTTGCCTTCTTCCTTTCTGTGTTGGATGGTTTCCATGACCAAGCTTGCACGTGAAGACCTCACAACTAGGATCAGTTTTCTGCAGGGACTTTCCTGGAAATTCTACAAAGAATAAAAACATAGCTTGCCATATATGGTGCTGTATCTTACTTTCTAGTTTGGAACCAGATGGAATAAAAGTGAAATGAACTGTAAGTTCCTCTGTAGTACACAAAGCAACATGTCAAATAAAATTAGTCATATCCACTTACCAAATTCTCTTTAGTTTGAAAATTATTATTGTTGAGACAAAGGAATTTTTTTTAAAAAAGTCAGAACGTGGATGCGGCTGGTTTTAAATGGTTACATTTTAGTAGCTAGTACCACATCCCTCATACAATCATCATTAAATGATGAGCCAAGGGACTAAGTACTGCCAAACTCTTCTTAATCTGTATGAAGAAAAAGAAGAGGGCAAGGGTCAATTATAGTGTGGAGCCAGAAACATGATTTTTGCTTCATGAAGAAAAATATAATTGTTTAAAATAATCAAGGCTCTTTCAAACTATGAGTTCTATGCACACATGTTCTTGCACGTGCGCGCGCGCGCGCACACACACACACACACACACACACACACACACACACACACATTTGCCAATTGCTTAGCCTTTAAAGGCTAAGCCATGTTTCCAAGCCTGAAAAGCCCTCTCTAAGATATTTGGCAGGTTTGTCCCAAACCGTTGTATCCTATTGCTATTGCCTCCAGAGACAGAGGTAACTATTTATTGCTGAAGATACCATTCACATCAAACATAGGTACCAAAGCCTCTGGGCGCAAACTACAAGTCAAAGTGGAATGATGAGAGAGGGAGAAATAGTCATTCCTAGGGAAGAATACATACCAATTTGTTGTCCAATTCCAAACGGTTGTTTCAGAATATATATAGATTCAGGAAATACGATATAGCCTAATCAACCTAGTTTTATATATTTATAAATAATGCATATGTAACAACAATTAATAAGAAAGAGTTCCTGAATTATAACTAAAGCAAGTAGGAGGGTTTGGTGGGATGAAAAGGAAGGCTAAATAATAAAATTACATTATAATTTAAAAAGTAAAAAGTGTGCTTAAAAAGCAATTTTAAGTAGCATATATGCATATGTTATACATACATATATTCAATATACTACACAGAGTATATTAAAATATAGTGTACATATTATAATACTATTTATTATATGTTGTATTTAGCATATACAATATATGCTATACAAATTAGATATACTATTATATATATGAATATGTAGAAGGAAGGAGAGAGAGAGATTTAATTGGAAGTTTAATTTGAATTACCCTATGCAGGGGACAGTAATCCAAACATTATCTGTAGAATATCAACAAAAATTCAGTTTCAGGCATTGTTATTTACTTTTGAGGTGCTCATTAGAATATGCAAGAGATTCACAAATTGATACTACTCCTGATTGCCTACATGAACTCGAATGTAAGGCCCTATTGCTGAAAACAACACACAATTTAATAACAGACCTTAGAGAAATCAAGTTGGTAAAATATACAACATTTTTCTCTAATAGATAACTCTTTCACAATGTTAGAAGATACATTGGAAGAGGGCAAATTTTTCAATAGTCCTACCCATCTGTAAATTTTTTGAACTCCTTAATGACTGACCTATTATAATAATATATGTCTCATATTACAAGTATAATCCAATGATGTGGAGCTAACCAGCAACCGTCTTATTGGACTTAGAGGCCACTCAGTGAGAAAAGCTAATGCCTGGTACTTGAACTCTAGCCAAGAATTCATGGATGAAGAGGCCATGGACTATAAGAGATCCTGATACTGCCATTTTTATAAATTGTGAGACTTTTAAGATGCCTGGTAAATACTTATTATACCATAGATTAGTGTAACATTATCCCTCATTAACAAATCTTCCATTATAAAGAATCACAACTACACAATTAGAATAAGTGAGTGTAAACTGCTCATTCCTAAATACAGCACAAGCCCTACAAAAATGGCTCAGAGAATATACTAGAAAAGGGATTGAAAGATTATGAATCAGTCTCTTTGGTACATGGCAGAAACATCACATCCATAAGCTCTCAACATTGTTCTCCTGCACAACCCCAGCCCAAGATCCCACCAATCAACATTTCAGAGGGACAAGGAAGAGATCATAAAGTTCAGCCACTAGGCAAAGAACTATAGTCACAGAAAAGCTGCAAGGGATGGGAAGGGAAATTTCATCAGATTGCCCAAGCCCAAGTGATCAGAACTATACTCATATTAACACACGCATCCCAAACTGAGCTCTCTCTCACTTTCTCACCATATGAAAGAGGGACGAAAGTGAACATGAAAAGGGTGTAATTATTTTATAACTGGAAAAATAAAAAGATTGCTAGAAAAGCTATATAATAATCTTTCTTTAATACACATACATACATACATACATAATAGAGCATATATACATACATGAAAAATCATATATGTGTAATTTTATTAGAATTGCTCCACATAGATGGTAGTACTCCCCACATTAAATATAGATTATGAACAGCAAACACATTGTCATGTATGGAACATTTCTCTTTAAGATGCATGCATATATATGTGTGTACGTGCATACATGTCTATATGTAAATATGTATGTATATATACACACACACACACACGCACACACACACACACACACACATATATATATATATATATATATATATATATATGCACACACAAGTTCGAAACTGGTGCTATAATGTGTTAGAGGTGGAACAAAAGGTGGCTATGATGAAATGGCTTTGTATTCATATATGAAATCACAAAATTATAATAATTATATTTAACTATAAAAATGTGATGAAAACATTTCAGCATTCATAGAGCTGTTGTTAATAACACATAGATACGGTATTTAAATTTAATGTAGTATTTGGACCAAAAGCCTTAATCTAATGCCTATAATATTATAAAATGGTACATAATTTTTAAAAAGTAAATATAACTGTGTTATGTCCGAAGAAGAACACAAGACTCAACACTTAAATATTACCCTTTTATTATTCAAATAAAGGTTGTATAATAAATAAAAAGCTATGAAGATTTTAATTTCTCCATTACAGATTTTCTAAAGTAGCATGTAATAAACCACTAAAACTTATAATTACTTTTGTAATCTTAGTTGTCTAAATTTTCATTTATACTCATAGAGAGACATATCTATGATTAAAAATAAAATGAAGTTATATATGTATGTTTTCTCCTATTAGAGTATATACATATATATTATATTGGAATATATATATACATACATATTATATTGGAATATATATATACATACACACACACACACACACACACACATATATATATATATATATATATATATATATATATATATATATATATTCATTCCAATACAAAAACTCTGGGTTAAATTAAATATATTTATCAATTGGGAAATGGTTACATTTGACTTATACTCCAATGAATATTTTATTAATTAATAAGGAGGTGAACTTTACATATTTAAAAAGTTAAAGTTAGAGATAGTAACATGAATATGTGGCATAATATGATCCCCAAAGCAGCAGCTGTGTGAACTTTGAAACTAAAATATTATGTTAAAAACCATGTAGTAAAATTCACTTGTTTTTGTTTTTTTATTTCTGGTGTTCAAATGGTCTATAGTGGTTGTTCAATATGGTGGATTTTGAAGAAACATATGTATGGTAATAATGAACAGAAGCAAAATAGCTTCATCTGTGTTTTAGCTTACAAAGCCTGTATCTGTGTTGCTGGCTGTACAGAGAGGGAAGGCACAGCACTGGCTATTCATGAGCCGTTAGGAGAATGACTTTTATACCATCATGCTGGGAGTCCAGTCCTCAGCATACTCGCATCTCCGGTAATTAAAACGAGTTACTCCATTCACATAAATATTAATAACAACATAAAGTACCCTACAAAATAAATGTGGATTTTGTAAATAAATCCAGTGGATTACTGATAATGATGTTTAACCTGTGGATGTTTTACTACTCAGTGCTGCAACACTGCCTTTACTATTTAGATTAATGTAAAATAGTTAAGCTACTTATAGAATCTAGCAATATACAACACCATTAGAAAGAAAACAGAGAAAATGAGGGTATTATCTCTTTTTACTTCTAGAAGATACACTATGTAATCAAAAATCAAGATGGGCCGAGAGCGTATGTCATTTTTCTAAACTGCAGAAAGGCTTGAGTTTATTTTATTTTATTTTTATTTATTTTTTTGAGACAAGGTTTCTCTGTCCCAGGACTAGCTCTTGTAGACCAGGATTAAAGGTGTGCGCCACCACCGCCCGGCTAAGGCTTGCGTTTTTACTAGCATCACACACATTGAAGAGTAAATAGGTAAATATTGTATCAAGTATTTGTTGTAGTTGACTGCAACAATTTGAATGATTTCTTTGGGGATATTAGATGGAGTGAAATGATTATAAATTTAAGGAGGAAAACTTAGCAACAGGAATTTGTTTACATCAGGACTACGTAAAAGTGTCCAACAATTATTTAACCCTAACATTTTGTGAATGAGAGTAAATGAGAATATGGCCATTATCAGGAAAGAATGATTTGACTTTTTATTTGAATCATCACTGTGTGACAAAAATTTATTATGAACATTTGGCATTGACTTTTGTGGGGAAATGAGCTAAATAGTTTTTATCTGCCTATCTTTACTCACAACACTAAGGCCGTCCTCATACATTCATTGCTTGAGTTTAGGATGAAGATGTGTGTGTTTATGTGTGTCGTGTGTGTGTGTGTGTGTGTGTGTGTGTGTGTGTGTGTGTGTGTGCATGTGCGAGCATGCACGCGTGTGGGTAAGGGGGTATTCATACAGAACAAAAGATACCTTATTAAATCCAGGAACCAGTACCTTTTAAAGCGGGGGAAAGGAGAAGGAAAGCAGATGAAATTGGAACCTAGCACTTTAAACAGCCTCTTTGCAAGTTCTAATTCATTCTGCAGTGCACTCACCGTTCTATCACAAAGCAGAGCTGAGAAAACAAACACACTAAGATTAATGAAACAGTGAGTGCAGTGTACAGGAAATGAATCCAAAATAAGTATTTTCCTTCATTACCATCCATTATCTGGAAAGGGTCATGATTTTTTTTTCTCAGATAAAAGGTACAAAGTAATAAAGAATAAAGTATTTCTTCAATACAGCAATATTTCTATGAATCAGATTCTCTATCTACCTATCATATATCTCTCTCTTTGTATCTTCTATCTCTTTCTCTATCATCTATCTATCTATCTATCTATCTATCTATCTATCTATCTATCTATCTATCAATCTATCTATCATCTATCTATCTTTCTTTCTATTTATCTATCATCTATCTATTTGTGTATCTATCTGTCTGTCTATCATCTATCTCTCTATCTTATATTTATTGATCTATCTATCTCTCTATCATCTATCTATCTATCTATCATCTATCTATCATCTATCTATCATCTATCTATCTATCTTTCTATTTATCTATCTATCATCTATCTATTTGTGTATCTATCTGTCTGTCTATCATCTATCTCTCTATCTTATATTTATTGATCTATCTATCTTTCTATCTATCATCTTTGTATCTCCCAATTTGAAGCACATTTCGCACATTCATTACTGAATTTCCTTCAGTTAGCAACAAACGAGGTGGTAGCTAAATAAAAACCATGTTGAAAAAGGAAAGAGATAGGGGAAGATTCTTCTCTTAGGCTTCATGAATTAGGTAAGTTTATATTGGTACTTTTCTGGGACAACTTATATTTATACTTGTTTCCTTCTTGTGTACTCAAAAATAAGAATTTCTAGTGTAAGAAAGCAA
Source organism: Arvicola amphibius (assembly GCF_903992535.2). Lineage (NCBI taxonomy): Eukaryota > Metazoa > Chordata > Mammalia > Rodentia > Cricetidae > Arvicola > Arvicola amphibius. The sequence goes on from NC_052054.1 coordinate 92,173,315, forward strand.
ATATGCATCAGAAAATCCGACTTACTCAAATCCAGATCTAATCACATCATATTTAAAGAACTTAAAATATGGCCCTACTGTTCAGAATTTTTTTCAGGGAAAACGAATTATATTTTTCACTTAAAAGTCAAAACTGCCAATTTGATGGCCTTTATTGTTTAAATACCTTTGTATTTCCCCTATTTGGGGGAAGTCTAACAGAAGCCTTCCAAAGGATATGCAAGGTCTCTGTCACTGAATGATATCCCAGTCCCTTTAATTGAAAAAATTGCCCTCCACATTTTACCTTCCTTCACAATTTGCATACCTGAAGATGAGGAGACATCATTAAACTCTCCAGTAGGTCCTATTTACAGTTTTTAAACTGAATCCAAAAGAAAAGAAAATGTTAGATTCTGCTTTGGAGTATTTTGCTTTGGGCATCAAAATTTCAAAAAGATTCATAGGTATGATTGGTAAAGATGCTTACAAACACTTTTGTTGAAATGAATGGAAGCTGCCTTTAGAAGCTGTCAGACTGCCAATGAAAGAGGACCAATCACCCATGTTTACAGGCAGCCAGGGTCACATCCATTTAGCTCAGTTGTTGTGCTGTACTTTTCCCGTGGGCAAGCACTAAAGAGGTCTGTGTTCCTGTTGTTTTTTCTGCCTCCTTCTGAGGCTCCCCACCTGAGAACCTGTGGAAAAATTTCTTCATCTGCTCCTTGGTCACTGTTCGTGTCCCGTTTGCATATGGGGTAAGGGCTATTTTTCTTGATTATTATTTTCAAAATTTTAAATATAAAATTATTGTTTTGTAAAAAAAAATTTTATTTAACAGCGTGTCTTGTCTTTCTGTCAGTCTTATGCTGAATCTTATCTTCAATCTTGAAACATATTGCAGTTAGGACAGTGGCAAATTCTCTTGCATATTGCTAATAATTTTAATTCAGAGTTTAAGTCTCAAATTTAAAGATTTCACCTGACTTTAATTTCAATAAAATTGTGCTTTATTCAGATGACTGTGAAGATGAAGCTATTTTTACTCCAGTGCTTGTTTTGTGTGATGATTTGGGTCTGGGTGGCTGGGAAACAAAAGCGCAATTTCCATTTATAAATTTCTTTCATTCTCTCTCTCTCTCTCTCTCTCTCTCTCTCTCTCTCTCTCTCTCTCTCTCTCTCTCTCTCTCTCTCTCTCTCTCTTTCTCTGTTTTATTGAAGATAGATTCTTCTCTCATATATTATTTCCAGACCACAGTTAACCCTTCTTCCACTCTACCCAGGGGAGAGGGAATATATGGGGGCAGGGGCTGTGATTATTTCCCTACAATACTAGAGCCTAAGCTTATCTCTAGTACTGAAAAATAAATAATTCAATAAACAAACAAGAAGTAAATCATAAATAAGCAATGTTTTAAATTTAATTTTGAGACTTATTTCCCCTCTGCACAGTATTTGTAGGTAGCTATATATGGACGAGGAAAGTTATCTAACCATGAAGTAATTAAAAACACTATCTCAAAAATGTCCAGCAAGAGGTGGAAAGGCAATCACTGATTATTTTCAAAAGAAATAAAAATATTTCAAAAGGCCTACCCTTATAAATCCCATAAAGCTAATTCATAATGTTACCTCAATAAAGGAAGTTTATCAAACTTAAGTATATTACTCTGTAATTAAAAAACATTCAAAAATGTGAAAATTATACATACAAAATTTTTATAAAGGAATGCTCATATACTTGTCTTATGAAATGTTAAGAGAATCAGCAGTATAATGTCATTAGACATTCAGCTCTTTTGAAAGAATATCACACCCTAATATTAGTCCCTTGGTTCCAATTCAGAGAAGCCCAAGTGGGAAGATGAATTATTTGACTATAGCATGAGTCATTTGAACAAACCATATGTGCCTTAACTGTTCCTGTAAGAACGTGGATAAACTGTTTCCTGGAGTAATAGTAGACAACAAAGAACCATGGGAATAAAATATAGTTTGCCCTAAGTAATTCTATGGCTTTGGAGAAGGGACTTTACTTTTCAAAAAGTTATTGCCATCCTTTATAAAAAGGAAACTAAAACCAAATGACAATAACTAAAAAGCCTTAGAAGAAAAATGCAGAGCATGAAATTAGAATGCTAGCCAGTGGTAAAGCACTTACCTTGCATGGACAAAACTCTGGGTTTCCTCCTACATAAATCTTTTTAAAGAAATGATAAGAAGAAGAAATGCAAAACATGTTTGCTAGTCCACTCATTTTATCTAAATGTCAGTAGCCCCTTTGGAAGTGCTCTTGTTCTCACCTAACCTGTTACCAAGTGCTGCAGCTGGTGGCTATGGCTACATTTCAGAGTAGAGAATGCTATCTTTGTAATCTAACAAAATGAGCTAATTACTTACAAATTAAAATAGTCAGACATAGCTGTAGGTCTAGCCTTCAGCTCTACTTTAAAACGCCTTTAAAAAGGTGGCATAAAGTTAGTGGGATGAATTTTATGGTCCCATAATGATCTCTGAACACAGATTTTATTTTTTTTAAAAAGAGTATGCACAGATTTGATGTAGCAAGATAATGTTTATTCTCAGAATCAATGTAGCTGAAAGTTGTTTTTCAAATAATGGCTTTGAGCTGGAGTGAATGAGGAGTATGAAAAAACTGGTCCTTACCTCACTCTGTCATCTTATGGGTGAAGGAAAGAATATACCTGACTCGGATAAAGTATATGCTATTCACAACCAGCTAGACAGATCAACTTCCTTTCAAGTTGTTTCATTTGGATAACTCAGTGAACAACTCATACATGAAACATGCCTCTTCATATAATTTGATCCTGATTATGTATTAGTTTAGTGTACCTCTATGTTTTTCCTTCCTAACTCAAATAATGCAGTCATTGTAATTATGGTAGTAGAGGAAAAGACTCTACCAAAACATTAGAAATCCTGTTCTTGACACGACACATCCAAGATGCTCCATTCTACTTAGAGATGTTTCAGAAGTCACTAATAAGAGTCAAAAAGCTCCAAGTCACTGAATGTTTCAATTCTCTGATATTTTGTGGATAACAGAATATTGTTTTTCATATTTTACCAAATTTTCAATTCAGCTTCATATAAAATTTCAATTTGTCATATCCAGTCAAAGGAAAGACAAACAAGTTTGATTTATAGCTCTCCAAGATGTTGTTTTTTGCTCCTTTTGCTTAAGTGAGAATAATGTTATGAAGTAGCTTTAAATCAGTCATAAAAATTAGGTTTATAACATAATGTTCTGTCTAAGGTACAGCTCTATACTGTGAAATGTATAAAACAAATATAAAAATTGTGCTACCTACCATAGAAAAAGTACACATATCATAATTTTGTGAAAATTCCAAATCTCTTAGTCCTTATTTTACAGTATAACTTGTTTTGTGGTCTTTGAAGCAACTCAAATAGTACAGATATTATTGGGGTCAATGTCTCATGTAATATCAATATTTCAGTAAATCCTTTTGCTATAATTCTTGGTTTGTATTTTCCTATGTTGGTTTTAGTTCTTAGAAATGTCTAAACATTCATACATAATTACAACTTAGATAGTTTAGAAATAGACAGATAAATAATATATGACAAATAAATGATAGGTCAATAATAACCAGTTGATAGATAATATACAGAAGATAGATAGATGATAGACAGATAGATGAAAAGTACATTTGTGGTAAATTTTGTCCTTCATGCTGAGAATTTTATAGTTGAATTGTATCTTGCCTAGATTCATATATATATATATATATATATATATATATGCTTATATATGTATAGATAAAAGAACACATATATATATACATATATCTATAAAAGTTTGAATTTAAGATTATCCTGAATGTATAAATCCAGATACCTCTATATAAATTTCCTCATTATCATCATCAGAAGGGATTATAAAAACATGTTTCTATTGATATCAGAGAAGTACTTTACACTACAAGTTAGGAATAAGAATAATATCACAGTATAACACTGCTGGCATGATCTAGGTAATGGGTATAGACCAAGGTTTTCAAAGTCCTAATTTATTTTTCGCAAAATTATTTCAAATCTTCTAAAATGTGTGGTGGGGGAGCTGACCAATCCCTTTTTCTGAGGGGCGTGACCCCTCAAGGGCTCCAAATACCTTTAAAAGATCTGTCTTTGTTTGTTTTTACCCTCTTTGTTTCCCTGGGCTCCTCCTGCTGGAACCTTGGCTTTTGTAAGTTCCCTTTTCTTTCCTTTATTAAAGCTGAATATTATATATTAAAGCTAGTCTGGCTAATCATAATTGCCGATCAGCCACACCCCTTCATTTCCTTCAAAGGTGAAACCTACAAAAATTATTTGCCTCAACCATTTTTTATTTTCTACCAATGTGATATTTTGTTATAATACATATCTGAATTTAAGATGTTGTGTTGCAAGAAATTCAAATTTTGGGTTATTGGAAGGCAATTTGGTTACCATCATATTTCCAGATATCCAAAATGCTGTGGTTGGGGCTGGAGAGATGGCTCAGAGGTTAAGAGCATCGCCTGCTCTTCCAAAGGTCCTGAGTTCAATTCCCAGCAACCACATGGTGGTTCACAACCATCTGTAATGGGGTCTGGTGCCCTCTTCTGGCCTTCAGGCATGCACATACAGAAGATTGTATACATAATAAATAAATAAATATTTAAAAAAAGATTGTCCAAAACTCTGTGGTTTTCCTACATGTCCTCATTTTGAGAATCAGTTGGGCTGTGGATCATTATGTTCTGGGCAGAGGGAAAGGGATAATAGTGAATCACAGAATGATATTTTAGGCTTCTGGAAGAAATCGACATACAATTTCTGTGTGTACTTATGCAGTTATATGAAGTTTTCATTTGAAAACAAGGAAGTGAGATATGATACAATTTTATAATCTCAAAAATAAAAGAAGAATATTTAAAAGGGGAATATCATACCATAACCTACAACACTATATGTGTGAATAGCCACACATATAGATAATATGAACTGAAATATCTAATTTGTTTGGCTATGTAAACTTATTTAAATATGTCTACCCTAATATAGATATTTATATTATTTTAACATATGCATAGCACTTTTATATTTTATTTATTTATTTTTGACCTATATGTTTTTCTCCATTCCTCTCACTTCCTCCCCCTTTTCCTTCTACCCACTCCAATAATCCTCATGCTCCCAATTTACTCAGAAGAATTGTCTTTTTCCACTTTCCATGTAGATTGCATCCATGTATGTTTCTTTTGGGGTCCTCTCTGTTGTCTAGGTTCTCTGGGATTGGGAATTGTAGGCTGGTTTGTCTTTGCTTTAAGTCTAAAAGTCACCTATGAATGAGTACATATGATAGTTGTCTTTCTGGGTTAAAGTTACCTCACTCAATATGATGTTTTCTAGATACATCCATTTGCCTGCAAATTTCAAGATGTTATTATATTTTTCTGCTCTGTAGTACTCCATTGTATAAATGTACCATGTTTTCCTAATCCATTTTTTAGTCAAGGGGCATTTAGGTTGTTTCCAGGTTCTGGCTATGACAAATAAGGCTGATATGAACATAGTTGAGCACATGTTCTTGTGATTGATTATCCTTGATTGAGTATCCTTTGGGTACATACCCAAAAGTAATATTGCTGGATCTTTAGGTAGGTTGTTTTCTACTTTACTAAGAAATCTCCATTTTGATTTTCAGGTGACTATACCAATTTGCACTCCCACCAGCAATGGAAGAGAGTTCCTTTTACTCCACATCCTCTCCATCATAAGATTTCATCAGTGTTTTTGATCTTGGCCATTCTTTTTGTTTGTGGATTTTTTTGATTTGTTTAGTTTTTTGTTTTTTTTTTGTTTTCTCAAGACAGGGTTTCTCTGTTAACTCTTGTATACCAAGCTGGGCTTGAACTCAAAAAAATCATGCACCATGACAAAGTATGCTTCATCCCAGAGATTCAGGGATGGTTCAACATATAAAAATCTGTCAAAGTAATCTACCATATAAACAAACTGAAAAAAAAATCATCTCATTAGATCCCAAAAAAGCCTTCAACAAAATACAACATCTCTTCATGATAAAGGTCTTGGAGAAAACAGAAATACAAACAACATACCTGAACATAATAAAGGCAATATACAGCAAGCCAAAATCCAAGATTAAACTAAATGAAGAGAAACTCAAAGGGATTCCACTGAAATCAGAACAAGACAAGGTTATTCAATATCTCCATATTTATTCAATATAGTATTTGAGATTCTTGCTAGAGCAGTAAGACAACAAAAGGAAGTAAAATGGATACGAATCAGAAAATAAGTCAAACTCTCACTATTTGATGATATATGATAGTTTACATAAGTAACCCCAAAAATTCTATGATGAAACTTCTACAACTCATAACCACCTTCAGTAATGTAGCATGATACAATATTAATTCAAAAAATATTAGCCCTCCTTTATACAGATGACAAATGGACTGAGAAAGAAATCAGAGAAGCATCACCCTTCACAATAGCCACAAATAAGAAAAATATTATGGAGAAACTCTAACTAAACAAGTAGAAGATGTGTATGACAAGAACTTTAAATCTCTGAAGAAAGAAATTGAAGAAGATAACAGAAAAATGGAAAGATCTCCCATGCTCTTGGGTAGGTAAATTAACATAGTAAAAATGGCAGTCTTACCAAAAGCAATCTATAGTTTCAGTGCAATGCCCATCAAAATTGCAGCAAAATTTTTCACAGACCTTGAAAGAAAGCACCTATTATTTTATAAGAATGTATAATGAAATAAAGAATTTTTAGTCTGTCAGGGAACACTCATTTGTATATATGTAAATTATAATGAATTGTCTTATATGCTTATTATATTTTGCAGACTATATAAAATTACCCTTCAGGGCATCTAATTCTGGGAAAATGTCAAATAAGAAGATTCTTGCAGATCAATTCTTAGTGCAACTACTGCTAGTACAAATACTTTCTGTAACGTACTAAAAATTATTTGGAAAATTTTGCTGTCTTTGTTGCCACAATCAATAAGAAATAGAAGGTAATTTTAAACATGCATTTTATTGTTTACTTCTAAAGTTTAGTAAGATACTAGGCCTATTTTATTAATTAATGTCTCCTTTTAAAAGTTCTTTTACCTAAACTAATTTAAACTAAGAATTATGAGAAATATATACTATTGATTTCAAGCTCCTATTCTGAAGACTGAAGTCATAGTCTGTTTTTTTTTAGAAGTCTCAGTAGAAGGTAACTATAGTATATAGTATGTTTCTTTTTTACTGTAATATAGTAATAAAGAAGAGTCATTTTGAATTAAAATTTATTTAAAATCAATCTTAAAATCTGCTTCACAATTTGCCTTAGCTGGAATTTGAAGCATTATAATTATAATAATGTTCTCATCTGGTTAAAAATATCTGAAGATATAATATGTAAGGCTGATAGCAAAGGCGAGTATCTCACCACATTGACTTGATTGGGTTTTGTTCATTATTCACTTATAAACACCTAGTTTCTACCTTGTTCCACTTTAAGCTAAGCTTTTTAAAGTAACATATAAATCACTCCCTTCTAACAATTTTCTAGAGTCAGATGGGTATACAGAGAGTGGGAGGAGATGAAGGAGGTAAAACAGTGATCACAATAAAGTGTATGGAAAAATATAGTTGCAAGAGAAATAATTAAAATGAATTATTTCTCATATTTAAAATTCTTCAGCCACAGAAACATACTGACTCTTAACTCTGTCAATTTTTTTCTTTGAAAAATATCATACAAACAATCAGATTATCTTAGATCAAACTAATTTTTAAAGCCCCCCTCATCAACTCCACTACTTTTCCTCAGTTCCTTTTATCTTGTTCATATATTCTATATATCTTGTTCATATATTCTAGTTTGGTGTTCTGGGAGTGACTATCTTTTGGAACTATTCATTGTAGTCTCAGCAGTGTGTTCCTAACGGAAGACCATGACTCCCCCTTCTCCAGAATTGGGTACCTAATGGAAGACAACGAATCCCCTTCTCTAGAAATACTCAGTAGAATTAAGAGAGAGAGCCCTGACTGTCTGGTACAGTCCTAGCCTAGTGCAAGCCTGTGTAACTAACCAAACTTCTGTGAGCTAACGATTATTATGGCTGTGTTATGCCCAGAAACATTTCACAAACTTTCTCCTTATCTGCTGGTTATCTGTCTGTCACATTTTTTTCAGTCCCTTCTTCCATGATGATCACTAAACTTGTTGTACGACGGTTAAAGCACTCCTGGTAATATAACCAAAGGCCTCCATATCTTACTATAAAACACTGACATTTTTGTGTGCATTTCTGCCTTATTCTCAGTTATAAAATTGAATCAGCTTAGATGTTCACCAGCTGAAAGAAAAATAATGAAAATGTGGTATAGACATGGATTTTCTTCCTCAGTTATGAAAAAAAATGTAAAATCATGATTTTTTTGATAAATGGATTAAAGTAGAAAAATTATAAGGAGTGAGGGAATAAGGATGCTGAAAATGTAGTTCTGCATGTTCATTCTCATAGGGAGATCTTAGTTTTGAATCTTTAGATTTCAGCTGGAGTCTCATTCAAAATCCTGCAATTAGAAAGGAGCCTTTTTTTGTGGAGATACCAAAGAATGACTGTAACGTAGAAGATGGATAAAAGGACAGTAGAGGGGTGAAGGGGTGGAGAAACTTACCAGGAGGTGTTCGTAATAGAATTAGGGATACAAGCAGTTGAGGAAGGATTAACCAAAATGTATACGAGGAAAAAAAAAAAAACTATATCGAAACCTACTGTTTGGTAAGTCAATCAAAAAATGTTAAAAAAAATAAGAGTTGCAAGAAAGACACTGTTATCGATAGATAATGGTCTTCCTGGAAGCTGTGGCTATTTTTAAAAATTAGGTTTTCAGTAACAGATGTACCATATGTTAAATTCCTCTTTAAAAATTGCTGGTCTGGACCACTTCAGAAGTCATTCAGACAATACAGGGTCTTTCCATCCCTTGAGTTTATTATAGAACTAGACAAAAATAGACTTTGCTGAAGATACCCACACCCCAATTGCAAGATATAGAGAAAACAAGGCAGATCTGTGCTGATTCTGCCCTCGGGCTAACCTTGATAATGTCAGGAGGTCTTACAGAGTGGGCCACAGAAGCAAAAACACCACTTTTCTCATCAAGCTGGAACCTTATGATCAGCAATATCAGTCTACGATGTTAACTGTTTTCACTACTGCGTTACTGACACCTCTGTACTAGAGGTAACCAGCAGGTCTCTGATTACATTTGAAGCCCAATATTTAGCAGGAAATTCATGTGTGATACCTTAAACGATGTCATGGCTATGGAAATTTCAAGCCTAAGGAAAAATTGCTGTTTGTTTAGCTAAGCTGATATTTTACTAAATGACTATCTGAATATTGCATTTATATGCATTGGTAAATGCTATACTCCCCCATACTCCAAAACACTTTTTTTTTCTAAAATGAATAATGGCCAATTGTAAAGACATTAGTAATTGATAATATTAACAATTAGTTATAATTTTAGTGATCAGGTATCTTATTTTTTTTCACATGATGGTAAGGTATAAAAAGAAAAATTCGAACAGAATTTATAAAAGCTTCATTTATTTTGAGGTGCTGATGACATTAGCGTTTTCAAGGTTATTTTCCATGGAATTTAGGACTTAATACAAAGAGATCTAGTTTAAATAAAAACTACATTATGTCCTTGAGACATTTTAGTTTTTGATACAAACCATTTTTTGTCCGATGTTTTCTGAGACATGTGATAGATTAAAAAATATATAGGATTGTGGCTAAAACATAGACTGCTATTTTATCATTTGAAATTGACTTGAAAGTCTACAATTTTAATGAAAATTTCATGACGTTCTGAATTTTCATTCCTTTAAAATAGCCTTCATATTCTCAGAACTGCAAGGAAAGTACACTGAAACAGCAGTCCCTCAGAGTTTGTAGGTATGGCCAAGTCAGAGTTGTTTTGGTTGTCATGCTATATTTACAGAAAAGAAAATGTAGTTGTATCAAAGAGTTCCATAATAAAAAGCACTGGTAACTGGAACTGAAACCAGTAGGGAAAAAATATAAAAGATTGCACATGATTTTTGTCTGTACATGTGACTGCTCCCAAAATGTGCCTGTATCTTAAAGACTATCAGCTGATGGAGCTCCCACAACAAGAGAAAGAAAGAAAGAAAGAAAGAAAGAAAGAAAGAAAGAAAGAAAGAAAGAAAGAAAGAAAACAAAGAGCGTTAATAACTTGTTCTCCTGAAAAGAGCTATACTGGAAATGTGTTCTACTTCTACTTATGTTCTTCCAGGAGTTGAAGCAGTAAGATGATATTTCTTTAGATTTTCTCAAGTTTAGAAACACGAGACAAAATAATGGGTTTTCTTAATAAATTACATAGTCTTGGTTATTCTATTTTAGTTAGAGGAAATGGAGTGGCATAATTGCCTCATAACTCATTTTTTTGCAACTTTCTATTTTTACAGAGCAAACAGCAACCTCTATTGAGTTGTTTTAATGTGCATGGGTAACAACCTTAACAAAGTATTTTGCTCTCTCTAACATACCTGCTCATTAATATACTGCTTATACTACTTCATCAGCTTACTACTCCATCATCTATTCTATAATGGAATTAACTGATTGTAGTATAGAGAATGTGTGTGGGGGGGGGGGAGGGGAAGGCACATGTGTGTACACATGCACACATTTATTTAGGCTAATTTTAAGAAGTATGTACAACTGAAATTTACCAACTACCTTCTCATGATTTATAAGTGTTCCAGTGATAAAACAAAAACTCATGACCACAAAAAAAAATCTGTAAAGAAATTGTAAAGTGCATGAGAATGCAAAATAAAATCAAAATAATGAGAAACCTTAATGGTCATAATGTGTATTGAAAATAATACTATTTCTACATTTACTTCACAAGTATTAGAAAAATAAGGATGTTGTAACAACATATACATTGATATTTATAGATACTCTATTCTTCATTTTATAATATACAGAAGTCTGTTTAGATTACAAAAGCCATACATATGCACAGTTTTAAAAAATGAAAAAATGTACATAGATTTATTTGGGCATACATGAACTGGACCATGTGCAAATTTCTGATGTTTTTGCTTTTTATGCTCACTTTTTTACTCTCTTCCAAGTAGTCATGTATCAATGGCAGTTGCTATGTGACTTCATCACTTATGTGTGGAAATCTGTATTTGCTTGTTTCCTGTCTTTATATACCAAGAAATGTTATCTGTGTGAAGCATGAAAATTACCCAAATTTTACTGAGCTGTTTATATGAATTAATTACTTAAAAGAATATGTAGACAATGATTAAGTGAAGCATGCTGATATTATTGAGTGGTTTCTTCTAGTTAAAGACTACTTACAAATGAGTTTGTAGGAAAGTTTAGATAAAGTCAATATATCTTGAAGCAACATGATTATATGGAAATTCTAATTAAGTATAAACATAGTTAAGTTGGTACAATATGGTGATTTTTGTTCATCAATCAAGTCTCATATTTAAATATATGTAAAAATGAAAAAGGTGAGTAAAGGTTTAAGTAATATTTTATCAATGCTGCAGAAACACTGGAGTATAAAAAAGATAAGTAATAGTGAAAATGTTAAGAAAAACTCAATACAGTACTTTTAGTTTGGTAATGTCTATGAATATATAGTTTGAAAGAATAAAATTATAATGAAAATATAAACACTCATACACATTTACTAGCAACTACCTATAGAAATGAAATGGAAACTCAATATGTCATTGGGGCTTAAATATTAAAGTTTAGCAAAATTGGTCTATATTGTTTCTTTACTCTTATAAGAAAGCATAAATGCCTTTGAAAAATTCAGTATCAACTGCATTTAATCAAATATCAGGAAATACTTTACAAAGCATTGTAGAAATATCCTGCCTTTGAAGGTCACAAAGTCAAAAGCTGTAAATGATTAATACACCCCATAATAATATTTGTATTGGACAGCAGAAGAAGCTGGGAGCAGCACCATGCTAGCTTCAGGGACTTTTCTCTGAACTTCATCCAAATGCAATCTCTAGCTTGGGGGTTGAGAGTGTGCTTAATTACTCTGCTTGACCCTGTCATACAGAGTAAAGACATCAATCTACTCAACTCAGTTCTCATTTACAGGAAGTTACAGGTATTCTACACATTTTAAGCTAACAAAATGTCTACTACCATATCTTACAACAAACACTAACAAAAGTATATGATGTGGAAAACATGATAAGAACAATCCAGCATTTAAACCAACACGTTAAACTAGAAAATGTTACATTCTGACTCTAGAGAAGCAATGCACTGTAATATAAAGAAATATACAATGAAGAATCAGAAAATTTGAACTTGAATATAACATCTCTGTCACTGATTGTATAATTGGACAAACTATTGAAACCTTTCAAGTATTAGTTCTTAAAAAACAAAAACCAAAGACAAAAACAAGCAAACAAAATTCACAAACACTAGAAATAATCATAATTAAATCAAATTGGCATGTATCAACCAAGACATCTATAATATATTCAAATTTATTTTATGTCCAAGTATATATAAAAGATTGAGGCATTTTCTACCACATATATGTGGATAAATATTTTAAGATTTATAGTATTTTCTCCTTTTTATGAAGTTAATTTTTTCTAAAATTTTTTGCCTATATCAGGTGTCAAAGTGTATGCTATTCCCTGTTCTACTGGTACATATGCACACTTACTTTATATTGTTTCACTGGTAACCGTGAAAGAAAATTTCTGCCTTTATTGACAGATGAACCTAAGTAAATCAAGGTCAACAATAAGAAATTTATCCACAAAGAAGGATATTTTAGTTGGCTTTTGGGTTGTATTTCCCTGCCTAAAATTTACTTTCTACATAGATATTTCTTTGTACATAGGCAGCTTTTGGAGGTGCTAGCCTTAAGTATGGGTTAAAGTGATTATATTAGAGGTGAAGATCTTTAATTTAGGAAGACAAGAAAGTAGTGAACTTATATCTGTAGTGCCATTGATGCCTTCCACCTATCCTATCGTCTCTGGTCATCTAGAAGTGTTTATTTGATGGAGAAGTCAATAAAATGGAAATGGCCTGTTGTCTAAATAACCAGAGAAAGAAACCCTGTCTGCCAGTTCTAACAATTCTACTGGATTTATTTTCAGAGAAATAAATTTTATTTTTTAAATCACTGAAATTGTGGAGTTTATTAAGATATTACTTTAGCACATATACTACTATGTTGATTAGATAAGTCTAGCCTATGTAAACAGAATATTTATAACTGCCTATTGAAAAGCTTCTATACCCTGATAAGCCTCTCTGATGACACAACAAATTGAATTCAGACTAAATCAAACTAAATTAGAAAAGCCCTGGTTTAATGGATACAATGCTCCCGGATGTCACTCCAGGGCCTCAGAGAAGGGAAAATTGCATGTCTGTTTTCTGTGGGGGCAGCTTAAATACCTTGTGGGAGTGGGCTTGAGCATCTCTGGTAAAGGGTCATTGTTTGGAAGGCTAGATATAGCAGGGTTTGGAGAGAGATGGAGGAGTGGGCTTGGGATGGGCCTTCCACCAGAACATTCCAAACTCTTTGGCTATATAGATGCCAGATGATGGGGTGAAATTTCCATCAGAGTATCCAAAACTTGGTATATAGACACAGGTTCATGTCGGGCTGCTTCCTGTGGGCATGAGTGACCGTGAAATGGGGTTGAAGTCAGAGGGCTCACCCTCAGTAGGATGTGTGGGTGGAAAAGCAATCATTTAATTGCCATCCCGGAGACCTCAGGCATTTGTTTCTTCAGAAAACAGAAAAGTCAAGTTTCAATTATCCTTAATATGTGTCACTTGAACATGGTAGTACCAGCATGGATATCCCAGGAGCTTAGCTGGCAGCTGAACGGGTAGTGAGAATCCAAGTGTGAGGTCTAATTCATCAAGGCTTGAGAGACTAGGAACTAGCTGTTTGAGGAGTACTTTGTCCCCTGGGGAAAGCAGGAAGGCTCAGGGACAGTTGGATCTTTGGTGTGGGGCCAGAGAGATAGCTGTAGCATATGAATGGAGAAGAGAACTCAGAAAGGAGAGGTGGGATTGGTACCCAGTCAGTAGAGGAGTTTGGACCAGGAAGTGGTGCAGAGTTTGACCTATAAAGAACCATCTGTGGATAGGCCTTGGCACACATCTGGCAGGAGGAATGAATTTGTAAAATGTAGCTTAAAGATGGATGGGATCAAAGAGGTCTCTAAGAAATGGAACAAAGCTTTCAGGGTCTATATGCAAGGTCTGATGGATGTCTAAAATGATAGACAATGCCAGGTCCTGAGGAAGGATGAGTGGGAGGAGTATCTATCTTTGGTGCATGAGCTGGCTTTTTGGAGCCAATTCTCTATATTAGCTTCCCTTGCTAAGCTTTGATGTAGATGGGAGGGGCTTGATGGTATTCAACTCAATGTACCAGACTTTGTTGGCTCTCTATGGGAGGACTTACCTTTCTAAGGAGAAGGTGGGAGTTATTTGGAGAGGAGCAAGAGGAGGGGAGGGAGAGGTAACTATGACTGGTATGTAAAATGAATTAAAAAATTAAGAGAAAAAAGATTATATTTCAACCTTTACTTAACACACATTCTTTGTATAAATTACTGTACTTTTCCATAGTTGCCTACATACAGTTGTAGCTGATATGTAAGCTAAAGAGTGGAACTGCTTCTAAGCAAAATCTTATATCATAGTTTATCACTGATTTTAATACTTTAGATTTGGAAAGTTCTATTTTTCCTTTTAGAGCCCTACCTACCACTGAAAGGGTATCCACTGCAGACACTCAGAAAGAGTTTTCAGCACAAAGGAGATTTATTTACCCAAAGGGGCAAAGGGCAGGGAATAAGAAAAATAGACAGGAGATAGAGAACTAGAGACAAAGAGAATGGATCAGGGTAGAAGGAAAAAGGTAATTTGTCCTAGACAGAAAAAGGATTACCTCTGGATAGAGAGAAGACAGATGTGGCCCGTAGGAAAATGGTGGTTTATAAAGATAAAAGAGGAAATGCACGTTAAGGTATTGTGTTTAATTGAACATGTTAATTGGGTGAGCCAAAGGGCTTTTGCTTGACTGAACTCACTACTTTAATATCTAGACCTTAGTAGTCAGTCTCAGGAGAAGAAAGGTGCCAAATAAGGGAATAGACCATGATAGCTAGCTTAAGAATGTAATCTAATGGAGTCTACCGAGGCAGATGTTATGGAGAAGGGCAAGACCTGACCAATACATGTTTGTCAAGGTTCCGCTGTCCAGAATCCCTTCAATAACCATATATTGATTTGTGACAAGTCAACTTGTGAAGCACTTTGTGTGAGATTTCATAAACCTAGTTTTGTAGATTCTAGTAAAAAAAAAAACTACTTCTTGTTAACACAGCAGAGTAATGTGTAGCTTTTTGTTTTAAATAACTTGATGTTGTTTTAAGCAGTGGAAATGAAAGATATTGACTTATGTGTTAGTGCGTACTTGGAATCCCTGTGTTTGTTTTCACTGAGACTCCATGACTACCCATAAAGCTTAAGCTTAAACCAGGAGGTAGAGTTTGTGACTAGCTTGCCAGAACTAGCCATAGAGGTTTGGGAGGACCCAGGATACATACGGAGAGACATAGAAAACATTAGGGAAGAAGATTCACAGGTACTTTTGGATCACAGAATAAGAGAGAGAGGAGGTCACTGGTCACATCTCTGCTATTTTTCTAATCAAAAAGATTTTTCCCTAATATCAGACTCCCAAGTTCTATAACAATATAAGTAAATGCTTCATATCCCAGCTGCTCTGGAGACTTAGTCAGAAAGCTCAAGAGTTCAATATCACCCTGAGTGGTAACACTTTGAAATGATATACTAATTGCCCTACTCACTGTACACATATACCTAAATGTCACAATATGTCTCATAAATATGTATGTTTTATAAATATGTAATATTTAAAATATAAATATCTAATATTTAAAAAATTAAAATATAGTCTCTTTCACTTTTAATTCCTTATTCATTAAACCATCAAAAGCAATAACAAAATGTACGGCTATAGCATTATGTGATTACTGTACAAAATTCACATCTGAGTCTATGGCTTGAAAATTTCCAAATGTAGTACCTTTAAATCATTGAACTAGATCAATTTGCCTCCTGAGTTAGGAAATCGGCTGAGTCACTATGGTCTCTTCCAGAGTAACAAAATGTGCTGAGTCAGCTTTCTCTTTCTTCCCCGTGGAGGAAGTTCTTTGGGTAATGGTCTATCCTGTCTCTTTAAGAGACAAGCCCTGCCCATCCCCCCCACCATTGAGGCAGGCTGATCTTCCTGCCTGCAGCGGAGTCTCTTCCCTTTCCATCTTTCTCTAACAGGCAGCTTCTTCCTCTCTCCCATCTCCCTATTTCTCCCCTTCCCCTCTGCCTCTCTCTCTCTGCTCTTTTCCCTTCTCCCTGTGTCTGTGTCCCCCATCTCCCCCTTTCCTTTTCCCTCCATAACCCACCAAATAAATATCCAACTTCACTCTGTATGGTGTGCCTATCTGTTTGTCTCTCACCCACAGGAGATGCAGCTCCTGGTGGGAAAGGCTGCTTCATCTTGTTCTCTCACCCACCATGTGGCTCCCTGACTAATTGCCCTGCCTAAGACCTGCTGGCCCTCTTGGCCTGTGGGACACTCGGAGGCTCCCTGCATGGTGCCCACTGCCTGCTGGTGCAGTGGCTGCTGTTCCTCCTGGGACTGGCTGTCCTTCTGAGGACCCGCTGCCCACTGCCACCACTCAGGGGCCTGCGCCATTCAATTTAAACCATTGACACTTTGTAACATTTAGAGTGTGTGTGGAAGGTGAAAGAGAACAGAGGTTATAGTTGCCCCTTGTCAAATCAGTCTCAAGATTAAGTAAAAAGAAGATGGTGATTCCGCTCCTCTAGCTTTTTATTATTTTTATTCAATTGAAGCTTCAGAAAGCCAGCTAAGCCATTTCTACCAAAGACATTTGTGTATAAGGTCAACACAGGTGGAGATTGAATAGTGAGTAAAAGTTTGTTTCTGGTTGCCAAGAATAGCCATCTCATTTCCAGAAATCATTGTGCAGAACAGGAATATCAGCAGCAAGGTGTGGTAGGAATGGCACAAAGCAGTAAGAGGAAGTCATAGTACATTGGAGCCTAATGGGCAGGGCCTCACTCCCACTAGATATTACATTTGCTCAATCCTTGCCCATTTTCACATACCTTGTTTTAGTGTCTTAGGTGGTCAAAGTCCCATCTGTACAGGATAGCAAATTTTGATTCTAGTATACATTTTAGCATTTAAACTCTTCAATGTGATATCTTCAGCAGAATTGTGTCTCCTCTTGAGTTTTATTAGAATAGATTCAAATTTAAACAGAAAACTTCTAATATCTTCTAGCACTTTATGTGTATGTTTTGATTCCTCTGTCTCCCATGATCAAGATACTATGTTCTATGTTTATCATAGTAACAATTAAAGAGCTTATTTGCAATAATACATAATGCAATATATATATATATTATATATAATTAGATAGATAGATAGATAGATAGATAGATAGATAGATAGATAGATAGAGTCAATGTGTTTATAAAATAAAAAAAAAACTTATAGAACATGGTCCTATACTACAGCCTGGAAAGGAGTCTAGTCGCTGGAGCAAGAGAGAGAGAGCAGAGGGCTACCACTGCTTTTTAAAGAGAAAGAGACCACACCCCAGTGGGCTGGTATCTCAATGGTTATTGGCTGAAGGAGTGGAAGGAGCTCCCGCAGCATTGCAGTGGTGCTTAAGGGAGAATCTGATAGTCCTTCAAGGGATATTTAGGTGTGAATGGCCATATCTTTTGTTTTTATTACATTCTAATTAATTAATTAATATCCAACCATATAAAATATTTTTCAAATTATTGAGCATACTTTAGTGTAATTGAAATTCTATGGAAATACCATCTTCAAAGTATATGTGTTTTAATGAACCAAGCTTTTAAAGATAATTTGATACCTGGCAATTGTATTTTCTCTGTGTTTGTATGCTTTTATGCATTCATGTGCAACTAATGCTTGAATTATATTATTAACTACATACCATAAAAATATAAAATCAGAAGAAATGTAGTTTGAAGAATTCTTTATAATTTAATTAAGTCACTTTTAAAATTGAGTAAAATAAAATTGTGAATTGAATGCTATGATTGCACTTTTATTTTATTTAAAAGTGATATTTACGATGTGAAAATATTTTCTTAAATTTAATACATGTAATGAATCACATCTCAATATTTATGAACTCCATTACATTACATTACAGCTTTTAACAAAGATCCCAGCTGTTGCAAAGAGCGTTAGAGATTTGATCTTCATAAGTGAAGTTAAACCTTAAATTAGATATTTGTAGATATGTTGATGCAACGTTTATGTGTATGTGTGTACTAGAGTGTGTGTGTATGTATGAATGTCTGAGTATGTGTGTGTGTGCATGTATTTGTGTTTTTGTGTGTATTTACATGTGTGTGTGTGTGCATGTGTTTGTGTGTGTGTAGAAAACTGTATGTGTAGAAAACTGCATGTGTGTGTGTGTATAGGTTTGAAAGAGACACTGGCAGACTATGTTGGATGAACCTGTCACATAATAAAAGATATGCTTTCAATTAAGAATAAAAATTATAACTTAGAAGGTGTTTAAGAATTTAAATTAATTAACTTTGATTGGAGTGTATTATTACTGTCAAATTTAAATAAATCTCAGTTCCATTTCAATATTTCAAATCAGAATTCAACCCAAGAAATAATAGTTGCTGCCTATGGCTAATACTGAAAGTATTATAAAAAGTTCTCATTTTATATTTCACATCTTTTTTTATATCAGTGTGTTTAGATGTGCTGTTTCTGATTGAGCATGTGGTTGGTATTCATTATTGAATTATTTTCTACTGCTGACAAAAGACATACCTTTATTTAAGATAAAACCTATTCTTTCGCCATTTCTTTTCATCTTGAAAAGAAAACTTCTGGAAGCACCTCTCTTGAAAATATTATTTTGAGGTGCTGAGGGAAATATTAAAAATATGAAGTAGAAACTTCTTATTCATTTGTTAATCTGTATAACTAATAGTACAGAATTTCAAAGGTGGTCATAAAATTTGTTTCCATTTTAAATATTATTAGTGACTTCTGTGTTTCATTAACTCCTATTATCACTTAAGATGAGTATGAAATTTATTCATTTGAAAACAGTATAAAACTTCTAATTAAATTTGATGATGTAAATATTACAATGAAAATGTATATGATGTAAATAATATGATAATGAGACAGAATTGTTATAGGTTACTGGGAGAGTATGCAAACAGGTCTGTAAATATACTGGTATATGCCAATTGATATATCAATATGTGCATGTTTATATACAATAATAAAAGTTACATATATATATACATATATGCTTCATATTTGTTGTAAGGATGGTAGGGTAGAATTGATACACTTGGATTTCCTAATTTATCCTTTCATTCTTCTCTCCTAATTGTACATCTTGTAGCACCTGTAAATCCTAGATGACTCTTCCACATCAATCAAACAGAAATGTATAAAATATATATTAAGGTAGGGTTTTCAAATTATGGGTCAGAATTACATAGTGAGAGATCACTATACTCTTTAATGTAGTTCCTGAGTAAAAATATTTCAGCAAGAACAATTGCCTATGAAATAATAAAGTACAGCTTGATCAGGAAGCCAAAAAAAAGAATAATTGCCTAGTTCTTGTTTCTAGAGAAAGTTGTAAGTGCAGAGTCAGCTTTCACTCTTACTGATAATTACAGTTATGGGATAAAGGAGAAGGTAAATTTTGAAAGAAATGTAAAAATAGGTTGTGTATATGTATAATATAGCCTAAATAAGGGTTTTCTAGGTTAAATGGCTGAAATTAGACTGAGATATGCCATACTTACTGGAAGATCATGAGGAAATATAACAAAATCAGCTAAAAGTTTAACTACATTTTGCACCTGAAAGATTCTAGTTTTCTAAGATGTGAAATGAGAAGATATTGTCCTCAGAACAATTAAACTTTGGAAAATTGAATCACTGAATCCCCAAGTACTGCCTTTATAAAAAAAAAAAAAAAAAAAAAAAAAAAAAAAAAAAAAAAAAAAAAAACCTCTTATGGTCTTTAAAAATATATAAGCTGTCTGGATTAAAAATTCTCCAGTTTTGGTTTTAAAAGGAATGTTTTGGTAATTCTCTCTGATTATTGAGAGGTAATATCTTGCCACTAAGATGGTAGCAAATAATATGAACTATTTCACTTGTAAAGGAAATTGAGTGGATAAGCTGAGACTGAGTAGATCCCAGAAGCCAGCTACCTGAGAGGACATACAAAGTCAACATCTATGTTTGCTTTGTTACTAAGAGAGTCATTCTAAATAGAAGGCAGGGCAAGCTCTTGAGAATTATACCCCCCAAAATAAACAAGCAAACAAAAAAAATTATTCTTTCTCTCTTTCTCTCCCTCTTTCTCTCTGAGAAGATATTTCTTTTGAACTATCTTATTTTGACATTTAGTAGATTTCCATTTGGTAATGTGAAACACTGTATGGTTAAAATGTCCTGGCAATAAACCTGGAGAAGTTTTTCTTTGAGATCTGCATTAGTTTTAGGCACAAAATACAGCTGTGAATGCCTATGAATAATGATATTTCCGATCAACATATGTTTTTTTTCTCTTTTTTTCTCATTTTTTATTAAAGATTTCCATCTCCTCCCCTCCTCCCCCTTCCCTCCCCTCTCTTCCACCCATACTCCCACTCCACCCCTCTCCAAAGACAAAGAGCCATCAGGGTTCCCTTCACTATGTTAAGACCAAGGTCCTCCCAGCTCCCCCTAAGTCCAGGAAGGTGAGCAACCAAACTGACAAGGCTCACAGTGAGCCCGTCCATGCTGTAGAGTTCATGTTCATTGCCATTGTCCTTGGTTTCTCAGTCCTCCTCCACTGTCAGCCACATTCAGAGAGTCCGGTTTGGTCCCCTGTTCCATCAGTCCCATTCCGACTGGACTTGGTGGTTAGATCTGTCCCACCGTCTCAATGGGTAAAAGCACTCCTCGCGGTCCTGGCTTCCTTGCTCATGATCTCCCTCCTTTTGCTCCTCATCAGGACCTTCAGACATGTAATCTTTCCTAATGGTCCATACCTACCTCAAATCTATTTCAAATTATCTTTTTTATTGATGATTTTTTAATTTGTTAGATTTTAAAAATAAATACCAATCTAAATTTCCACTCCTCCCCTCTTTCCATTCCCTCCACACACCATCCCACTTCACTCCCATCTAATCCTAAGAGAGGGTAAGGCACTTTGTTTGTGGAAGGTCCAAAGTCCTTCCTACTACATCTAGGATGAGCAAGGTATACATACAAAAAGAATAGGACCCCAAAAAGCCACTACATTCAGTAGAGATAAATCCCAGTGCCACTGCCAATGGCCCCAACTGTCAACCACATTCAGAGGGACTAGTTTGGTCCTATGTGTGTTCCTTCCCAGTCTAGCTGGTGTTGTTGAGCTCCCATTAACTCAGATAAACTTTTTTAGTGGATGAACCCTTCATGGTTTTGACTTCTTTGCTCATATTCTCATTCCTTCCACTCTTCAACTGGACCTTGGGAACTCAGTCCGGTTCTCTGATACGGGTCTGTGCCTCTGTTTCCACCTGTTGTTAGACAAAGATTCTAAGGTGATATTTAAGATAATCATCAGTCTGACTACAGGGCAAGGCCAGTTCAGGCACCCTCTCCTCTATTGCTTAGGGTCTTAGCTGGGGTCATCCTTGTGGATTCCTGGGCATTTTTCTAGAGCCTAGTTTCTTGCTAACCCCATAATGGCTCCCTCAATCAAGATATTTCTTTCCTTGTTCTCATATCTGTCCTTCCTCAATCTCAAAAATTCCATTCCCTCAAATTATCCTCAATCCTCCCCTTTTTCCTTTCTCTTCCACTTCTCTCCCTCCTTCTACCTCCCCTACCCCTATGCTCCCAATTTTATCAGGTGATCTTGTCTGTTTCCAATTTCCAGGCGGGTCTATATATGTTTTTCTTTTGGTTAGCCTTATTACTTAGCTTCTCTAGGATCATAAACTATAGGCCCAATATCCTTTGTTTATAGCTAGTATCCACTTATAAGTTAGTCCA
The DNA here is from genome assembly GCF_903992535.2 of Arvicola amphibius. Taxonomy (NCBI): domain Eukaryota; kingdom Metazoa; phylum Chordata; class Mammalia; order Rodentia; family Cricetidae; genus Arvicola; species Arvicola amphibius. Next base: position 92,195,614 of record NC_052054.1, read on the forward strand.
TACCATATTCATCTTTTTGGGTCTGGGTTACCTCACTCAGGGTAGTGTTTTCTATTTCCATCCATTTGCATGCAAAATTCAAGATGTCATTTTTTTAAAAAAACTACTAAGTTAGTACTCTAATGTGTAAATGTGCTTCAATTTCTTTATCCATTCTTCAGATGAGGTGCATCTAGGTTGTTTCCAGGTTTTGGCTATTGCAAATAATACTGCTATGAACATAGTTGAACAAATCAGGAAATACATTCTTTTCTTTCTTTCTTTCTTTCTTTCTTTCTTTCTTTCTTTCTTTCTTTCTTTCTTTCTTTTTCTTTTTCTTTCTCAATGGAGATGACCTTCAGAGAAACAACTTAAAATTCCTCTGGATAGAGGAAGTGATTATTGGCTCTGATTCAAGTCACAAGAGGCACATTTACCAAAGGAACTATGAAGTATTAACTTCCAGCTTTCCCACCCTCCCATCAAAGTCATAGAGTCAAAGAGCATTTCTACTTGCTGTGAGACTTTGAGGTGCTTTGGATTGATTCCTCTCAAGGAAACAGAGAACACAAAACTGAAAAGTTCCCAAAGTAGTGTTAAAAATACATTTAGCCCAAAATGTTTACAAGAATTTATGAAGCAATCAAAATGTGTCAAAACGTGTTAGTGAGTTAGAATTGTGAAACAGGACAGAGAAAACAACCCAGATATTTTTCTTACTGTGATATATTTCCTTTTCCTTTGTTGGGACAGGCACATGTGCCTTTTTCTAAGTACTGCCATTTTGACTTCTATTTTACCTGTAGGACAAAACCAAGTTCACATTCCCAAATCCTAGGGGAGCTGGGGCCTCTTTAATAGCTAACTAACCTCCTCCTTAAACAATAGAAATAAAGTTATGCATCTTTATCTCTCTAAATGCATTATGGCTGTTCCTCATAATAAAAAGAAGAAACGAATCTAATAGGTTCAACAGAAAAGTTTACATTTTGTGTTGGTTATCAATGATGGAACATGGAAAGAAACCCCCTAATCTTTGAATCCTGATTGGCGAAAACAAATGTAACTTGGCACAGATGTTTGTGGGGTTTGTCCATAAATACTCCCAGGGATGAATGTTCAGGGAGTGAATTTAGTCTGTCCTGTGCTACCCAAGTCTCTACTGTAGTCCCTGACTGGTCAGTTTCTGTAGCACTGCCCAGTAGTAAATCTTGCTTTGCAGAACCTTTTGTGTCTGCTCTGATTGATTTGGAGCTTTGGACCCACAACATATTTTCTTTTCTTTTTTCTTTTCTTTTGTTTGTTTCTTTTTGAGACAGGTTTTTTTTCCACATCCTGTGTCCTAGAATTTACTCTGTAGACCAGGCTGGCCTCAAACTCACCGGGATCTGCTTGCCTCTGCCTCCCAAATGCTGAGATTAAAGGCGTGCAGCACCACCGCCTGACTTCTAACGTTTTCTTAGACATCTGCTTGTCTTCCTTATTTATCTACCACAGACACTTGTTCCTCCCTTAGTTAATGATAACTAGTCAGGAAGTATGGTGGAACATGCTGTATGGTTGTAGGGTCAGGAGTTAGTATCTACTGTGCGGTGGTGTTACATATCCTTAATCCCAAAACTTGTGAAGAAGAGGCAAATAGATTTCTATAAAGTTTAAGCACAGCCTGGTCTACAGAGTGACCTTCAATACAGATAGCCACAGAAAAACAGGATCTCAAAAAAAAAAAAAAAAGCAATCGAAACCAAACAAAAGGCTAATACTACTCTCTGTCTACTTTGGGGGTAGTCTGTACTGTATAACAAAGAATCAACCAAATAATCATATACCAGGTATGATTATTACTGACAAATATGTCCTTTATTTTTATTGGAGCCAGGTAAACACATCATTATCTGATATTTTAATTTATAAATATTTAGGGGGTCAGATTACATGGCATAGTATAAAAATATAGGAATGCAGGTTTAAATTCAGAAAAAAGCAATTATTAATAAAGTATAAATAATAGCATAATACATTTTGAATCATACACACATTCTGTGTTTGTACACACAATATTATTTTAAGTCAGGTTCTTGAATTAACTATTTAGCCAGTACTAGCCCTTAACTCTGATACTCCTCCTCAGCCTCCAGAGTTTGGTAATTTCAGGGGTGAGATGCCATGCTCTTGCATGTAATTTTAAAAAGCTATAGCAGTGGATATGTACAAATATTCAATTTTTCCCGCTACTTTGTTTTATACTCTTGGTTAAACTCATGTTTAGATTATTGATTTGTGAGTATTACTATGAATTGATCGTCTATAGCATGAATCTAACTAGCATGTTTGTTTTCTCATTAATCTTGTTGGTCATTATATCATTTACTGTTCATTATAGCAAGAGACAAATTGCACAAATGCTTAATATTGTTAGTTCAGCTTGGTTGCCTTCTTTAGAGACACTAATTCTACAGAGCAGTTGGGCAAAAATCAATGTCTTATGCACCATTTATATTAAATTATGCTTGTTATGCAATTGAATCAACACTTCATAGAGTTTTCTCAAGTTAATTGATCAACTCCTACAAAACAAATTAATATGATACATCAAACTTATGGAATTGTTGTCCAGAAAGTACATAATAAGCACCATCACTAAAAGAAAATCAGTATTCCACGTGGAATACTGAATTCTCAACCCTACTAAAATTGCTAGATAAAAATAACAGCATAGATAATGTAAACATCAGCTTAAGGAAAAACTTTTCTAGACCAATTGAAGTTTATGTCATGTAATGTAACTGTATGGCTGAAGCATTTGTCATGTGTTTGGATTTTTTTCTTATCTCATTCTTTATAAATTGAAAAAAAAACAGAGTTTGAAAAGTCATGACACAGGGTATTGATTTATTTAATAGTATAAATGGAGTAATTATAATAGCCTTCATTGTAACATTAAATATTAGTAAATATTTTGTAAACAAGATTCCAAACTTTCCTAAATCAACTGCATATTCATATTGCTGAAATATACTTCTATGAGAATATAATAAAATTATGCTCCACAGGGTTAGGTATTGGTCCATGTGAAAATCATTCTCATTTCATTAGCATTCATAAATATGGATTTTTATAAGAAAATATATGATTTTATATATATATATATCACAGAAAATTAATGTGCTAAATTTTATCCAGTGTTTATTTCATAAATATTTCCATGACTTGATGCATAAAGAATGCTCTATGTCGTATTGATTCAATTGTATAACAAACATATTTTAGCATATTTGAGACAGTCAAGGAAAAACCTATATATGTAAATCAACATTTCCAGAATAACATATGCAAAGTTAAGAATATATGTTAAATCCCATTTACTACACATGACTAAAAAGCATATAATCTTCTTTAGAATGTTTTTCATTGTCTAAGTTCAGTGTAAAAAAAAATCTAGGTATGCTTCAAGCCACAAGAAAAATAAGAAAATCATAAAATTCTTGGCCTGTCATTAGCATTCAGCTAGTTGTATGATATCTCACTGAGATAATATCCACAGTGTTTGAAGGGAAACACACCTGATTACTTTTGCAATGTCTTTCACAAACAATAAGAGGTACTACTTTGAAAAAAAAATCCTATTAACCTACATTTACACATGACCGCGAATGCCTTGCACAGTGACCACAGGGAAATTTGACTTCTTCAGGCACAGTTCTTACTTCCAAGCACATTCTTACCTGTAGAACAGAATTTTACCACTGACAAAAAAAAATTGTGATTAAATAGCACATGTAGGGAATAAAGATAGATTTATTTAGGCAAAGAATGTCCTGTATCTGTTCTGGTGAACTAATTTTTCTTCCATCTAAAATGATTTTATTCGTGTATAAATGTCTGTGGATTAGCATCTATGCTACATGGAGGCCAGAAGAAGAATTTGGATTTCCTGAACCTAGAGTTACAGACAGCTATATGTAAGCCACCAGACATGTGTGATGGGAACCAAATCTGCTTCTCTGGAAGGAGAAGAAGCACTCTTAGTGGCTTAACAATCTCTCTAGCTCCTGATCTAAGACAGATTACAGGAAATTAGTATGGAGTATCTTTTGGGTTTATGCCCCAGAAGGAGGTTGCTGAATCTTCAGATAGGCAGACTGTCAGTTTTCCGAGAACCAACCTAGTTAAATTGCAAAGTGACTGTACAAGTTTGCACTCCCAACAATGAGGAAGTGTTCTCCATGTTTCATACCCTCACCAGCATAAACTTCTACTTGTGTTTTTGATCTTTGTCTTTCTGAAAAGTGTAAGATGGAATCTCAAAGTCTATTTGATTTTCATTTCCCTTATGGCTAAGGGTGGTGAACATTGGTATCAGAATTTCTTCACCATATGAGATTCATTTCTTGAGAATTATTTATTTACATATTTATCCCATTTTAAATGAATTGTTTGGTTTGTTTATGTCTAGCGTCTTAACTTTTTAATATATATATTTTAAATTGGCTTTCATCTTTCCCCATTCTATAGGTTGCCATTTTGCTCTATTAATGGTGTTGTTTTATAGAAGTTTTTCAGTCACATTAAGTCAGGTTTATTAAGTGTCCATATAGTGCCTGTACAATTGGCGTTCTGGTCAGGAAGCTGTCTCCTGTGCTGAGGCTCTCAAGGCTTTTCCCACTTTCTCTTCCATTAGGTGCAGTGTATCTAGTTTTATGTCAAGGTCTTTGATACAATTAGACTTGAGTTATGTGCAGAGTGATCAGTATGGGTTTATTTGCATTTTACTACATGCTGACATCCAGTTCAAATAGCACCATTTGTTGAAGAAATGTTCTTTTATCTATTATATGTTCCTGGCTTCTTTATTGAAAATCAGGTGTCCAAAGGTATGTGAATTTACATCTACATTTTTATTCAATTTCATTTATCAACCTTTCTATTTTTACACCAATATTATGAAGATTTTATTACTATATCTCTGTACTACAGCTTGAAATCAGGGGGTGGATATCTTTAAAAGTTCTTTTACTGTGTAGGATTGTTTTAGTTATTCTTTTTGTTTTGCTTTGTTTTTCCATAGGAAGCTGAGTATTGCTATTTCTAATTCTGTAAAGAATTGTATTGGGATTTTGATGGGAGATGAACTGAATCTGTAGATTGCTTTTGATAAAGTGGTCATTTTAACTATGTTAATACTACTGAGCCATGAGAATGAGAGCTTTTTCATGATCTGGTATCTTCCTCAGTGTTTTTCTCTTCAAAGATTTGAAGTTCTTACCATATAAACCTTTCACTTGCTTGGTTAGAGTTACCCCAAAATATTTTATATTGTTTGTAGCTATAGAGAAGGGTGTCATTTCCCTAATTTCTCTTTCCACTCATTTATCATTTGTTTTTCAGAGGACTACTATTTTGTGTGTGTGTGTGTGTGTGTGTGTGTGTGTTCATTTTTTACCCAGCCACTTCACTAATGGTGTTTATCAGCTGTAGGAGTTGGCTGATAGAATTTTTTGGATCACTTACGTAATACTACCTTATCATCTGAAAAACATCATGATGTTTGGCTCCTTCCTATGCCGTTCATATTCACTTGATCTACTTTAGTTGTCACATTGCTCTAGCTAGAACTTCAATAACTATATTGAAGAGAAATGGAGAGAGTGGACAGTCATGTCTTGTCCCTAATTTTAGCAGAACTGCTTTATCTTCATCTAACTTGATGTTGGCTATCAGATTGCTATGTATTGTCTTTTTTTTTTTTTTTTCGTTTTTCGAGACAGGGTTTCTCTGTGGCTTTGGAGCCTGTCCTGGAACTAGCTCTTGTAGACCAGGCTGGTCTCGAACTCACAGAGATCCGCTTGCCTCTGCCTCCCGAGTGCTGGGATTAAAGGCGTGCGCCACCACCGCCCGGCCTGTATTGTCTTTTTTATGTTTAGGTATTTTCCTTGTATCTCTGATCTCTCCAAGACGTTTATCATGAAGTGGTGTTGGATTCTGTCAAAGACTTTTACAGTACCTAATGAGATGACCACATGGATTTTTTTCTTTTACTTTGTTTATATTGTGGATTACATTGACAGTTATTTGCCTGAATCTCTGGAATGAAGTCTACATGACCATAGTGGATGATTTTTTGTTGGATTTTTTATTTGTTTTGTGAGCATTTTATTGTGTATTTTTGCATCGATGCTCATGAACTGTTGTCTATCCTAGCAAAAGGATTTTTGCTCAAATATGTTCATAGCTCCTTTGTTCAGAAAATGAAAACAACTAGATGTCTCTCAACCAAAGAGTGAATGAATAAAATGTGACACATTTTCACAACGGAACATTACTCAACTGTTAAAAAAATTACTTCATGAAATTTGCAGGCAAATGGATAAAACTAGAAAAAATATCCTGAGTTAGGTAACACAGATCCAGAAAGACAAGCATGATATGTTCTCACTTACAAGTGAATATTAGCTTTAAAGTAAAAGATATTCATGCAACAATCCACAGACCCAGGGACAAGGAGGGCTCAGGGAGGAATTCATGGATCTCCCTGGGCAGGGAAAATGAATTGTATTTCATGGATAGATTCGAGGCAGGTTGAGATGGAAACAAGAGGGATCAGGTTTGGTGAAGGAATGGACAAGAGTACTGGAAGAGATGCTTAGAATTGAGGAGGTAGAAACCTAGTGCAAAGGAAACTCTTTTAATCTATAAGGATGACCCTAGCTAAGACTTTTAGTAATGGGGGATACGAAGCTTTTCAGGCCATCTTCTGTAATTAGGCAAGTCCTTCGGTGGAGGGCATCCATAGAGACGCAAAAACTTCAACCTACAATTTGTGATGACTGCAATATATGCTAGTATAAAAGTGGTACAGTGTTTTTGGAAGTGACCAACTTGAGACCCATGCCACAAGAGGGAGCCCACACCTGACACTGACAGTGCCTGAAGAAACAGAAACCAGAGTCTAGATAACCTAGAGACCTAGAATAAAATTCAACACAACTGGCAAAATTAAAAAAAAAGTCAATAAAATGATTCCTAATGATATTCTGCTTTACGTGTAGACTGGATCCCAGCAAAATCATCACCAGAGAAGCTTCATTTACCAACAGATGGGAGCAGAAGCAGAGACCCACAGCCAAACGTTAGGTGGAGTTCCCGAATCCAGCAGAAGTGGGAGAGAAAAGACCTATAGATGACAGAGAAGGTAAGGACATCTGGAGAACACTGCCCACAGAATGAATTGATCAGTGCTCACAGACACTGGAGCAACAATCTGGGAGCCTGTATGAATCTGAGCTAGGTTCTTTGCATACATGTTGTTTTTTTTTAGCTTGCTGTTGTTGTGGGAATGCCTAACAGTGGGAGTCGTTCTGCCTCTGACTCTTTTGCATGTTTTGGGAACCTTTTTTTTCCTACTGAGTTACCATATCCATTCTTTTTTTTGTTTGTTTGTTTGTTTGTTTGTTTTTTGTTTTTTCGAGACAGGGTTTCCCTGTAGTTTCTAGAGCCTGTCCTGGAACTAGCTCTTTTAGACCAGGCTGGGCTCGAACTCAGAAATCTGCCTGCCTCTGCCTCCCGAGTGCTGGGATTAAAGGCGTGCGCCACCACCGAATATAAGTGTATGTGCACAGTCTTAATTGTTGCCTATTATGCCATATTTGGTTGATACCCCCCAGAAGCCTGCTCTTTTCTGAAGGGAAACATAAGAATGTATTTGGGGGACATGGAAGGCAGGGGAGAATGGAGAAAATAGGAGAGAAGGCAAATTTCTGTCAAGATGTAATGTATAAGAGAAGAGCAAAATAAATTAAAACACACACACAAACACACACACACAAACACACACACACAAACACACACACACAAACACACACACACAAACACACACACAAAGAAATTAGGAAGGTTAATATGAAAAAACTTTTCGTAAGGCTGGGGAAAGTTAGAAATACATTCCCATCTCTTGATAAGAAACATTTCTTCAAAATTATGTACTTTTATTTCTTTTATTTGGAAATTTTATAAAATCCCACAACATGAAACTTCTAATAACATAGATAGTAGTTATTGGACAAAATATTTTAGTATGCCAATTTTAAAAACTGAGATCAAAGTACTTTGTTGTAATAAATTTATATTCTGTATTGTTTAATACATGTCTGGAAATAAAACTGAATAAAAATGGTGCCTTTAGAATTATTTTACATGTTCAATGTAAATGTTTTGTGTGTTTTAAAGATATACTTTGATTAGATGATAATTATAAGATAGAATACACTGAACACATAAATAATAAATGTCAAATGCTACTTCTAGGGGGTCTGTGGTTTATATATATTTTAAAAAACCGAAAAAAACAACTCTATATATGTAAAATTATAGTTAGTAACTGATGAAATTAAACTATGTTATCATTACAAAAACTTTAACCAAACTCATTAGTATAAAAATATGCTACATTAATAATTTCTATAATTTTTGTTTTAAAATATTGATATCATTGAAAAAATTACAAGATTGGATAATTTTCTCAAATGTTTCATTTACAAAAACCTAAAATTTATTTCAAGTGTTCAAATTATTATGATATTTCACTTTCTTGGTAATCATGGTCAATGACATTGGATTTATTGAAATTGTAAGATGCAAGAATAAATTATATCTTTCAGACCCTAGTGTATATTATCCTTATACTAGCCTAACCATTACAATTAATTTAATTAAATGTGCTAAAACTATTTTCCCTTTAATTATTAGTTTAAATACAAAGTGAGAATTTCTTTATAGATACCTAAGGTCATCTAAATCTTAATGATCTCAAAAGTGTTAGTATTAGAAATGGCATTGGCTTTTATTTTTTACATTTCTATGGATACTTTTTATTTACATTTTATGCTTGCTCAAAGACTTTATTGTCTTTATTTCAGGTCTCTCAATTTATTATTTTTAGTTTACAAAAGTAAAATGGAATTTATAAAATTATTTTACTTTGGTCAATTCTACTTTCCCTCCCCCAATATTAGGCAATTTCTCCTCCTTCTGTTTTCTCAAAGGAAAAATAAATATTTCTACTGTGTGTGTGCATGTGGTGTATGTGTGTGTGTGTGTGTGTGTGTTGTGTGTGCATGTGGTGTGTGTGTGTATGGTGTACGTGTGTGAATGTGGCATGTGTGTGTGTGCATGTGGCGTGTGTGTGTGTGTGTGTGCATATTAATTACATGGTGTCATTTTATGTACGTGATTCCACACAGTGCGGTTGAGCACATGCCATATAGAGGGTGTGAAGGTCAGTAGAGAACCGTGGGAACCTGATCTCATCTTGTATTGTGTTTGAGGGAACTCATCATGATTTCTGTCACCGTGTCACAGGGTGGGTGACCTGTACCTTCTGGGAATTCTTCTGTCTCCTCTCATCACACGGTAGTAATATTAGGTTTGAAGATGCATGCTACTGGGCCTCACATTGTGGGGATTCCCAGTCACTTATGTCCTCCAGTTTATACGCTAAGCCCTGCTACCCAGAGAGCCATCTTCTTCAGCTTTTTAGATTGCATTGATAAAGTGACAGGAAGCTGCCTATTTATCCTAGGATAGAATTTGATTTTTTTGTTTAGGATAGCAGTTTTAAAGTTTGAAAACACTGACTTGAAAAAGTAATGAATTTTTACTTTCATTATAATGGAGTTTGGGATAAAAGGAACTCTTGTGGAAAATATGGCTACACTTAGTTGACAAAAATTGTCTAGAACTGTGTTACAAGAGAACTAATTTGCAAATCTGCAAAGAAAGTTGGAAAATAAAGGCTTTTTGTCAGATAAAATCAGAGTAATTTCTCCATGTAATCGGATAATAGGTTTTGGATAGATCACTCAGTGAGTAAAAGATACAAATGAAATATGGACCTTGGTGAGGAAAGTTATAGATTTGACTAAAGCTGTGATGCAGTTTATATAAGTATTTGTCTTCAATTCTACTGTGCTCTCAATTTTGCTCAACATATAGAATATATTAAGGTTATTTTAGGCCATAATCTCATTTTTTTAATTCTTTATTTTTTTTATAAAAAATTTCCATCTCCTCCCCTCCTCCTCCCCCTTCCCGCCCCTCCCTTCTACCCACACCCCCACTCTCTCCCTCTCCAAGCCAAAGAGCCATCAGGGTTCTTATGAAACTAAAGGTACATCGGGATGAGGCTGTTTCTTCCCAGTTAGCCATACTTTAACTTAGGATTGATTTCTGTGGATAATTAAGTCTGAGAGAAAAGTTAATCTTTTATTTTATCACTTACTCACATTTGTTATTTTGGAAAATTGCTTGAATAAAGTCACATTAATGGCTATATATTGTTTCTGAAGAAATTATCTTACATAATGAATACATTGATCATGTCACATACTAGATTTTAAATAACCACTACCTCTTCCCACCCACTGAATCTCCATCCCTTATGGTCTATATTGGACCTTTAAAATCTTTCCTTCCACAAATTAGGAAGATTCCATGAAAATGAGAAATATTTCACAGCAAAAAGTACTGTCTCAAACAGTATAAAGAAATTTCAATAGTAAATTAAATTTAATATAAAACTAATGCCTGTAGTTTGGTTTGTTATGAAGTCTGGGAAGGCAACTGAGGGAATCTCTTCAATTCAAAAGTGAGAAAACCTTGTTTGACAGTTCTTTTCATTATCCCTCCAACATTTGTACTCTTAGTTTCAACTATTCTCCAAGCAACATTTTTCTGAGTATGAGTTTATTCTCTTGAAACTTCCAATTACTAAATACCTACCAAGATAACTATCAAATGATAATTTAGTTGACAGCATATTTTTAACCATAAGAAAAAAAATTTAGTTTAAAGTATGTTAAAAATGTTACACATGGATATACTTACCTACTGGTCTCTTAACTTTAATCTTTGTGTATTCCTAATTTTAGTTCATAAATTCATATCCCTTGTTTAAATTTCATGTACATTAAAATTCTTCTCAACATATTTAAACTTATGGAAAACATTTTAAAATGCTTTTTACAAAATCTAGAAAACGGAATTTAAGTATATGCATTATACATTGAACAGAAAAATAAAGCTAAAAGTATTATGGATGTCTTTATTTTAATCTGATCATAATGAGAAAATAGGTAAGTTTACAACAAAAATAAATGTAATTGAATTTTCTAATAAATACCGTTTAATAAAGATAAAAATTATTAATAATTAGCTAGATAGTTAGCACACTGTGAACAATTAGATTATTTATTTAGAATAGTGTATCATATTTAGGAAAAAATATGCCTACTTTTGAGTTAAGCCTATCACGGTATATCAGTCAAGGAGCACAAAGCAAGCATTCTGAAATGAGTATTTTCATATATTTATATGTATTGATTTTTTTAACTCAAAATACTTTGAAAATTGCCTCATATTATTCACAACTTTCTCAGTTACACTTTAGAACTCTTTGGCTTAATTTATTTTTATTTGTCATCAATACAGTATGCAGGTTGTCTTAGAGATATTTCTTAAACTACACTTACTAGTCCAATGTCAAGTATAATTTTAATTAATATAATACTGTTTACAATATATCAGTCCTTAGCAATAACTTCCCAAGATTTCATAAATAATTTTTTTGCTCCCACTATTCAATTCTTTAAAAAATCTGCTGCCTTATGTCGTTTTCTGTTGCTGATTCCATCTAGTATTTTCACCTAAATCATGAAGTCTTTACAGTCTGAAGCAAGTTCTTTTCCCTGAGGTTTATATAAGAATGTTTAATATTCTAGGTGGTCTGAATAGTTATACAATCAAAAAGAAAATCATAACATGAAACCATGATAACAGAAGCTCGTAGAATACATACTATTTATATAGTTGTGGAAAGTCAGAAAATAAAAGAGCAATTTCTATTGCTTAAGTCAATTTCCATCTCACTTTTAATATTTGGGATTATAATATAATTATAACATGTCTGCCTTCTGTCTCCTCCTTTTAAACTCTTCCATATATCTTTCCCCTTCATGCTTTGCTTCAAATTCATGGCCTCTTTTTGACATCAACTTTTATTCTTTGAGTTTACTTTATACATAAAGAACGGAGTTTATGAACTCAAAACAAATGAATTGAAACATGGAATCCAAAAGCACATCAAGTGTGTATTTTTACTTAGTTTGGTTTACTTGAGCGATACCATGTGAAGTTACATCTGCCATTAGCTAGATAAGATGACTGCTTTTCACATGGAAGGCCAGCATGGTGAGTTTTGATTTGGCATCACATGTGAATTGATATGATTTTCTGCAGATGTATTGAATTAAAAATGCTACGGCAGTTCTAAGAAGTTCCTGTTCCTGCGTTATCTTTATCTGGACATAAAGATGTCCAGAGTTGAAATATTAGTATCTTTCCTTCTACAAATCAGAGAAGTTCAATGACAATGAGAAATACTTCACATATAAAATATGATTTTATAATATTTCCTATGCATTCCAAAAATTGAGTCTTTTTCAATAAAATACATCCTGTCTTAGTTGCCTATAGTAAGAATTTACATGACTTTGGATAACTTTTAAATCTGTGTTTCCATTTTTCATATCTACACTCATAAAAATTACTTGCCAAACCATTTCAGTTAGTATTTCTACTGCTGTGATAGAATATCATGGCCAAAAGAAACCTGAGGGGAAAGGAGTTACTAAATCTTACACTTTTATATCAATGATTGTCATTGAGGGATGTCAGGGCCAGAACTTGAAGAGGAAACCTGAAGGCAGAAACTGAAGCTGAACCCATGGGAGAGTACTCCCTACTGACTTGCTCCTACTGCTTGGATTAGCCTGCTTTCTTAAACAAATCAGAGCTACCTGCCCAGGCAAAACAACCCATATCAATTCAACATAAAAAACACATCACTATGCAACTACAACCTTTCATTTCTCATTTTCCCCAAGATGGTACGTTATTATTTTTTTTATTTTTTATTTATTTTTTATTTTTTGTTTTTTATATTTAAAAATTTCCATCTCCTTCCCTCCTCCTACCCCCTCCCTCCGCTCCTCCTCCCCCTTCCCTCTCCTCCTTCTCCCCCTTCCCTCCCCTTCCCTCCACCCATACCTCCCCTCCCTCCCTCTCTTGGTACGTTATTATTAACATCACATTATAAAATGCCCCATCCTTAAAAGTCCTGTGGTCTTTAAAATTTCAAATACCTTAAAACTTCATCCCTTTTAAAATATCTAAACTCTAAAAGTTCAAAACCTCTCTAAAATTCCAAACATCTATAAAATATTCAACCTTTCTAGAATTACAAAGTTGATCTAAAATTTCTATGCCTTGCAACTATATGCTTCTGTAAAATGAAAGATAAGTTGCATACTGTTTTCTCTAAGTCAGCAACCTGAAAGAAAGAACTGAAGCAGGGGCCATGGAGGAATGTTGTGTATTGGCTTGTTCAGTACATACCTTTATTGAGCAACTCAGAACCACTATTTTGCATTAATCATCAATCAAGAATTGTACTACATACTTGACTGTATGCAATCCAAATGGAAACATTTTATCAGTTGAAGTTACTCTTCCCTGACAACTCTAGCTGTGTCAAATTTACAAAACACTAGCCAGTCTATCATATTTTATTTCTTTTATCTTCTTAATATAGAAGGCCACAAGTTTCCTTCATATCTTTTATATATTGTGACAAAAATGTGAATTCAAGTATATTTTTCTGAGTTATTGCCATACCAATGTGTTTAATTTCCTCATGTGTCTACATAGAAGATCATTTGAACATTTTGTATAATGTACTTTAAGCTGTGCAAAAATGTCTCTTTCCATTCTTCATGATTTCACTTATTGATTTTTTATTCTAAACTATAATTTTTATTGGTTGAGCAATCTTCCAAGGTTAACTGTTCTAACATTTTATTATCTGCCTCAGAATGAAGCATAAAATGGGTATAGTATCTTGCCTTTCTGAAGTTTGCATTTCCAGTCTTTCTATTAAATAGGGTAAGAGCTTCTCAGAATCATGATTCTTTTGAAGGGTCTTGCGAAAACTAATTTAGAATCTCCCAGACCTAATTGTCTGCCCATTCTCTTCTTTCCTATACCATTCTTTTCCTATAATATTTCTTTTCTTATTCCCTTCTCTTCTACATATATCATGAATATGTAGAATTACATATTAGATTCCTTCTGTCTTTCTCCTTTATTTTCTCAAGCTCTCTTCTCATTGTCCCTATCTTTCTTCCTCCCTCCATGTGTTTGTGTGTGTGTGTGTGTGTGTGTGTGTATGTGTGAAATGCATACATGTGTACATCTATGTGAATGCACAAAGCTTACAAGAGGTTTCCAGGTATCCTACTCGTGTTAGTCTCTTACTTTTTCTCTTGAGACAAGAGCACAAAACGAACCTGGAACTTGCCAAATATTCATTTCGACTGGCTGACTAGCAAGCTAAAGTCACCATTCGGCACTGCTGGCTGTACCTTGTATGCCTACGGGGAGTCCAACTCAAAGGTCTCAAGGTTGCTCATCAAGTTACCAAGTTCTTTAAATGTTGAGGCATCGCCTCAGCGCTATTATACAGTTCTGACATTTTAATTTCATTCCAAGTGATTCTCGCTTTTTCCTGACATTGGAGATGATACACAATCACTAACTTTACAATGAAAGTAATTCATTTTCCTCATTTTCAATAAAGTAAAGAGGACCACCATTTGTTATTTGTTTGCTTTCTTTTACTTTTGTCTTCTGGCTAGAACCTCCAAACCCTTGCTATAATTTCATTGGCTACAAGCTGTACCACTTACAGCACTGATTAGGAATTCCCGCCATTATTTTTCCATGCTTTTCACGTTTTATAGATGTGTTAATCTCACATACTGTTTGTGTGAAGTAATTTTGAAATACTTTCTTACCTGAAAATTATTCTACCTTCATTTTGTAGAATACTTGCTGCTGAAATTAAATATTTTTCTATTTGTTGTCTCTTCTCTTTCTTCTTTCTTTCTTTCGTTCTTTCTTTCTTTCTTCTTTTTGAGTACTTAAATTTTAACTTATAAGAGAGTGTCTTCTATTTTACTACAAAATATATCTTCTTGCATTTTTCTAGTTCTTTATTTTCTATTTGTTGATAATCAATAAAATTGATGTGATACATAGACATTTCTCTTGATTATCTTAATATGTGCAAAATTTATTTACTCACTGAACTTGTATTATTGAATGCCAAGTTGATTGTTTTTTAGGGCATCATAAACAATTTTTTTCTGTAATGATACAACTAATGAGACTTCTGAACTCATTTCAACTTCTTGAAGGCTCTTCCTTTCATCATATGTTCAAGGCCTTTTGGGGTTTATATAAATCCTCTTTAAGTATTACTTTTCTCTCTAAATAGTGATTTTATGGAAAATTAAAACCTGAGGAATTTTTAAAGAATATTTAAAAATGATAATTTATGGGCTTTTAGTTGCTTCGTGTAGACTTCTTCAACCATTTTTCAAACATAGGTTTATTTCTTATGAGCTCCTCTACACACTGAACATCAGTTGGGGGGTGTTCATGGAGAGATAGGAATGGAATAGTGAAAGGAGTCTGTTGGAAACGGATGGGTTCCATGTATTGTGAGCAGGAATTAATCTTATCCATGGTAAAAAATCAATAATGGCATTGCATTCAGTGTTGAAAGGCTTGCACAATAGTGATCACTTTGTAATACTGATGTGCTACCTAGAAGGTTGCCAGATATGGTATTGAAAAGGTGGGCTGTGCAGGGTCATGTCACAATCAGAATCATTCCTTACATGTGCAGCAATGTAATTTGGATTGAACTTTATGCTTGATCATAAGCAGATTCTTCTCAATATTTTAAAATAAAAACATATGTAAAACAAATGTATTTATGGACAAAATAAATAATTCACATACCCTCAAGTTCCCACTATATAGGTTTTCAAAACACAGATTCAAAGATATTGCTATGCATTCTTTATGAGTGGAGAAGAATGAGAATTAAAAGGTAAGTTAAAGAGAGTAAAATTAAGATGATTAAATAAATATGTTCAATAATTAGATATTAAAAGAAATGATAAGTCCATGTCAAAACAGAAGAATCTGTCTTTTGTTAGGTTGCACTATAAGGGAGAGGAGGATAGGTTACATACTGCTTGGGTGTGAGCATGTGGGAAGGAGAATGATTGCATTCAGATGACAGCTTTCTGTATTTGACACTTGACTCTCCCTGGACCAAGCGGCACAGACAAGACTTCCATTTATGCAGAAGGTTCCCTTTGGTACTGCATTGCCTGTTCACTTGTGTGCTTTTCTGATCATTTTAACAATAAGTTCAGAACTAGCTGATAGCTTCTATAGCTGCGAGTAAGGATCAGGGCAACAGGGACAGGAGCTTTGCAGAGGATTAGAAACTTCCCTCCATTTTGGACTCTTTCTTTGTTATTTTGACATTTGGTGTTGCAAGACTAGAATCTGCAAGGTCTTGCTTCCTCACAAATTCTTAGCAGTTTCCATTTCTGCCTTGTCTCTGGTAACATAGTTGATCACCTTCAATTTCTGTGTTGTAGAAATGTACACATTCTGCTACCACTTGATGACCTATGCTGCCTATCAACCATTCCCCATTGCTGTCATTTCTTTATATTATTCCAGTGAGTATTAATTTCAGGAAGAATTGAAAAGGAGATGGGAGGCAGACACTTTTATCCTGTCCTTTGGAATTCAAATTTAATTTTTTGTTAGCTCCATTTGCAAATTATATAGTTCTAATAAGACATCTCATCTTTCATTTCCTTGACTTCCTTTTGTCCCCACTCCCAATAAAACTGACAACATATTGCCTCTTGTGTTGCTTTTCTTCTGCACATTGCACTAATACTTGCAATATTTTGTGAGTTCTGACATAACCTAACAAAGTAGCCCTATATTAGCCACAGATACCTCTTCCTTTGCCTTCATTCCAAAAGAAAAAAGTGAGTTTGGCAGCAGTTTATAGATGTTTGGGTTAATTTCTTGCCCTTTCTGTGCATATAATATCTGTTTTACACAATAAATTGTTCAATTAAATGACTCATAGTACTTAGAACTACCCAGAATGCTCCTTAAAATTGATTCATATAACTATTTACATATTTTGATTAATAACTTTTAAGATAGTGCAAACATTGTTGGCAACTAGATATTTACTTAGAACCTGCCATGGTTTGGGTAAGATAATCTTCAATTTTCTGCATTAGTTTTTGAAATACTAAAGTAATGTGGGATATATTCATTGACCCCATTCATTCAGGGCTCAAGTGTTTTGTGGAAGATTCGAGGAGCAAAGAAACAGTGTTTTCTTTCTCCAGCCAGGTCATGGTGGACCCATTTCTCTTCACCCTCCGGTCCTTACTGTTGCTTATAAAAGAATAATCCAGAGGCTTGATTGCTGTGGGAACACATTCTGCTCCTTCAGCCAATAGCCTTAAAAATACCAGCCCAATGTGGGGCTCTGTCTCTATCTCCATCCATCGCCAGGTGAAGGTTAAGGCTCACAGTGAACCCGTCCATGCTGTAGAGTTCACATTCATTGCCGTTGTCCTTGGTTTCTCAGTCCTCCTCCACCGTCAGCCGCATTCAGAGAGCCCGGTTTGGTCCCCTGTTCCATCAGTCCCATTCCAACTGGACTTGGTGGTCTCCCGTTAGATCTGTTCACCCACTGAGACGGCAGGACAGAACTAATGGGAGACCACCAAGTCCGCTTGGAATGGGACTGATGGAACATGCGACCAAATTGGACTCTCTGAAAGTGGCTGATGGTGGAGGCTGACCGAGGAGCCAAAGACAATGGCGATGGGCTTGGTCTCTACGACATGTACGGGCTCTGTGTGAGCCTTGTCAGTTTGGTTGCTCACCTTCCTGGACCTGGAGGGAGTTGGGAGGACCTTGGACTCAGCATAGTGTAGAGAACCCTGATGGCTCTTTGGCCTGGAGAGGGAGGGAGTGGGGGTATGGGTGGAGGGGAGGACATGGCAATTTTTAATAAAAAATAAATAAACTGGAAAAAAAATACCAACCCACTGGGGCATCATCTTAAAGATCAGCAGGAACCAGGCACTTGCTCTCTTGCTTCCGGCTCCCATTCTGGCTGCTAGACTATTTCCTGTTTGCGATGAGAGGACTGTTGTTTGGAATGGTGATCTGTAAGTTTTCCCCTTAAATAAATAACCCTTAATAATATAAAAATAATAATAAAATTATTAATATTTCTGAACTGGTGTGGGATTATTTTGCAAATTCATGTGGCACCTAGCATTTGGGTTTAGAACCCCAGTTTCTGCTACCTGCCGCCAGCCTAGCTCAGCATGAGCTTTCCCTCAGCAGGCCGCAGCCTGTGTTTGGAGCCAGCAGTTTAATAAAGAATCTTGCATAGTGGCTTTTCTATGGGTCAGGTGCAGTTCTTTTCTCTTTACATACCTCAGATTAGTCAAGTACCATGCACCCTACCATTTGCCTCGCACCAGGGCACACTGCAGACATTTCGGTAAAACGTGGGCTTCCCCCAATCTGAGCCAGCTGTTCTGCAGCATTCTAATGATTTGTTTGCATTTGCCTATTCCATTGCTCTAGACATCCACAGAGCACACAGTCTGTGATTTATCTTTTAGCATGTTGCTCTAAATTCAGATTTCAGACCAGCCACAGGTGAATTTTCGTGCAGCACTACACCCAGCTAGATTAGTTTTGTATGTGCCCTGCAAGACCTGTATGATGTCCCTTCTACATCACTATTTTTGATTCTGGCAATTAGCCTTGTCCTCAATATTTTTTTTCTTTAAAATATAGTTTGACAATAGAGCAAGGAATGAGGCATTTTTAGAAATGGTACAGTCTTTTCAGATTGAAAGCACATTTCTCAGGAAACAGGTTGAAAATCTGAAGAAGGATGTGGAAATTTAACTAACAAAACTCAGCCAATTGAGATACTTTTGTAAATGGTACAGACTGATAGTAATTTATTTAAAGGAAGATTCAGCACTCTAGAGAAGGAAACAGCTGATTTGGCACATAAAACCCAATCAATGACAGTGGGTGCTGAAACATTATTTGAGAGTATTTGCAATGTTGAATGTGTTAATCGTACTCTGTCAAAAGGGTATGACAGATTGATTGATAGAATGTCTCTCCAGGAAGGTAATATGCATGTTATAAATATTATGTCCAAGGATGAGACATTATCTTTTCTGGACAGACTTCATACCTTGGAATCCTCAATGAGGGCATTAAATCAGAACACTGGGCAGAAGATCCAGACATTACAAAAGGCAGTGGCAAACAGATTTGAAAAGATTGAGGAAGTTATCGAATTTGATGGCCAGGAACAAAATCCAAAAAGGCAAAATTTGACCTCTTCTGTATGTAAAAAATCTCTGCGATAGCTTCCCCAGAGTTCTACCTGCCTTTCCAGTAATAACATCCGAAAAAGTATCTAGCTCCAAGTACCCTAAGGTTGTCAAGGAATATAGATGGGAGCCCATATGTATGACTGATCTAAAAAAAATTAAACAAGCAATTGTGGCTTATGGACTACATTCGTCTTTTGTTAGGGAAATGGTCAAAACAAGGGCGTTTAATAGCAAAGCCACTCCTCAAGTTTGTTTGGGCTCAGTTAATCTCAGCAGTCCTAGAAAATGGACTACAGTTGTTCTGGAGGTGCTTTTTAAAGAGGAAGCAAGAATTTTAGAGCAACAAGAAAAAGCAAAGGACATGAGATTTCCCTAGATCAAATTCTAGACAAAAGACTTTATTCTGATCCTCAGGATCAAGCTCTTTATGATGATCACACCTTGACCCTATGTATCACAGTAGCTTTAAAGGTTTGGTAAAGGATTCAGAAAGTACGAAAGAGAATTGAATCATATCTCAGGGTCAGAGAGAACCTTTTAGTGACTTTTCGCAAAGACTAACTAGGACTGTACAAATAGGGGTAATTGACCCAGAAGCTAGATGTATAATAATTGAATCTTTGGCTTATGAGAATGGCAACATGGAGTGAAAACAGATCCGCTAGGCCTTCAAAGATCAGATCAGCACCCATGGATGAATGGGTCTTGCATACAATGAATATTGAGACACTTGAATATGGTACTGAAGCATGGGTAGGAGAAGTAATTTCCAATGGTAAGAGATGGCATCAGAATACCAGATGTTTTAATTGTGGTAGAATGGGACATCTGAGAAGAGACTGTAGACAATGGATTCCTAGGAATAATGTCTCCTATGGGAATAGCAGGAATAGGAGGACTCAGACTTCAAGTATATGTAGGAGGTGTGGCAAAGGTTGACATTTGACCAATAAATGTAAGTCAACAGAAGATAGAGAAGGCAATCCCATACCATCAGGAAACAGCATGGAGGCCCCCATGATGAATGTGGTCCAGTCATTCCCAGTTACTGTGGAGAATGTGTCTCGCCAGAAAAATTTAAAAATCCAATGCCTGCTGTAAAAAGCAATACTGGTCTGAATGATGGGTTAAATGTAGAGGATGAGTCAAAAACTCCATTAGGAAGGAGGAAACATATTTTGGCAGACTTCTATAAATGATCAAAGACCAAAGCTAAGAGCTTGCATATATGGCATTTTTATTGAAGGCTTATTAGACAGAGGTGTGGATGTAAGTATCATTACTTCAGAATCGTGGCATCCAAATTGGCCTATTCATGAGGTAGATGTTCAGTTCCTGGGAATTGGAACCCTATATGGGTAAAGCAAAACATGGGTGTGTTGAATGTACAGGACCAGAAGGGCAAATAAGCAGACTAAGGCCATATAGGCAATATTGCAGTGAATTTGTGGGGTCATGACCTATCGCAGCAATGAAATACCCAGATTAACGTTCCTGCAGTTCCAAAAACTTATGTTTCTGAGGAAAATATTAGAAGATATTACAGACAGTAGACACCAGCCATTCAGGCTGTACAAGAACACAAAGCAATTGATAAACCCTCAGAGGTACCAACAGCACTACCTTTAAAATGGTTAAGTAAGAAACCAATATGGGTTAAGCAGTGGCCTCTAGCTGAAAAAAAGTTGCAGGCTTTAGAACAGCTGGAACAAGAGCTACTAGATGCTCGACATATAGAAGAATCTACCAGCCCTTGGAATTTTCCTATATTTGTTGTTAAAAAGAAATTTGGAAAATGGAGAATGGTGACAGACTTAAGGACTATCAACAAGGTTATTCAACCTATGGGCCCTCTACAATCTGAAAATTTTAAATAAATTACATTGGTATTGTTTTTGTATATTGTTACAAGTTCAAATTATATTTATTACTTTTTTACATTATTTGTACATATATACAAAGTTCTTTTGTCAGATTGTATATATACATGTTTCTACCTCTGTTTAGGAAATTTTGAATATTGATACAACTTTTAGGGTATATTTTCATATTATTATAGGAAAATAGTTATTCATGTTTGTTGTACATATAGTTAGATCAATTAGATTCATTAGATACATAGAGATTGTACTCTGTCTAGATAGGTATTCTTCAACCACTTCAAGGATCGGTGGAACATGGCATTTAAGTAACTTAGAATGCTGTTGACATGAGACATGATTGCTTCTGAGAGCACCAATGTATTCCTGAGAGAATGTTGAGCACCGAAGACACTCCACTTGAAGCTTGTTGTTTTTCTTGGCTAAACTGGCCTTTTGGCAAAAAACTCACCATGCCTCAACCACTGACAAGTTACATAGTATCTGGAAATGGGTAAGCAGGTGTAGTAGTGAGGCGGTGGGCCGTGTCCCATCACCTAGGTAGCTTTATAGCCGAAATAATCACATGGAAACTGTATTCTTTTAAACACTGCCCGACCCATTAGTTTCAGCCTCTTATTGGCTAATTCTCACATCTTGCTTTAACCCATATTTAGTAATCTATGTAGCACCATGAGGTGGTAGCTTACCGAGAAGATCCTAACCTGCATCTGTCTCGGAGAGGAGAGTCATGGCGACTGACTGAGGCATCTGCCTAACTCTGCTTTCTTTCTCCATCAATTCTGTTCTGTCTACTTTGCCTACCTAATTTTCTGTCCTATTAAAGGGCCAAGGCAATTTCTTTATTAAGCAATGAAAGTAACACATAGACAGATTACCCTCCTCCATCAAGCAGGACTGTCAAATCTTGCCAAGACAGGGTGAAACGGTTTTGAAAAATTCCCTGCCTCTGAAAATTGTCAATTACACTAGGCCTTAGCCAAAGTTGGTTGCTTCAGCATTTCAAAATGAGACTTTGGGTGATTGCTCAGGTAGCTAATTGTCTCCATCATATACTGCTCACTTTGGAAGCTACTTGTTTGTACATCCTGACTCCTCAAGTAATATCTCTTTTCTCAGGCCTTTGATGGGGTTGAAGATTAGATAGTCATAGTTACTGTACTCGTATGATCTAGCTAAGCCATATCCTATACAAGACATAAACTCCATTGGATAGAATGTTTATTAAAACATTTAACATATGTTCCTTGCTTAATGTTGTTTATGCTGGTTGTAATTCTAATTATACTTGATATCTGTTTCTAGTGTATATAGTTTTTGTATTGGGTTTGGAACACTCTTATTTAAACAAAAAGGGGAGGTACTGCGGGAGCACATTCTTCTCCTTCAGCCAATAGCTTTTAAGATATGAGCCCACTGCGCCATGGTCTCTTATATTTTAAAAAGCAGCAGGAACTGGGCACTCGCTCTCTTGCTTCTGGTTGCTAGACTATTTCCTGTTTGCAATGAGAAGACTGTTGTTTGGGACAGTGATCTGTAATTTTTCCCCTTAAATAAATAACCCTTTTTATTATCAATTTGATTATTTTATTTTTGAACTGGTGTGGGATTGTTTTGTGTTTTCACTTGATTATAGTTTTAATAATTAAAATTATTTGGCAGATTGCTTAGGCTTATTACTGACTATTTCTTATATATAAATTAACCCATTTTTAATAACCTATCACCAGGTGACTTCATGGTGCTACCTGTTTTATAGTACACCTTGTAGTTCTGGTGGCTTGCTGACATCTCTGAGACTCTGCCTTTTTTCTCCCAGTATTTCTGCTTGAATTTCTCACCTAATTATATTCTGCTCTGCCACATTCCAAAGAAGCTTTATTCATCAACCAATGAAAGCAACACATATTCACAGTTGCATACAAGGACATGCCATCATTTGGCATGGATATAGATGTTAAAAAGCTTTTTGAAGATTCTAAACACAAAGGAACAGAGTCAAACTGGGCCTTCTAATGTCTCATGCCAGCCATGGCACAGAGATGCATTTCCTGACAACTGTCTGAGTAAAGGATGCCTTCCCTCAACCGCCATGGGTTGATCTTCATGGCTCATTCTCACAGTCTTTTATACAGGTGCAGAAAAGAGGATCCCAGCTGCTTCTGCCTGTGAGTTGGAGCACACAGTTGTGTGCTGGACAGCACAACAGTCTTCTAGACATAGCAGGACAGATGCACCTATGAACTTAAAGAAACTGTAGCCATTTCAACAACCTCAAGTACTTCACAAGCTCAAGTCATATGTGATCACACTGTTAAGGGGATAGTAGACACAACCTCCCATCCTTAACCAAGGAGATATCTTCAAATGACATCCACTTGCTTAGGAAAAATAAGTTTCCTCCAACAGACTCTCACAGGGCATATTAACCACCTTTATGGGTAGGCCCCACATCCAGCGGCAGTTGGTCAACACCAAATGAACTCAATGGTGTTTGTTAGTAAACATTTTCCACGTATTACTCTTTGGTTGGGCTTTTTACTTTCTAATTGGCATTTTGCTTGTATATTGTTTTATATTTTGTATTTTTATTGATTTTGATATTCTTTTATAGTGTACCTTTACGTCTCTGATTATATTTCTTGTAAATTTTTTCTTCTTTTTATGATTTATTTATTTTTTTGCTTGCCTGTTTATTTTCTAAAGAGAAATAAAAAGAAAGGGCTTGGAGTTGAATAGGTTGGAAGAATCTGGGAAGATTTAGAGGAGGGTAAACTGTTGTCAGAGTATGTTTCATGCTTTTCTTCAATAAGGACACACAAAAAAATAATTTTGTATAATTTTTTATTTGATATATATATATATATATATATATATATATATATATATATATATGTGTATTTTGCCTTCATGTTTGTGTGAGGGTGTCAGATATTCTGGCATGGAAGTGGCCAATAGTGGGTGTTGGGAACTGAGCCTGGGACTGGAAGAGCAGCCAGTGCTCTTAACCACTGATATATCGGTCCAGACACTAAACATTAAAATTTAAAGTTCAGTTTATTATTATTCCTTGGTCAGTAATTCTACAAGTCTCCAAAGGAAGAATGATCATCTTGAGATACATATTATTTTAGACTTTGCTTAAGTGACAGTTCAGGACTTTCTCATTCTTTTTTCCTCTTCTTTCATTTTACTCTGCAAGACTGAAGGATAATATATCACTCTAAAAAATGTGCTGCTATAAGTTTTCTTATGTGTCAAATATTTCAGAATTGACAAAGCCTACTGGGAGCCCTTGTTGATCAATATTTCTATACACACACGCTTTTGAAAAATAATGCATAATATTTAATACAGTAAATATCAGTTTCCACTTTCAGTTTTTTCTCCTCTGGATTATCAGGAGTACACATACTTATATTAATAAAAAAGTATAAACTTTCTGAATATTATATAGAACTTTCTAAAAGCGTAGTTTCTGATGGATAATTTTAAGAAGCATCTTCTTATGGTAAATTATGCATTAATGAGTGACATAGTTATTCTTGACATTGATATACAGCCCTTCTTTATTTTTACTTTATTTTAAAAATTAAATTCACCATCATGCTGTCCATAGATAAATGCCTTTGGTTTCTCTTCTCATAATACTCATCATTATAGCTGCTCAACTACATATACTTCTGCCTAACAAATATTTGTGCTTCATTTGGTCATTTGGGAGACTTTCTTATTCTTCCCTTTTGTCTTCCTTTCTCTCTCTCTCTCTCTCTCTCTCTCTCTCTCTCTCTCTCTCTCTCTTTCTCTCTCTGCCTTTAATATTTTATGAGCTTGGTAAGTTTAATATTTTAAGCTCAATAAGTTTGTAAGATTCACAAATGAGAAAACTATTTTTTTGGAGGAAGGCTGAGATAGCGGCAAGAAATTTCATTTTATCACTGAGATGCATAGCAAGATATTAAAATTACACTAATCCTCAAATTCACTTGGGAAACATTGCAGGAATCATTGGACAATACAGATGAGATAATCATAAAATAGACCACCTTGAAAACTACAACCACACTGAGGTGCTACCACATAGTATGAATACTATCCGACATTATTAAGAGAAAAAGTTGGGTTGTGGGGAACAGTTTCTAATGGTTCACATTAAAGAAACAGACCATTGTAATTTCTTCAATTATTCTCTAGAAAGTTTAATATTTTTTACTTGAAAAAAAACATAAGAATTATTCAATTACTGGAAAAGTTCTTGATGTAAAGAAAAACTTACTGGATCCATTTGTTTTAGCAAGCAAAGAATCAATGAAATGGCATGTTTATATCCTTTAAAAATGTATTTTGTAATGTTTGCTTTGTTATCATTTATGTAGAAATATATTGATTTCAGATATGAAAATTACTTTTCAGAAAATTCATTTAAAATAATTTATATTAGAGCCTCTGAAAAATTAAATCCTACATTTTTTGCATATCAAATAATTCCATCAAATGTACTTATATGGTAGATGAAATAACAGCAATAAATACCCATTATAACCCTTGTTGATAGTTAAACATTAATCATCATGAAACATTGCATAGATGTATTGTATGTGTCAATATTAAAGACAGTTATTTTTAATCTCTTTAAATAGCATCTAAATCACAGACAGGAAATATTTCTAGTCCGGATTCTCTTCTGCTGAATTTCAAGAAATATTCATAATATTTTGGCGAGAATTCTCTTACTGTAGTATGCCTAATAGTCAACATTAATTGCTCAGGATTTTATACAATAAATCATTTTTGATATCCCCATTTCAAAGCTGGGTATTGCTGGGTAATTTTGTTTATGGTAAATTCCATAAGCCTATGCCATTTAACATGACTATGTTTCCTGTTTTCCTTGTATCCTCACCCTGGCACATGGGGCAACGGCTCCATGTGAAGTGCTCGAAGCTAAGCCTTTCTCTTCGAGAACTGAAAACATTCTGGGTTTACAGAAATAAAACCAGACTCTAGTGCTTTCATATATTCTAAGTCTCAAATTTATGTTCTTAAAAAGCAAAGATTAGCAGGAGCAGAAAAGAGGGACTCTTGTCTGAGATTCCTTCAGAAAAGTGCTTGCCGCCGGGCGGTGGTGGCGCACGCCTTTAATCCCAGCACTCGGGAGGCAGAGGCAGGCGGATCTCTGAGTTCGAGGCCAGCCTGGTCTACAAGAGCTAGTTCCAGGACAGGCTCTAGAAACTACAGGGAAACCCTGTCTCTAAAAACCAAAAAAAAAAAAAAAAAAAAAAAAAAAGAAAAGTGCTTGCCGCACATGCGTGTAGACATGTGTTCTGATCCAAACACTGCCTTAACTGTGTGGTGACAGAGTAAACACAGCAGTCCCTGGACCCTGTGGTAAACACATGTGATTATATGGTGACCTAAAATTTCAGTGGGGGGCAGTGTTCCTAATTATAATGTAGAGAAGTAACTATGGAATTAATCCACGTGTCAACCTCTGGCTTTTACATGTGTGTAAAATGCTCATACACATAAAAACAGGTGCACAGAAAATTACAATGCACACACAACCAGGGGATCTTTGTTTAATATTTAATGGTTAGTGCCCCCATTTGTGACTAATGAATCATCAATTAAGTATAAAACAAAGGCATCTGGGAAGCTTTAGAAAAAAACGTTTTCAAGGTTTTATGCCTGGTGTCTTAGTACTTACAGTGCAATATTTTGCACTTATAACAAAGCAATTGTGAAGCCATTTAAATTGCACCATATTTACATAATGGCACCCCCAGTAATGTGAAATCTGTTTGTAGTGAAATTCATTTTTATTCACAAAGTGTTTCCGGAATGTGCTTTTGGGTAAATTATACTTTTTGAGAAAATATTATGATTACCTTTTAAGATTTCATTTTCATTTCAAAGTAGCTTCATCCATGTACAAGCAGAATATACTTGTATAGGAAAATCACAAAAGTAACAATTTTAAGTTACAGAGACATCTTTCACATTCTTACTTCTGTACATTTAACCATGGACAATAAGCTTTTATCCTAGGCCTCCAAAGCTAAAAATAAAAGCAAGGGTTGCCAATTTCAACATATCTTGCTATTTGGAGTTTTTTGTGGGAAAGTCCATCTAATATGCTATCAAAAACAGAGTTTAGCATAAAATTAACACCTGTATAAGCAAATGTATAGAAAACATCCATAAAGGACATGCGTCAAATGTAACAGCAACTGTCATGAGGGTGAAGAGAACATTTATTTTTTTTAACCATCTTTTTGGTAATGTTTTTCAGATTTTATTTGTGATAATTTTTAATTTTAAATAATTAAACTATAAAAGCATATTAACATATGCATTTAATGGAGTCTGATTTCTGAGGCTTAGATATTTATAAAAGAAGCACAGTGATTGAGGGGAAGAGTCAGTAGTCTGACATTTTTAGTCTATTCAGATTACAGTCAGCACCTTCTATAATAGCAAGGAATCTATGTTTACTATGTTTACTATGTAGTATCAACCAGTTACTCCGTGTACATAGTACTTTTTTTAAAGCACTTTTTTCCCTAGTGGATTGTGTTTGTTCAGTTTTATCTGATCATTGTTTCCCTCCCAGGCTTGGTCTTTTCCAGAAGCATTATTGTATTTCCAAGTTTCTGAAGCACACTTCCCATTTTCTCTTAGAGTTTTTCAGAATATTGGACTGTTTTGTAGTATTGTGTGAAGGCAGAGATGTTCATTCATTTCCTGCCTACCCAGACTTGAATAATCATCTGGAAACTATACTAATTATATCACTGTTTAACCAAAGACTCAGGCATATTTCAAGCTATCTCTTACAACGTGAATTACCCATTTCTATTAATATGTGTATCTGTATGAGGTTATGGACTACCAGTAAGTTTGCAGCAGCAGCTTTCTCCTTTGGCAGCTACATGGCATCTCTCTGAGTCTGCCTACTCTCTATGTATCTTTTCAAGCCTGACTATATTCTATTCTTCCATAGGCCAAAACAACTTTACTCATTAACTAATAAGAGCAGCACATATACAGAAGGACATCCCACACCATCTCCCCTTTTCTGTCTAAATAAAATGTAAGGTTTTAACTTTACCATAATAAAATTTAATAATACAAAACAGGTATCATGCAAGAATTACACTTATAATATTTAGTATCCTTGTATCTGGAAAGTTTCATATCTAATTTATCTTTTATCATAACTAAGGAAAACTATAACTATCTGTCTTCAACTCTTCAAAGACTCCAAAAGGATATAATATTACCTAAGTAAACAGGAAGTGCATTGTAAGCAACTTCCAAAGTTCTAGAAATGTTAGAGACATCTTGTTGCCTGGACAGTCACCCAAAGTTCCTTTTAACATTGGGGCATCCATCTTCGTCCTACCGGCCCATAGTATCTACCAGATGTTTTTCATGAAGCAGAAAATTTGAAAGACTATTTCATCTATTTTAGCAATTTGCCAGTCACTTTCTTCTATATTCTGCAGAATGTCTGGCAGACTTTTATAAAACAGGAACCATGAAGGGATGTCACTTTCTTTAGGCATGTTCAGAAATCATTTTTCTGTGGGTCCTTCCTGCATGTCCAGATCACACAGAATACCATCAATCAGTCCAGGCCAGGCAAGAGTACCTTATAGCCCAAATGGCTAGCTATGTCACATTGAAGGCAAATTTCCTAATGAGTTTCTTCAATTCCCATCAACCTCTCTGAAGTAATTGGTACTGCCAGAAACAGATACATCTCACTATTGTGTAAAGTCTACGTTTTTAAACCTTTTAAATGAAATATTCTGTTGGTCTTTGAACTGTTGAAGGTTATCTAACAGAAATATATCTCTATATTTCTAGAAAACCTAACTCACATGACTAAAGGTTTGACTATTATAACTGACTATCTATTAATCCATAATTTTAAATTATGCATTACATATTTAAATGAACTACATAATCATAATACTTTTAAAAAGGGAGGAAATATACATATAACAAAAAGCAGTTAAATTTCTATTAATAAAACAATATCTATACCAATGTAAAGTATTAATCTATGTATATCATATCCCTCCCCCTTTTTAAAAGAGATTGACTGTGACCATTAACAAGCTATACATATCCCCTTTTAAATGAAAGCAAACATTTATAAGCAATCATTTTTGGGAATTTGGGCATAGTTTTCACTAAATTGCTTCCTGATGCTTGTTGGGAGAAGTATTTGTAGGGTTCATGGAGACCTTTTAGGGATTTTGTTCTAACAAACCACATTAGCCTGTAAGGAATCCACAGGGTTTTATCTTCTGTGGAAACAAAAATAGAACCTCCTTTCTAAAGCAACATATTCTTAGACCCAAATTTTGAAGTCAAGATATGTTGGTTTAATTTAGTAGGCCACAAGAATAAAATATCTTTATGTAGTCCAAAACTTTGAAGAAAACACAACAATGTTCATAATCCGTACTGTTTGTATACATGCAATTGTTTACTAGTGATATGCTTTTAAGAACATTTTTGACATTCTCATTTTATGTAGAGTTCATATTTTTTTCCAGAAAACATGGAACATTTGTACTTAATGATGAAACTCATTTTTCTCATTTACTGGAGTTGTGCCACAAAATTCCAAACAAGCCTCTAGTATTTTTTGAATAAATTATCACTGCTTTTTTCATTAAATATTATATTGTTTCATTAAAAATTATATTTCATAAAATGTTATATTTGTTTCATTAAATATTATACTTGCTCTGTGTCTTATTATTCTTGTTTATAATTTTCAATATTAACAAAAAAGAGCAGAAATATGAATGCTTATGAGCCCTTTTTTCAAAAAGTGGTACCAATAAATATCAGGGATGGAGATAAAATTCATCAGCAGAAAAGACTTTACATGACTGTAGGTGTTTCAAGCTATGGACCAGAAGAATCATCTTTTTTCCCTCTTTTTAATAATCTATTTTATTTTATTTTGTGTGTGTTTGTCCTTTTTTTCCTCATTTTTTTATTAAAAATTTCCATCTCCTCCCCTCCTTCGCCCCCTTCCCACCCCTCCCCTCCACCCATACCCCCACTCCCTCCCTCTCCAGGCCAAAGAGCCATCAGGGTTCCCTTCACCATGTTAAGTCCAAGGTCCTCTGTTTTCATTTAAACACCAATCCCAGTTCCCACTCCCTCCTCTCCTCCCATTCCCTCCACCTACTCTCCTACCCTCCATACACACTTCAGAGGGGGTAAGGCACATTGCTTTGGGAAGGGTCTAAGGTCCTCACTACTATGCCTTGGCTGAACAAGGCATCCATCAAAAGAAAATAGGCTCCCCAAAAGCCAGTAAAAGCAGTGCCATTGCCAATGGCCCTGCAGTCTTTTCCAGTCATACAAGTGTCACCCACTTTCAAAGGGACGAGTGTGGACTTATGCTACTTCCATCCTTGTCTGGCTGGAGTTGTTGAGGCTCCATTAATCAGGTAAACTGTTTCCATGGGTATCCCGACCAATCCTACCAAAAGCAATCTATAGATTCAATGCAATCCCCATCAAAATCTCAACACAATTTTTCACAGACCTTGAAAGAACAACACTCAACTTCATATGGAAAAACGGAAAACACAGGGTAGTGCAAACACTTCTGTACAACAAATGATCTTTGTGATGCATTATCCTCTCTGATATCAAGCACTATTATAGAGCTACAGTAATGAAAACAGCTTGGTATTGGAATAAAAACAGACAGATTGACCATTGGAATCGAATCAAAGACCAGGATATTAATTCACACACTTATGAACACCTGATTTTTGACAAAGAGGCTAAAATTATACAATGGAAAAAAGAAAGCATCTTCAACAAATGGTGCTGGCATAACTGGATGTAAACATATAGAAGAAAGAAAATTAATCCATATCTATCTCCATGGACCTCTTCTTTCTTTTACTGAGCCTTTGGTCATTCAGGAAACAAAGTTAAGACTCTCCTGACAGCATCACACATCATGATTAATATTAGGAAGGATACTTGTAAAACAATTTTAGAAATTTTTCAGAAACCATTGCATTAAGCTGAATGCATGCATTTCATTCAGCTTAGACATATGTACCCCACATATCTAAGCATATAACGTTACTTTACAGTGATAATCGACTATGCTCAGTCACATCTTTGTTAATTTAGGGTAATAGAATGTTGTCCATATCCTGACAAAATTCATGGTTTCACTATGAATATTTAAACATACAGCAATAGAACTAGTACTCCCTAATAAAATTAGAATTTTTTTAACATTTGTATTTGAAATTTCCAAAACCATTTTTTTGTTCTTTTTAAACAGTCATTTCTAAATTAATTCAGCAGAACATTTTTGGTGTCACTTTAAATGATAAAATTTGTAGTCTATGGCAAAAGGGAATTTTATAATAATCTCTTTATGCATAAAATATGCCAAATATAGTTACTTTCATGTGGATTTATGTCAAACAATTCTTGAGGAGAATTTTAGCACAGTATCTTAATCTATTTTCTAGCTTCATCTTTAATTGGTCAAATTTTCAGTAGAAATTTTGAATCTACTTAGTCTCTTTATACTTTCTATAATGCTTTTCTATATTACTTTCAATTTGTAGGCCATGACTCCCATAAGGGTTACATTTCAGATATCCTCCATATTAAATATTTACATTGCAATACTTAACAGTAGTAACAAAATTGGAGTTATAAAGTTGGAATGAAATATTTTATGGTTGCGAGTTACCAAAGCATGATGAACTGAATTAAAGGTTTGCAGCATTAGGAAGGTTGAGCATCATCACTACTGTGATGATACTTACTATTATTTTATAGTTTTTACCTTATTTGCCATCTTTAATTTATGTGGTCAAGTCATTAGCAAGTAGAAAACACTGTTGTATGGAATATTTTTACTTTATAAAGATAGTTTCATATAAATAGAATGTGGACTATTTCTGGTTAATTTCTTTCACATAAAATAATAATTTGAAAATCCATTAAAAATGCCACACTTCTTTGTGGGATGTACTATGTTTTTAATTTGAGTCAATCAGATTTTCGCCTTTTTTTCTGTAACAGTGCTTTAAATACATCAATTGCAATATTTATATAATGTGTAGAATATAATATTTCAGTTAATTTTTGTTTGTCTCACATACTGTTAAATACAGAAAGTAATGGAAGATAAATATAAAAAGGACAAGACTTGGCACATGTCTTTCTGATTATGGCAACTGACTGGCAGCAAGGAATGCCGAGCCAAGAATACTTCTAAATCTACAGCTGCTCAGCTTCTCTCATTGTCTTCCTTTCAATAAGTGGCTAGATTTGTTATTTCTTTTCTCATTTCTAAAAGTATACAGTTAATATAGTCTCAATCAATGCAAACATTAGGATGTGTAAAGTCCTAAAACTCTGAATCGAGGAATTTGAAATAAAATACACTGTGTAAGAATCTAATTCTTAGAGATTTGGACTAAACCTAATTTCACTTGCAAGTTTTAAACTAAGTCCTATTTTAATTTAGCCCAGAAAAAAGTACCCTGTAAGCTGCCAAGATTTACATATTTAATTCTCTTGCCTTATATTACAGTGATAAAATCAGTTTGAAAATGCAGAAGGAAAAGGCCCAAGGAAAACATTAAGATTCAAAGAAAATTAAACTGTGTGTTTTGTGTCCACAATTGACTATAAACTCTGAGAACTGAGCTCCTGTGTTAGGGATTCTCTAGACAGAAAATGACACCATGAGAAAGTAGACTCACATAGTCAGGGAGTGCAACCAGGATGGTTATCTAAATCTTACATGCAATGGAGAAACAGTTTCTTTCTATTGTTTTACCCCGACAATCTGCATATGTTTTGTCATATTTAATAATGCTGATTTTACCTAATTTTTATGTGTAGTCATAATTACAATAGTTTCTCTTTTTACTCCCCACTGTATAAGCAATTGTACCATTTGTTTCCACTCTCTTACATCTCCATAAACAACATAAAAAATAAAGCATAGGGTCCTATTACATGAAGACATCTGAAAAGATAATAAGAGCTAAAATCTAGTATAAAGGACATTGAATACAATAATAAACAATTTTTCCTAAAACAGTACTGTTTCATTGGAAGGAATGTTAGAATGAAATACCTCAAATATTTACCACCATTTCCTCAAAATGTGCACTTTGCTTTCAGTGTCTTACCAGTTTTATTGATTATTGACACCCTATACATCAATATTACAGAAGTCACAGAACCCAGAACTATACATTTATTAAAAATCTTATCTTAGAATTCTGTGATTAGTTTTAATTAATTATCTACATGTTAGTGTTTGGAGTGAATACACTTATAAACTCTGTTTTGTTTAGCTTTTTTTTTTTTTTTACTACAAAGATGATCATCATAGCTTACAACAACCCTTAAAATCTGTCAACAGTCTGTTAGGCAGTTTTTAGGGTTTTTTATTTTAAAAATTTACTTTTTATTTTACATACCAACCCCAGTTCCCCCTCCCTCTTCTCCCTTCACCCTTCTTCTCCCATCTCAATTCTCTATCACTCCTCAGAAGGGATAAGGTCTTTCTTGGGGAGTCAATGAGGCCCAGCATACTAACTTGAGGCAGGACCAAGCACCTACCAACATATAAAGGCTGAGCAAAGTATCCCACCATAGGAAATGGGTTCCAAAAAGTCAGTTCATACACCTAGGATATGTCTTGGTGTCACTGCCAGAGCCCCCCCCCCCACTTCAACAGATCAAGCCACATAACTGTCACCCACATTCAGAGGGTCTAGTTTGGTCCCACCCAGGTTCCCTGCCTTCAGTACTTAATTTATAATCTCCCACTAGCTTGGTCATCTGTCTCTGGGGTTTTCCCATCTTGGTCTTGATTCCCCTTGTTCATATGATCCCTCCACCCTATCTTCAAAGGAATTCCTGGAACTCAGCCCAGTATTTTGATGTGGGTCAGCACATCTGCTTCCATCAGTTACTGGATGTAGGTTCTATGATGACAATTAGTCACTAACCTGACTAAAAGGGAAGGCCCTTTCAGACATCCTCTCCACTCCTGCTAGGAGTCTTAAGTGAGGTCATCCTTGTGGATTCCTGAAAATTTCTCTAACACCAGATTACTCCTTAACCTCATAATGGCTCCCTCTATCAAGATATCTATTTTATTGCTCTCCCCCTCTACCATTCTCCCAATTTAGTCTTCTTGTTCCTTCATGTTCCCATCCCCCATTCCCCACCCCTTCTTTTCTTCACTCTTCCACCTCGTTCCCACTTTACCCAGGACATCTTAACTATTTTCCTTCCTGGGGCCCCCATGTGTGTCCCTCTCAGTAACCCTCTTTTTACCTAGCATCTCTGGTTTTGTGGATTGTAGCTTGGTTATCTTTGCATTACATCTACTATTTACTTATGCATAAATGCATACTGTGTTTGTCTTTCTGGATCTGGGTTAACTCACTCAGGATGTTTTTTTCATGTTCCATCCATTTGCCTGCAAATTTTAAGATGTCGTTTTTCTTTTATCAGTGAGTAATACTACATTGTGGAAATGTACCACATTTTTTTTTATCCATTCTTTGCTTGTTGGTCATCTAGGTTGTTTCCATGTTCTGGCTATTACACATAATGCCGCTATGAACATAGTTGAGCAACTTTCCTTGTAGGATGATTGTGAAACCTTTGGGAAATGACACAGTCAATAAGACAAATGGTAGCCTACTGAATGGGAAGAGATCTTCACCAAGCCCATATCTGACAGATGGCTGATCTTCAATATACATAAAGAACTCAGGAAACTAGACACCCAAATATCAACTATTCCAATTAAAAATGAGATACAGATCTAAACACAGAATTCTCAACAGAAGAAAACACTTACATGGTCACAAGACATATAGAGAATTTCCCAACATCCTTAGCCATCAGGGAAATGCAAATCAAAATGTCTCTGAGATAGCATCTTCTACATATCAGAATAGCTAAGATGATGACAGCTTATGCTGGAGAGGATGTGGAGTAGGAGGAGCACTCATCCTCTGCTAGTGGGAGGCAAATGTATGCAGCAACTTTGGAACTCAGTATGCAGTTTCAGAAAATCAATCTGGAAATTTGGAAGTCAATCTACCTGAAGACCCGCAATACCACACTTGGGCATATAGAAACTTTA
Organism: Arvicola amphibius; assembly: GCF_903992535.2. Classification (NCBI taxonomy): domain Eukaryota; kingdom Metazoa; phylum Chordata; class Mammalia; order Rodentia; family Cricetidae; genus Arvicola; species Arvicola amphibius. The sequence goes on from NC_052054.1 coordinate 92,231,058, forward strand.
TAGTTAAAGGCTGTTAGATCCCAGTCGAGGAGAAAAATGGTTTTAATTTGGATACCTTTCTATGGAACAGATTACTTTTTGTGCTTCTTTTAAGTACACACACACACACACACACACACACACACACTAATCAAAATAGAACCACAAATTTAAAACTGAGATCACAAGAAAACAATGTAAATTTCCTAAGTAAAATTAATGCTAGCAAATTAAACAACCCACTTGCTGATCCTTTAATTTTAAGAACATAATTAATAAGAAGTATTTGTTTAGTTTCTATTGATGCGTTTGAAAACTTCCCTAGTACTTTTATTCTGAATCTAGGGGTTTTTTTCCCATGATTTCTTTCCTGTTTTCCTCTTTTGGCTCTATCTAAAAACTTGTTTTCTTTCCTTTTTCAACCTTTTTGATTACTTAAAAAATCTGAGAGTTACATATTGGAATAACGTAAGACAAATTATAAGCTTATATCATGTTAAAATTGGCAGATTTGTAATGATTCTAAATTTGTTTTGATGTTTGATAATACAAAAGCTATGTTCTCTTTTATAAAGTACTATTATATCTCTTAACAAGTGAATGATTTGATACAAAAAGGTTTACATGTAGCTATGCTATAGATTGAATTTGCCTTATAGTACTCAAGGTAAGCACTTTGGATATAATTTCTAAATGTGATCAACAGCTATGTCGTAGTAGGGAAATGAGAATGTTCATATAGGTGCTGGAATGTAAAGTAACAAAGCTTCTGCAAAGTCTCGTGCTTCACTCATCAAAAGATAAATGTTTTGCACTGTAGAGCTCACAGAGAAAGTCAGCTTCTTCTGAGACAAAGACCCTGGCCACCTCTGCTCTCTGCACTGGTGCCTTGCACAATTCCTGTCTGCACTCTACGTGCTACGATACAGTTCACGAGCTTCGGGCAAGAGCTGGAGGTTGAAACATACACACACACACACACACACACACACACACACACACACACAAACACACACAGACCGAGACAGAGATATGGACCTCGATGTCACTGGTAAGAAGCCCTTTATTCAATAGCACCATGGAGGCTTAAAAACATAACAATCAAGTGGGCCAACAGGTGATAATCTTATCCTCTGATCCTCAAGGCCAAGGCAACATGTGCTCGTGAAGCAGAGCTGGTAAACCACTTTGACACAGCTTTCAGTAACTCAAATCAGAAGGAAAGTAAAGATCTCTAACAGGGAAGAGCAGCTGGAGGCCAGGATTCCAAATGGTCCCAACACACTAGCATCTTGTTACTTTTCCAATTCACAGCACTGCTTCCCTCAACTTTCCTATTTCCTACTTGGATGTCTGTTTCTCATTCCGTTCTTTAGAGTACTTCAGTACCTCCTTTCCTTCTGAGATGTAATTTGTCTCCCATGTTTCCCTATTAATCTGTTCACAGCAGAACAGCCCTGCACCTCATTCTCTGAAAGCATCCAGATATTGCCCTCTGTGTAAATAGAAGACCTAAAGCAAAATTGTCAAAATCAGTGATTACTTTTTCACATATTTAAACTTTAAGACATCACTTAATAGAATATAGCCATCTTGCTTGGCAACACTTTTATTAATTCATTTAAATACAAATTATTCAAACTATTCAAAATGAGAGTGAGAAGAAAATATATATGTCAGAATAAGACTTTAATAAGGTAAACTGGGCTTGATTCCAGAATATGTTGCTTGCCAGCTGCTTGATTGTGGACAATTTATTAAATATCTGGTTATCAGTGTATCTTCAATTAAGAGAATGTATTCTACCCAGTCATTATAGGAAGACCCACAATATTGGCAATAATATCCCTAAAGCAGTAATCAAAAGTAGTTTAAACATAATTCATACTTGATAGCAAGCAGAAATCATAACTATAATTCATTATTATTTTGATACTATACGTATGAATTTCTGTTTTCATACAGGTAAATAATAATCAAAAATAATTCCTGCCTATTTATGAAACAAGCATTCAAGCTCATTTTTTAAACCTTCTAAAATTCATTTTGAAGACACCAGCCGCTATTCTTATTTTATGACTTAATATGCATATATTGTATTGCGATCACATTTATACTACTTTCCCTTTCCATTTCTCCTCTAGTCTTTCCAGTTCTTTTCAACTTCTATTTACTCTATCACCCTTTCTTTATCTACATGTCTTTTCTCTCTCTCTTTTTTTTCAACGCTAGTTTCTTTAGTAAGCACCACTTCTCTATGTTTTTATTGTTATGGTTATGCCATATCCATAAGACAGGATTTTATAGTGTTACACTTCATCTTCCATCACTCATAATTTTCCTCTTGTCTCTTCCATGGTTCTTTATTGGCCTTGGATGAGATGATATAGATGTCTCATTTAGCGATGAGCATTCAAAGTCATTATTCTCATTAATTTGATCAGTTGTTGTGTTAGGGTTTCTATTGATGTGAAAAGACACCATGACCATGGCAACTGTTATAAAGAAAAAAAACATTTAATTGGAATGATTGCTTACATTTTCCATGATTTCGTCAATTATCATCAATGGTGTTACATGGTAGCATGCAGGAAGATGTTGTGCTGGAGAGGTAGCTGGGATTCCTAAATCTTGACAGGCATACAAGAGGAGGTGGTCTGAGAAACTGGAAGGTACCTTAAACATATGTGAGACCTCAAAGCCCACCTCCGTAGTGACATTCTCCCTTCAACAAGACCACTTCTACTCCAACAAGGCCACATCTACTTGGAGTGTCACTTCATTTGGGGGACATTTTCTTCGAAACTACAACAGTTGTGAATCTGTGTTATCTGTCTTCCTCTTCTAGACGCTTCTCTGATCCAGAATGATAGCAGCAATTGTGTATGAGTATAAACATAAGTTGTTTGATATTTGAAAAAAAATATTAGTAGTGCATAAGACCTTTTATCATTACATCCATTGGCTCTTAATACAGATTATATAGCACTATGTCTATATCCACACATAGTGAATGGACCTCAAATTGAACTGCAAAGTGGATGGTTATCACCAAAACAATTTTGTCACTATTGTATCAGTGGGTACATTTTTGCCTGACAGGCAGCACTATGAACTCTTATTGATAGGAACAATGATGACAATTCAGTTCCATTTTGATTTTTCGGTGTCCACTGTTGAAAATGTATGGTATATTCAGCAATAGAATTTTACCATTAGCTTTGTTAAGTAACCCAGTGCAATAATAATAGCCTGTATGTCTTTCAGAGCTTCTGAGGCATCCCCGGCCAACAACACACACTTGTGAATGAGACTTATTTTTAAGAAAAAGATGATTTTGAAATGATCTTAATAGATCCATACAGGGATGCTTAAACTCTTTTACTATTGTTTTAATTTATTTCACCATAAATCTCCATATGTTTTATTTATATATTCTTAGTTTTGCCCACCCTCTTAACAATGTTCACCTTTCCCCTATTAACTATTCCATTTATGATAAAACACCCCCAACCTAATTTCCTCCCCTATCTACTTTAATATCATGTAGGTTTTGAATCTCCACTTATACTCTAAGAACTCTGTCTCCAACCACTCGTGCTAATTTTTTTTTCTTCCTGGCCTCTAAAAGTACTTGTTGTAAATTAAAACTCAGAAATTTATGAACTTAAAAGCTAGGAACTGAGGACATCTACTAACCCAAAGCTGATGAAAATATCAGATCAATATTACCGTAACAGTGTTCCTAACATAAAAAGATGATAGATGAAGCTTCAATAAACTCAAAAAAAGAAGTTAGTGAAATAAATACACAATCTTTCATGTTACCAAAGTGCAAATCACACATGGCCAAAATAGTTGCATGAATGAGTGACTTTTTTTGTTTTATTTAAAAATATTTAGTTCTAGTGCTTAAATTAGTTAACTTAAAATATAATCTGAGTGAAAGTAATTTCTTTTCTTGCACATTGTTTTTCTTTGTGATTCTTTGGTCTGATTTGTTTGATATATTTTTATAAGAGAATAATTCTATTAAATGTATAGAAACTAATACTATAAAATGAGAGTTACATAGCTGTTTAATACTGACAAATTGATATATTTGAATTTTTTTTTCAAGAAAAAGATTTATAAATATGTGAAAGGATACTTAAATTATTTTAGTTTCATTTGCTCTACTTTGTCAAAGTTCCTTTGGTAAAAGTTTTTGCGTATGTATGAGTAGAATATTCACATTTTTAGTTTTTAAAATGGCTAATTCTTAAATCAATACTCTGGACTATGTAGAGAATCAAAATATTAAATCATAAAAGTATTTGATATGCTTGTGTAAACATTGTTTATATTACCTTGAATTTAGAAAATGAAGTTAAGAGTTCTCTGTGGTTTGCCACAGCATCACTAGAATTAGGAAGAACAATAAAATTCTTCCATTTTGGTTATGATTGAATACCCAGCGCACTGGATGTCTCTTAGATTTGCTCCTCAGGTAACCCATTTACACAGTCATATTAGACATAATTTGTAGTTTTAGTAATAAGTTGCTAATCAGTTTGTAACTATCATGTTCATTTTACAATCTCTGATTTTGTTTTGAAAGCAAATTTATAAAAGCAAAATCCCTTATTTTGCATGTGCTAATTACAAATATATTAACTTAAAACATAAACTCAATATTTAGTGTCTATGGCAAATTAGGAAAAGATAATAATTTTAATTAGCTATGTTTGATTCTTACTGAGATAGATTTAACAGTCCTTTTGAATCTCTTTGAAAAAGTTGGTAATGAACATCTTTGTATATTGTGTTGACCTCTGCTTTAACTACACAGTCTTGATTTGTTTTTAATGCATTCCCAGATACGACCTTTATGATTAATATCTTTTGCTATGTTATCTCTGTTGCTAATGAAAAATATTGGGTGTTCCTTTAACATCATAGAATGCAAACGCAGATGAAAAAATTTCACAGGTGAACTCCTTATGAACACTTCTAATTGCTTAGGAACAGTGTTTGAAAATCTCAAGTAATTTGCCATTATTATAATGAATAGCATAAACTGTAATTTTTCATAGTAATTAACTTGTGTCAGCACCATTATTTTTCATTAATTATAAATGAGAAAGAATGAAAGAACACCCACAGGAACAGATGTGCAGAATTGTCTCTTAGGTTTTGTGCTAGAGATTTTTTTTCTCTTTGCCCAGCGTACTATTGTGCATGAACTATGAAGCTCAGAAAAGAGGCAAGTAGAGGCCCCTGCTTTTCACAAGAGGGAATGTGTAGTATTCAATTGGGGTTGTTTCTTATAACACCTACTGTTTTATTGAAAGAAGAAAAATATCACCAGCTTGAAAGATAAAACCCATTCCAAATTTAGCAATTGCGGCTCGGATAATTTCTGTGAATATGTTTTGAGAGTTGTGTACCCTACTTAGAAGGGAAAAGTTACTCTATACTTTTAGCAAGTTCCAAGTTTATATTTATGTTAAGTTTTATTTAATTAACACCAAATCAATGAAAGAGAGAAGGAAACAATATCAGATTGTGAGAGTTTCCTGCGCACTAAACAAGAGATGTAATTAAGATGGCTCAATAAGTTGCTGCCATTGCTGTTGTGCTAGGTAAGAGTTTTGATGTTATTTTCAGCAGGAAAAAAATGCAAAGTACTCATGGATCCCCCTGAGTCAAACATATAATACCTGAGCTGCTGTTTCCACCTTTGGAAACTCCAGCAACCTACAATCGGAAGTCTTAAAATCAACAACCGGGAATTAGTTGTGACTTTATAGTTAACCTGATTAGTAGCAACTTTTCGATATATTTTGTGTACTTGGATCTCTACAAATTTTGTCCAAGACATTCTGGACAATGTGTTTCTATGCAGAAAAAAAGGAGAAAAAAAACTTTCACTTTTTTCCCAGGGTGAGTACTTTAAGGTTATTCAGAGGATGTCTGTTGGAAAAAAAGAAAATTGAGATCATATACACTCAGAGGATTTGGCAAGTTTATCCAAATCTTACTGTTATTTCTTTCAAAATGTTTAAAGTGAAAAAAAAAACAGCTTTTATGTTTAGTCTGGAAGTCCTACACCCAGTATTCCCATTGCCTACTGATGCAGCTGATTTTTCCCTGAAGTACCTCTCAGTCTTAAAAGTGGGGGGACACAACTCTTTTCTGTTATTACAGTTCCTCAATTCCCAAAGAATCATGAGTGATGTTTGCAGTAGTTTAAATCAAGGGAAATGACTTTTTACTTTAAGACAACTGCATGTCAGCTATTTATCCTCAGTTTATTAATCCCTCTGCAGTCATCCCATATATCAAATTTGCTTCTCTCCACTACTTCTGATGGAAGCATGTTTGCCTCTGATGTTAGAAAATAAATAAATAAAATTGAAAACTCAAATACAATCATAAGGATATCTTCTTTTCTAAAATGATTTAACCAAAATTACTACTAATTTACGTATAAGAAATAATTACCAATATGTAACAGTAGAACAAATATTACATTTAAGATTCAGTTTTTATCATCGATTGCTTGCATTTATGATTACCATGAATGCAAGTATAAAATGATCAGCAACACATGACTGAGCTGAATAGCATACCTAGGACTCAAGAACGATTTACCAGAATTCTTTCAACAGGCCATGTTTTGATCTTTTTCCACAATTTAATCTATGAGTAACAATTTAAAAGAATAAAGCTCTATATTTGCGTAGATTACTTAGACAGGTATCATCTGTCCTCTTTTCCTTATGCTGTTTCTCACAAGAAGCCAGTGGTTCAGCTGTTTAAGACCAAATGATTTTTGTCACTGGTCCAGAGGCCAACTATCTTAAGACAAGATGTTTGTGTACCTGTTTCCTTCTGTGATTATGAAGATAACCTTCTTTCTTCTTTAGGTTTCTGGGAGCCTGTGCTGGGTTCAGGGATTCCTTGACTTACAGCTGCATCACTCGAGGCTCTCCCTTCTTCCTATGTGTTCTTTGTTTACTCTGCCCTAAATCACCTTCAATATTCAGTTCAGATCCTTAAGAATGAACCTAGGCTCACGTGGATAATCCAAGGTACTTCAAAAGATCACCAGTTAAACTGCATTTGTAAAGAACCCTTTCCTGATGAGAGCGCCCTCTGGTTCTAGGGAGCTAGATTGTTCTTATTTACTTACACATTTCAATTATGAACACTTCGTCACCTCCACTAGCCATAAATTATATCCTTTAGTCTGATACAATTTTCAATATGAAGGCTATATTTACAATAAATGTCATCGCACTTCCCATTGAGTATATCTTGTTTGTCATTTGATTCCTACTCATCCCCCCCTTTCTGGACTCCTGATTGTTGCCTATCCCAGGGTGCTTGCTCTTGTGTTTCCCATTAACCGTAATATATTTCTGCAAAAACGCTTCGCGAGTACATTAGTCTACATTGCCAAATATTTCCAAAGTTCACACATCCTTAGTGGCACGGCAATTATAAATGTAAATCTTCATTTTTGGTATCTCTCTTTATATATTAATTTTATTCATTCCACTTAATATCTTTCAGTTCACAATAATACATAATACGCTATAAAAACTTCTGCATTGATATGTCTTTTCCTTGACATCAAGGAGATTTAGGTATATATGTGTATGTGTGTGTGTGTGTGTGTGTGTGTGTCCTCTGAAGTACCTTAGGTGGTAGCTATTATATATTTATATTGCAATAGCTTTTCAAGTCATGTTAAATCACTTTTAATTAAGTAGATATCATGTCATTAGTTGTTCTTCATTTTTTTGGTATTCTTTCACAATTTTTTCCAATGGCAAGGAGGAATTAGAAATATTAATTGGTAAAGATATCACTAATTCTGTGTACTACAACTAGCTTAAATGAAATAACACTTAGCTTAAATGTGTATGTCTTAATTTATTATTAACATGTACAACAGCATGCTTAAATACATGTAAACAGAGAATTAGAACAATTAAGTTTACTCAATGCAGTCCTGAAGGAGTAGACTTATTTTAAACACACTTAATCTGTAAAAAATAATAACTGCTGAAAATCTTATTGTTGATGTAACTGATTAGAATTACTATGCAACATGCCAAAAATTTTGAAGTATTTCATTTGTTGATTTCTGACTAGAATGATTAGGGTCCAGTGATCACATGTAATCTAGTGAAGGAATTAAAGTGGAATTGTTTCCCAGCTTGTGTTTAAGGTGATCTTTGGTTTATTTTCTTCAAACAAAATATTTAATGATTCTAAAGTAAAAAGTAATATTATATATTGAGGGGCTTACATGATGTTTTCATATATGTACATGATAAAGCAATAAAATCACTTAACATAAATTATATTATCATTAATATGTGGTGCTTGAAATCACTCCCATTTCTACTCTGAAATATATAACACAAATATTTACTAATCACAATAGTCAATGTGCAGTATGATTGATATTCAAATTTGTTACTCAGTTATTTCAAATTGATTTCTAATGGACCGTTTCCATTTGAAAATATTAGAGAATGAAAATACATGTAATATATCTCATCAAATTAAACATAGTTCAGAAAAACCCTGCCTTGTAGTGTCAACCTCTGACTGCCAGGCTGATGGTAGCTGTGGTGTCCACTGTAGTTCTGCATTGCACAAAGGTCGTCGTGTGGTCCAATGTATAGCACATTGGCTTTCTAGTGACAACATGGGTCTTCACCACATGCAATGTCATGATCAAAATTCAACATACATTTTCAACTGAAAGAATTCAATTGAAAAATTCCAAAGTAGACCAGTTTAATTAGGGACCAACTTTGACATATCAAAGTCGCATACTGAGACCAATATTCAGAGTCAAAAAAAAAAACAAAAAACAAACAAAAAAAAAAAACAAAAAAAAAAAAAACATGTGCATCCAGAATGGAGAAATTCTGAGCATATTTGGATAAAATATCTTTATTTCTTAAGTAAATTATTTCTAATTATCAGGATAATTTTTTCAGACTTAGGTTGTGGGTTTTTCATGGGACTTTTGTAGTACATGATCTTCTCTGTTGAACAATATTAGATTGGTGGCCATTTTAGCACTCTAAATTGATTTTCTTTAAAGAAATGCTTTTGTAATACTATTCTGGGAAGAAAATCACTGATAAGATTTCATTTATAAAAGAATAAAATTTCATTTATAATGGAAATTAGGTCATTTTAAAAGCCAACTTGTAATTGAAATAGACTCTGTTTCACTACTAGTCAACAGACTTCAAATAGGATTGAGTTCAAAATTGTGTTTTCCATCATCTGGTTGTCATTCTCATGTGGTGTCCTGTCTTAATGATAGCTGATTATTTTTCCAAAGAAATCAGTAATGAGAATTTTAGAGTTACTTTTAATGACGTGAAACAAAGAGTACTCTGCCATTTAAGCATTTAAAATAATTTAGTATTTAAAATAGTCTCATAAGGACTGGTTAGATGACTTATCAGGTAAAGATACATGCTACAAAACCAGAAGATAAGACCTTGAATCTAAGAATCCACATAAGAGTAGAAGGAGAAAAGTGATCCCAAACTTGTGTTATGATATCCCTATTAATGCTTTGACCTGGGTACTATACCCCAACACTATAAAACACACACACACACACACACGCACACACAGACAGTGGGGAGAGAGCGTCTTGAAAATAGATATATGCACATAAACTAATGATCAATAAAAGAAATTTTGAAATGAATAAAATGTAACTTTGTTATACAATATTATAACTTTAAAAAAAGAGAGGACTATAAGCCACATGGGACAGCTCCTTCTCCAGCCAAGTCCCATGCTTATGAAGATGTAAAAGTCACAAACAGAAATGCTGTCCTTTTACTCTGTTTTTGCTTCAGTATTTTTGTATTGCTAATTCATGACCTTCGAGTTTAGGGTAGATCTATTTAATTTTCTTTTGTAATACTGTATTTTTCTCAGGATATTAACAGATTTTTTTTGAGAAATTGTGAACTCTTAGTTCTATCCAGAGAGTCATTTCTCCAAAATGTGCAAATTAAATCCACACACTTATTATTAGGGGAATGCTTGCAAAGAAACTTCACAGAAATAATTCAGCAGTTTATTTCAAAGTCCATTGTTTTGTGGATACTTCATTACAAATTTCTGCTTTTTATTTTGTCTAAAACCTTAAACAAAATAACGAATTTGCTTAAAGTATTACACATCTTAGAACACCAAAGCCACAGTCCCTTCCTTCAAAGGATGAAAGTGAAAATAGATTCTCTCACGTAGTACCACTGGTTTCGATGTGGATCTGTTGAAACAGCCTATATAAATGTAATACTTCAGAACCAGAATCTTTTCAGTCTTAATGGTATAGTTTATTTTATGATTTTAAATGTTTTGTCTTAAATATTTTCAACTATGATTTTTCACTTCAGTTTTTATAAAAAAAAAAAAAAAGGAGAGGAATCAGATACCTTTACTACCAAATCTGTTACAGGAGTAAACTTTTTCTTGATTTAGATTTCTAGAATTTGCTTTTACTTTTCAAATTATATCACACACATACATATGCATATATTCCCTAATGTTAAAAAGAAAATTTGGCTATAAAATTTTAGTCATGTAATCATTTAGGGGTGATATGTTTGATTAGGTTTATCTTTGCTAGCCGCAAATTTTCATTACTCTAGGTTTTATTCAATTTCAAAGTAATTCTTTAGTGGTTTTAATTATATATAATATATTTTAGGTTTGTTTTTATTACTTTATATTTATTTTTTGTTTATTAAATCTTGAAGTTTATATTAGAATTCCAATACTCCTGGGGATAGTATTATCCCAGAGTATACATTAAACTATTCCTTAAATATTTATGTATAGTAAAGACATTTAAAATGTTAAGAATTTAACACACACACTTAATTTTCAGACAAATATGCCTCCATTTTAGTTGTTCATGGGAGTCCAAGGAAACCCCATTTCCATGATATTGTAATTGTTTTGGGTTGCATACCACCAAACAAATCTAAGTTCCTATTGCAGAAAAGATTATCCATAATGTTTTAGCAGAGTTCATTTGAAGCTGAATTGATCTGAATGATCTCTGGACCAGAGAGAAACTTCATCCTGACTTATAGAGTAATTACTTTATAGTCATTTTCTCAACACTTGCGCAAATACAGATGGTTTTGATGCTTATAGAATTAACTAAAATTTTCTTTCCTAATCATTTACTCTAATTTCTAAATCCACCATTTTACTCTATGGCAGATGGGGATGTTAAAGATTTAGATGTATGTTAAAGGGTTAAGTTATATGTTTCTCATCAAAGAATTTCATAACATAGATGCCATTATTTATATTAGCCAATTAAATGCAATTTTTAGACAATTCTGTGTCTCACATTAGTGTCTATACTCATTATTTTTCTGAACTTTTTATGGGATATCACAAGCATATTGGTAGCTATAAAATTTAAAGAACAAAATGATATTTTACGTGCTCACTTTGGCAGCACATATACTAAAATTGGAACGATACAGAGAAGATTAGATTGGCCCCTGCGCAAGGATGACATGCAAATTCGTGAAGCGTTCCATATTTTTAAGAATTGAGTAAATCCGTAAATGATATCCTAGGAAACCAAGAAAAAACAATCAAACAGATAATGGAAACAGTGCAAGACTTGAAAACTGAAATGGAGGCAAGGAAGAAAACACAACCCCGAGGGCCAGCTGGATATGGAAAAATTTATGTAAATGAACAGAGACTACAGAAACAAGCATAACCAATAGAATACAAGAAATAGAAGAAAGAATCTCAGATTCTGAAGATACCATAGAGAAAATAAACACACTGATCAAAGAAAACAGCAAATCCAACAAATTCTCATCACAAAACATTCAGGAAATCTGGGACACAATAAAAAGACAAAACCTAAGAATAATAGGTGTAGAAGAAGGAGAATTACAGCTCAATGGTCCAGAAAATATATTTAATAAAATTATAGAAGAAAACTTCCCAAACCTAAAGAAAGATATTCCTATTAAGGTTCAAGAAGCTCACAGAACACCAAATAGACTGGATCAAAAAAAATCATCCCCTCGCCATATTATAATCAAAACACAAAACATACAGAATAAAGAAAGAATATTAAGAGCTGCAAAGGAAAAAGGTCAAGTAACATATAAAGGTAAACCTATCAGACTAACACCTGACTTCTCTATGGAAACCATGAAAGCCAGAAGGTCCTGGATAGATGTTTTGCAGAAACTAAGAGACCATGGATGCAAGCCCAGATTACTATACCCAGACAAGCTTTCATTCACTATAAATGGAAAAAAACAAAATATTCCAGGATAAAAACAAATTTAAACAATACATAGCCACAAATCCAGCCTTACAGAAAGTAATAGAAGGAAATTCACAAACAAAGGAGTACAGCATTGCCCAAAATAACTCAGACATCTAGCGACCCTTCACCAGCACGTCTCAAAGAAAGGAAACACACAATCTCTACTACCAAATAAAAACTGACAACCGGAGTTAACATCCACTGGTCATTAATATCACTTAATATCAATGGACTCAATTCACCTATGAAAAGGCACAAGCTAAGAGATTGGATACGAAAACAGGATCCACCACTCTGCTGTTTACAAGAAACACACCACAACCACAAAGACAGACATCTACTCAGAGTAAAGGGTTGCGAAAAGGTTTATCAAGCAAATGGACCTAAGAAACAAGCCGCTGTGGCCATACTAATTTCTAACAAAGTTGACTTCAAACTAAAATCAATCAGAAGAGATGGAAAGGGACACTTTATACTCATTACACATTACAAGAAAAATCTATCAGAATGAAGTCTCAATCCTGAATATCTATGCCCCTAATACAAAAGCACCCACTTGAATAAAAGAAATATTACTAGAACTCAAGGCAGCAATCAAACCAAACACACTGACAGTGGGAGACTTCAACACTCCTCTCTCACCAATGGACAGGTCAATCCGACAGAAACCTAACAGAGAATTAAGAGACTTAATAGAGGTAATGAACCAAATGGACTTAACAGACATCTATAGAACATTCCACCCAAACAGGAAAGAATATACCTTCTTCTCTGTGGCTTATGGAACCTTTTCGAAAATTGACCACATACTCGGTAACAAAGCAAACTTCCACAGTTACAAAAACATATTAGTAACCACCTGCATCTTATCGGATCACCATGGATTAAAATTAGAATTCAACAACAATGCTACCCCCAGAAAGCCTACAAACTCATGGAAACTGAACAGTCAACTACTGAACCACACCTAGGTCAAGGAAGAAATAAAGAAAGAAATTAAAGTCTTCCTTGAACTTAATGAAAATAAAGACACAACATCCTCAAACTTATGGGACAGTATGAAAGCAGTGCTAAGAGGAAAATTCATAGCACTAAGTGCCCACTTAAAAAAAAAAAACGGAGAAAGCACACATTGGAGACTTAACAGCACACCTGAAAGCTCTAGAAAAGAAAGAAGCAAACTCACCTAGGAGGAGTAGAAGACTGGAAATTATCAAACTGAGGGCAGAAATCAACAAAATAGAAACACAGAAAACAATCCAAAGAATCAATGAAACAAAAAGCTGGTTCTTAGAGAAAATCAACAAGATTGACAAACCCCTAGCCAAACTAATCAAAGGCACAGAGAGAACACACAAATTAATAAGATCAGAAATGAAAAAGGGGACATAACCAAGACACAGAGGAAATTCAGAGAATCATTAGATCTTACTACAAAAGCCTGTATGCCACAAAATTGGAAAATGTAAAAGAAATGGACACTTTTTAAAATAAGTACCATATACCAAAGTTAAACCAGGACCAGGTGAACAATCTAAATAGTCCTGTTAGTCGCGAAGAAATAGAAACTGTTATCAGAAACCTCCCTACCAAAAAAAGCCCAGGACCAGATGGTTTCAATGCAGAATTCTACCAGAACTTCCAAGAAGACCTAATACCTATACTCCTTAAGGTATTTCATAATATAGAAACACAAGAGTCACTGCCAAATTTCTTCTATGAAGCTACAGTTACCCTGATACCTAATCCACACAAAGACTCAACCAAGAAAGAGAATTACAGGCCAATCTCACTCATGAGCATCGATGCAAAAATTCTCAAAAAAATATTGGCAAACAGAATCCAAGAACACATTAGAAAAATTATCCACTACGATCAAGTAGGCTTCATCCCAGAGATGCAGGGCTGGTTCAACATACGAAAATCTATCAATGTAATCCATCATATAAATAAACTGAAGGATAAAAACCATATGATCATCTCATTAGATGCTGAAAAAGCATTTGACAAAATTCAACACCCCTTTATGATAAAGGTCTGGGAGAGATTAGGGAAACAGGGGTCATTCCTAAATACAATAAAGGCTATTTACAGCAAGCCGACAGCTAACATCAAATTAAACGGAGAGAAACTCAAGGCCATTCCACTAAATTCAGGAACACGACAAGGCTGTTCACTCTCTCCTTATCTCTTCAATATAGTGCTTGAAGTTCTAGCAATAGCAATAAGACAACACAAGGGGATCAAGGGGATTCGAATTGGAAAGGAAGAAGTTAAACTTTCGTTATTTGCAGATGATATGATGGTGTACATAAGCGACCCGAAAAACTCCACCAAAGAACTCCTACAGCTGATAAACTCCTTTAGTATCGTGGCAGGATACAAGATCAACTCCCTCCTATACACAAAGGATAAGGAAGCAGAGAAAGAAATCAGAGAAGCGTCACCTTTCATGATAGCCACAAATAGCATAAAATATCTTGGGGTAACTCTAACCAAGGAAGTGAAAGACCTATTTCACAAGAACTTTAAGTCTTTGAAGAGAGAAATTGAAGAGGATACCAGAAAATGGAAGGATCTCCCTTGCTCTTGGATTGGGAGGATCAACATAGTAAAAATGGCAATACTACCAAAGGCAATCTATAGATTTAATGCAATCCCCTTAAAAATCCCATCAAAATTCTTCACAGATTTTGAGAGGACAATAATCAACTTTATATGGAAGAACAAGAAGCCCAGGATAGCCAAAACAATCTTATACAATAAAGGAACTTCTGGAGGCATTACCATCCCTGACTTCAAACTCTATTACAGAGCTACAGTATTGAAAACAGCTTGGTATTGGCATAAATATAGAGAAGTCGACCATTGGAATTGAATAGAAGACACAGATCTTAACCCACAAACCTATGAACACCTGATTTTTGATAAAGGAGCTAAAAGCACACAATGGAAGAAAGAAAGCATCTTCAACAAATGGTGCTGGCATAACTGGATGTCAACCTGTAGAAGAATGAAAGTAGATCCGTGTCTATCACCATGCACAAAACTCAAGTCCAAATGGATTAAAGACCTCAATATCAATTGGAACACACTGAACCTGTTAGAGGAGAAAGTGGGAAGTACTCTACAACATTTGGGCACAGGAGACCGCTTCCTACGTATAGCCCCAGCAGCACAGACATTAAGGGCAACATTGAATAAATGGGACCTCCTGAAGCTGAGCAGCTTCTGTAAAGCAAAGGACACTGTCACTAAGACACAAAGGCAGCCTACTGACTGGGAAAAGATCTTCACCAACCCCGCAACAGACAAAGGTCTGATCTCCAAAATATATAAGGAACTCAAGAGACTAGACTTTAAAATTCTAATGAACCCAATTAAAAAATGGGGCACTGTACTGAACAGAGAATTCTCAACAGAAGAAGTTCGAATGGCCAAAAGACACTTAAGGGCATGCTCAACCTCCTTAGCAATCAGGGAAA
Source organism: Arvicola amphibius (assembly GCF_903992535.2). NCBI lineage: Eukaryota > Metazoa > Chordata > Mammalia > Rodentia > Cricetidae > Arvicola > Arvicola amphibius. The sequence continues at coordinate 92,246,877 of NC_052054.1, forward strand.
TGCAAAACAAAACAACATTGAGATACCATCTTACACCTGTCAGATTGGCTAAAATCAAAACCACCAATGATAGCCTTTGCTGGAGAGGATGTGGAGTAAGGGGTACACTCATCCATTGCTGGTGGGAATGCAAACTTGTGCAACCACTTTGGAATGCAATGTGGAGGTTTCTCAGGAAATTTGGGATCAACCTACCCCAGGACCCAGCAATCCCACTCTTGGGAATTTACCCAAGAGATGCCCAATTATATTACAAAAGCATTTGTTCAACTATGTTTATAGCAGCATTATTTGTAATAGCCAGAACTTGGAAACAACCTAGATGTCCTTCAGTGGAAGAATGGATGAAGAAACTGTGGAATATATACATATTAGAGTACTACTCAGCGGTAAAAAACAATGACATCTTGAATTTTGCATGCAAATGGATGGAAATAGAAAACACCATCCTGAGTGAGGTAACCCAGGCCCAAAAAGATGAACATGGGATGTACTCACTCATAATTGGTTTCTAGCCATAAATAAAGGACATCGAGCCTATAATTCGAAAAAAAAAAAAAGAAGATATATAAGAAGGTGAATCCAAAGAAAAACATATAGTTATCCTCCTGGATATTGGAAGTAGACAAGATTGACGGAGAAAAAATAGGAACTTGGGGTGGGGTGGGATGGGGGGATGGGGGATGGGGAGAGAAAAGTGTGAAGTGGAGGATGGGAAGAGCTTGGGGGAATAGGAAGGTTGGGATATAAGAAGGGTGGATATGGGAACAAGGAATTATATATCTTAGTTAAGGGAGCCATTCTAGGGTTGGCAGAGACTTGACTCTAGAGGGGTTCCCAGGTGTCCAGGAAGACGCCCCCAGCTAGGTCCTTGGGCAGCTGAGGAGAGGCTGCCAGAAATGTACAGATCCTATTGCCATACTCATGAATATCTTGCATATCACCATAGAACCTTCACCTGGCATTGGATGAAGAAAATGACAGAGCCCCACATAGAAGCACTGGATTGAGCTCCCAAGGTCCTGATGAGGAGCAAAAGGAGGGAGATCATGAGCAAGGAAGTCAGGACCGTGAGGAGTGCGTTTACCCATTGAGAAGGTGGGACAGATCTAAAGGGAGACCACCAAGTTTAGTTGGAATGGGACTGATGGAACAGGGGACCAAACCAGACTCTCTGAATGTGGCTGACGGTGGAGGAGGCCTGAGAAACCAAGGAGAATGGCCATGAGCATGAACTCTACAGCATGGATGGGCTCACTGTGAGCCTTGTCAGTTTGGTTGCTCACCTTCCTGGACTTAGGGGGAGCTGGGTGGACCTTGGACTTAACATAGTGAAGGGAACCCTGATGGCTCTTTGGCTTGGAGAGGGGCGGAGTGGGGGTATGGGTAGAAGGGAGGGGAGGGAAGGGGGAGGAGGAGGGGAGGAGGTGGAAATTTTTAATAAAAAAAGAGAAAAAAATTAAAAAAAAGAGGGAACAAAAAAGAAAAAAAGAAAAAAGGGAACCTTTGAAATAAAAAAAAAATGATATTTTACTCTTCCAAGTTTCTTAGAGATTATTAATTGATTTTTAACTTTAAATAAGTATTATAAAGTGGCTTTTTATGGAATCACTAATACACCTTATGAGCATAATTTATAAATTAAAACTTTAGAACAATTCTAATTAAGAATAGCAAGTTCAGAGTGAGCGATCTTTAGTTGCTTTTTGATGTTTATTTATGTTTCTTCTGATTTAATGCTCTATTTACCTTACCTATATAATATAATTGGATGATCTAACAGTTTTTGGACATGTAAGAAGCAATGTTCTATAGGAACTCATTATCTAGATATGGAAGACTCACATAATATTACTGTAAATCAAAAAGAGCCTTGTTAAATACTATTAAAAATCTTCCTTATATATGCAAATTCAACTTAGAGTGAAGCTCAGCCAGTGTTCTTGGTTGGGAATAATTCCCAATATTAATGGCTGAGTAGGGTCTAAGCATTTTATTAACTGCTGATAGTAAAGTAGCTTCATCTTAGTAATATTAGACTCAGCTTAATGATTTGGAGACCAGTGAGGATTACTGTGAAATTGGTTCTAGGCTTTGATAAGCAAGCTCAAAACTAAAGTGTTTGTTTTCAGGGATGGCAATTTTGTATTGAATAACCAATTGGTATAGTCTTTCTTGTGGAAGACTATTTCTTTGTCTTTTAGCATTCTTTAGTTGTCTGTAGTCCTTTGTGTAGGATGCAGGACTCCTGATCTTTTCCCAACCCTTGTAACCCTTCTATGCAAGGGTATGTATGCATCATCCAGGGGATAAATAAAATTATCAAACTTCTACAAAACCTTAAACCTACTACAGTGACTTGCATGTAAGATATGTTGACACAAAAGTGGCACAAATGTTGGAGGGGTAACAAGTAGTCTCTGATTCAATGCAAGTGTACTTAAGGTCCAGTCTATGAGATGAAATAAATGCCTGACAGACTAGTCAGAAATATGAGACTAGATAGGCCATTCACCTAGGGAAAAGTCAAATACTTTTGTTCTGCTAGAGGAATAAAATGACTCCTAATGACATTCTTCTATAAACATGGATCATTTTCCTACTCACCAACCATCAGAGAAGCTTTTGTTGTACTATATAGGACCTAATACATAGAATCACAGCAGAACAAATGCAGAGAATGTAAGATTTGGGACTGTCTGTCTTAAATGGGATGTCAACAAATCTTCTTCGACTAAGGACTCGGGAAGCTATGCAGAAGAGGAAGTAGAAAATTATGAGATCTAGATGGGAAGGATTGATGACATCAAGGAAACCTCCAGACATAACCGTAATGTGACACAATAGAACTCACAGATATTGTAGTATCAGACACAGGGCATGATCAGGTTAACACAAGACTGTATCCTTGTGCTCAAACTGGGAAGCAGGCATGAGAACCCTCTCCACACCAAGGCGGTACCTAGAATTGCTAACTGCTGGCAAAAGAAAATATTGATTTTCCAATGAATTCTCACTGGGTATATTAGCCACACTTTAGTGTAGACCCCATTTCCAAGAATAGATGTCAGCACAAAATAAACTCAATGGTATTTTTGTAGAATTTTTGTATTGCATTGATTTATTGGCATACTTTCGTTTCATTGGTCGTTTACTTGTGTATTTGACTCTTTGGTTCTTTGGTGTGTGTGTTTCTGTGTGTGTGTATCTGACAGAAAAGGGGGGGGGGAGAGAGAGAGAGAGAGAGAGAGAGAGAGAGAGAGAGAGAGAGAGAGAGAGAGATTCTCAGGCTTGTTTGTGTGATGGGTCAGTAGGGAAGATCAGGGAGGACCTGGTAAGGAAAAAAAAAAACATGAATAGAATATATTGTATAAAAATTTGTTCATAGTAAAATGACAAACTAGTTAAGTAATTATTTAAAAATACTATGAACTGTTTCATATGTTGCAGTCCTAAAAAATATTTGCTGTTATTTCACCAAAACCTGGTTTTATTTTCTTCAATTTTATAGAAAATCATTTCATAACAACTGAAATTAATGTTAATTTTATGTTTAAGAAAATTGATTAAATGTATACAATGAGTGCAGAATTGACTGTGTAGTAGTCAGGTATTAAAAGATGAGATGTTTTATGTGGTCTCTGAAGATAGAGTAAATAATAAGAAACAGCTTTATACTGACAGAACTTAATTTAGCTAAATCTATGATGTTTTATCTAAGGCAAGATAAACATGGTTATATATGGAGCAAAACTCGATAAAATACAATGACATCTGAGTTTGCTTAGAATCTTTGATGTGCATCAAATTTCACAAGAAAATATTTTGGATTAGAGTAGGTTATTTCTTAAAATGAAATGCTATGGGATTATATGATTACTCTTATAATGTAGAAAGGAAAGAGATACCTCAGAGAAGGAAAGGATGAAGAAAGAAAGTTTTACCAGACTACTGATTGCAGCCAAGGAAAAGGATGTTTGTATTATTCAAAGAGATGAGAATTGAAAGTAGGAGGAAGAAGTCAAACTATTTGCAGCTGATAAGACAGTGAACATGACTCCAAAACGTCTACCAGGAAACTCCCATGCTGATAAACACCTTCAGTAATGTGACAGAATGCAAGATTAACTCAGAAAGAAACAATAGCCCTCCTGTATACAAATGATAAAGGGGCAGAGAAAGATATCAGAGAGACATTGCCATTTGAAATAACCACAAATCATAATAATCTTGGGGTAACTCAAATTAAACAAATGAAAGAACTGTATAACAAGAACTTTAAGTCTCCAAAGAAGGAAATTGAAGAAAACATCAAAAAATAGAAAGCTCTTCCATGCTCTTGGATAGGTAGAATCAACATAATCAAAATGGCAATCTTATCAAAGCAATTTATAGGTTCAATGCAATCAGCATCAAAATCCCAACACAATTATTCACAGACCTCAAAGAAACAATATTCAACTTCATGTGGACAAACAAAAACCCAGGATAGCTAAAACAATCGTGTACAATAAAGAAACTTCTAGAAGCATCACCATCCCTGAATTCAAGCTCTACTACTGATCTATAATAATAAAAACATCTTGGCATTGGCATAAAAATAGATAGGTGAATCAATGGAGTCAAATTGAAGTGCCTGACACTAATCCATACAAATATGACCACTTGATTTTATACAAAGCAGCTACAGTGGAAAAAAGAAATCATCTTCAACATGTAGAAGATTGCAAATAGATTCATATCTTTTGCCATGAAAATACTAAAATCCAAGTGAATCAAAGACTTCAAAAGAAATCCAGGTACACTGAACCTGACAGAAGAGAAATGGGAAGTAGACTTGGACAGAGTAGCATAGGAGACCACTTCATAAATATAACACCAGTAGCACAGACTCAGACAACAATCAATAAATGGGACTTCCTAAAACTGAAAACCTTCTGAGGGCAAATGACAGAGTAAATAAGACAAAATGCCAGCCTACAGAATGGGAAAAGATATCCATTAACCCCACATATGACAGAGGACTGATCTCCAAAGTATATAAAGAACCTTAGAAACTAGAAATCAACATACAAAACAATCCAATTAAAATGACTCTGAGATACTATCTTACACCTGTCAGAATGGCTAAGTTAAAAAATATTGAGAATAGCTATGTTGAAGAGGGTGAGGAGTAAAGCTAACACTCTTCCACTGCTGTTGGGAGTGCAAACTTGTACAGAACTTTGGAAATCAGTATGGTAGTTTCTCAGAAAATTTAGAATTAGTCTACCTAAAGATCCAGTGAAACCACTCTTGGTCATATAACTAAAGGATTCTCAGTCACTTGCTCAGCAATGTGTATAGGAGCATTATTCATAATAGCCAGAACTTGGAAACAATCTAGATTCCCTCAACAGAAGAATGGACAAAGAAACCTGGTACCTTTTCACAATGAAGTATTACTCATCAGAAAAAAAAAAAACCAATGACATTGTGGCAACTTAAATACAAACTAATGAGGGAATAAAGAAAATATATATGTGCATGACATAAAATTTAAACCTTTAAAACTGAGGGAAATAATATTATCTACAACATCTCTGATCCAGAGGGACATTAAGGGAAAAATTAGAGGGGATAAATATTACAAAAGTCAAATTATATGATAAATCTCAATAGTCAGCGCCACAGAGTCAGACAGTAAATGAGTTCTATGTGATTAGGAAGGATGAAATGGAGAAGAGTTGGCAATAATATACAAGGAAGCAGTTGTTCAAAATGAATAATTAATGTAGATATCTAATTTACTAATAAGAGATTATTTTAAAATGCTGGATACTTAATACATGCTAAGACGCTAGAATTTGCATAGTCTTGCCATAATGCACACAGGAAATAACATTAACAAATAAAGATAACCAAGGAATCTCATGGAGTTGATTAAGATGTTTATGCCATTGATAAATTTGTAGCATCTTTAATGCATACTAATATTAAAACCTAAAAGTTTGTATAAATAACCCATGTAAGTATTTTCAGACAATTACACATCAATAAACTCTGCTTCTTATAGGTATTTGATGTAGTATTGGGAAGATTTTTGACATATTTTCATACAACCAGAATGTATCAAAATTTTCACGCAGTTTAGGATTACCATTGCATCTAGATATGTATCCATTATATTGGATCAGATTTTAAGTGTGAATTGGCTATGCTTTAAATGTGAGACAAAAAGCTTCAAGTTCACTAAGAAGCCGGGCAGTGGTGGCGCATGCCTTTAATCCCAGCACTCGGGAGGCAGAGGCAGGTGGATCTCTGAGTTCGAGGCCAGCCTGGTCTACAAGAGCTAGTTCCAGGACAGGCTCTAGAAACTACAGGGAAACCCTATCTCAAAAAAAAAAAAAAAAAAAAAAAAAAAAAAAAAAAAAAAAGTTCACCAAGAAGAGCATATTTCTCAACCTTTTTATTTCTTCTGAGGTGGATTACATTTAAAATATTCTTCCCTTTAGGACTTCTATTATACAATAATAAAGTTTCAAAAGGTAGGTATATATTTTATCAGACACTACAATTAACGCTGGGTAAATATAAGAAAGATGTAATGATAATTGCACACTTTTATAGGTGAAAAAATACCTCTCATGGTGAGTTTCTATTATTCCCAACTTGTGATGATTCAGTTTATTCTGAACCACACCTCTACTTTATAGAGGTGCTCAGCTGTTCTTTAGAGTACCTAGTGTATCCTCTGTGCAACTTATTTTCCATTTTTCACTAACTTTCTGATATTGTAATCCCCTCCACATGCTATGAATACCATTGGTGAATAAAGAAACTGCCTTCCCCTGTTGATAGGGCAGAACTTAAGTAAGTGGAGAAAACTAAATTGAATTCCTGGAGAAAGGAGGCAGAGTCAGAAGCCACGTAGCCCCGCTAGAGACAAACATGCCAAAACTTCATCTGGTAAGTCACGTGGCGATACACAGATTAATGGAGATGGGTTAAATTAATATGTAGTAGTTAGCCAATAAAAAGTTAGAGCTAACGGGCCAAGAAGTGATTTAAATAATACAGACTCTATGTGGTTATTTTGGGTCTGAGCTGCTGAGTGGCCAGAACAACCAGCAGCTTATTACAACAACTTTCTTCTACTCTTCCTTTACTTCTATTTAAAAATTTTAGAATTGTCTTTTATATGTCTTTTTTTCATCTTTTGTAGTTCATTTAATTTGAATGAACCCATACCTATAAGCAGGTCATTTGATATTTCATTTTCTTTTTTTTTTCAAATTATTCTCTAGCTATTTTAATCAATATTGGTCAACTTCTCTCTGCTCTTTTCACTTTATTTTTTTCAATTGATGTCTAATTACATTCTGAATTAAGAACAACAAAAATTAAGAGCTATGTGAAACATGTTTGAAGGAAATGAAGGTCATTGTAAGTTAAATATGTGTCATTAAACTTGATGCATTTTAAGGTTGTTTACCATGCCTCCTTTTTATCTTCACAAAATTTTATCTACCTCTTATATTTTCTATTAATTTCTATATTTAAGAAACAGAATATATGATCATATTAAAACCTTGCACTTTTCATTATTATCACATTTATTCTAAAACATTTGCAAACAAGAATTGTAAATATAACTTATAACAAACAGAATATTTATCATACTTCTGACTATATTTTTGTAATGTAATCAAGAAAAAGTAGTTGAAACTTTTTATTTTTGTTTTACTTTATAAATGTGCTTCTATGATAAAATCATTGCTATGGAACTCTCCAGAACAAAATTTCAAAGTTCATAAACTATTCAAACTAAGGCAATGAAATAAAAAAGTAACTGGAATTATGTGAGCCCAACATTTCTATCAGATATTTTCTTTAAAAAAAAAAAAAAAAAACACAGTTCATCAGAGTTAACATCTCACCAGCACTGAATGAGTTTCCCCATGATTAGAAGCATCAAAATTTGTGCCGCAGACTTTGCTATAACTCTAAATTATATGCCATTTATTTAGCAGTTACTGTGTAATTAGTGTATCTTAATTTGAACATTAAAAATGTATTGAGTTCTGCATGCACCATTTGTAATTACAAGATCAATTTGTGGTTAGTCTAGCTTGCTGCTAAGATTTTTGTAATTGGAGTATTTGTATGCACTTCCAACTTTAAAGAGCAGGTAGTGTTGGAGAGTATTTCAGTAAAAATAAATCATTTGTGTTTTACCAAGTATTGCTATTGAAACACACAAGAAGCAAAATCTATGGAAAGGCTTAACAATGCATTTAAAACAAACTATTATATTGGCAATTCTTCAAACATTAAAACACACATACATATGCACACATTCATTCACACACACACACACACACACACACACACACACAATAACAGGCTTAAAAGCCCTACTTAGAAAAATAGCACCTTTGTAGGATTTAAATTTGTTTATTTCAATAGGAAATATTTACTGTTATCTCAGGACATTTTAAATGTATTCTTTGGTTTTTTAAAAGTAATCAGACCTTTCAGAGAATTGATGTTTTGTTTTTCAAGGAAATGTCCCAGAATACCACTGATGAAATTTGAGCCAATCTCTTCTTGCTCTCTAAAACTTAAGACTAAATCAATGGAGGGACTGAAGAAGAGAGGGAGAGCCAGGGACGAGTCAAGAGAGGAGTGAAAAGAAGTAGGGAAAAGGCAGAATAGGGAAGTATGTCCCTGAGAAGAACAGTAGGTAAATCGAAGCAAAATGTACTTCCATCGCTCTCTAGCCAACTGCACAGAAAACCAACCACTGTAGAGAAATATTAATTTTTACATTACTAAGAGTGAAAAATTAAGCAGAAATCCATAAAATAGTGAGAGAAACTATCTTTAAAGTCATTCTGATCCATTTATTGCATACCATATATGTAATATACCTGCCATTAGACATACTAAAATAAATTTATAAGAATTAAATTCATCATCTGTAACTTGTAATCTCCAAATCTTCATTTGTAAACTTAGATAGATCATGACCATTTTGAAGGAAATATGTAAAATTACAGTTTGTCTTTATTTTACGTACGTTAGTGTTTTGCCTAAATGCATGTCTATGTGAGCGTATCAGAGCTCTTTGAACTGGAGCAACAGACAGTGGTGAGCTGCCTTGTGGATTGAATTCTGGGTATTGAACCCCAGTCCTCTGGAGAAGGCAACCAGTGATCTTAACTGCTCAGCCCTCATTTCTCCAGCTCACAGAAACTCAGAATCCGGAACAACAGCTAGAGACCCTGTACGGGAGTGATCTAGGCCCTCCACATACATGTGACTGTTGAGTAGATGGTCTCTTTGTGGGACTTCTACTAGTGGAATGAAGACCTGTCCCTAACACTTAACCTGGCTTTTGGGAACCTCTTCCTTATGCTGCGTTGCCTCATCCAGTAGTAATACAAAAGAATGGACTTAGTCCTACCTCAAATTGATACTTTCTTGACACCCCATGGGAGGTCTACCCTTTCTGAACAGAAATAAAAGGAGTGATTGGGGGACTGGAAGGGAGGAGAATGGGCCGGGGAAGGAAGTAGGAGGGAGGGGAGACTGTGGTCAGGATGTAAAATAAATGAAAAATATTGAATTAATGAAAAAATACAACACTGAATTGAGAAGCACATGATAATCAATCATTTATAAAATTTTAGTTTCATAGGTTGGGAACTTCAATAAAAAAATGGCATTTAGGGTTGGATATTTGGAGGTTATCAGGTAATGAAGGGAGAGTCCATTAATAATTTACTGTTGTTCAGTAATAGCTTTTTGCTATAGTTAGCTTGTAAAACTAGTTCTATGTCAACTTGCAAAGACATCCACTGTGCTCTGATAATTGTGCTGGTACCATAGCACTGGACTTGCGGTCCCCTGGTCCATGTCAAACAAAGTTCATTTACTTTTTCTGTTTCATTACATAAAAACAAGACTTTTGTTACATCAAAAAAATGGACTAATATACAGAAGAAAAATCTTGTGAAAATACACAAAATTGCAAAAAGGGTTTGTATTTGAAAAAGTAGTAGAAAATCACTGACTAAGTCTGTAAGGTGGCACAATCAGTTAGGAATGACAACTCAAAATCCTCAGATTGAAAGGCTTTTTATTCATCTGTAATTTACTACAGATCACCCTTGTAAGTATAAGTCACTGTTGTAAATTACAGACTGTGAAAAATTGGATTATTGAGATTCAGCCTTTATCCATTTTCTCATAACGACACCCATCCACTTGCAATTTCAATCGGTAAGTGCTATCTGTATTTGTTTTATATTAATGGCCTGGCACAATTTCATGTTGCAATAAAATTCTGTATTGATAACTTCTTCCAACGAGCTTTAAGACTACAAATTCTACTTTGATTAATAAGAGCCCAAGTCTCTGTTAAACATCCCTATTAATAATCTGCTACAGGTACACTAAAGATGGATGTCAGTGGCCTCTCAGTCAACACTTCATCTTGGAAATATTACCTGCCTTAACATAAAGAGACAGAAAAGCAGCAGCATAGCGCCAAGGCAGGAGTTAAATACCAGTCTTCCAAGAAGAGCAATTTTTCAAAACTAGACTTGTTTCGTGGTGAAAGAAACAGCATAATTGATCGGCGTTTATCAGGAAGCAGTATGAATTAAAGCTCAAATCTTTTAGTTTGCCACATCTTTCAGCTAGGTGGAAATAAGTAAGGAGAGAGATAATTTAATATCATTCTTGCTTTGAACTCTGAGAAAGAAAAACTGTCTAACAATTTAGAGACAAGAACAGCAATCTACTCCCACATGTCTAAGATATTTCCTTTTCATAGCATCTATACTTCTTAATTAGCTTTAAATTCTATAGTAGGAGTAAGTGATTGCAAAATGTATGTAAGAAGCATTGCAAGACTTTCATTGTTAGTTTAAGCAACCAACATTAATTGAGAATCTTCACTGCCTGGATTTCCTGCTTCATTAGAGAATCATTTCTAAGGTTGATCTTAGAGAAATGGTGATCGCGAATAATTGATCACCAACCAGGAACAGATTTTCTTTGCATGACATGGTGGCGCAGGCTTTAATTCCAGCACTTGGAATGGAGAAGAACAAGTATCTTGGTGAGTTTGAGACCTGCTTGGCCTCCATAGAGATTTTCAAGACAGACAGCATGTAGGGAGATCTTGTCTCAAAAAGACAAACAAACACCAATATGATCATTTTTACTAAAAAAATCAATAATTTGGTAAATATTATGTTTTACAAAAGTTACTGATACTGTTTCCAGTAAATTGGGTAAGTGTGATAAGTTCTTTTACTAGCTCTCCATCACTCCTTGTTTTTGTTCCTAGAAGTGAGCATGTCTGACTAGCCCAATTCTATCCTTCTAGATTGCTTTTCTCAAAGGATATGTTTCTCACTAAGGCTTCAAAGACCATATCTTTAGAGGTGAAATTTTTTCTTTTTTTATGATATTCTATTTTATTTATTTTTACCTTGAAGGCATAGTTTCTCCTTTATTCATACCTTCTAGATACCTCCCCCACATATACTTCCCATCTGTTTTCTCTTAAGAAAATAACATGTATCCAAGAGACAGCTACCAGGCAGAACAAAATAAGATTCAATAAGACAAGATGAAAGCCCTCATATTAAAGCTGGTTAAGGCAAGCCAAAAGAAAGAAAGGCATCTTAAAAGCAGGCAAAGGAGTCATAAATACAGACTCTACTAGTGTTAGGAGTTCCACACACCAAAAAGCTAACATCTATAACATATATACAGAGTGCATAGTGTAGAACCATGTAGGCTTCATGGTTGCTGGTTTAATCTTTGTGAGCTCACGTGAGCCCTGCTTAGTTGACTTCATGGACAATGTTCTCCTGTGTCTTCCAACTCTTCTGACAATAAAATACTTGCAAACTAAATCTAAGAACACATAAAAAGTGATTATACAATATGATCAAATTGACTTAATTTCAAAGATAAATAAACTGACATACATAAAAACAATAAATATAATCCACCACATAAACAGACTAAAGACAAAAACTTCATGACAATCTATTTAGGTATAGTTAAAGAACTTTGATAATATCCAAAACCCTTTCATGATATAAATACTGAAGAGAGTAGGGATACAAGTGACATACCTCAAAATAATATAGGCTATTTATTTCAAGTCCACAGATAATATCAACTTAAATGGAGAGATACTGAAAGCGATTCTTCTAAAATAATAAAAAAGACAAGGTTGTCCATTCTCTCTATACCTATTCAATCTAGGACTTGAAGTCTTAGCTAGAACAATAAAATAACTGAGGGAAATAAAAGGAATCCAAAGAGGAAAGGAAGCAGTCAAATTTTATTTATTTGCAAATGATATGATAATATATATAAATGAACCAAACAATTCTAACAGGTAAGTTATGTAGCTCATAAACACTTTAAGCAAAGTAGCATGAAACAATATTAAAAAGGACCTTTCAACTTAAACATGAACTTAAAACGATTCAATTTCTTGTTTATAAAGCCAAATATTTTTACTGTAAAATTTCACACAAATCCAGGGAAAAAATATGTAATACATAATTTGTTGATTAGTCATGGAAAACAGCTTATATACTTCAGTATGGTTTTTGACAATTACAATTTCTAAAATTTCACAAAATCATAGAATATTATTCATGCAAGTTAGAAAATACTTGTGATTAAATTTTCTTCTTATTCTGTGTTTTAGAATTTTTAATATAAAATGGAGGCTATACTACAGTTTCATAGATCATGGTAGTACATACTTTTTAACTCAATATGCCCATGGTAAAAGTGGAAGACATGGGTTCATATCCAGCCTTTGTTGTAAAGTGAGATACCCTTTCAAAAAAAGAAATTAAAAAGAGAGGAAGGAAGGCAGAAAAAGGAATAATAGAGAAACACCCATGAAAGCACCGTTCTGTGGAATCCTATACAAGATCAAGCCAGTGAATATTCTAGTATTGAGTGCTGGAGAAGCCCTGACTCCTACATGAGTAACTATGTAGAGTTGGTGACCTCTGGAATAGCAAGAGTGATGTTCTTTAAGGTTGTAGATCCATATAGTGCAATAAGATTATAGTGGACAGCCTCACATCCAGAAGTATCTTGATAATAACACTGGAGGGTATGAGTTAATAACAAAACAAACAGTATGAAAAAATATGAAAGAAAGAAAGGAAAAAAGACAAAATGAAACTGGGAGTTGGGTATGACAATGGCAAAGCAACGGCTCTGGGATGAACGAGAGCAAGTGCAGGGGGCAAGTATGACTAAAATATCTTGTACAGAGATTTCAAAGAATTAACAAGATAATTAAGAAAAGAAGTGAAGTAAAGAACTTCAAATAAAAATGGTATTTTCAGTAGGTGACTGAGAGTGTTAATCCCAATACTGGGTAAGAGAAAGATCCAGTGTCACCAATCGAAAATCAGTCTGTCGAACATAGAAAAACCTGAATGAGACAAGCGAACGAAGACACATGGCATTATTCCTGAAATGCCTGCTCTTTTGTTTTCAGGTACTGGAGAATTATATAAAGGTTCCTTCCATGTGTCAATCTGTTTTTCGAAATACAGTTACTTTCCCCTCTTTTAGAGACAGAATCTCACTATTCAGCCCTGACTAGTCAGGTGCTCAATATGTAGAACCGGCTGTCCTGCTGGGATCGCATCACAGATATTTGCCAACTTCTGCCTTAACTTCTGGCAGTGGAATTAAAGGTGTACGTCAACACAAATGGATGACTGTGGTTTTCTTTTTGAAATGCATTAAAAACTTTAAAATATTTTTTACTCTTGCCTGCAACTTTATTGGCAAGAATTTCCAATTCAACATACATAATAATGTATAGAAATCAGTGTTGCCAAGGGGGAGGAGGAGGGGAGGAGATGGAAAATAAAAAAAAAAAAAATGAAATGTGTTGCCATAGAAAAATCATTCTGTGTTTAGCTCAATGAACTTACAAGGAGATTTAATGAGACATAATGGGTTTAAATTATTTATTTTTCTTTTATCTATATGAGTGTTTGCTTGCACATGCATGCCTGCTGTCTGCTGAGTCAGATCTTGGGAACTGGAGCAATGGAGGGCTTTGCACCACCTGTGGTTGCTGAGAATTGAACCAAGGTTTTCTGCAAGAGTAACAAGCACTTTCAACCTTGGAGTCATCTCTTCATCAACCTGAAAATATAAAATTCTGATATGTGAAAATTTCTGTGTCAGAGAAAATAAGGAACTGAACAAAGGAAGCTTTGGCAGAGGCATTGGGAAGTATGTGTGTGTGTCAGAAATAGGTCTATCTTAGTACCTACACTGTACAACATAGCCCATTGATAAGGGGGTTCACAAAGCTAAGACAATAGCTTTCAATATTTAGCATTTAGGTTATGACTTAATCATGTTATCAAAGATTTTGTAGTTAGTATAACAATGTTTTTAGCTGTTAAAATTATTTATTATATTAATAAAATATTTTCACATTAATTTTATATTACATGTATTTTTATTACATATATTTTGTGTATATTATTGATTTGTATTGATGAACTATTTTCTGATATATTTGCTTAAATGCTATGCCTGAAATCTTGAAAGAGAAATGTATCATTTTAGAACAAATACCATCTTTCAGAATATCAAAATATTTTATATACTATAAAACATTCAAATTGAGAATGCAGTGACATAAAGATAAATTTTATAATTGGTTAAAAAGAACTATAGCTAGATGTATTCTCTGTCCTGCTGGTCCCCCTGGACCGATTTTTCTCTGCCTACTCATTCCCCAAACCACTTATGAAATAACCACTCTGTGACTTAATATTAATTGCAAACTCTTTGGCTCTTAGCTCAGGCTTCTTATTAACTAACTCCTATATCTTAAATTAACCCCTTTCTATTATTTTATACTTTACCATGAGGCTTGTAGTTTGTTGCCTCACATTTTGTTTCTTGGGCAGCTACATGGCATATGCTTGGCTCCATCTTTCTCCCTGCATTCAGTTTAGTTTTTCTACATATCTCTGTTTTGCCCTTCCATAGGCCAAAGCATCTTCTTTATTAGCTAATGATAATAAAACATATTTAAGGCATATAGAGTGGAATCCCACATTATCTACCCTTTATTGTCTAAATGAAAAGAAAGTTTTAACATTTATATAGTAAAATTACATATAAAGAACAGGTATCAATCAATAATTATAGTTACAATATTTAGTCTATTTGTATCTGGCAAAATTAAAGAATATATTGTGTTATCTAGCTTAAGATTGTGAGTCTAAAGTTTCATATCTAATTTATCTTTAATTATAACTAAGAAAAACTATAATTTTAACTACCTAGTCTTCAATTCCATAAAGGATGTAATACTACAAGTATTATAGAGAAGGATATACTACTACAAGTAAACAGGAAGTGGATTGGCATTGTAAGTAGCTTCCAAAATTCTAGAACTGACAGAGACATCACATTGCCTGGATGTCACACAAAGTTGTTCTATAATGGTGAGGCATACATCTTCAACCTATAGTCCCAGAGCATTTGACATTTTTTACTAAACCAGGATTTTGAAGATACAGTTTTGCCTTGCATTGAAAAAGTTCATTGCTTGTTTGTTGTTTTCCTCTGTTTCCTACAGAATGTCTGGCAGTTTCCTCTATGAAAGCAGGGATCCAGAAGCTATCCTGTCTTCATCCTGTCTTATCTTAGCAAGTTGGGCAGTCACTTTCTCATGGGATCTGTATGTCCAGCTTATACAACATATAGTAAAGCACTTTAGGCAAAGGCAATCTCTTGTCATATCATTAGCAAACTTTATAAGGAGCCTCTGTGATGCCCATCATCCTCTGCTCATGCCAGCAAACAGAGCCCATCTTAAAAAAAATGTAGCTACCAGAAAGCTACAATTGACTCACATATTTATGAGTCTAGAAGTGCTCTTTTAAAGCTTCTTTTTAGAGTTTATGTGGAGGTATGTTGCCTGCATTGAGAACCAGATGTAGCTAAATGTATTTATTATCCTGCTGGTCCCCTTAAACCTCCCTGCCTGCTTGTTCCTGAAACCACTTATGAAATAATCACTCTGAGTCTTAATATTAATTACATACTCTTTGACCTCTTAGCTCAGGCTTCTTATTAACTAACTCTTACATCTTAAATTAACCCATTTCTATTATTTTATATTTTACCAAGAGGCTTGTGGTTTGTTACTCACATCTTGTTTCTTGGGCAGCTACCTGGTGTCTGTCTCACTCTCGTCTTTCTTCTTGCATTCTGTTTAGTTTTCTCACCTACCCATATTCTGTCCTGCCATAGGCCAAAGCAACTTCCTTATTAACCAATGGTAATCAAACAGTCACAACATGCAGGGGGGAATCCCATATTATAGGAGTCATTTACTATTAAAATTCTTAGTTGCTTCTTATCTGTGTGAATTTTGGTTGTCTCTGTTCTGTTTTGTCAGCTTTCTATAAGAAATGATCTTAGAAAATCAAGAATATGATTTGTGATACTCAACAATGTTGTTATGGTTCTTATTCTCTATTTTCTTAATTAGTATTTCAAAACAACTTTTGAAACTTTAACATTTTAATGTTTTCTATTTTTAGTTTTAAAAAGTACATGATTAGGAGAGCCCTTTGTTAGTATAAAAAGCATTCTGTGAGAATACAAAGGAAATGAGAAGTTATTGGGAATTTATATGATCAGAACATATTATACAATATATAAGTAACTCAATAATCTAAAAATGAAACTAAAACTCTATTGTTAAAAATATGCAATTTTATTAAGTTCATTCTTATCATCTTCAATATGTCTTTGAGTCTAGAAAAATCTTTTCTAAGTTTTTGAATTAGTTTTATTCTTTCCTGGTTTCTGATATATTTTAAGCTTCTCAATATTTTTATTTAAAATTTTTATGTAATTTTAGTGTGATTGCACAGTCTAAAATTTGGTTTATTGAACAAAATGTATCTAAGGAAATATGCAGAGTTGCATTTCAGTTTCTTTTATGTGTATGTATGCACATATATGTGTGGAAGAGAGAAGACCTGATATATGATACAGGTTTTTGATCTTACTGGAGCTGGGATTACAAGTAGCTTTGGCACACCTGGCTTGGCTATTGAAAGATAACTCAGTCTTCTGTGTGTTCCCTCGGCTGCTCAACTTGCACTATAGGATGCATTTCCTTCTTGAATAGTGCTTGCCTATATCCTCGGTATTTGGGGATATGAGGGAAGCTTAAAATATATCTGAAAGTGGCTTACATGGAGGGCTGACTGAGAAGCCAAGGACAATGGCACTGAGTTTTGATCCTACTGCATGTACTGGATTTGGGGGAGCCTAGTCTGTTTAGATGTACACTTTCCTGGACCTGGATGAAGGGGGAAGGACCTTGGATTTCCACAGGGCAGGGAACCCTGACTGCTCTTTGGACTGGAGAGGGAGAGGGAGGGGAGGGGGGAGAGGGAGGGAGGGAAATGGGATGTGATGAGGAGGCAGAAATTTTTAATAAAAAAAAGAAAAAAAAAAAACAAAAAAAGGGGAAAAGCTTTATAAGGTAGAAAGGGAAAGTTATTCACTTTATGAGTTAAAAATGCTTATATCTGGGGTTTGGGTCTGTATTAGAATGCCATAGAGTCAAATTCTACTTCTTTTTGAGACTTGATATTCCTCACAAAGTAGTAAAGTAAACATCTTTAAAATTAAGAGAGTATTGATTCAGCTGGTACACAGGCGGCTGGCCCCAAAACAACTCAAGCATATGTTCTTATTTATGGTAAAGTTCCTCAATGCTTGTTTCTTGGCGTCAGTGATGACCTTCCCATCCTGCTTTTCAAGGAGTCAAAGCAACTGCAGCATGTGGTTGCTAGGATACATGTGCAGACTTTTTTGTTGAACATGTATTGTAACAGCTTGATTTGTCATTAAAATGGAGAAATCGTGAAAACAAATGATTACTATTTGGAAACTAGATTAACAAATCTTGATTTTCTACTAAAACCCACGGTTGTGTGATATGAAGATATGTGCTTGTGTGTTGATATATAATCATAATGCTATTATTTAATGTGAATGCTACATCAGAAAAAATAATGTGTATGTGGTATGTATAAATTTACATTTCCTAAGTAGAATCATTATACCAAAATTATATTTTTATTGTGTTTGGTATTATTTTTCTCATACCTAGTTTAATTATATATTTTGTTAATCAACTAGCTTACTGTTCATAGCTAATAAAACTTATCATGATATAATACTCAGAAAAGAAATTATCTATGACTGTTGACATTTACTTTGAGTACCTAATGTGACTCCTGTATTATTGTGCTGATATTTCTGGCTCTCTTTTTATTTATTTATTTATGTACTTATTCTTTTTATTTAACAAAAAAGAAGACAACAATTGGATGATTATACATGACAGTCTGAGGGCTTGGAGGGAGAAGGGAGTAGGGCATGGTAATAGTTGATAGAAGATGATCAATTTATATTATATACACATATGATATACCATAACAAAACCCATAATTTATGAAATTAATAAAAGCTAATAAAATGGAAAAAGTCTCACTAAACATTTCAAGCTGTTTTTAAACTTGTGATAATGCAGTCACCAGCCTTTCTAGTGGCAAAAATGACAAATTTGGGCCACTAGGCATATGCCCAAAGGATGGCATTGCATGTGGCATGACGTCAGTGTTGTATGCTGTGTCAGTCACAGCATCAGTGTAGTTTAGTCCTGCAGTATTTACCCATCCTCTTTAGCTATTCAAAATCCTAAATACCATCATTCTCTGAAGCAAGTTGTTTTCAGATGCTTTCAAATTTTTTTTGCATTGATACTATACAAAACATCTGTTAAATTGAAAGCCAAAATACCAAACTAAGGTTTTCTAATTAAAAACTGAATAGTTTGTGACACAGAATACGTCTTAACTTTCACTAATATAGATAGTATATTTTTATTTTAGCTTTCATCCATATGGAAGTGGTTATGGGTGATTAATAAAATGAGAGGAAGAAAGGGACTCAGATTTTATTA
Source organism: Arvicola amphibius (assembly GCF_903992535.2). Classification (NCBI taxonomy): domain Eukaryota; kingdom Metazoa; phylum Chordata; class Mammalia; order Rodentia; family Cricetidae; genus Arvicola; species Arvicola amphibius. The sequence continues at coordinate 92,265,949 of NC_052054.1, forward strand.
TACTAGGAAATTGAAATCTTAAGGGAGATGTTAAATGACTTATGAGCCATTTACTGTTTAAAAATTGCAGAAATTCTGTGAATTAAAAACCTTAAAATTTTTTACTTCATCAAGTTTCCCAAAAAGAGAAAATAAAAAAGTTTCTTTTTTCAGATAGAAGTGCAATTTTACAGAATTTCTTAGTTGCAAGGAATGCCTAATTGTAAGTCTTGTATAACATATAGACATTTAATTGAGGATATTAATTTCCTTGCTTTAGATGCTGACACATAACCATTTAACATTTATGTCAGTGACAGATATTTATTTCAGCACTGCTAGCTATAACATATAAAAATTTAATTATGAACATTCATTTCCTTCTATTAGACTTGATGTATACCCATTTAACTATCACATCATAGATATATATTTTTTCACCAATGCTAGCTCTGAAATGCCAAACTCAAACTGTGAACCCCTATTGACTTGTTCTAGTTCTAAGAACAAAAAAGGCACCAATGTGATGGAAAAGTGATATTTTACTGTCAAAACTCTTGTAATAAAAGATACTTTCAATCTTTACTAAGTAAATATTTAATCAAAGAATAACTGCAAATATAAATTCATGCATGAGCAATTATCTAACAAAAGACAATATGAAATTGAACTAATTTAATACAAGTTCAAAAATAAAACTTAGTGAAGTATTATTTTACCAAATGTAAAATAACTATGAAATGACTCAAAGAATAGAGAAACTGCACATAAAACATAAATAAACATTCACACCAACAAAAGAAATTGGGGTTTGGCATACTAAAGATTGGGACCAGGGAAGTATACATGCTAGACAAGGGACTATACACACCACTGAGTTAAATCTTTATCCTGCCTTTACATTTTCTTTGGCACTCCTTTTTTTATATGACTCGGAGATAAAATTTATTGCATTCAATAATCATGCTTTTAGAACTGTAAACTAAGGTTAGTTCTCTCTTTGATAAGCTCCTTTAGAGATAGTGTTTTATCATAGCAACAGAAAAGTAAGTAATGTGGAAGCTAAAGCCACAAGTTGGGGGTTGTTCTGAGGAACCTGACCATGAATTTTTCCGAAGGGATGTGAAAGGCGATGAACATTTCAGACAAACAAACAGACAAAAAACAATGTCACTCTGTAAACAGAGCATAATGGGCCACTCTGGTTGGAATGTGGAAGACAATTTTGCCCAAAGTAGACAGTTCAAGAGATTTTATAGGGGAATACCATAAGCTGCACCTGCACTAGAAACCATTCTTGGGATGTTTTAGGGAAAAAATCCTCTATTTTGGAGAAGAAAAGAAGAAACTAAAAAAAGATGAAAACCTAGCCATGTTCCAAAAAACAGACCCCGGATAAATTAAAAAGTAATGGACTAAATGGACTAATTTCTTTGTCAGGAAAAATTTAAAGATAGCATACCATTGAGACAGTTGTGTGGTTATTAGTAATAATGTTTGCGCAGGTCAGCAAAAGAAAAGGAAAAGCCATGGAATTTACTTTGAAGAGAAAAGGAGCTCTAAGAAGTTTAAGGTTAATGCCATGGCATGTGTTAAAAAAAGGATCTTGCAGTTGTTCAGGAGAATAGCTCTATAAGACTATTACAGAGCTATATTAGTATATATATATATATATATATATATATATATATATATATATATTAGATGCTCATTATTATACGAGAGCAGTAAGAAAGGAAATCCAGTGGAAACTCCTAACTCAACTTAGATTGTTCTTCATGAAAGAAAAAAGCCTAAGGAGATTTCTGTTCACAAATAGAGAAAAAAATAGTTACTACTGATGTTATTCAGGTGGTCTAGGGCATATTCCAAACTAACAGTCCAGTGGGCAGTGGGGCAGTGTTCTCCACATGTACCGATTTCTGTATGAAAGGTGCAAGAACAATGAGGTTCCGGTGTCGCTTAACTTTAGCATGCCAGAGTCCTCCTTATAAGAACTAAACAAATTGCTCCACCTGAGGAATGGATAGGGGATCGGAAGAGGGAGGGTGGGGGCAGGAGAAAGGGAGGGAGGAGGAACTATGGTAGGTATGTAAAGTGAAAAGTAAGTTTTTCAATAAAAAATAAAAAATATTAATGTCACAGGCTCTTTTTTCCATAGCTTCACACGGCTACTGAGGAGGGCAGGTGTGCTGCAGAAAAGGAGTCTTTGCAAAAATGGCCCTTGGGAGGCCATTCTGTGAAGCTGTGAAAGTGAAGCATGAGTTGCCTCATTGTATTATACATAATCTTTATTTTAGTAAAATATGCTCATTTACATGTTTATTACATAGTCACATCATTTGAACCATAACTTCTCATATTCTAGCAATGTATTTAATTGGCAATGAATTGGTCTACACTGTTGAGGATGGTGTGTGTGTGTGTGTGTGTGTGTGTGTGTGTGTGTGTGTGTGGTTGTGTGTTGGTAAGTTCTGATTGATTACTATACTGGCTGGATTTTGGTTGTCAAATTGATATAAGCTAGAGTCATCAGAGGATGGAGCCTCAGTTGAGGAAATACCTCAGTGAGATCCAGTTATAAGCCATTTTCTCATTTACTGATCAATGTGAGAGAGCCCAGCCCATTGTGGGTAGTGCCATCCATGTGCTGCTGGTCATGGATTCTATAAGAAGGTGGGTTGAGCAAGTTATGGTAATCAAGCCAGTAAGAAGCTCCCAGCCATGGCCTCTGCATCAATGCCTGCCTCCAGGATTCTGCCATGTTTGAATTCCTGTCCTGACGTCCTTCAGTGATGAACAGTAATTCTGACATGTAAGTCAAATAAACACTTTTCTCCCCAACTGGCATTTAGTCATGGTGTTTCCTTGTAGCAATAGAAACCCTAAAACAGGTACCTTTTATTCAACTTTCATAACCAAACATATTGAGAATAATATAACTTTCAATTATATTACAAAGTGAGTCAGATCAATGTTACTAGTATATTTTAAATTATATTTTATTTTCAGGGATTCTTCAAGTATTTTTTTTTGATTTGCTTGTGTAAATGTTTTTCTCTCTTATTAATAACAATTATGGTAATCATATTTATTATAGAAGAATTCTAATTGTTCTGACTTCTTGAAATTTAACAATTGGTTGCATGGTCATCTTGCTACAAAGAAGTTTGGGGTAGACAATTGAATAATGAATGATTGTATGAAAATTTGGAAGATGAGAGAAATTCATACTTTTCACATCTTCAAGTACTTAAAAGTTGAAGCGCTGAATGAGGAGTTACAGTTAAATCTACTATTACAAATGGATTAATGATCCATTTGTAATACAAAACTGATCACATAAAAGTAAGAATTATGAAATAAAATCTTGTTTAAAGAAACTTTATTCTAAGATATTTAAAGTAAACAATAATAACTGAAATAAAACTATTAACAAATTTACCATAAAATTATACTCTGTTTCACTGGTTTATGTAGAGATTATGGATTAGGTTAAAGGAATAAAGAGCAGTATATAATTGGGACTAACAGAATAATTAGAAGGCCTGAGTAAGAGGAGTTATAGTATGTCTTATAGAAGCAATTTCTAAGATGCCAATGAAAACTTACAACATGAAATATGCACCAAAATAGTTGTGGCAGGGCTAAGTATACTTCCTAAGAGAATGTTTAAATAAAAATTGGTTACTTGAGCCTCCTACAATAAATTTTTGTAAATGAGAAATAAACTAATCAAGACTCTATATTTTCCAACTAACTTTAGAGGAAACCTTTTGAACCTTGAAAACACTGAATTTAGAGTGAAGTGTTTCTTGAAACATAATAATTCCAAAGTAAGAAATAGTCTCTGTGGAAATATTAAATCTAAGATGCCACCAGTGAGATATACCCTTGAAGACAGAATCAAATAAGTTGTCTAGTTCTAAGATAAGTTAGTAGAACTTCTCAAATTAAAATGTACTTTAAAATGTCTTAGTGGTAATCCTTCAAAAAATACTGAAGGTCAAATGAAAAGCAGATAAAGATTCAAATTGATTAGTGCGTGTGTACATGTTTTTCATGTGGAGTTGATTGTCATTAATTCTATCAATAGCAGGGTTTTTTCACAATACTATTTTAGAATATATTTGAATAATTAGGATTCACAAAGAAGGAAGCCCAGAAACGAGGAGTTTGGGGATGCAGTAAGGAATCACACACATTTAATTTGCACCTCAAGTACATACATGAGAATAGAAAACATTGAGTTGGTCACAGTTACATGGTTCTTTTGTGGTCTAAACCAAATTATCTATGATTATATAGCCAGTTTGAGCTTCTGATTGGCTACCCATGCTCTAATATTCTTTACTAGAGGTATTTAAAATAATGTTTTGAAATTTTACTTAAATTTGTTAACTAAACAATATTAAGGTTTTGGGTATTGTCTTTTCAGAAATCTTTCAGTCCTCCTCTCCATTTTTATGTTCTTCAGCAGAACAATACTTAAAGAAGTAAAACAGTTGGCCTTGCGCTAAAGTTCAGAGATGAGCTATTTACTACCTAGAATGCTTGCTAACGTGGTCATGATGTTGTTCACAGTAATAAGAACCCCAACTATGACACACATGATCAACAGCATGGGCTTACTCTTGGCAAGGCTGATCTATTTACATATGATACTGAGTGGCAAATTTATTAAACAGCAGGAAAAATTAGCACTGACCCCTATATGTGGATTCTATATAGAACCTAGTGACAGATTGATTATGTTAGGCTATAGAATTAACCACTTCTATTATGGATATGGAGGTTTTTATTGTAATTGGCATTTATACTTATGAATTTTGCCATAGATCTTTTTCTGCTATAACCACCATCTATGCCATCTATGTATAAGGACTCATAGAATACCTCATCCGATGAGATTTCATTTTACATAGCATTGCTGTCAACCAAGGTACTTGGTTCACCTACAAAGAAGTGCACATATTCACTGCTATCACCATGTTCCCCACAATCCTGTAATGGCTAGATCAACAGAGTGACAGATAGCTTTACAAAGCCTAAACTTCAGTGCCAGATAGGTGGGAAAATCTGCAAGACTGGGAACATTTTCACTTTCTACCAAGAACTTACATTTGGTTGGTCTAGCATCTTTGTTTGAAGGTTCTGAAATCCTTACGTTAACTGGTTTAAAAAAGGGCCGCCATTTTCACTGGAGTGATTAATTCAGACTATCAGGAGAAACTGGATTGATTTTCCACATGGACATGGTGAAGTGTATGACTGACGTGAAGGCTGTCCTTGAGGCATTTCTTGTTGTTGCTACATTATGTGATTAAGGTCCATGTGCAACTTTAATGACACAATCCAAGAAGAATGATAAATGGAAGGAACCTTTTATTAATGAAGAAATGGGTTTCCCCTCCAGGTAAAGAACTAGATCTGATTAAGTTCTTGTTAAGGGAGAAGGAAACACAGAATGAAGAATAGAAGAGAGGTGGTCAAGTGATTAGACACAAAAAATGATTTCTCTATTGTTAATATTTTTCTGTTCTATTTTATTAAGAATAAGTTTGTGGAGGCTACTAGATTAAAGTCCAGACATAGGATGGGTTGGAAACAAGGTAACTGGGAGAGGCTGGATGAAAAAAAAATAATGGGTAAAATGTGATGAAATTCTACTTCAATTAAAGTATATTTAAAGCTATGTTTCTGTGTGTGTGTGTGTATGCTCTTTTATTGAGCAGACATTTGTGAATATTGTTGCTATTCTTTATCCCTTTACCATGTCATGTATTATTGTGATCACAGCAGTTCATTGTTGTTGTCTATATTATTAGATTTAGGTTTTGAAATATTAAAAGACTAAGTATCCTCAAAGGTCTTTGGTACATATTCTGAGAAGATAGGTATGGTCTATGTGAAATACTTACATAATGTTAAGTAGAATTATTGCCTAATTATTTTCTTCATTAGAAAATAAAGCATAATGTAAGTTCTTGTGGATGTGAAGTTAGTCATGGGTAAAATTATGATGGTTTGTTTTGATTGTTAAATTGTTTGGATCTGCAGTCAAATAAGAGACATACACTTGAGCAGGTCTGTATAAATATTTACAAAAATAATTGTCTGATTATCCCTAAAAAAATACATTTATTCTGCTACTCTCATCTTCAGAAATGATTACCGAAGAGGAGTGGAAAGAATGTGAGAGATGGAAAAACAGAAAAAAAGACCAGCAAAGTCCTGCCTTCCAACCAATCTTATCATGGCCTCGTAGAAATGGTGGCTGCCTCCTAACAAGACCTATCAACAGTCAGTCAAAGATGAAGGAAGGGCTTACATTTCCAGCTGAGCTAATGGCTACTGGATGTTTCTGAGGGGAGGACAGCCATTGTCTTCATTTTGTACCTACAGATGATTCCACCATGCTCCTTTTGGTTCCACATCAGTGATCATACAGATTGAATTCACTGTGGCAAAACAAAGACGAATGTACAAATCCAATTCAAAACAAAAATAACAAAAAAGCATGAATATGGGAAGATGATTTGAAAAGATGAAGCAAGTTAATAAGTGTGGTGGAGAGTTATTGATGGGATAATAGTAATCAAAATGCTCATTAAACTTGTAGAAAATTGTCAGAGAAAATGCTGAATAAAAGTTAAAACAACTAGAAGAAAAATAAAAGCAAAAGAAGTCATGCTTATGGGGAAGAAAATTGATGGGAGGAGGAAAATAGAGGTGAAGAAAATCAGACAAGGAGGAGGTTATAATAACCAGGATGTGCTGAGCAGTGGTGGAGCATGCCTGTAATCCCAGCACTCAGCACTCAGGAGGCTGAGGCAGAAGGATCACTGTGAGTTTCAAGTAAAAGCTGTCAAATTATGGCCTTGTCCCTAGATGGCTTTGACAAATATGGTTTTTAAAGTTTACTCCAGTGTATTCATTCCTGTAGATTCAGTAGAAAAGGTGCAGGAATTTTCTACACCACACATGTAAAATATGTATAGCTCCCTGTAGCTTGCATACTACTCCAGAATACAAAGTTTGTTTAAACTGGAAAACCAATTAATGATGTATTCATATATACTACAATGTCTTTAATACAACTGCAATAACATCCAGGATGATTCAACTTTTGAAATGACTAACAGAATGGAAGGTGATGCAGCCTTACATGTATCAAGTGTGATGTTATAATCTATTATTTACAGATAAAGAAATTACAGGCAATTTTCAGATTGAAGGCCCCTCTAAAGTACATGGAAGATATCACAAAAAAATGGTATTCTAGGATCTGAAGATAGATTTTTAAAGGTTGTCTTTCCACTAGGGAGCTCTCACTTAAACATTCCTTCCAAACAACGGAATAAAATTCATTTCAAAAACACAAGGAAAATAAAAAAGCAGTTAAGACAGCATGACTTCTCCAACATTTGGGAACTCTTTACTAAATCCAAAGATATTGGAGTGAATAATATCTTAGAACAAGATTTCAATAGTCTATTTTAAAATGCCATCAAAGAGGAAACAATGAAAACATACAATATTGGAATGTGAAACACAACATATAAAGCTGAAGGGAAGTTCAAAAAACAATAATCGTTCATTTACATAAAAAGTTAAAACTTACCTTTTAAAAATGTGATAGAAAACAAAATAGGTTGTATACAGTAAGAGATCTCATGATCTGAAGATAAAATTTCTAAATTAAATACACAGATAATAATAAAGAAGAATATTGTTGTGACCATTCTTGTAACATCTTTGTTTGTTAATTAAAAGATTTCAATAGACATTTGAAGATTTTCCAAAGTCTTGACACATCTGTTTGCTTTATTCAATAAACTCACCTCACTGGCAAACACAAACACACTCAACATGATAGGTTGGAAAGAATATTTCATGTAAGAACCCAAATCAAACTATAAGGATACATTAATGTGTGAGAAATAAAATATCAGTCAAAACTAGACAGGAAGATTAAGAAGCTCAATATATATTTAAGAGAAAAATAATCTATTAAAGAGATAAATATATAGGGACAAAAATAGTATATCAAACTTCATGAAAATTACTGTGTAAAATGACGCGTGACCTGTGACATAATAATATCTGTTGACTTCCTAAGCACAATTCTGTCAATAAATATCTCATTTAGAAAAATTATTAGTAAAGGAATTTCAGAGTTAAACTATGACCACTCGGGAGGCAGAAGCAGGCGGATCTCTGTGAGTTCGAGGCCAGCCTGGTCTACAAGAGCTAGTTCCAGGACAGGCTCTAAAAAAGCTGCAGAGAAACCCTGTCTCGAAAAAAACAAAACAACAAAAAAAAAACTATGACATAAATCAGTTGACTTTAAGTATACTTGAGAACATACCATAATATTAGAATGTACTTTCTTCTCAGCAGCTCATAGAAATTATTGTGAAACTGATCACTTCTTAAACTGCAAAGCCATTCCTAAGAAGTACTAAAATACTAAATGTTTTTTTGCACTTTATTTGATAGTAAAACTAGAAATTAACAGCAGTAGAAAGGAATAGTGTCAGCAACAAAATGGTTAGTAGGAAATACATTTGTGAATACCTTATGGCTCATTGATAAATTCTGGTGTTGGTTCCAAAGAAAGCCAAGAACCATTTGAAACTTAAGCCCATAATAGAATCAGTAAGACATAATGAAAAATATGATGTGAGGGAAGATTAAATTTCAGATCATCTACGTATATTTAAAATATGTCACAGAGTTCTCAAATAGATAAATTAATGATGCATCTTAGGGTCATAGAAAAGTATGAACAGTCCCATTCCAACTGGAGTTGGTGATCTCCCATAGACTGATGGATCATGCGACCAAACCCGTCTCTCTGAGTGTGGCCAACAGCGGGGGCTGACTGAGAAGCAAAGGACAATGGCTCTGGGCTCTGATTGTTCTTCATGGACGGGCTCTGTGGGAGCCTTCTCAGCTTGGTCGATCACCTTCCTGGACCTGGGGGGAGTTGGGAGGACCTTGGTCTTAGCATAGAGTGGGGAACCCTGATGGCTCCTTGGCCTTGAGAGGGAGGGAGGGGAGGTATGGGTGGAGGGGAGGGGAGGGAAGGGGGAGAAGGAGGGGAGAGAAAGGGGAGAAGGAGGGGAGGGAGGGGGGAGGAGGAGGGAAGGAGATGGAAATTTTTAAATATAAAAAAAAATAAACCATGAGAAAAAAAAAAATAAATAAATAAAAAAAAAAAAAAGTATGAACAGGACAAACTCCCAATAAGTAAAATGAATAAAGACCTGAATCAAAGTCAATGACATTAAGGAAGACAGAAGAAGCAAGTAATCAATAAAAATAAAAATTAGAAAATAGACTTGTTTCTCTGAAATGATATAATTGATGAACTTTATTCAAGCATAAAACAATAAAAAGAAAACAAAACAAAGCAAAAAACAAAAAACCCAACATCAAACAAATTAATAAAACGGGAGTCAAGAAGAATACTACAACATAAGCCATGATATCCCTGGGTCAGCAGGGAATGTTGAAATTTTACATTAAAATAAATTGCAAACTTATTTATGTAAATATACGTACATGATAAGAAATGAATATCCATATACTTTCCAAAATGAAGTCACAGCAAAATAATAATAATATTAATAATAATAACAATAATAATAATAATTAATAGATACGCATATTAACAGTCAGGTAATGCTCTTTTTTTAGTCCTAGCAGTGGGGAGGTAGATGCAGCTAAATCTCAGAGTTCTAGGCCAGCCTAGTCTTCAGAGTGAGTTCTAGGACAGCCAGGGCTAAACAGAGGAAACCTATCTCAAAACAAACAATCAAATACCAAAAACAAACAAACAGCAAAGCTATCAAAGTCAGAAATGACACTAGAGTAGTAATAAAAGTTATCTAACCATTAAAACAGCAATAAGGAATTGATTCACTATTGAGTTTTTACATTCCTGCAAAATTTCTTTAACTTCAATACTTAAAAGTATTCTACGCAGTCAAATGGTAAAAACATCAAATTTTATGAAGCCAATATTATCTATATAAAGAAACTGAATTAAAATACAACAAAAGAGTATAGTCCCCTTTCCTTGATGAATACACTTGTTATTTTTTTCAGTAAAATACTTGAAAACTGGATTAGCGAATGCATTTACATTATCATATGCATTTCTATATATAGTTGTGCATGCCTTTAATAAAAAAAAAAAAAAAAAAACCTAGGAGGCAGGCAGTTATATGTGAATTTGGAGCCATGGGCAGTCATAGAATTCACTGCCCAGAAAAAACAAAAGACTGAAATACAAAGAGTGAAAACAATCTTTTTTTTTTCAAGGGGGGGGAAGGAGGGAGTTGACAGCTTCTCTTGAAATAACGTCCTTGAAAAAACATGCATTTCTCAGGAGGTCTGTCTTTTACATGTTTTATAGAGACCCTTAGTCACCCCAAACCCTTAACTTCTCATCCAAATATTTATCAGAGTGTGCCTTCCATTATGCTGTTGATCTCATATCAGAGGAAGTGAAGCTTTTAGGATACTGTATATTTTCTCCCGATACCCTCCTAACTCTCCTCAGAGTCCATCTCCAATATTGACAACAAATGCTGCCCAAGGAGGGGAAATGTAGTCTATCTTTGCTTACACTTTCCTGGTGGCTGTTTAAGACTACAAGTTGATCACGAGTAATTACTTTTTGTTTCTGTCAAGGCTCCTAAGAATTCAGGTAGACTTCTTGTTTACTCGGGTTTTTAAGGAACACTGTCTGTCTCCTCAAAGCTCTCTTCTCCCAGTTGTACATCTATGTGAGGATAAGTCAAAGGCTTTGCCTAACTGTAGCTTTATTTAGATGTGTGGTGGAATTTTTTTCTGCTGTTTTGACCCTTAACTTTTTTTATGGGACCTTAGTTAGAATTCAGTGGATGGACTTCTATTACTGCCCTGAACAAGAGAGAAGGTTTCTCCCCACAATTACAGAACATCTTGGAAGGGGAACCATTACTTAATCCCTTGGAACTTGATTGAGCTAGGAGCTCATGGGAGAAAATATTCCTTCTCTTAATCCCTCTAATCAAATCAATAAAGCTTCCCCACATAGATACTGAACACTAAGCATTTCAGTTATTTGAGCCTAGTACTTTTAACTGCTATGCAATACTGATATAAAGATTGGGAGAAACTAGACATTCAAATAAACTTTGATTAGATATAATTTTTGTTCCTTAGTCAATCTTACATACAATTATTATTAGAGAGAATAGAAAATAGTTCCATGATTAAAGCAGAATTTTTACTTCAATGCATTGAACTTTGACTTTAGAAATTTTAATACTATATACATCATCTACTGGCTGGTCTTTTATAACATATTTTGTGCAACTTGATCAGAACTTTGTGAATTGAAACATTTTAGATTTTTTATTTCATTCTGGAAAAACATTTAGGCATCTTTATGCACTAATCTTATTTACTAAGAAAACATTGTTATTACAGTCTAAAACATTTTGTTTTAGTTACTATTTTTAACTTTAAAATAATAAGATATAGCCGGGCGGTGGTGGCGCACGCCTTTAATCCCAGCACTCGGGAAGCAGAGGCAGGCGGACCTCTGTGAGTTCGAGACCAGCCTGGTCTACAAGAGCTAGTTCCAGGACAGTCTCCAAAGCCGCAGAGAAACCCTGTCTCGAAAAACCAAAAAAAAAATAATAATAATAATAAGATACAATAATATTAATAATAAATTTGCCATATGTTGAGGGAATTTTCTCTCTGAGAGAGGCCAAGCAGTATATTTACTCATTAATCCCTTCTCATAAAGTTCCAATCATAAACCAAAGTTTTTTTCATCGCAGCTCACGCAAAGAACATGTATGTTTGTTAGGATTACTTGAAAAGAGCATAGGTCAGGGATTACTTCTGTGGTCCACCCAAAAAGCAGTAGCACCTTGAGAGATTCAGTAAATGTAACTGATGACTTTAACATGTGTGCCTACCCTTCCCCGTCTTTGTATTCTACTCTCGCCCAAAATGATACGTAGAATAACTGGATATCTGGCTACTACCCTAGATCTTCTGTGCAGGAAAATCAATAATAATCTCAGGTATGATCATATTTTAAAAGTAAGAATGACTACATTCACGAAAATGACAGTTCTTTTGTTCAGAAGAGAATGAACTATCTAATTATGAACAAAAAGCTGAATCTAAAGTACAAGCGTAGGTTAGCAGAACAAATTATCAGTAGGTGTATTCTAAGGACAGAAAAGAAAGAACTCCCATAACCAAAATGTTTGCATTCATATATTTGTACTTTAGAGGATAAAAGACATTCATTCCTTTTGTTTTAAATATGATAGGAGCCCGAATCTCAATACCTTACTGGTTTCACACCTGTGTAACATTGCTCATCATTATAAGATTTTTATTGTTGTACTGTTTTGAATCGCCTCTCTTTCTCCATAAGGATGTGTAGGAATTGAAAGTAGCTGCTGGATTTAGCTGATCTTTATTCTGTATTTTTATTTTCATGATCAGATTCTCTAGCTGCTGTTCTGAGGACTTTTTGAGGTTCATTTTATAGATTGTACAGTGCAGAAATCATCTATTCTGGCCATGCTAGGGAATGAATAGAAGTAGCAGATCAGGAGAAGTAGCAGATACACATTAGAGTATCCTTAAATTTATGTTCACATTTATGTTTATGGACATAGAACAGGATTCTATAGAATGTGGTTTTCCTATGATATCAGGTATTAGATGAGATGCTAGTTGCATTTATGAAAATTAAAGAGTATTTGCCATATATAAATAAGCATATGTTTTGAAGTTTCCAAAGATTGAAAATCCAGACTAAAGCTTATGCTCATGCAAAATTCTGTCATACTCCACTTCCATGTTACCTACATCTAATGTGATTCTATTTCTGCATAATTGCTTCAACTACTAGCTGACAATAAACTGAGCTTACATATGTTGAGTGGAAAATATGAAACCAAATAAAATCTTATTTATGGATTTAATTAACTAAAGATTAGGTTAGTTAATATAGTTGGAAAACATAACAATTCACTATGAGAGAACTAGATAAATCTAAACCATGAATATTATAAAAATATGTCTTCCAATGTAAACATTCTTTTCTGTATTTTCAGTATCAGCACAGAAATTTTAGATTCTTCTTGTTCTTTCAGAATGGATGACCTGATGTTTTCCAACCACATTAACTAATCTATCATTTAGTTATTGAAATCTACACATTTACATGGTAGAAAAATTCTTATAATATTCATGTGAAATGATCAATATAGAACCAAACTGAAAACAGGATGCAATCTGTTCTATTACCTTGGTACTGGAACTTCTTCTGCCTATATGAAAACAAAAAATAGAATAAATAAGATGGAACATAAAGTATTTTTTAAAGTGCCACATGGGATGGAGTTTAAAGGAGTAGTTTATGAAAGGATGGTTCATGTAGAGGAAAAGGGAATTGATCTGAAAATTGTCTGGCCTCTGTGAGTGTACCGGCACACAGACACAAACACAAGAACATATACAAATAAACAAATGTAGGAATACACTTTGAAAAAAAACATGAAAGTAAAATTTTGGTACCTCTTCAAACATCAAACCAAATCTGTGGATTTGATTCTGTTTAATATTAACAGTTTAAGAAGTTGAAACTCTTGAAGATTTTGAACTGAGTATAAATGATTAATGTAAATAAAAGGTGTTAAAAAGAAAGAGACCCTAATATAGCACAAAGGTGGGTTTAAAGAACCTTAATGAAACATTGTCCACATCAGAATGGAGTTATTTCCTAAACCCTTTCAATAATGTCTTACTCAATGTTCTTTTGCCATGACCATGGTAACTATTATACAGAAAAGCATTTAAAAGAGGCTTACTTGCAATTTCAGAGATTTAGTCCAATGTCATCAGGACAGGCAGCATGGTACCAGGCAGACAGGCATAATGCTAATAAAGTAGCTGAGAGTTCTACATCTGGATGGACAGGCAGCAGGAAGAGAGAAAGCCATTAGGGTGACTTGGGCTTTTCAAACCTCAAAGCCCACAACCAGTGACATTCTTCCTTTATCAAGGTGACACCTGCTCCTAAAAGCCCAAGACCTACCAATAGTGCCTGCCCCAGTTAACAAGCATTTAAATCTATGAGCCTATAGGGGCCAGTCTTACTCAACTACCACAAACAGCACAAGAGGACCACTAAAATTCTCCTAATGTCTCTTGATAAGCAAAAGGTTAATGCCCATACCTCCACATGTTTCTGTAGATAGAAAATAGTGTTTTAAGGCATAGTAATATAATACCTAAAAAAACACTTAATAATACTAGTATCTAAAACAACCATTATAACACAGTAGATAATGAAGAGAATCAATATTTTCCCCAGAAATGTCTATGATTATTACTATTTGACCTTACTATGTTTGTATGTTGTGTTATAAAATATTAATTTAGTGCCTAAGATATAGTATTTACAATACAGTTATCATATACCTTAAGCTCTAACACATGATAATGCTTCAAAAATAAAATAGCAAAGTGTCCTATTTTAAGCAGATTTTTATCTTAATAGTAAAGAAAATATGCAAATATTTAATTCAGCATTATATTAGGAACATAATATTAAGACTAGACTATCAAATACAATACACATAGAGTAGCTTCATATATCTTGAAATGCATACATTTTAATGAGAGGAAAAGAAGAAAAATATATGTGATTCCAGAAGAAGAATACCTGCAAAGGAAATGGGGTATAAAATAGTTTATAATTTGGCTATGAGAAATGAGATTGGATTGCACACATAAACAAATATGATGTAGTCTTTTAGACTAAGGCAGAGAGTAGATTTTCTTTCATAAATTATTGCAGAAGTATTGCATAAATTAGGTATTCAAATAACAGACTAATCTAACATTTGTGTGAAAATAGTATCTGGGACAAAAAGAAAAGCACACATGAAAACATTTATATGTCCAAGGGGAGGGGAGGGAAGGGGGAGGAGGAGGGGAGGAGATGGCAATTTTTAATAAAAAATAAATAAACTGGAAAAAAATCTGGAAAAAAAAAGTATTTGAGTTATTGAAAATAATAGAATATTAAGGTTAAGAAAATTTCTGAAGACCACATATAGATAGCAGGGATAGTCACTTATTATTAGCTTTTATAATAGTTGGTATAGATTACAATTATACTTAATGTTCTGTGCACACACATTCATGTATACAGATCCAATATTTATAGTATGATCAGGTCAGGGTGTATGAATGTTCAGCTGATTCATTTAATGTTACAGTGTTGGGAAAGAAAATTACAATAAACTTGTTTCAATAATACATTTTCATAGGAAATTTTCCCATGGGAATATTTTAAATTAAATTAAAGTTTCAATGTTGTCAGAATGAGGTTTTAAAATCTAATATTGAACTTTCTCACATTATTTAAAATAAGTGTTAATGTGAGCATTACGTTGTCTGTAGACTTTACTATTTTGTTCATAATAGCATTATAAAGTAGAAATACTGTATGTGTGGGGCCTCACAATAGAAACAATGGTTCTTCTACAAATCTGGGTTGGGATCATTGTATTTGGAACTATATATTTGTTACCCCTGGGCCTCGAATAAAATCTTTTGAATTTCAGTTATCTCTTTTCATTGAGATGCTTAACCTTTTGGCCAACATTTATATACTTTTAATGCCTGTACTAGAGTTAATTTGCATGTCTTTCGTATTCAGTATTAAAGTCTTTTGGATGTGGGAATTTCCAGAATGAATTTGATGTATAATTCATGAGCATTCACTTGGAAGCTCCTGCTCAACAGATTCTAAGGAAGATAATTACCAGAAGTGAAAGATTGCTTGTGGTGTATTTTCTATATTAGGAAATATGCCTTACATTAAGAACTCATCAAATATGCAGACTGCCTTATTAAGGTCATTATTATTATTTACTGAAGAGATACATGGGGTTGACTCCCTTTTAGAGATTCAGGATATGCACATTAATGGTTTAACACTTAAGTCCTTTTGATACTACATTGAAGTGAACTGGTTCATTTTAAGAAGTGGTTTTGTGAATGATTTTGCTGATTAGGGTTTTAAAGAATATAGAAGGGAATTAGGGGAATAATATAAGAAAAAGACTAATGGCCTCATTAAAAGCTATTTTTGCAGAGGCTGCATGCACTAAAGTGCACACAGTAGCAACAATTAGTTGAGCAAATGGCCGGTGCATTTGAATCTGTTACTTCACCAGTAAATTCTGTCAGCATGTAATCTGTGGGCCACAGCCTTACCTGCTAATGACTCTGTGATATAGCTCAGTTGGTTTCTACATAGGAAATCAATAACTGCAGTAAGCATTTAGATCCTTCTTAGATTGCCAATATGATTAAGAAGGAAGGAAAGACATCTATAACATCAAGTCTTTCAACTGCAATAATATTTTTTAAGTAAACCCAAAAGGTTCTTTTTCCTAAGAGGATAATTTTACAGATTTTAAAATTATATTGTTAGGTTATTTATAGAGTTGACTTATATGTAATTTTAAGAATTTATTGCTAAAGGAAATGACATGAGTAGCATTCAAGATAGGCCAAACATGGGTTCCATTTGGAATAGATGTATCATAGATATATAATGCATCTGGATTTTTTTTCAGTGCATACCTAACGTTGCAAATTATGATACTCTAGGGATTTCTCTACTCTTTGAAACTAAATAGTGAAATGGTTTCTTGCTAAGTTTCTTAATGCATGTGAGTTTCCTGACTTTTGCTAGTTTTGCTTACAACCATACTAACCTGTTACATATTGACTGAGCTGATGTCTATGTGATAAATTTATGCCCAAGTTTCTGAGTACTTCTAACTGCTGCTGACTCAATTTAAAATTTATTGCTGTCCTTGATTGAAAACTCATCATGATTTGTGCCTATACAACCAAAAGAAAATTCATTTTTTATAGGCTAGCCATTATTTTTCTGTAAGAATCTTTATGCACTTAATCGTAGCTCAAAGGAAGGGATAAAATACAATCTCAAGTGTGAACCCTTAAAAGTCACTTAAGAGTTTTTCATTTTTAATTTCACCCTCACTCTACCCTTCTCATGCTTGTCATTTCCCTTTCTCCGTTCCTGAGAACTCATTGGTGAAACAGATTGCCAAGCTCACAATGTTAGGTCTAATAGAATATTTCAGATAATCAGATAATCAGGAATATAATACACTGCGTTCTATAGTTTTTACATTGTAGCATTTTTGTTTGTTTGTTCATTTTTTAAATACTCTATATTTGTTACTTTTTGGCTCTTTACTTTTTTTTTGGGGGGGGGGGGTCTGCCACATAGCTCCCAAATAAATCACAAGGAGACTTATTCCTACCTATGAATGCCTGGTCTTACCTTGTTTTTTTTTTTTTTTCTAGCCAGTTTTTCATAAACTATCCCATCTATCTTTTGCCTCTGGGCTTTTACCTTTCTCTATTTGTATACCTTTTTTTTTTAACTTCCTTTTCTGTGGCTGACTGTATAGCTGGGTGGCTCTCCCCTAGTGTATACCTCTCCTTCTCTCTTTCTTCCTCCTTGGTCTTCATTTACCAGATTTCTCCTGTTTATTCTTTACCTGCAAATCCCACCTATCCTTTCTTGTGCCTTGCTATTAGCCATTGAGCTCTTTATTATAGCAATCAGGTGTTTTTTACAAGCACAACAACACAACTTTACAGAGTTAAACAAATGCAACAAAAATAATGGAACAGTCTTTGCATCATCAAACAAATATTACACAGCATAAATGGGTGCAACATATCTTGAAATCATATTCCACCATAATCTTCAATTTTTAAATGTAGTGTGCATGATTTGTTCTCTCAGTCACCAAAGCTGCTAAGGTATATTTAATTTAGTCACTACTTAATAACAGTTGTGATATTAGGGACATCTTAGAATCTCCAAAAAATTATTCCCACTTCCCCATATGTTATTTTCTTTAGTGACATGGAATGTTCTGTATGTGTGTCCTCACTGAAAGCAGAATTGCATCTTACTCAACCAAGAAATGTGATTACATAAAGCTGAAAAAACACAATTTTGATAATTTTTAAAACAAGCTTCCTTCTACTGTAAATTGTGTGAAGCAACTTTTAAAATTTTGAGAAAATACATATAGCAATTACATCCAACAAAAATTCATTGATTACCTACCATGTCATTAATTTAGATAAGATAAAACAATAATAAATAAGGAAAGTTCTATGGTAAAGATGCTTTCTTATGATCTAGTCAAAAGATTAAAAGTAAGTGTGTGTGTGTGTGTGTGTGTGTGTGTATTATCATGTGTTGTTAAAGTATATATACACATAGAGATTAGAGGTCTACATCTCATGGCTTCTGCAATTCCTAGTAATCTTATCTTCTAAGGCAAAGTGTTCAACTGAATCTGGAGTCCATCAATTAGACTAGGCTGTCTGGGCAGTGGACTACAGATATTTGCTGGTCTCTGTCTCCTCCACCTCCTGTTGCTGGAGATGTGGGCTCACATTTAAATGTAGCCATGCTGGAGGCGGATGGAACATTACCCATTAAGCCACAGCCACGTGGTGATACACAGCTTACTAGAAAAGGGTTAAATTAAGATTTAAGAGTTAGCTAATAAGAAACTAGAGCTAATGATCCAAGCAGTGATTTAATTAATATAGTCTCTTTGTGGTTATTTCGGGTCTGAGTAGCCGGGAACAAACAAAGGGCCTCTTACAACAAGAGGGGAAAAGAACATAGAAATGTCTGAGATAGCCACATGATTTACTTCTGTTTTATTTCTACAGACTGGATTGCCATTAACCAGCTTTTGAAAACAATGTAGAACTAATTTGTCAGGGATGGTACTGCATTTCCTTTTAGAGGTTTAGTTTAAGGTATCTAATAAAATACCTAGCTATATTTAACTGAGACTCTCATCATAGTTACCTAAGTCATGAATTCCATTCATATTTTCCAAGAATGTTCTGTGGGAGAAAAGAAGTGGATTATAAAAATATGGAGAAAAATTGAAACAAAAGAACAAGTTAAACAGGAAAACTTGTCATTAAATCTGGGGAACACAGTATGCCAAGACAAATGATCCCAAGTTGTTGGCTATTCAAGAAAGGTTTAGTTGGAAAGTTGAGGGCTAAACTTTAAAATAGTAAAATAAATAAATAATCTTGAAATAATAAATCTAGAGGTTGGGATACATTTATTGACCAACTTTTAAAGAACATTTAGAGAGGGGGTAGAAAAAAGCAGTACAGTAAAGCATTATTTTTAATTTCTATATATGAGAGAAATTCAGGAGAGTGCAGAGGCTAATAAAGTCATTGTGAATCCTTCCACTGACCTGGACCTCTCAGCTACTGAAGATTTCCCCCATCTCCCTATCTTCTTGTCAGGAAGGGCCTGGGGAGTTTATCTTGAATGTTTCATAACTAAACGTGATTAATATCTTCTGTACTTCTAAATTCAGGAACACGACAAGGCTGTCCACTCTCTCTTTATCGCTTCAATATGGTACTTGAGGTTCTAGCAATAGCAATAAGACAACATAAAGGGATCAAGGGGATTCGAATTGGAAAGGAAGAAGTTAAACTGTCGTTATTTGCAGATGATATGATAGTGTACCTAAGCGACCCAAAAACTCCACCAAAGAACTCCTACAGCTGATAAACTCCTTCAGTAATGTGGCAGGATACAAGATCAACTCCAAAAAATCAGTTGCCCTCCTATACACAAAGGATAAGAAAGCAGAGAGGGAAATCAGAGAATTATCACCTTTCACAATAGCCACAAATAGCATAAAATATCTTGGGGTAACTCTAACCAAGGAAGTGAAGGATCTATTTGACAAGAACTTTAATTCTCTGAAGAAAGAAATTGTAGAGGATACCAGAAAATGGAAGGATTTCCCTTGCTCGTGGATTGGGAGGATCAGCATAGTAAAAATGGCAATTCTACCAAAAGCAATCTATAGATTCAATGCAATCCCCATCAAGGTCCCAACAAAATTCTTCACAGACCTTGAGAGGACAATAATCAACTTTATATGGAAAAACAAGAAACCCATGATAGCCAAAACAATCTTATACAATAAAGGAACTTCTAAATAGTGTGAATCAGGGTTAAGATTAAGGTCAGGAACTATGGTTGTTTATTGTTCATTTTTGAAGTCCACATTGATGGCAAAGATCAGCAACTGTTGAGTTCTGAAGACTGAGGCAGTAAGATTGTCAGTTTTATCTAGCCTGAGCTATTTCATAGTTTCAGACTAGCATGATCTGTAAAATCTAAGTGATTCACAAGGGAAAAAATCTAGTTAAGAGGAGTTAATCACATCAGTGTTAAGTACACTGACTCATGTACGTCACCCGAATCTCAGTGGTAGATTAAAAATAAAATGTATGTGATAATCTAGCTTTAATTGTTTACTCCACCCACACGTGAAAAATCTATTTGGCCATAAAAGCCATGTTCTTCCCATTAGGAATTCAACAAACTCCTTGTGCACCCCCTCTCTTGCCCCTGCTGTTGTGGTCCCCTTTGCTTTTCATGCTTCTTCCTTGTCTATCTTTTCTGGGGAACTTTTATTCCTACAGTGTAATAATGAAAGACATCTTTTAAATCTTTCATTCTTTTGAATTCTCTAGTTTTAGGTCTCCTAATTAAGACAAGCTTCTTCCAAAATCTGAACTGGAATATCATTGGTTCCCCATGAAAGCATTAAAATCTAGTAATGAAAGTGTTCTCAATCCTCAATTCTATGTCTAGGTGAAGATACATATCTGACCTCTATTAAAATATTAATCAAACATACTTCCATCACTATGTAATACTATTTTTATAGTTTAAAAGGAACATGTAAAACATGAAAGCTAAGGTATCTCAGGGTTCTACTATCTAAATGAGATTTTTAAAAAAAAATCAGTTTATTTTTGTGAGTAAATAATATCAGATATATAGCAGTTCACTTATAAGGCAAAGCCAGGAAGCTCTCTTTGAAGGTCTTAAGCAAAGTTAGGATAGTAAGTTATGAGATAGGCAAGGTAAGGGAGTAATTTAGTAACTTGGACTTTTATTTATTCTGAGTCTGGCACACTCCTGTCTTTCTTATAAGCCTAAATTCATCATGTGCACATATAACCCCTCCAGTCAATGAAACCCCAGAAATCTCTGCAATACACATCTACATCAGAACTCATGCCCCTGAACAACAGCATATCTTTATCCACCTCTAACAACAACCAAACTTCTGATTACATAAATTCCCAAAGGATAGCATTATGAAGAACATAATGACTTATTCAACTAGAACAGTAAAACTGTTATATCCTCCAAATAACCTTTAATAAAAACCCTCTATTTACCATCCTATCACCGGGCATAATCTGATACCTGTGTTTTTAAAATCAGAAGCATTATTGGAAAGGGCATAACAAGACAAATGAATATGTAACCAAATATAGCAACCAAATAGAGAATCATACATCTAATACTCAAAGTTTGTAGGTTGTAATCTGAAGTCCTTGCATCCCCTCCCTCATTCACTCAGTCAGTTTCTTAAACAACTTTAAATAAATTTGCTCTGCTACTTTCCCCAAGTTCTTATGCCAGTCCTTAGAAAAAGATGCCCAGAACTTAAAAAAAATGACCAGAACACATTACTGGTATAGTCTTTAGTATTAAAAAAATACTACCAATAAAACAAGGACTTTTAGAATATGATGAACTCAGTACAAGCTATCTATTCTTACTGCTGAGTTTCACTGTTACGATGCTTTGGTACCCTTTTCTGTGCATATTACTAAATATTTTCAAACTTCTTTATGGCAAAAATGACATTTCACAAGATCCAGCACAAAAATGAACAAAAAACAAATGATGTGAAATATCTGAACTTGAACTAAATTGAGGCAGTTGCTTGAAATGTGCTCCAAATTTCAATCATGCTGAAGGGAACAGAAATGAAGTAATTTTTATAAAATGGGGATGAAAGACAGTATATTATTAGCATTATATTTATCAGTACATCACTATCCATGTTTTTAGAACACTGTTCAGCTAGTATTTTGTCTAAAACATGTTTTTTTTTTCATTTAAAAGTTATATATATGGTTTTCATTTGGTTTCGATTTTTATGTTTAAAAACTGACTAACGTGATGCATGGTAAACTGTATTTCTGGTCACAACTTTTACCAATTAAATATTATTATTTGAGATTAACAAATTTTCTAAGGATCAGTTTACTCTTCTTTTCCTCACAGTGTAGTTCAGTTTTATCTCCAAAGTATAGTGGTCCTTCCATCTCAGCATCTGAGTGCTAGAGTCCCAGGTGTGGTCCACAGCACTCACCTGCATGAAACTTTCCCTGAGTTTCACTTGTAAGTATTTCAACAGTACCATAGATGCAACCTCCTTTCTCAATGACTAAAATGCAATTAAGTATTAAAATAAATGCATATAGATATACAACCCTAATTATTCTCAATGAATATAGAAGAGGGACTCAACTGGGCATAACAATGTTAAGCTGTACTTAATATTACTTTACCTTTAAATAGATACTTTCATTGTTACAAAAATAGACAGGTGACACTGTCTAGGTAATGCTTTATTTCTCCTTGTTAATATCATCTCCCATAATTAAAGTGAAGTCGTCAGGTGAACAACAGCAGCTCGAAAATACACTTGTGAACTCTCCTGTTCTATGGTCCATTGACTTTGGAATGACAACAAAAAATAATGACAAATATTACAAACAGAAAGAAAATTTTCAATTAAAAACTACTTTGGACTGGGAAAACACAGAAAGGAAGAGTATTAATAAATTCAAATAAAACAGATAATGTTATAGATTTTGTCTAAGATTAGGTAGAAGACTCTAGTATTCATTTATCATGAATAAAGAAGCATATTTATGTATTTTATGCACAATATCCTTTCATCTATTGATCTGACTCCATTTATTATAATCTCTCAGTGTGATTCTGTATATGTGTGTGTGTGTACGAGAGAGAGAGAGAGCATTTGACTGTATGACATACGCATTGTATTGTATTTGTTCAAATATCAGAGAATCCACTGCTTCTTGACTTATGCTTTACTAGAGACAATAAACCTTATCCTCTGCAGGAAATCCCAGATTCGTTGGCCCGGAAGCTTCTAGAGCTTCTTTGGTCTCCACCTCCCATCTTAACATTCTCATGATATCAGGTATTCACTATTGATTCTGGCTTTTATGTCTCTCATGTGGGTTCTGGAGATTTCAACTTCATCCACCCTGATGCTAGCAAGCACTCTATCAACTGAGCCATCTCTAGAAAACCAAATTCTTTTCTTGACCTTCACCACATTACAATGTCTTTTATGGCCTCTTTTTTCTTGGTTGAATATTTAATGAAATTACTTATAAAATAGTCCACGAGCTTCTTGGTTATGTAAGCTAGGGCTTGTACAATGACATTTTCAGTGTATGTCTATTGTTGTCAATTAGTTAAGAAGTTTAATCCATACAAAACAGGAAGTACATTGGAGAGGTAGTCCAGCCATTAAAGGCTAGGCTCACAAACAGGAAACAATAAAGGAGTCCTCGTGGAAATGTAACCATGAGTGCTTGATTGCAATGTTCTCTCAGGCTGCAGTTTGAAACTTATAGTAAAAGAGCAGAGTAACAGATCAACAAAAAGTTATGATTTGCTGCTTTTCCTTAAAAATACTGAATATTTGGAAACTATTTAAAGGAAAACAAATAGATTTAAATAAACAGTGCCATTTATCCAGTGTGATACATTAGTGAATAAAAATATAGATTAAATTTTGAAATGTGAATAAGAATTGGTGACCCTTAGGTCCTGTCTTTTGGCTGTGGGAAGAAAAGGGTCTCTGTGGTCTCTAGACTCTGGATAAATCAACCTCAATTTTAGGAAGGATTTTCTTAACCTTAAAAAGCCTATTTTTATGCCACAATAAATGGTTTGGGGATTATCTAACACTTTGGATTATCTGCACCATTAGTGAGGATAATAAAGCCCTGACTGCATTTTGCATTGAAATAGCACGGTCTATTACGCTCATGAATAGTCTGAGAATGAAGCAGCCGCATCTTTCTTGCATTTATGTACAATGGTTTAATTGACTGCGGATAGGATGATGGGGCTTTTAGGTTGTTTACAATTGATGGTACATCCATCACTTTTTCAATTTTCATTTTGAAAATTACTAAAATTGATTATAGAGAATAATTATGTAGATGTAGTAAGAAGCATGTGATTTCTAGTGTTAAAGTAATGTGCAGTCATTCATCGTGTCTGCTTTGACTTTCATTACTTCAGTATCTTCTTCTCCTCCTCCTCCTCCTCCTCCTCCTCCTCCTCCACCTCCTCCTTCTTCTTCTTCCTCCTTCTCCTTCTCCTTCTCCTTCTCCTTCTCCTTCTCCTTCTCCTTCTCCTTCTCCTTCTCCTTCTCCTTCTTCTTCTTCTTCTTCTTCTTCTTCTTCTTCTTCTTCTTCTTCTTCTTCTTCTTTTTGAGAAGGACTACTTATCCCTTTTGCCTTATTGTCTTTGCAATGGCATTAAGAGGAATTACAAAAAGTAATAATTTTCTATAAATGTGTGTCAAGTGATAAAAAAGAAAACCAATCTCAACACAGTTATAACTCTGATAGATCTGTAGAAATTTATTTTCCCTAAAAATATTCCAAACATTTCTACTTATGGAAATCATAAAACCTTAAATGAGTTTTACCCCTAAACATTACCAAATGTCTAGTACTTACATATCCCTATCAAGCCTATAATAAAGATAACATTGCCTTGTGTTTTTCTCCAAAGCTGTTTTTATTATTTTTCTATGGTCCAGGAATCACAGTGCTGTTGTGAAAATGGCATTCGTGCTCACTATACCAGTCAAAAATACGCAGTGATATTTCATGCACATTGCATAATGTAGATCATATAGTGCTTTCAAGTTCTTAAGCTTGAAAAACAACTTTCTGTTTCTTAGTTTTCTCATAGAAAATTACCCAGGTTCTAAATATTCTTGACTATAGTACCAATTGCATCATTTATTTTACAGTAATAATATTTACATAGAAAATACTGGTGTTTTCTATATTTAACTCACTAATATAAACATAATCAAAATATAATGTTGGTTAAATTATTAAGATATAGGAATGAAATTTGAGTTAAAGTTTCCTAAATCACACCACTCATTTATTCATATTGATGGTTAACTTTTATTTCTAAGTTTAAGATGTGATGGTTTTAATCATTAACTACTAATTTCTGGAAAAAATTTTCTTAGTTTTCATGGTACTTACAATCTGATGGAGAACACAAAATAATTAAATTTAAAAGTACAGAGTCCATAGAAGTTTAAAAAGATGTACTTATAAATCAAAAGTAAAGTAGATATGTATAACACATATAGACCAGAAGTAGGCCATGAATTCAGAACTTCTGGCAAAGGACTTAAATTTATTTCCAGCATATAGATCATAGCTTACAACCATCTTTACCTCCAGTTCCAAGGAAAACTAATGCCTTCTCCTTTCCTCCCCAGAGAATAGGCATGCATGTGGTATATATGTGTACTTTCAGGCAAAAACTCAAACAATAAAGTAAATAAGTCGAATTCTTTGTGAGATTCAAAGCCTGATCATGTGTTTCCCTTAAAGACTTCATCTTGACTAGACTCAGACTTTGAAACTGAAGCTTTCAGAGAGTAGAGTCTCTTGGCAATCTGTTCTTTATATTTTTCTTTGGGGTTATTCATTTAAATTACAAAAAGTTTATATATTCTGAAGCCACTTTTTATTTTTTAGTTAATTGTTTCTTCAGAGCAAGATATCTATGTTCATTTGGCAGGTATTATGGAGGAAGTAGATGTTGAATCTTATAAATCAGGTACATTTTACTGAGCATCTCAGCTTCTGTGCTTGAGGACTTTCTGACAATGAATTGAAAGGCATTGTCTCCTTTAGAGGGATTTAGAAGCTTTTACATTTGGCATTTTTGGACATCAACTGCCAAGGCACAATAGTATATGTAGGTCAAGGAAATAATTTTCTGATATATGAAGTCCTTCTAAATATGTGTTGGTTTTATTGGTTAATGAATAAAGAAAATAATTTGTCTCCAACAGGGCAGAGTAGAGATAAGTGGGAAAACTAAAGTGAATGCTGGGATAAAGAAGACAAAGTCAGTGGGATGCCATGTAGCTCTACCCCGCACCCCACCCTGAGAAGAAAGAGGCAAGCTGAAAACCAGAACCTTTGCTGGTAAACCATGAGACTCATGGTAAAATAAGAAATAATAGATATGGGTTAATTTAAGATATGGGAGCTAGCTAGCAATACACTTAAGTGATTGTCCAAGCAACGTTTTATTTAATATAGTTTCTGAGTGATTATTTCAGGTCCGGCAGCCAGGAAACAAAGGAGCAGTCTCCTCCAACAATTCTCTATGCTGTCTTTACAATAGTCAAGCTAAGAAACTTAGATTGGCATCCACAATGCATTCCTGACCAGACTTGTGATTCCACTCTGCAATTCTCCTTGTTCTACAGTAGGAATATTACTCACTCTACCCCAGGCCCATCAGTCAAGACATCTTGCTTCATGGGAAAACCTTGGTTGTCATTTATACCAGTAATTTCAACCACATACCCTTCCATTCTTTCTCAAAGCACCAGGAACGATTTCTGTGTCTATTCTCTTCTGATAAAAAGTAAGAAGTACATGTTTATCACTGAGATCATCTCTTCATTGAGACTCTGACTCCAGGGGCTGGGAAGGAGATATACACTGTCATCCTGACACATTTGACCACATAGGGGATCCATGACATAAAGGAAAGCAAACTCTAAAATTCAAGACTAACATATTTTATTTATTATTTCATGGTTACATTGTTCAAATCTGGACGTTTTCATAGGTAAGTTTATAAAATTGATTTCCATCACTGTTGAAATTATTTTTGAAAATGTCAGTTTTTCATAAGCATATTTATTATTTATTTATTTATCTATTTATTTATCTTTTGGTAGAAATTTTCCTAGCTTTATCAATAATAAAGTTTAATCATGCATTAGCTTTTCTTGCTTCCATGTGACATTTCCTTATTTTGCATTTGTATTCTTTATAATACTTTGTATCTATTATCATTCCATTATCTATTTGTATCTATTTGTTTCTATTATCAATCTATTATCATCATTTTAGCATCAAGAAAAAGCCCATCATCTTCTCCAAAATATAAAGTGATAACTTTTTGACTTTATAGTTATAAATGGATTTTCTTCACTGGCTCTCAGGTGCTGACACAGAATTTCTGTCTTTTAAGAATGCTTTGAAAAGGAAAACACTCAGTTTCTACCTAAGTGTCTGCCCACTCTGACTTCCCTTACCTGGATCTTAGAGACAAGTGGTTTCATTTCATAATCAGGTCAATCTTCAGAGCTCTGTTCTCAGGAACTGGAATTAAAGATAGTTGTGAACCACTGTGGTTATGCTGGGAATTGAATTCAGGTCCCTTTACAAATGGGGAAAATACTCACATAACATTTATAAAACAAAACCTGTAAGTTAAAAGTTTAAAAATATCGTACCCATATAGATTAAACTATAACTGGTCCAATATTCCTACATCACTATGATGGTTTGGATGAGTAGAGCTCCCAAAAATCTAATTATCTGAATATTTATTTTCCAGTTCGTTGAACACTTTGAGAGTTTCTGGAATCATTAAGATGTAGAGGTCTACTAGAAAGAATATTTTATGAGGGTTAGACTTTGACAGTTTGTTATCTTAAAGTTTCCTTTTGCTTTGTTTTCTGTGTGTGGTTGAAGATGTGAGCTCTTAACTTTTTGGTCCCACTGCCATGCATCTACTCTTGTTATGGACTCTTCCTCTGTAACTCCTAGCCACAGTAAACTCTTTTTTCCATACTTACTGGCTATAGTATGTCATCATAGCAACAATATCAACTAATACAGAATGCTAAACATTTAAAAAGAAAACCATTTATGTTTCATGAAACTCTTTCAAATTCTATAACAGGATTATTCTTGTTTCTTGCTTTTTATTTATGTATTATTATATTGTTATGTTTTACTATTTAAAACAATTTTGAAATTTAAATATATTTTGTTTATAATCTTCCTCTCTCCTAATTCCTCCCAGATTTTTCTCCCCCTCCCTTGCCAACTTAAAGGCATCTTTTTCAAAAAACAAACAAAAAGATTAATTTTAAATATTTTATGGTAATCTATAATAGATTTCAAACTGAATAGAATGAAGGGATCCAGTGTAAAACATCCAGATGTGGTTAGTAGCTCTACCATGGTAGATTATACTGTTAAGGTTGGTATCTGCCTGCTTCCTCTTCCTGAATGAAACAGAGCAAACACTATGCAGGAATACTGAAGCTTCAAGGAAATAGTAAAATAGGAACGGTATTATAAATATTGATTATGTATGAATGCAAACGATACAAACTCTTTTGCCACAGGGAAAAACATGATCTTTTCACTAAATAGTGTTGAGTCAGGCTTGAGAGGTAATAAAGCAATTGCTTATGTCTCTTATATTCTTACTGATATGAACCATAAAATTAAGTATAATACTTATATCAAAATAGTTATCAATGGATGAATTTCTGGAATTAATACATATATTAAACATTCCAGACAAAAATAATATATACTATTGCGAATCAATATGAAGTTGCAGCAATGATGTAAATAAATGCATGCCTCTATACTTGTAACAAACATTTAAATTAATATTATAACTAACACATGATAGCAACAAAATAAAGTAAGCGAGGAATAAATACAAAAAATAAATGTACAGTTAAAGAATTAATTTTCTTAAAAAATAAGGAAACATTTTAAGAACTTTATTTATTAAAATATAAATGACACTTTTGGATTAGTGATATAATAAATGCATAAATTTTATACAACAGTTCATCTTTGATAGAAATATATATAAATTCTAAGAATAATAATGTAGATTGTTTATACCTTATTATAGGTATATTTCTAAGATATTATTACTAGTTTATTACATGATAAAATACAAGTGTGCTATTACATCATAGACAATATAAAAATATCACAATGATAAAATTGGCAATATGCTGTAAATTAATTACTTACAAGTCTTCTGGACAACAAGATTTCTTGTCAATCTTGAGTGTATATAAAAGTCCTATAATACTTGTTGGAGGAGGCCTGCTTGTTTATTCTGACTGCCAGGTCCCAAAATAACCACATAGTAACTGTATTAACTTTATGACTGCTTGGCCCATTAGCGCTAGCTTATTATTGGCTGACTCTTGCATATTAATTTAACCCATTTCTAGTAATCTGTGTATTGCCACATGGCTATGGCTTACCAGATAAAACTCCCAGCATCTTCCCCTGGCAGATCCATGGCGTCTTTCTGACTCTGGTTTCCTCCTTCCAGCATTCCATTTAGTTTTTTCCACCTACCTAAGTTCTGCCCTATCAAGAGTACAAGGCACTTTCTTTTTCATTAATGGGAATCACAACACAAAGATGGGACTCTCACTTCAAACACTGCCACTAAATAATTTGATAATATAACATACATATGAACATATTTCTCAGCTAGTGATGAAAGCACACTTTTATGATCTTGCCACTTGGGAAGTTAAGACACACAGATTAAGAGTTTGAGACTGGCATGGACTTTTTACAAGGATGCTATAGCTATAAAATGTTTAAATAAAATATTCATCTGAACTTGATCTTAAAAATTAAGTGAGATTATTATCTAAATTTACAATTTAATCATCAAGACTCATCATTGTAAATTACCTAAAATTATAGAATATTTATATGTCTCCATTTCCATCAAAATTAAATAGCATATTTAAGCATATGTAAATAGAATAAACATATGCTACAATGGAAAGATTTCTCATTGTAAATGGCATTTAAATATATTTAAGAAATCAAATTGTCTAATAACTGCATGGTTCATTCTTGAATCATGAGAAACATTGCTTATTTGGCTACTGAATACATAATAAATAATTTAAACTCAAATAAAGATTTTCATTTTAATGAAAACAGTTGAAATTTAGGACAAATAACTTTCTACTCACAATAAAATAAAACTTTGACAATGTTTGCTTTACAGGGCCTAACTAAACACAATTTCTTATTAATTGGAGATTTTCTGCTTTATGTAATAATGAGTCAGTTTCCATACTTTAATTTCTGATGCTATGTGTTAATTTTGTCTCATGGTTTTCAAATGAACCATTTAGCACATGGTTGTAATCCTTTTTCTGACCCAACTTAGTCCCAATAAAGGTCTCAAAATCCAGCAATGTATATCAATATGATTAATTTGAAACAGCTATTAAAATAAAATTATAATTTTTGGAAATCAAACATTTATGGAAGCTCTCTGGACCTTTAAGTCAATGGCAATCATGAATCTTTATATTTTCTAAGGTATTTTGTCTGCTTAGTTGTTATATATAAATCTTGCAGACTAATCATACTTAAAAGTCAAGAAAGATTTAATTTTCCTCATAAAATCTCTAATTAAAAAGGCTACATTTCCTTTAGTAATAAACTTATGCCTAAGGCATTCTCTTGTGTTATGATTGACACTTGATAATGAAAACAGGATTCATGTCAGTTATTTACATGTTTGCCATTACATATATTACTTATTTAATGTACAGATAAACAATATATCAGTTTTCTCCATAACACAATATGTTCTTTCAATTGTGATATATATTCATTAGTAATGTTGATCTGAATTTTCCAATTATTTTTGCTTACAATGATTCGTGGCATTGTGTGAGAACCTAAATTAGTAAACATCTGTGCACAAAGATATCTCTGACACTACAATTTTGAAAAATAAATTAATAGACTGTTCTTTATGTTAAAGAATTGAAATAGTTTTATCTCAATAAATAGTACAGCCAATCACTCCAATTAAGATTTTGGATTAGCAGTTGAATTTGATATGCAAAAATTAGCCTAACCTCCTCTTACTTTGTTGAAAGAAGAGAATGCAAAAGGTTTTATATGGCTATTGCAGGGAAAGCAAATGTACTTGGTGTTTTAGTACTGACACAATGGCAAAGCTAAGAGCAGCAAGCATCTCCTTTTGCTTTTCTTCTTCTTCTTCTTCTTCTTCTTCTTCTTCTTCTTCTTCTTCTTCTTCTTCTTCTTCTTCTTCTTCTTCTTCTTCTTCTCTTTTTTGATACAAGTTCAAATGACACTTGTTTTGAAATGCTGGAATCAAATGTAAAATTGTAGAGAGCTTTGCCATTATTTCAGAAAATCACCTGCCCCTTAGTTTCTGCAACTTAATTAAAACAAAATCAGCAATAACAGAAGAAGAGTGCTTAGCACACTGCACAAAACAAATACTGCTGAGTATGAGTGCCTTAGTGTTTGCAGTTAGACAAGCATTATTATTTATTATTTTATGAATTGCAGTGCCCATGTTTCAGAGTACTTTATGACAACAGAATCAACCACATAGCCTTGAAAACAATAAAAATCCAAGAAGGCAATCATTCCTCAAACAAAGAAAAGTAGAAATGCCCTTTTGATTTGATGGAGACAAAACTCCAGGAGTTCTAAGCTCCTTGACAAATAACACAACCATAATTTTAAGTTCCTAGGGAAATTAAATTGCCTTAAATGACCTTCAATCAATTTTAAAAACAGAAAAATTCTAATGCTTTAAGTCATGCTCCATTTGGATTAGCATAGTTTATTTTAAGCCTCAGTGATTATTTTTCCTTCATCACTTTTATAAATATATCTGATATTTCTACCAGGTTTTTGTAAATACACCCGTCATTTTTGTCCTCATTAAATAAATAAAATGCATTTATTTTTTCGATTTCAAGTCAATTTTATTATCTTTAAATATGAGATAAGTGGCATTTTCTCGATTATTCTTTAAAACATTTTGTATGTGTTTAAAGCCTAGAGAAAAACACATGTGAAAAGAAAAGCTCAGTTTAGAAAATAAATACCAGATCGCTGCATTATAAATATACATAATGTGAATATGGTTATTCTGTTTGGTGGCAGTAAAGGAAGACAATCTGTACTTTTTATTACATACATGGAGATATAATGACTCTTATCTCTCCCAAGCCTTTCATAAACTTAAGAAATATCTTTATTCCTATGGTTTCTAAGCATTCAACCAATAAAAAAATCACTGTGTTTAGCAGAAGGAAAAATAGTTTAACATTCATGTTTACCATTAAAGATTTGAAATTAGTAAATTTATAAGAGGAGAGCAAAATAAAAGTACTTATTCAAATTTCATTTTAGTGTTCCTTTGGGTAAGATATTGAGACTAGCATTAAGGGAACTGAAGGGGCATGGTCGATCGGTAGTAAAAATTAACCAGACCAGCTTGATGTAAAATATTTAACTTTAATAAATAGAAGAAAGGGAACTTACAAAACCAGGGTTCCAGTGATCCAGGAGAGCAGGAAGCAAAAGAGGAAGGGGCAAGCGCACCTGGATCTTTTATTTGTTTTCTGTGGCCCAAGGGGGACACAGCCTAAACAGAATGTGATTGGCTGAAGTTCTCTATCAGGGAACCTTCAGAATCCTGAATTAGATGAATGGTGATGGCAGGAAAAGATGCATCTAAGGTCAGAGAAACAGAAACTCCATAGAGATGAAAATGAGGAAACAACTTCCAAAAGTAATTATAGTATAAAATTATTCATAGATTTTATTAAGATTTTAAATAGATTCTGTGAGAGAAAATTTTGGTGAATATATATATATTATATATATATATATATATATATAATATATATATATAATTAAAACTAAGTTTTGCCCAAATAGTCATGTTGGATTTTCTTGTTACTCCAAGATCTTAATATTTTTGAAATAGTGTTAAAAATACAAAGTTCGCAAAAATATTTTCAAGTATTTTACCAATCTTGAGCAAAAACAAATAGTTACACTTTAATTTATATCTGAATTTGGTGATCTAACAAAATAATTTTCTGAAAAAATGGATTTTTTTAAATATATTTATTGTATGCTTTCTTTGATTAATTCAAAGGGAGGATGATAAAATGGCAAGAATGAACAAGATTCACTTGCAGCCATTACTCTCATTTAGAACACTACAAGTTCATAAATTGGTGAAACACATGGAACTCTGTTTGTCTACTGGTATAATGTATGATGATGACTTGCAAATCCAATTGTGGATAGGCTAACACAATGAACCTAATCTCCAAGGAAAGAAATCTTGTTAGAACAAAAACAATTTAAGCAGAATATGCAAAATCATCTGTCTGAGAAAAACTGAAACCTACCATGATGTAATTTTATTTAAAATATAAAAAATAATAAAAGCAAATAAGATATCAATTATATGTAGACCTCAAGAAGTAGAAAGGCTTATTTACCTAAACTAAAACTTTACAAAAGAAAACAAGTGTAATCTACAGTCCAATTCATAAACATAAGTATCATAGTTACTGTTCTGGTGCTGTGAACAAACACCACGGCCAAGGCACTTCTTAAAAGAAAGCATTAAAACTGTGGCTTGCTTACCATTTCTTAGGGATAGCCAAGGATCATTGTTTTGGGGAGCATGATAGAAGGCAGAGCAGAATGGTGCTGGAGCAGTAGCTAAGAGATCTGAATCCTCACCCATAGTCAGAATGCAGAAAGAGATTGAGACAAGGAATAGCTGAGCTGCACTTTAGAAACCACGAAGCCCACCCTTTGCAACAAGGCTACATCTACTAATCCTTCCTAAATAATATACCATGTAAAAGCCAAGCATTCAAATATGAGAGGATATTCTCATTCAAACCATCATAGGTAGCAAACTATTATGTAACTTCACAGCCTTTTAGCATCCACACACAGTCAAATGATGTCAAGGCTAAAAAAAACAGCATATGAATATGTACAGTGTCATATTATTTATAACTGAAGGAAACTGTAGATAAAAGACACGGCTTCTCACAGAAAATATATAGTGGTACAACTTTTTCATAAAATCAACAATAATTGAGCTAATATTTGGAGTAATATTTGGGTACAAAAAGATATACTATTCTCAGGAAACTATATAACTTACATGCCATTATCATGATAAAGTCTTAAGACATGATGGCAGCTCTGTCAGTGAGTTCTGTATGTGCTGATTTAGTTAACAACTAAAATAACTGTGATCCAGACATTAATTAAGGTATATAGAACAATGTGTCCTGGTTATACATGGATGTTTCAGCAGTTGACATATAGGAATTGAGCACCTAAAGAACTTCACATCTATAGGGTTAGTAAAATATATGTGGAGATAGAATGACAGAGACTACAGCTGAAGTTACAGTACAGAAAGACATATTTATATACTGCAATATACAGCTAAACAAAATACAACGGTCTAGAAAATAAATCCAAGATAAAATATTAGTCATTAATTGTGCTGGTCTTTAGATGATATTGTGACAATTTTGGATTCCTCATGATTATCATCTTTCTGTAGAAAATATGTATTAGCATTTTATTTTTTTACCTAGAACTATAATACTTGTCAACCTGTATTTAAGCTTCTGAATATTTAATCTTTATAGAAATTATGTAAAATCTTTTATGCATTATTTAACAATAATGAAATCTAAACATTTTAACACAATTTATATCTGAGGAATATGAAGCTGATGGAAACTGCTCTCATTTGTGTGAAATTATATCTCCATTTAAAACATGAGTAATTTTTCTGCTAAATATTGATACATAAAATATATTTATATACTAATGTAGTAAAATATAAAATATTAATCAAAGCATGCAGGGTTTTATAGTGTATAAAAGCCAACTACATTATGCAATGAATGAAACCCTTCCTGAATCATTTTGAGAAGTTTCAAGATAAGCTTCATCAATATCAGATAACAGTTATACCCAAATCAGATAGGAGGGCGTTTCATGTTCTCTCTTATTTGTATAACCTACCTTCAAATCTTGAGATGGGAGTATAGACCTGAGAAAATAACCACATAGGTCAGGAAATTTAAAAGGGACCATGGTGGAGTGAGGAAACAAATACAGGAAGGAAAGTAATAGTTTCCAGATGCTCTGAGGGGGAATGAGAAGAATGGAAGTGACTATTTATTCAGGAAGGAACAACTGTATAATTGAGGAAGAGGGAGGCAGATTAAGAGTACTAACAATTTTAAAATGTCCTAGGGAAACATTATTTCATGCTTACTTAAATATATATTGTATATATTTATGTACATATATATTAACAAAGTTATACCACATGTGATGGCAATGCTCTTCCCATAAGTCATAGACTATGTAACAAAAACATCTCAGTTTCTGGAATAAAAATCCTCCTTCTGAATCATTAAACAGAGGAATCCAAGTGACACCCAAAATAATACAGGCTTTTGTTATTGCCCCCACTTTCCTGTAAGAGCCTGCCTGTAGGACCTTACTGTTGATGACACTATACTTCATACATAGGACTCAAATGGATCACAAATGTAAGCTATCTCTGTGAGTACTAGCTCTCATAGCATCCAAAGGTGCTATGTAAGCTGCCAAAGTGCAACTCTTAAGAACCACAACATTGACAAGCTTGTATATTGCTACTGTCACATTCATAAAACAGTATAATTCCTGACTGCATTATCAATACTTTTCCTTATTTTCCCATATAAGTGTAGCTATTCCCCCTCATCAAAGAAGCTCCAATTATTTTCCAGAGGGAGACCATCAAAAGAAGACATAGCTGATAAAATGCAGAGAACAGCTGACCATAGGATGCCCAACTTCAATTGCTACATTAATATTGCATCCCTTAAAATTAAGATATAGATAAGAGAGATGATAAAAAACTTATTTAAAATATGGAAGATTAGAATACAAGATGTTGTGTTCTTCAGATAACAAATAACTGTACCCAGGGAATTTTAACAATATTTTGCCCTTAACAAGATCTGAAAATGACAACATCTATCGATGTCCCAATGTGGGTTGAATAATTCTCACATGTTCTCTTACATAGATGTAGAGATATAAGTAAATATTGGATGCTAAGAAATGAAGAATCAGTCTTCTCTAGTAATGAGTCCTCTGAAAGTTTATCAAATCCCAATGGTCATCTTTAAACAAGAATTCATGTGATCAACCTTACAAGGACTTAGCTGTACACATATTTTCATAATTACATACACATGTTATTTAATACATATGTATATTTAAGTATATATTTAATATATATTATAATTAATACATTATATTATGCATATTTTATATGTATTATATGTTATGGAAATTATATATGATTATATGTGCATTAAAAGCCAGGAAGTTGAGATGAAGTACATGGAATGGTAAGAGAAAGAATAAGTGATGAAAATGGCATAAAAATTGCTCAAGTAAGAAATTCTCAAAAAATGCTAAATAAATCTATAAAGAAGGATATTAGGGAGTGTGTGTTATGTGTTCTCCTTGTTTTTATTATGCTATCATTGTTGGCCTGAATCAGTCACAATAAGCCATGAAGTTTATAATATTATATATTTGCATAATTATTTTAGAAAAAAATATTTTAATCACAAGAGTCTTTGAGAAATATTATTAGATATATGATGTCAGAAGTTAATGGAAACAGTCTAGAAACAGAGAAAGAAGCATAATCATAGAAACCCACAGTACCATTATTTCTCATAACTGTGCCAAGAAGTTAAGGCCCCAAGAAATTAAGGGAGATAAACAAAAGGACAAGGGATAAACAGTGCCAACTATTAAGAGTAAATTTCCATGATATATTGATGATAGGATAAATAGAAAAGCCTGGCATTATTCCAAAGGAGATAGAGTAGTACAAAATGTAGAATGGAGTCATCTAGTTTTGACTGGTAAGTTGATCTAAAGAACCCAAACACAACCGGATATAAATATTAATCAAAAGAGACAAAACTCTCTCTCTTCCTGCATATAACCACATATGCTGCCAACTGCACACACTGATCTACTTGTAGGTATGCCTAGTTAGAAAAGTTCCTTGTAGCTTTCAAGACTGCTTATGCTTCTAACAGTAGAAATATAGTTCAAAAAGGTAATTTGAAGGAGGAAAAGGAAAAGAAGAAATATTGTAATTATATTATAACCCCAAAAACTACAAAGCAAAATGTTTTAATGGCAGAAGTTAAATATTGTTAAATGAGGTTTACTTGAATTCAACCACTTGTACTTGTTGCTTTTGTTTGTATTTTTTTGAAC
Organism: Arvicola amphibius; assembly: GCF_903992535.2. NCBI lineage: Eukaryota > Metazoa > Chordata > Mammalia > Rodentia > Cricetidae > Arvicola > Arvicola amphibius. The sequence continues at coordinate 92,303,284 of NC_052054.1, forward strand.
GAGGTTGGAAGATCATGGACAAAATGAATAGAATGTAATGTAGAGAACATGGAGATTGATTTTGGGACCAGAGGGTATTGTTTGTCACTGAGTAAGGTCATGGCTAACAGGAGAAATTCACTTTGACACCATTCTTCATATAATTTGAATATTCATTTAACAATTTTCATTAGTTTTTCATTTCACAACTCTAAGTATGAACAGAAATCTAAGGAAGACTATACAACATGGGGTTCTTTTCAACATAAAGAAGTAGTTGAGTTACATGGTGATTCTGAACAATTAAAAAACGTAGGCTGTTACACCAGGACATCTGATAGATGAGAACAAAGCTCCAACTCACAAATGTTTCATCATGCTTTCAGCAGAGAGCAACATAAATGTACATAGAGCATAGGTCTGCCTTTTGTTATTATTGTAGTACTATCCATGTACCATTGTCAACTATAAAAGTTAGGAGAATAGGAAGAAGCAGTGTAGGATGAACACTGTCATTGTTCTGTAAAACATTTTTTGTTTGCAATTTCATCACTGACCAAATTTTCCAGAAGAAAATGATATCTGCTTCGCTGGTCTATATTTTGTCAATAATGTTTTAAATAAATGCTGATTGGCCAGTAGCCAGGCAGGAAGTATAGGTGGGACAATCAAGCAGGAAGTATAGGTGGATCAATGAGAATGGGTGAATTCTGGGACGAAGAAAGTTCTAGTCGGCAGTCGAGACCCAGCCACAGAAGAAGCAAGATGGGACTGCTTCACTGAATAAGGTACCAAGCCAAGTGGGTAACATAGGCAAGAATAATGGGCTAATATATGTTATAAGAGTTATTAAGAAGCCTGAGCTAATGGGCCAATCAGTTTATAACAATATAAACCTCTGTGTGATTTCTTTGGAACTTAACAATTGTGGGAAAAGGACAGGATAGAAACTTCAGACACCACTGTGTCATAAGATACATATCTCTCTGGCAATGTATGACAGCTGACAAAACAATCAAATAAAATTTGGGAGAAGCATTTTTTTCCGTTGAAGTATGGAAAGTAAACATTTTCAAAAGGTTAAAACCTATGCTAATTTTCTTCCTAAAACCAAATTCTAATAATTTGCTTAACAATCAAAACTTTCCTGTTGAAAGATTTTCTTCTCCACTTTAAATACACAAAAAGAAGATTCCCATAAAATCCCATACAGTCGGACAATCATAAGGTAGATTTAGTATGTGAGGGAAACAAGATGCACACGGAATCTTGGGGAATTGCCAAGTCACAGATATAATTAGCTGAATGTGGTTAAGTAGTATGTCTTGGCTTTCACTTGCCTCTGTGAATTTGATGGTATACTTTTGCATTCCGGCTCTAGTATCATATCTGGGCTGTCAACTCAAGTAAATTCTGTCATTTTAAAGAAATGCTGGACAACTTAACCTCCATTAGTTCCAGTATCTAGCTTTATAATATAGATATCACCACAGTAACCTAATTTTATTATCATGGAGATAAATGACAGTTGGTTTATTTATTTATTTTTCTTGAGCTTTAGAAAAAAGATAGTGGTTTTTTATTTTTTTCAGGCCATCCTCCACTAGCCCTACCACATGCTACAGTCATCATTACTTTTTGTTTAAAATACAGCAGAAATTTTTCCTTGTGGGTTTCTGTTTAGTGTGAAGGTCTCTGCAATTTAAGAGTGAGTGAATGCTATCATTACAGTTAACCTGATGGTAGTCATGCTAATGAACAGAATCTATGTAGAAATCTAGGTCACTGGGAAATTGATATCAAGATGGGTGTCGCTATATTGCCATACACTCTTCTGATGAGCAAACAGCTTCTAATTTCAACAAATGGTTCCTACTATAGCCATAACTGAGCCTTCAATTCTTTCGAATGTCTACTTTAGAAGGTGCCTTCTCTTCTTTTTCCTGGAAAATCACCTTATGTCCACATAAAAGACAATTACTTACTACACAAACTGAGGGACCAAGTTCACTAACATTTCTCCAGAAGGTCTTTAAGCCAGACATTTCTTAATGGACAAGAAGATACCAGAGATGGCATGGCCTTCACTCAAACTTGCAGATTTTGTTTTGCTTTTTGGGTTCCTCTCCAAAATTCCAAATTTTCTTTGTAACCAATACTATATTTTAATATTTTATATTTTATATTTTAATATTGAGGAAACACTTAGCATTTTTGCATCAGTTTCGCCTGTTAACCATATCATTCTGGCCTTCTGTACCAATTCCAACTTCATTGATTATTCGTTCTCAATCACTGAGTTAACACTGTGACTCTTCTCTCTATCAAACAGTTCCTTTGAAGGAGTGCTGCTTTATAAAAGTGTTTAGCACTAACTTATCTCAATTGCAACCTGGAATTTAATAATGTATTTTATATTTAAGTGACAGATAGTCTTCTTTATGTATTCTTTCTCCAATTTGTTATATTTCCCATCACATTTTACCTAGTTTATTGATGCATTTTCTTCATTATTTCATAAAGGGAGTGAATTCTTTGTCTCCAACTGATGACATATTTAGGAAATTTATGCTGGCCTTCTCTTTATTGACTTGTGTATTTCTTCTTTCATGTGTGATGGGGTAGTTTTAAAAAAATTATACCCTCACATTCCCCAATTCTATAGTGTAATATCCTGTTTCAAGAAACACTAACTCAGCTGATAAATGTGTTTCATAAGCCCTGTCCTTTTCTTGATTATTCTCTACTCTTAAGGTAAATGGCATCAGCACACAAAAGTCTGAAATCTGTATAAACTGCATTGCTCTTATTTGTCAGTGTGACATACACAGCTTACTGCAGCAGAGAGACATTTCAAAGTGTTATTAGAGCTCTCTTGTCTTAGAATTTACTTTTCATTGCCAGTGATTATTAAGATTAAGAAGTTTAAAGCAATATTATCTCCGTAGAATCTTGGATATACCCAACTAGCATTTATTTACTAACACGAAGTATCTGGTATCTTTTTACTTTCTTTAAGAGAAATGTGCCTATGTACATTTTATAAAGTGAAATCCTTAGATGGCATGTAGTCAGAGAAAATGAATTTGAAAGTTGGTACTCAATTCCTTGAATCTGCTGCAGGTTGTATGTGTGCGCTCATCCTGGTCATTCATTAATCATGAATGTTGTGGAATTCTGAAGTTCTAATTATAAATAAATTATTAGAAATGGGAAAAGTTGATTTAACTGTCAGAATTGCTTGGAGGTTCTTTC